>NC_086447.1:274535967-275135967 GCF_028390025.1 Pseudophryne corroboree | reverse complement strand
CTCACAGCGCAGCGATCGGGTCGGAACTGCGCATGCGCCGGCGCCACAGTGTGCCGACGCATGCCAGCCGTCTTTGCCTAACGATCGCCTCTGAGGCAGAGGCGGTCGCTGGGCGGGAGGAGGCTGGACAGTGGCGTTAAGCCGCCGTTTAGGGGGCGCGGTCTGGCCAACACAGGCGTGGCCGGACCGTAGGGGGAGCCGCGGCGGCTGCGTGACATCACACGCAGCCGCTACGGGCTGGGGAGTGACGAGTAGCTTCCGGCCAGCACGCTAAAGCTGCGCTGGTTGGGAGCTGCTCTTGAAGTGCAAAGGCATTGCCGATGTGCGATGCCTTTGCACTTCTGTGGGGGGGGCCGACACTGACATGCGGGGCGGACTAGCCCTGTGCTGGGCGTCCCCCCGCATGTCAGTGTGAATGATCGTAGCTACGATCAACTCGGAATGACCCTCATGGTTTGTTCCAGGCACAAAATTTTGTGTTTTTATTGCTTTATTTACAAACATGAATCAGGCCAAAATGTTTTAGCAGAAGTCATAGTAATTCATAAGCAATTAAAAAAAAAAAAGACATCTGAAGGTGGAAACCCTTCTTATATCATTGTATATGCTTCAACTCCATTAGCTTAATATATTAAGTCCATACCATAAATCCTATAAAGAATGTATGGGCATTAGCTACATTATTAAATGCTGACAGCTGCACAGGACAAACACATAATGTACACTATTAAAAATATATCCTGATGTTGGTACATCATAAAGCTACAATCTTAACCGAGTAATAAAATATATTATATATCTATATATGCTTTGGAACCGTTATATGACATCATTCCTGAATCAGGATGGCATGCACCTTAGAAGAGAATGTGTTCATTATTGGAGATACATAGCAAGTACACTAAGCTGGTATGTGAGAATAGATGGACAGACCTTATTAAATAAAATGCAGAACCAAATCAAATGCGCACATCTTATTTATTTTGAAGCCCTGATACAAAGCGTCAGCTCACGTCTCCTATGTTACCAAATGTTCTGTTGTTTACTTATGAAACGCTGTTGTTACAAGTAACATGCTGTGACGTATCCTCTAGATGACCATTTTGGAGATGTTCCGCTCCCTAAAATAAAAAATAAAATGCATAGTTTATAAAAGAAGGTAACAGTCAACTTAGCACAAATAATACATTAATACAGAAAGCTTCTACTTTATTACATGGAGTTAGGTCATTTTAGTGCAGGTGGTAGATCCAACTCAGATGGCAATTTTCAAGTGACATCAATGAAGCACAACCGTACATCTATATACTGAGTGTCAACGGCTACATGCTGATAAGAGGTGTGCGGGTGACAGGTCAACTTTAACTTACTGATGCCATAAATGCCCCCCAGCACCTTATGTTAAATACACAGTCTTAGCTTTCTGACTTCTTTCTGTATTTTAAACAAACCTTTATATAATTTAGCCAATATCTGTTTCCGTTTCATGGTCTATTTCTAAGGGAATGAGGTCTGGGTTTGTGGAAGTAAAGGTGGTGTGCTGTTGTAGTAGTAGGGGAGTGCTGGGCCTCCTGAATTAGCCAGAGCAGCCACATCAAGTTAAAGAGATATGGCCTACCAGAAAGGCAGGAGGTAATCATCATTGTGCATGAGACATGCCAGAAGCATTGTTAAGGCTACTGAGAGGTGGGAGGTTGTGTTTGTTTCCAGCGGGAAGCAACAATAGATTTGACTGGATACTTTCGTAGGATTTGGACCTACCAACATAAGCCCTCATTCCGAGTTGATCGCTCGCTAGCTGCTTTTAGCAGCAGTGCACACGCTAGGCCGCCGCCCTCTGGGAGGTATCTTAGCTTAGCAGAAGTGTGAACGAAAGGTTAGCAGAACTGCTAATAAAAATTTTCATGCAGTTTCTGAGCAGCTCCAGACCTACTCCTACCTTGCGATCACTTCAGACTGTTTAGTTCCTGCTTTGACGTCACAAACACGCCCTGTGTTCGGCCAGCCACTCCCCCGTTTCCCCAGGCACGCCTGCGTTTTTACCTGACACGCCTGCGTTTTTTAGCACACTCCCTGAAAACGGCCACTTACCACCCAGAAACACCCACTTCCTGTCAATCACTCACCGATCAACACAGCGACAGAAAAGCGTTGCTCGACCTTGTGTAAAACTGCACAGTTTTGTGTGAAAATACTTCGCGCGTGCGTACTGCAGCCCGCACGCATGCGCAGAAATGCCGCTTTTTCACCTAATCGTCGCGCTGCGACCGAAAGCAGCTAGCGATCAACTCGGAATGATGGCCATAGTTAAGTGAATGTTGACCCAAAATTGCTTTACTTAGGACAGGTCCCTCAAATATGGCAGAAAGCTCCCCTGTGGCCACTTTCCCTCCAACAGGTCATGTCTACTGAAGGAAACATTTGTCTATCTGGGTTATAATAATAACAATACTACATTTTGTAAGTGCTTTTCTTGATTAGCATGGAAATAGAGGAGTTGGATACTCTTGCGTTGACCTTCTGCATGTATTGTCATCAGGGTGGACTGTGGACTGACTTGCTCCAAGCTCACGCCTGCAGTTGCTTAATGCATTACATGGTAATTATATCACATATGCTTTGTATGTGACTGGCATAAAATAAGATTTTAAACCTACCGGTAAATCTTTTTCTCGTAGTCCGTAGAGGATGCTGGGACTCCGTAACGATCATGGGGATAGACGGGCTCCGCAGGAGACATGGGCACTTTAAGAAAGACTTTAGGTATGGGTGTGCACTGGCTCCTCCCTCTATACTCCTCCTCCAGACCTCAGTTAGAGAAACTGTGCCCAGAGGAGACGGACAGTACGAGGAAAGGATTTTAGTTAATCTAAGGGCAAGATTCATACCAGCCACACCAATCACACCGTATAACCTGTGATATACAATCTAGTTAACAGTATGAACAACAACATATCATCGGTCCATAACCGACGAAGCTATAACATAACCCTTATGAAAGCAACAACTATATACAAGTCTTGCAG
Organism: Pseudophryne corroboree; assembly: GCF_028390025.1. Classification (NCBI taxonomy): domain Eukaryota; kingdom Metazoa; phylum Chordata; class Amphibia; order Anura; family Myobatrachidae; genus Pseudophryne; species Pseudophryne corroboree. The sequence continues at coordinate 275,132,941 of NC_086447.1, read as the reverse complement.
AAATAGTCCGCACTTGGGACGGGCGCCCAGCATCCTCTACGGACTACGAGAAAAAGATTTACCGGTAGGTTTAAAATCTTATTTTCTCTAACGTCCTAGAGGATGCTGGGACTCCGTAAGCACCATGGGGATTATACCAAAGCTCCCAAACGGGCGGGAGAGTGCGGATGACTCTGCAGCACCGAATGAGCAAACAGGAGGTCCTCCTCAGCCAGGGTATCAAACTTATAGAACTTTGCAAAGGTGTTTGACCCCGACCAAGTAGCAGCTCGGCACAGCTGTAGTGCCGAGACCCCTCGGGCAGCCGCCCAAGACGAGCCCACCTTCCTAGTGGAATGGGCCTTAACCGATTTTGGTAACAGCAATCCTGCCGTAGAATACGCCTGCTGAATCGTGTTACAGATCCAGCGAGCAATAGTCTGCTTTGAAGCAGGGCCGCCAACCTTGTTGGCTGCATATATGACAAACAGTGCTTCTGTTTTTCTGATCCTAGCCGTTCTGGCCACGTAAATCTTCAAAGCCCTGACCACATCAAGGGACTCGGAATCCTCCAAGTCCCATGTAGCCACAGGCACGACAATAGGTTGGTTCATATGAAAGGATGAGACCACCTTAGGTAGGAATTGAGAACGGGTCCGCAATTCCGCTCTATCCATATGGAAAATCAGATAGGGGCTTTTATATGATAAAGCTGCCAATTCCGAAACTCGCCTAGCCGAAGCCAAGGCTAACAACATGATCACCTTCCAAGTGAGATATTTCAACTCCACTGTTTGAAGTGGTTCAAACCAATGTGACTTAAGAAAACTTAACACCACGTTAAGGTCCCAAGGCGCCACCGGAGGCACAAAAGGAGGCTGAATATGCAGTACTCCCTTCACAAAAGTCTGTACTTCAGGCAGAGAGGCCAATTCCTTTTGAAAGAAAATGGATAAGGCCGAAATCTGAACTTTAATGGAGCCTAACTTTAGGCTTAAATTCACTCCAGTCTGTAGGAAGTGAAGAAAACGGCCTAGATGGAATTCTTCCATAGGAGCATTCCTGGCATCGCACCAAGAAACATATTTTCGCCATATCCAGTGATAATGTTTAGATGTCATGCCCTTCCTAGCCTGTATTAGCGTAGGAATGACCTCATCCGGAATGCCTTTTTCCGCTAGGTAATGACAATCCTGTATCGCAAATCTCAGGTACGCCTGATGAGGAGGATATATGGGAACATGCAGGTATGCATCCTTTATGTCCAGCGATACCATAAAATCCCCCCCTTCCAGGCTGGCGATGACCGTTCTGAGCGATTCCATCTTGAACTTGAACCGTTTTAAGTAGAAGTTCAGGGATTTTAAATTCAAAATGGGTCTGACCGAACCGTCCGGTTTCGGGACCACAAACAGGGTTGAGTAGTACCCCTTCCCCCTCTGAAGCAGGGGAACCTCGGCCACCACTTGTTGAAGACACAATTTTTGAATCGCCTGTAACACTATCTCCCTTTCCAGGGGAGAAGTTGGTAGCGCCGATTTGAAAAACCGGCGAGGAGGCACCTCTTCGAATTCCAGCCTGTATCCCTGGGAAACAATTTCCATTGTCCAGGGATCTACCTGTGATTGAACCCAGATGTGGCTAAAAAGTCGCTTTTTTCCTCTGCCCTTACCCCTGGCAAGAAAGGACGATCCACGTACTCTTTTGCTTTTATTTGAACGAAAGGACTGCATTTGATAATGAGGCGCCTTCTTAGATTGTGAGGGAACATAAGGCAAAAAATTCGATTTACCTGCTGTAGCTGTGAAGAAGAGGTCCGAGAGGCCCTCTCCAAACAATTCCTCACCCTTGTACGGCAAAAACGCCATATGCCTCTTTGAGTCGGCATCCCCCGTCCACTGTCGGGTCCATAAGACACGCCTAGCAGAAATGGACATAGCGTTTATTCTGGAGCCCAGTAAACTAATGTCTCTTTGAGCATCCCTCATATATAAGACAGCATCTTTTATATGCCCTAGGGTCATTAAAATGGTATCCTTATCAAGGGTCTCAATATCCGCTGATAAAGAATCTGTCCATGCTGCTACAGCACTACAAACTCAGGCCGACGCAATTGTAAATGGACTTCAAGGTAACCTCCTGCTTGCGGTCAGCAGGATCCTTGAGGGTAGCCGTATCTTGGGACGGCAGCGCTATCTTTTTTGATAAGCGTGTCAAAGCTTTGTCTACCCTAGGGGAGGATTCCCACCGTATTCTGACCTGTGACGGGCGAGGATACGCTGTTAGAATCCTTTTGGGAATCTGCAGTTTTTTGTCTGGAGTTTCCCATGCTTTTTCGCATAATTCGTTCAGCTCATGTGAGGAGGGAAAGGTGACCTCAGGTTTCTTTCCCTTATACATGTGTACCCTCGTGTCAGTAAGTTCCTCAGTAATATGCAAAAATAAGAATTTACTTACCGATAATTCTATTTCTCATAGTCCGTAGTGGATGCTGGGGACTCCGTCAGGACCATGGGGAATAGCGGCTCCGCAGGAGACAGGGCACAAAAGCAAGCTTTTAGGATCACATGGTGTGTACTGGCTCCTCCCCCTATGACCCTCCTCCAAGCCTCAGTTAGGTACTGTGCCCGGACGAGCGTACACAATAAGGAAGGATCTTGAATCCCGGGTAAGACTCATACCAGCCACACCAATCACACCGTACAACTTGTGATCTGAACCCAGTTAACAGTATGATAACAATGAAGTAGCCTCTAAAAAAGATGGCTCACAACAATAATAACCCGATTTTTGTAACAATAACTATGTACAAGTATTGCAGACAATCCGCACTTGGGATGGGCGCCCAGCATCCACTACGGACTATGAGAAATAGAATTATCGGTAAGTAAATTCTTATTTTCTCTAACGTCCTAGTGGATGCTGGGGACTCCGTCAGGACCATGGGGATTATACCAAAGCTCCCAAACGGGCGGGAGAGTGCGGATGACTCTGCAGCACCGAATGAGAGAACTCCAGGTCCTCCTCAGCCAGGGTATCAAATTTGTAGAATTTAGCAAACGTGTTTGCCCCTGACCAAGTAGCTGCTCGGCAAAGTTGTAAAGCCGAGACCCCTCGGGCAGCCGCCCAAGATGAGCCCACCTTCCTTGTGGAATGGGCATTTACAGATTTTGGCTGTGGCAGGCCTGCCACAGAATGTGCAAGCTGAATTGTACTACAAATCCAACGAGCAATAGTCTGCTTAGAAGCAGGAGCACCCAGCTTTTTGGGTGCCTACAATATAAACAGCAAGTCAGACTTTCTGACTCCAGCCGTCCTGGAATTATATATATATATATTTTCAGGGCCCTGACAACGTCTAGCAACTTGGAGTCCTCCAAGTCCCTAGTAGCCGCAGGCACCACAATAGGTTGTTTCAGGTGAAACGCTGACACCACCTTAGGAAGAAACTGGGGACGAGTCCGCAGTTCTGCCCTGTCCGAATGGAAAATCAAATATGGGCTTTTGTATGACAAAGCCGCCAATTTTGACAATCGCCTGGCCGAGGCCAGGGCCAACAGCATGGTCACTTTCCATGTGAGATATTTCAAATCCACAGATTTGAGTGGTTCAAACCAATATGATTTGAGGAATCCCAACACTACGTTGAGATCCCACGGTGCCACTGGAGGCACACAAGGGCTGTATATGCAATACTCCCTTGACAAACGTCTGGACTTCAGGAACTGAAGCCAATTCTTTCTGGAAGAAAATCTATAGGGCCGAAACTTGAACCTTAATGGACCCCAATTTGAGGCTCATAGATACTCCTGTTTGCAGGAAGTGCAGAAATCGACCTAGTTGAAATTTTTTCGTGGGGCCTTCCTGGCCTCACCCACGCAACATATTTTTACCACATGTGGTGATAACGTTGTGCGGTCACCTCCTTCCTGGCTTTGACCAGGGTAGGTATGACCTCTTCCGGAATGCCTTTTCCCTTAGGATCCGGCGTTCAAACCGCCATGCCGTCAAACGCAGTCGCGGTAAGTCTTGGAACAGACAAGGTCCCTGCTGGAGCAGGTCCTTTCTTAAAGGCCGATGCCACGGTTCCTCTTGGAACAGACATGGTACTTGCTGAAAGCAAATCCCTTCTTAGCTCCCGAGGCCATTAGTCCTCTGTGAGCATCTCTTGAAGTTCCGGTTACCAAATCCCTCTTGGCCAATCCGGAGCCACGAGTATAGTTCTTACTCCTCTATGTCTTATAATTCTCAATACCTTGGTTATGAGAAGCAGAGGAGGGAACACATACACCGACTGTTACACTCACGGTGTTACCAGGACGTCCACAGCTATCGCCTGAAGGTCTCGTGACCTGGCGCAATACCTGTCCCATTTTTTGTTCGGGCGGGACGCCATCATGTCCACCTTTGGTCTTTCCCAACGGTTCACAATCAAGCGGAAAACTTCCCGATGAAGTTCCCACTCTCCCGGGTGGAGGTCGTGCCTGCTGAGGAAGTCTGCTTCCCAGTCGTCCACTCCCGGAATGAACACTGCTGACAGTGCTATCACATGATTTTCCGCCTAGCGAAAAATCCTTGCAGTTTTGCCACTGCCCTCCTGCTTCTTGTGCCGCCCTTTCTGTTTACGTGGGCGACTGCCGTGATGTTATCCCACTGGATCAATACCGGCTGACCTTGAAGCAGAGGTCTTGCTAAGGTTAGAGCATTATAAATTTGCTCTTAGCTCCAGTATATTTATGTGGAGAGAATTCTCCAGACTTGATCACACTCCTTGTGTGACTGCTCCCCAGCCTCTCAGGCTGGCCTCCGTGGTCACCAGCATCCAATCCTGAATGCCGAATCTGCGGCCCTCTAGAAGATGAGCACTCTGTAATCACCACAGGAGAGACACCCTTGTCCTTGGATATAGGGTTATCCGCTGATGCATCTGAAGATGCGATCCGGACCATTTGTCCAGCAGATCCCACTGAAGAGTTCTTGCGTGAAATCTGCCGAATGGAAGCGCTTCGTAATAAGCCACCATTTTTACCAGGACTCTTGTGCAATGATGCACTGACACTTTTCCTGGTTTTAGGAGGATCCCGATTAGCTCGGATAACTCCCTGGCTTTCTCCTCTGGGAGAAACACCTTTTCCTGGACTGTGTCCAGAATCATCCCTAGGACCAGCAGACGTGTCGTCGGAACAACTGCGGTTTTGGAATATTTAGAATCCACCCGTGCTGTCGTAGAACTACTTGAGATAGTGCTACTCCGACCTCCAACTGTTCTCTGGACCTTGTTCTTATCAGGAGGTCGTCCATTTTCTTTGAAGACGAATCCTCCTTTCGGTCATTACCTTGGTAAGGACCCGGGGTGCCTTGGACAATCCAACGGCATCGTCTTGAAACTGATAGTGACAGTTCTGTACCACGAACCTGAGGTACCCTTGGTGAGAAAAGGCAAATTTTGGGACATGGAGGTAAGCATCCCTGATGTCCCGGGACACCATATAGTCCCCTTGTTCTTTGCTATCACTGCTCTGAGTGACTCCATCTGGATTTGAACCCTTGTAAGTGTTCAAATTTTTCAGATTTAGAATAGGTCTCACCTAGCCTTCAGTACCACCATATAGTGTGGAGTAATACCCCTTTCCTTGTTGTCGGAGGGGTAATTTTATTATCACCTGCTGGGAATATAGCTTGTGAATTGTTTTCAATACTGCCTCCCTGTCGGAGGGAGACATTGGTACAGCAGACTACAGGAACCTGCGAGGGGGGAAACCTCTCGACATTCCAATCTGTACCCCTTGGATACTACTTGTAGGATCCAGGGGTCCTGTACGGTCCCAGCGTCATGCTGAGAACTTGGTAGAAGCGGTGGAGGGCTTCTGTTCCTGGGAATGGGCTGCCTGCTGCAGTCTTCTTCCCTTTCCTCTATCCCTGGGCAGATATGACTCTTATAGGGACGAAAGGACTGAGGCTGAAAAGACGGTGTCTTTTTCTGCAGAGATGTGACTTAGGGTAAAAAACGGTGGATTTTCCAGCAGTTGCCCTGGCCACCAGGTCCCATGGACCGACCCCAAATAACTCCTCCCCTTTATACGGCAATACATCTTTGTGCCGTTTGGAATCTGCATCACCTGACCACTGTCGTGTCCATAAACATCTTCTTGCAGATATGGACATCGCATTTACTCTTGATGCCAGAGTGCAAATATCCCTCTGCGCATCTCGCATATATAGAAATGCATCCTTTAAATGCTCTATAGTCAATAAAATACTGTCCCTGTCAAAGGTATCAATATTTTTAGTCAGGGAATCCGACCAAGCCACCTCAGCTCTGCACATCCAGGCTGAGGCGATCGCTGGTCGTAGTATAACACCAGCATGTGTGTGTATACTTTTTAGGATATTTTTCAGCCATCTATCAGCTGGCTCCTTAAGTACGGCCCTATCCGTAGATGGTACCGCCACTTGTTCTGATAAGCGTGTGAGCGCCTTATCCACCCTGAGGGGTGTTTCCCACCGCGCCTTAACTTCTGGCGGGAAAGGGTATACCGCCAATAATTTTCTATCGGGGGAAACCCACGCATCATCACACACTTCATTTAATTTATCTGATTCAGGAAAAACTACAGGTAGTTTTTTCACCTCACACATAATACCCTTTTTTGTGGTACTTGGAGTATCAGAAATATGTAACACCTCCTTCATTGCCCTTAACGTGTGGCCCTAAAAGAAAATACGTTTGTTTCTTCACCGTCGACACTGAAATCAGTGTCCGTGTCTGGGTCTGTGTCGACCGACTGAGGTAAATGGGCATTTTACAGCCCCTGACGGTGTTTGAGACGCCTGGACAGATACTAATTTGTTCGCCGGCCCTCTCATGTCGTCAACCGGCTTGCAGCGTGTTGACATTGTCACGTAATTTCCATAAATAAGCCATCCATTCCGGTGTCGACTCCCTAGAGAGTGACATCACCCTTACAGGCAATTTGCTCCGCCTCCTCACCAATATTTTCCTCATACATGTCGACACACACGTACCGACATACAGCACACACATAGGGAATGCTCTGATAGAGGACAGGACCCACTAGCCCTTTGGGGAGACAGAGGGAGAGTTTGCCAGCACACACCAAAACGCTATAATTATCCAGGGACAACCTTTATATAAGTGTTCCTCCCTTATAGCATTTTAATATATATACATATCGCCAAATCAGTGCCCCCCCTCTCTGTTTTAACCCTGTTTCTGTAGTGCAGTGCAGGGAAGAGCATGGGAGCCTACCCACCAGCCTTTCTGTGAGGGAAAATGGCGCTGTGTGCTGAGGAGAATAGGCCCCGCCCCCTTTTCGGCGGGCTTCTTCTCCGGAGTTTTAGATATCTGGCAGGGGTTAAATATATCCATATAGCCTCAAGGGCTATATGTGATGTATTTTTCGCCATACAGGTATTATACATTGCTGCCCAGGGCGCCCCCCCCCAGCGCCCTGCACCCTCCGTGACCGCTGTGTGAAGTGTGCTGACAACAATGGCGCACAGCTGCAGTGCTGTGCGCTACCTGATGAAGACTGAGAGTCTTCTGCCGCCTGGTTCCGGACCTCTTCATCTTCAGCATCTGCAAGGGGGGTCGGCGGCGCGGCTCCGGGACGAACCCCAGGGCGAGCCCTGTGTTCCGACTCCCTCTGGAGCTATGTCCAGTAGCCTAAGAATCCAATCCATCCTGCACGCAGGTGAGTTGAAAATCTCTCCCCTAAGTCCCTCGATGCAGTGAGCCTGTTGCCAGCAGGACTCACTGAAAATAAAGAACCTAAAAACTTTTTCTAAGCAACTCTTTAAGAGAGCCACCTAGATTGCACCCTTCTCGGCCGGGCACAAAAACCTAACTGAGGCTTGGAGGAGGGTCATAGGGGGAGGAGCCAGTACACACCATGTGATCCTAAAAGCTTGCTTTTGTGCCCTGTCTCCTGCGGAGCCGCTATTCCCCATGGTCCTGACGGAGTCCCCAGCATCCACTAGGACGTTAGAGAAACATCTTTAATTGCGATAATCATATATCGAATACATTTAGCCACCCTTGGCTGCAATTTTGCATCATCGTAGTCGACACTGGAGTCTGAATCCGTGTCGGTATCTGTGTCAACTATTTGGGATAGTGGGCGCTTCTGAGACCCCGAAGGTCCCGGCGACATAGGGACAGACATGGGTTGACTCCCTGACTGTACCCTAGCTTCAGCTTTGTCTAATCTTTTGTGCAATAAGTTTACATTAGCACTTAAAACATTCCACATATCCATCCAGTCAGGTGTCAGCGCTGCCGACGGAGACCTAATATTCATACACTCCCCCTCCTCCTTAGGTGAGCCTTCAACCTCAGACATGTCGACACACGCGTACCGACACACCACACACACAGGGAAGCTCTTTTCTGAAGACAGGTTCCCCACCAGGCCCTTTGGAGAGACAGAGAGAGAGTATGCCAGCACACACCCCAGCGCTATATGACCCAGGAAAAAACACAAAATGTTTACCCAGTAGCGCTTATGTATAATGTATATGCGCCAATTATGTGCCCCCCCTCTACTTTAAAGCCCTCTTTCACCGTGTGTCAAGCAGGGGAGAGTCCGGGGAGCTTCCTCTCAGCGGTGCTGTGGAGAAAAAATGGCGCTGGTGAGTGCCCACCCCTGCGCCCTTACAGTAACCGGAGTGTGTGAGGTGAATGGGAGCAATGGCGCACCGCTTCACTGCTGTGCGTTACCTCTATGAAGATCATTTCTTCTGCCGCCTCTGAAGTCTTTTCCTCACATACTCACCCGCCTTCTTTCTTCTGGCTCTGCGAGGAGGACGGCGGCGCGGCTCTGGGACGGACGGCGAGGGTGAGACCTGCGTACCGATCCCTCTGGAGCTAATGGTGTCCAGTAGCCTAAGAAACAGAGCCCTGAAACTCAGAGGAGTGGGTCTGTTTCTCTCTCCTCAGTCCCTCGATGCAGGGAGTCTGTTGCCAGCAGGCTCCCTGAAAATAAAAAACCTAACTAAAATACTTTCTTTTACAGGAAACTCAGGAGAGCTCCCTGAAAGCACCCAGTCTCCACTGGGCACAGTATCAAACTGAGGTCTGGAGGAGGGGCATAGAGGGAGGGGCCAGTGCACACCCAGATCCAAAGTCTTTCCTAAAGTGCCCATGTCTCCTGCGGAGCCCGTCTATCCCCATGGTCCTTACGGAGTCCCATCATCCTCTAGGACGTTAGAGAAATTCCTAATTAAACTGTTTCAGAATTAATTTTCGGCATGTCACTGGAAGTGACTTAATATTACATGAGATAGATAAGTACCTGACTGCTTCCACTTGCTGTGACATACTATGCCTATATTGTGTGGATGTGGTACAAAATATGCACAATGTTTTCTCCTGTTATAGCCCAACCCTAGCTCTGTAATGTCAACATGCTGACAAAATGACTACATACCGCAGTGTGTCTATTGTATTTAAGGTTGTCAGGTTGTCCCTCTTTACTGCCAGATTTTTCTTACATCTCAGTAACCAAAGCAAATTTCATGTTTTTTGTAAAGTGGTTCCTCCAGGAAAATCTTACATTGAAAAGAGTGCATACACAATGTCTGTCATTTCTCCATGTGATAATATCAAACTCACCTCCGTGGCAGATCAGGGGGTCCTATTTTTGTGGAATAGTGAGCACTTTGGCGTTTAGGAGCCTCTAAGGGGAAGTTATTTTCAAAGGAGTGGAACTTTGAGACCTTCCTGTCCCATTCATTGTTAAAGATCGGTGCCTCAGCTGAAAATCAAGTAGAAACACGTAATTTATAAGGCCAGTACCAGATGTAAGCATCTATAGAATTGTTGTACAGAGCATTCATATGCTTGGTGTTGTTTTTAAGATGGAGTCAAGCAGTGGTAATAAAAGCAATAGAGGCCATTTATACAAAGCAATATGGCCGCATCTGGGGTGGAAGAGAAATTTGCACACGCGGAGTGAAGGTATTCCCACTAAAACACGAGACAGACACATCACCGTGCCTCATTTTGTGGACTGCTGCAATCACAAGTTGAAAGGCTCAGAGGGCATTTTTTTAGGGGTCTTAACACTTCCCATGCAATACTGACCACAGGAGACTGGTTTCCATTATAAAAGAAAACTTACAGTGGAAACCAGGTCAGGATGTCTCTAAGAATTTAGGGAGATTTTTTTTTTCCTTTTGTTTTTTTCAGTTCACTATATATTGGGACGAACATCATTACAGGTGACAAAGTAACTTGCAAATGCACTACTGTATCAAAAAATATAAAAGTAAAAATGCACTTAGGGTCTTCTACAAGCATTTTATAGAAAAGTTTCTAACATACACGTGACGTATAGTAAAGGTCAGACCAGATGTTCATTATTCTTCTGATTTATTACAGCCAGAGTTAGGCTAACTAGTAACAGACAAATTTATTCAAATAAAAGCAGTGGCACTAAAGAAAGTAGGAGGATAGACTTTGATGTGGGGATTACATGTATGGCAGTACACCTCCTCTCCACACACTTAGGTCATACTTGCGAACATCTCTTGTCCCACCGGTCACTCTCCCGTTGCTCTGCAAACCCCACTCAATCCCCCAATCCCCCTGAACCTCCCAGCCCTGGCTCAAATATGGCCCACGCATGCGCAAGTCTGGACTAACAGTGGCGGAGTTTGACCGCCGGCTGTGGGCAACATTGCCGGCCAGTAGAGCCTTAGAGTCACTTTGCCCTTACGGAGACCGCAGTGCCCCTCTCCTGCAGCAGTATTGTTTGTGTGCAAAGATTGTATGTGTGCGTAAGCCAGCAGTGACGTGTGTGTGTGTGTGTGTGTGTGTGTGTGTGTGTGTGTGTGTGTGTGTGTGTGTGTGTGTGTGTGTGGAATATTGGGGCAGATGGCAGATGTATTAACCTGGAGAAGGCATAAGGAAGTGATAAATCAGTTATACGTGCAAGGTGTTACATGCACCAGCCAATCAGCTTCAATATGCAAATTGACAGGAGCTGACTGGTTGGTGCGTTTATCACCTTGCACTTATCACTGGTTTATTACTTCCTTATGCCTTCTACAGGTTAATACATCTCCCCATTGTGCATTATGCCACGTATGTGATGTTGCCACGTATGTGATGTTGCCATTCTTAGTCCATTTCACAGATGTGGAAAATGATCAAAACCAATTATAAATATTAGTGCTAATGTTACTGCGTATAAAGGTAGCAGCCTTTGTGTTCAATTACGTATGTGTGTAAATAAACATAGCTTTAAAAACAAGCTGATGGTGTTTTTATTTGTTTTTACTTTTCTTGAAGTGATAGCATGTATAGGGTTCTATTGACAATGCAACTATCTACTTGGTGAACAGGGGATATGGTCAGGATCCCAGCAGTCAGAATACAGACACCGGAATCCTGATACTATTCACCGGCATCCCAAATAGTGTCTCCAGTTTAACGCCGGAATCCCGACAGCCAGGATCCCGAACGAGCAGCCACCGCCACGATAGAGGGGTAAGCCGCTGGGGGAGGGTCTTAAGATTTAGGCTGCATGGGGAGAGTCTTAGATTTAGGCAGCATGGGGAGAGTTAAGGTTAGACTGCGCACTGGGAAGGGGGTTAGGTTTAGGCTGCAGGGAGGGGGGGGGGGTTAGGTTAAGGCAGAGCTGGCCCTAACCAATATGATGCCCTAGGCAAGATTTTGGCTGGTGCCCCCTAGCACCACCACTGGTTCCGCCTCTGACCTTGCACCTCTTTCCCAGCACCATCACCCCTCACCCATAGCAGTCCTTATTTTGTTGTTTGTACCCTCTATATTTTAAATAGAAACAGTTTGCACATTTGGCGCACAGCCCATAAAGGGGTGTATTTTTGCTGGCAAGGGGCACGGCCACACAATAGTAATTCCAATTCCAATTACGCCACACAGTACTGCAACTTCATTCACATTTGATCATGCGATAGTGTTCATAATTCATATTACATCCCACAGTAGTGTCACTTTACCTTATAAACTTTACTACTCACAGTAGAGTCCCTTAATCACATTAGGGTGTGATGTAATGCTCGTTATTCACATTAGATGACACAGTAGTGCCCTTTCTATACGCAACACCACACAGTAGAGCACCTTATACACATAATGCCACACATTAGTAATGCATTTATACACATAATTCCACACAGTAATACCCCTTACACATATGAAACACATTATTAATGTCCTTATAAACATAATGCACCTTACACATTATGACAACCTTTATTAATGCCCTTTTACACATAATGTCCCTTACACATAAGCCGCACATTATGAATGCTCTTATACACATAATGACACACATAGGTCCCCCTACACATTTGCTACACATTATTAGTGCCCCTATACACATAATGACACATATACAGTAGTACCCTTTTACACATATACCGCACATTATTAATGCCCTTATACACATAATGACACGCATAGTGCCCCTTACACATGTTGCACATTATTAATGCATTTTTACATGACACACATAATGCTCCTTACACAAATTCCGAACACTACTGCACAACCAACCCACTCACATGCACACAGCAATCACACTGCCACTAACACTGTGACCTCTGCCTCTACTTGGATACAGATGTGTCCTCATAAATATTGCCACAATGCTAATGTCGGGCACCTTTTTCTATGAAAATGCATCTTATTTGCATTGCTATGTGGCTAGGATGCACAAGCAGCTACTGCTGATTAAAATGATATGCAGCATGCCTATATACTGTGTGAGACTGTGGCTGTATCTGCATATGAAATGTTACACACAGAATATAGGCATGCCACATATAATTTTAATCAGCAGAAGCTGCTGATGCCCCATGGCATATCAAATGCCCTAGGCAATTGCCTAGTTTGCCTATGCCTATGGCCGGCTCTGCGTTTAGGCACCCACCAGCATGGACGTGCAGTGAAGTGAATGGCTCAGCAGGCACTGGCTAGACTTTTTACTCCAGAGTTTTGACTATAAAAATGATAAGAATAATACAAAGAAGATATTTCTCATATATTCTTTGTATTTTTCACATACTTTATACAGTCAAAACTCTGGCGTATACATTAATATGACAGGAAAGGCTCTGCCTCACCGCACCCCACGGCAGAGAGGCACAGAGTGAAGGAGGAGAAGGCTGAGAGGCACAAAGTGAGTGGGGGCAGGCTGAGAGGCACAGAGTGAAGGGGGAGAAGGCTGAGAGGCACAAAGTGAGTGGGGGCAGGCTGAGAGGCACAGAGTGAGTGGGGGGCAGGCTGAGAGGCACAGAGTGAAGTGGGAGCAGGCTGAGAGGTTTAGAGTGAAGGAGGAGCAGACTGAGAGGCACAGAGTGAAGGGGAAGCAGGCTCAGAGTGAAGGGGAGCAGGCTGAGAGGAATAGAGTGAATGCTGAGAGGCACACAGTGAATGGGGAGCAGGCTCAGAGTGAAGTGGGAGCAGGCTGAGAGGCTCAGAGTGAAGGGTAGGAGGACAGTGGATCAGAGTGAAGGGGGAGGACAGTGGATCAGAGTGAAGGGGGAGGATAGTGGCTCAGAGTGAAGGGAGAGCAGGCTGAGAGGCACAGAGTGAAATGGGAGCAGGCTGAGAGGCTCAGAGTGAAGGGTGGGGAGGAGAGTGGCTCAGAGTGAAGGGAAAGCAAGCTGAGAGGCTCAGAGTGAAGAGTGGGAGGACAGTGGCTCAGAAAGAAGGGGGAAGAGAAAGGTTCAGAGTGAAAGGAGAGCAGGCTGAGAGGCACAGAGTGAAGGGGGAGCAGGCTGAGAGGCACAGAGTGAAGGGGGAGCAGGCTGAGAGGCACAGAGTGAAGGGGGAGCAGGCTGAGAGGCACAGAGTGAAGGGGGAGCAGGCTGAGAGGCACAGAGTGAAGGGGAGCAGGCTGAGAGGCTCAGAGTGAAGGGGGAGCAGGCTGAGAGGCTCAGAGTGAAGGGTGGGAGGCTGAGAGGCTCAGAGTGAAGGGTGGGGGTGCAGTATATTTTATGTGGATCTGAATTGTTTCAGTGTTTCTCGCCCCCAGTGTGACTAAAAACGGGGGTGTGACACATGGTCATGCTTCTACAATCGTCATACTGAAAGCAGGCGTACAAAAATGGGGCATGGCCTTTTGCCAGTTAGGCCACACCCCAATTATGCGCACGCATAATATCATCTCTTTGACTTTACTACAGATATTTTTGGGCTCTTTGCCTCTGACTGGTTGGCCACCCCTGTTTTATACCATCTAGAATCTCCCTGAAACTAGTTTTCTAAAGTAGGCAAGTATGACTTAGGTGCACTTTTATAATCGCTTTCAGATCGCAATACCGGGTCACACCCGAGACTTGTACATGGGTCTTTCCCGAGAGCGACCTGGTTGGGACCCCTTTCAGACTGGATGCACCAACCCAGCAAACTGCCGGATTGGTGACGTGTGCGGAAGTGGCGCCTGGAGATCAGATCATCCCCAAGCGCCGCCTGTCCCTTTTAATGCCACCTCTGCCTATACTGTGAACGGTCCTAGGTTGCATCGACCCGACAACCTGTATTGACCCGACAACCCATTCACACTGCGCCTAACCCGGTAATAACTCGGGAATAACCCTGCTTTCTTCCTGGGTTGAAATACCGGATCAGGTGAACCAGGAATTCGGGACTTACCCCTTTCACACCGCACACTGACCTGCGTCGACCTGGCAATATACCGGGTTGTTTGTGCGGTGTGAAAGGGGTACAAGTTTGCAGAAGCTTCCAATTGTGGGAGTAGGTGTACACATATGTGCATAGAAGAAGTCGAGGTACACTTACTTTTTTATGTCCAATATACATGCAATACAAAAGCCACAACTTATCCTCACTCACATTCATCGAGATTAACAAATTCTTGGTCGACTTCATGGTTCCCTGTCTTGTTGTTTTTCAATTTCTTGACAATATGGGCACGATCTTTAATGTGATGTCCAACAGCTATTTTTTCTACTCCACTTTCAGAATCACGGACTGCTTTCTTAGTTTCTTTTATCTGTACAAAAATGACAGCTGTTGTAAATATTACTGTAATCACATTATGCACATATATTAATAATATATTAAAATTTAAAGAAGACACTATTTTATAATAATATATATGAACGCAAGGGCAGAGGCAGGATTTCCAGATGGGATGTTTCCATATGCTTGATTTTGAAGTGTGAATTACACCTAACAAGCTATAGTCTAGTCTTGTGTTAATGGAGTGCTCAGTTCCATACAGTGGGGCTCATTCCGAGTTGATCGCACGAAGCTACTTTTTGCAGCCCATACGATCAACTATGGGGAGGGATTTTTTGCATAGCAAGGCTGCGAACGCTTGTGCAGCCCTGCTATGCAAAAGCAGTTTTGAGCAAAAGAAGACCAAGGTCAGACTTACTTACCCTGTGCGACGGATCCAGCGACGAAGGTCCTGGAATTGACGTCAGACATCCGCCCTCCAAACGCCTGGACACGCCAGAGTTCGCCTCACCTCGCCTTGAAAACGGTCAGTTGATGCCCCGGAACGCCTCCCGCCTGTCAGTCTTCTTGCGATCGCCGATGCGATCACTTTTTTCCGCTGGCAACGACGCACGTGCGCTATGTGGCCGCCGCGCATGCGCAGTTCCGACCCATTCGCACCACTGCGACAAACTGCAGCGTGCGCACGGGTCGGAATGACCCCCAGTGTCTTTTACTGCATATTGTGGCCGCAGCTCTAGTAAAATCATGTTATACAATACAGCTACTGTGGTTATGAATGAGCCGCTGTCCTAGAAGGGGTTTTCGGGCAACTAGAATCCCCCCCCCCCCCCCCCCCTTCATTTGTGTATGCAAAGACTGTGCATTATGGACAACTGAAGGAATCTAAGCCATTTTTTCACAACTCTGACTCATGCAGGCTAATGGTGCAATCTCCCTCTTAGTATAACTTTAATGAGTGAGTAGTCCCTTGCCCCTTCACCCCAACCATACGGCATCAACAGTGCTGCACAAGGTGAAACGCTCATACAGTAATGCTGGTTTCAGATCGCAAATGCTGGATCCCACCCGGTAAGAGAAACGTGTCCTTACCGGGTGGGATCCGGCATTTGCGCTCCTTTGCTGGCTTTCCAACCCGGCAATATACCGGGTCGGTTGCCATAGCAGCGGGGGGCGCAGCAGCAGCAGGGGTGGAGGCGGCGCCGGGAGATGAGCTCATCTCCTGCGCCGCCTCTGCCTATGCTGTGAATGGGAGCCGTGTCGCATCGGAACGGCTCCCATTCACACTGCACCTGACCCGGTACTCAACCCGGTAATAACCCTTCTTTTTTACCGGGTTGAATTACCGGGTCAGGCGACCAGCTAATTCAGCAAAGGACCTTTCACATCGCACACTGACCCATATTGCCGTGTCAATACCGGGTTATTTGTGCGATGTGAAAGGGGCGTGATTCCCTCCTTGCTGCATTCAGAGCAGGGGACCTGGTTACCTGCAGTAGCACTGCTGGGCCCCTAGTTCAGTTTTGCTCTAGGGTCTGGTGATACAGTCTTCCACCTCTGACTTTGGAACAATTTCCACCTCATTTGTTAATAATAATAATATTTTTTATTTTTAACTTTGATTCATAGCA
This sequence comes from Pseudophryne corroboree, assembly GCF_028390025.1. NCBI lineage: Eukaryota > Metazoa > Chordata > Amphibia > Anura > Myobatrachidae > Pseudophryne > Pseudophryne corroboree. Next base: position 275,116,336 of record NC_086447.1, on the reverse strand, counting down.
CTTATTCCTATAAACAGACAATTATGAAATACTACGCCGCAAATAATAATTTTAATTTTATTCAATAATGTGACTTGTAAAGGTCATGAGGTATTTTTCTCTTTTTGGGATAGTGAGGCTATGCGACTGTTATTTTCTATATACAGTATTATATTTAGCCAGTGATAGTCCTCAGCTAAATATAAACTGTGTAGCCTTCAGCACTCTCCTTGACATACTAACTAATAATCATACCTTAATATTTTCTACACAAAACAACTCATTAATGAACCGTGTTGCCAAGTGACTGGAAACTCTTTAGTCATTGGACATATCAGAGACTTGTGCTAGGCACATGCCTCACTAACGGGTTGCTATTCTCTGCTTCCGCTTACAGCACATGTAGAAGTGACATGAGCCCAGCTTCATATTTGTTAATGGCATTAGCACAGCAGCTGTAAATAAGCCAGTGACAGGCCAGCTTTCAGGCCGTGCATGTAGTAACAAATGTAGCTGAAGGGACAATTCAGATTTCTTACTGCAATCAGCTTTTTTTTTTTAAATGACCTTACAGCGTTAACATCACCTTTATTGTCTAATGTTAATAATAGCCTGCAAATGGTAACTGAACCTTTGGATTCCAATGACCCCATCTCCACTACTGCTTGCACCTGGTTTAAGGCAAGTTGGCAGCATGACTTTTTCGCAAACGCAAGTGTCCATGGGGTATCCCCCATTCACTCTTATTCCCTAAGCCAGTGGTTCTCAAACGTGCCTAGGCACCCTGGGGTGCCTCAGGACACTTGCAGGAATGCCTTGGATTGGTGGTGCAGGACATTCAAATTATGGTCAATGTAATAGGCAAAACCAGTGCTGGTGGCTGTCAATCATAAAATATGTGGACAAACAGAAGCAAATCTTGTCCCTCATCACACAACTGAACCTAATGATGACATATAAACACAATTTACTTAATTGAATATTTATTTCTAAATTTCTCAATAAGAAACTTTTGGCCTAGGGTACTGTGATTTTTTATTTTTTTTATACTCTAGGGCGCCATGATTCAGACATTTGCAAACCACTGCCCTAAGCACAGGTGTGGGCACTGGCTACACACCTTATATAAGTCACAGGTAATGTGTGGTATCACTGGCATTTTCTTGATATCCTTATGTTGACCATACAAAATGCAATATTGAGCTGATAGGACCAGAGAGAAATGTGTTTTTCCTGAGGATGTCCGTTTGTAGAGTTCTCACACTCGCAATAAACACTGCGAAGGGTGTGGAACAAAAATCTGTGCCCAGGAACAGAGTCGGGCTGCCTTTATTGCAGCTCCTCTCATCGTGCGTTCGCTATGAGTTACATAGAACACCACCACTGCATTGCACTGCTAAACTAACAGGTGGAGTCTGACGAAATGTGAACAGGCTGCTCGGCCTGACGAACCGGGCTCTTAAGAAAATCAGAAAACTGTCTTGGAGCTTGAACACATTGATCTGTAACATCATCAGTGACAGTGTCCAAAAAGTCTTGAAGCCAAAAACATAGTTTCACGGCACCCAAGTCTAGGAGATTCACGTACGTGGTCACAATGATCCAACTGGAGTGACCAATGATCATATTTGGAATAAACTTAAACTAGCCATTGTTCCACTAGGACACATAATCGGAGCAAGTTCCACTAGCAAACATAATCCGTTACAGGAACAGAGAACATGAGTTTTGGAACCATCTAGGTAGCCATGATGGGATTGGAAAAATCAGAATAAAAGAAAAGCAACTACTTTCCCGCACTAACTGAATGGACTGACAGCCATCTACATGGCAATCCATGTCGAGGGAATAGCGCATAGCAGCCATGAGGTCTGTCACGCCCTCAGAATAAGTCTAACAGGGGTCATAAAAATGTATATCAACCTGAATACTGAGGCTGATATGCTTGATACTATGCCATAGTAGACAATTGAATATCAGACAGAACACCACAGTTAGATGGTATGTACAGTACTAATGTGACAGACAGCTCTGTGGAATGTGAACCTCTGTTCATTGTACTAGAGAGTATCCCCGGTAAGGTAACCGAAGTACCCCGCCGCAAATACAGGAAGAACTCTATACAGTCAGGGCTGGTTTGGGAACCGAACCTAAGACTTCCGTGCTGTAAGGCAATAATACTAACCATTACACCCACTGTACTGCCTTTGAAACTGCATGACTGCAGACTTAGCCATAGTAGTGGGCTATGCACGTAAAAGTTATTGTACAACTGGCAGATAAACACACGTTATACAATGGGTGGCACAGAACCAGCGCAATATATAATCTAGATACTCATAGGTGAGAGTGACACAGCAATATATACTGATAAACACACATAGGGGAGTATGAGACACAGCAATATCTATAGCGTACATAAATCCGCATAGGTGAGAGTGACACAGCAATATATACTGATAACCACACATAGGGGAGTATGAGACACAGCAATATCTATAGCGTACATAAATCCGCATAGGTGAGAGTGACACAGCAATATATACTGATAACCACACATAGGGGAGTATGAGACACAGCAATATCTATAGCGTACATAAATCCGCATAGGTGAGAGTGACACAGCAATATATACTGATAACCACACATAGGGGAGTAAATATCTGTAGCATAGACAGATACGCATAAGTGAGAGTGACACATCAATATACACTGATAAACACACATAAGAGAGTGTGAGACACAGCAATATCTATAGCATACATAGATACGCATACGTGAGAGTGACACAGCAATACATACTGAGAAACACACAGGGGTGTGTAAGACACAGCAATATCTATAGCATACATAGATACGCATAGGAGAGAGTGACATTAATATAATGATAACCACACATAGGTGAACGTGCAACAGAGCAATATATAGTGTACAGAGATACACATAGGTGAGAGTGCCATAGCAATATATACTGATGAACACACAGGGGTGTGTGAGACACAGCAATATATACTGTACAATATATAGCATACAGAAATATTCATAAGTTAAAGTTACACAGCAATATATACTGATAGCCACACATAGGAGACAAACAGGCAGCTATACAAACAACTGGTACTTGGCTTGTTAGTAATTTTAATATGCATGGAATAGACATAAGGATATCCTTACAAAGAAATAAGGATCAAATAAGGTTTGAGGTAATATGGTTAAAAAAGGGGCAGACTAGATGGGCCAAGTGGTTCTTTTCTGCCGTCAAATTCTATGTTTCTATGTAACAGAGTGGCTGAAAAATGTGCCCTTACTCCAAGGCACCCTTAAATGAAACTGGAAGTCTGCAGTTGCAACGGAGAGGAGCTTAGTTTTAAAGCTACAGTGTAATTTAGGTGCCAGCTCCAGTCCAAACCTGCAATCCCATGGTCCAATGTTGCCCAGCCTTGCTGAAAGAGAGAAACTAATGGGCCCTACACATTGGGCGATGTTAGCGATTTTATCGACCAACAATATCATCAATGGTCAATTTTTCCACCAACGATTTTTGACTACACACTGGACGATATGGCCAGTTTAGACGATATGAGAGTACATACATCTTTATCGTCCAAAATGACTTACATTTATAAACGAGGATAGATCAATGATGAGCGATCGCGGGGCTGCGCATTGTTTATTGCTGATACATACACACTGGAAGATATGAATGATTTATCGTTCATTTTTGAACGATATCATTCATTTCAACCATCGCTAAGTGTGTAGGTGACCATATGAAGAACTGCAATCACAGGTGCACAAATGGTAACTTTTGGAAAGAAACTTACATTCGGGTTCTCACTTGTAGACCTCAAGCAGTTTCTTTAACAGCCTGAGTGACAGAGGTGTGTGAGGTGAATGCAGGCAAAAGTTACCACCATTTGGGCACCTGTGATTGCAGTTTTTCATATGGTCACCTGGATGTTTTTCTGACACAGCGCTGAGAACACTGTATATTTTTATTTTTCATATGTGCTTTAGGAGTGTATAAAGGGTGAACTCCATCAGTGCTTCTAACTGCTTAAGTGTGTAGGGCCCGGCAACTTCCTTGATAAGGAAAACAAAAAAAGAACCACCTGGTGCTAATATAATCGGTACAAAAATCTGTCAGTCTGCTGCTCCCAGTTGAGGGATTACTCAACCCTAATATATGAACAAAAAAAAAAAAAAAAGATTTTACTTACCGGTAAATCTATTTCTCGTAGTCCGTAGTGGATGCTGGGGACTCCGTAAGGACCATGGGGAATAGACGGGCTCCGCAGGAGACAGGGCACTTTAAGAAAGAATTAGGATACTGGTGTGCACTGGCTCCTCCCTCTATGTCCCTCCTCCAGACCTCAGTTAAGGAAACTGTGCCCGGAAGAGCTGACAGTACAAGGAAAGGATTTTGGAATCCAGGGTAAGACTCATACCAGCCACACCAATCACACCGTATAACTCGTGATAAACTTACCCAGTTAACAGTATGACCAACAACAGAGCATCAGATAACCTGATGCAACCATAACATAACCCTTATTTAAGCAATAACTATATACAAGTATTGCAGAAGAAGTCCGCACTTGGGACGGGCGCCCAGCATCCACTACGGACTACGAGAAATAGATTTACCGGTAAGTAAAATCTTATTTTCTCTAACGTCCTAGTGGATGCTGGGGACTCCGTAAGGACCATGGGGATTATACCAAAGCTCCCAAACGGGCGGGAGAGTGCGGATGACTCTGCAGCACCGAATGAGCAAACACAAGGTCCTCCTCAGCCAGGGTATCAAACTTGTAGAACTTTGCAAAAGTGTTTGAACCTGACCAAGTAGCCGCTTGGCAAAGCTGTGATGCCGAGACCCCTCGGGCAGCCGCCCAAGAAGAGCCCACCTTCCTTGTGGAGTGGGCTTTTACTGATTTTGGAAGCGGCAATCCAGCCGCAGAATGAGCCTGCTGAATCGTGTTACAGATCCAGCGAGCAATAGTTTGCTTTGAAGCAGGAGCACCCAGCTTGTTGGATGCATACAGGATAAACAGCGACTCAGTTTTCCTGACTCTAGCCGTTCTGGCTACATAAACCTTCAAAGCCCTGACTACATCTAGTAACTCGGAATCCTCCAAGTCACGAGTAGCCACAGGCACCACAATAGGTTGGTTCATATGAAAAGATGACACCACTTTTGGCAGAAATTGCGGACGAGTCCGCAATTCTGCCCTGTCCATATGGAAAACCAGATAGGGGCTTTTATGTGACAAAGTCGCCAATTCTGACACACGCCTAGCCGAAGCCAAGGCTAATAGCATGACCACCTTCCACGTGAGATATTTTAACTCCACGGTTTTAAGTGGCTCAAACCAGTGTGATTTCAGGAAACTCAACACCACGTTAAGATCCCAAGGTACCACTGGAGGCACAAACGGGGGCTGAATATGCAGCACTCCCTTTACAAATGTCTGAACTTCAGGAAGAGAAGCCAGTTCTTTTTGAAAGAAAATGGATAGGGCCGAAATCTGGACCTTAATGGACCCCAATTTTAGGCCCAAAGTCACTCCCGACTGTAGGAAGTGAAGGAAACGGCCCAGCTGGAATTCCTCTGTAGGGGCATTCCTGGCCTCACACCAAGCAACATATTTTCACCATATACGGTGATAATGTTTAGCCGTCACGTCCTACCTAGCCTTTATCAGCGTAGGAATAACCTCATCCGGAATGCCTTTTTCTGCTAGGATCCGGCGTTCAACCGCCATGCCGTCTAACGCAGCCGCGGTAAGTCTTGGAACAGACAGGGCCCCTGTTGCAACAGATCCTGTCTTAGAGGCAGAGGCCATGGGTCCTCTGTGAGCATTTCTTGCAGCTCTGGATACCAAGTCCTTCTTGGCCAATCCGGAACAATGAGTATTGTTCTCACTCCTCTTTTTCTTATGATTCTCAGCACCTTGGGTATGAGAGGAAGAGGAGGAAACACATAAACCGACTGGAACACCCACGGTGTCACTAGTGCATCTACAGCTATCGCCTGAGGGTCTCTTGACCTGGCGCAATACCTCTGTAGCTTTTTGTTGAGGCGGGATGCCATCATGTCCACCTGTGGCAGTTCCCATCGCCTTGCAATCTGCGTGAAGACTTCCTGATGAAGTCCCCACTCTCCCGGGTGGAGGTCGTGCCTGCTGAGGAAGTCAGGTTCCCAGTTGTCCACTCCCGGAATGAACACTGCTGACAGTGCTCGTACGTGATTCTCCGCCCATCGAAGAATTCTGGTCGCTTCAGCCATCGCCACCCTGCTCCTTGTGCCGCCTTGGCGGTTTACATGAGCCACTGCGGTGATGTTGTCTGATTGAATCAGCACCGATTGGTTGCGAAGCAGGGTCTCCGCTTGACTTAGGGCGTTGTATATGGCCCTTAGTTCCAGGATATTGATGTGAAGGCAAGTCTCCTGACTTGACCACAGACCCTGAAAATTTCTTCCCTGTGTGACTGCCCCCCACCCTCGGAGGCTTGCATCCGTGATCACCAGGACCCAGTCCTGAATGCCGAATCTGCGGCCCTCGAGAAGGTGAGCACTCTGCAGCCACCACAGAAGAGACACCCTGGCCCTGGGGGATAGGGTGATCAGCCGATGCATCTGTAGATGCGATCCGGACCACTTGTCCAACAGATCCCATTGAAAGGTCCTCGCATGGAACCTGCCGAAGGGAATGGCCTCGTATGACGCCACCATCTTTCCCAGGACTCGCGTGCAGTGATGCACCGACACCTGTTTTAGTTTTAAGAGGTCTCTGACCAGTGTCATGAGTTCCTGAGCCTTCTCCGTCGGGAGAAAAACCTTCTTCTGGTCTGTGTCCAGAATCATGCCCAGGAAGGGCAGATGCGTCGTAGGAATCAGCTGCGACTTTGGAATATTCAGAATCCAGCCGTGCTGTTGTAACACTTCCCGAGAGCGTGCTACGCTGATCAGCAACTGCTCTCTGGACCTCGCCTTTATGAGGAGATCGTCCAAGTATGGGATAATTGTGACTCCTTGCTTTCGCAGGAGCACCATCATTTCTGCCATTACCTTGGTAAATATTCTCGGTGCCGTGGACAGACCAAACGGCAACGTCTGGAATTGGTAATGACAATCCTGTACCACAAATCTGAGGTACTCCTGATGAGGTGGATAAATGGGGACATGAAGGTAAGCATCCTTTATGTCCAGAGACACCATAAAATCCCCCTCCTCCAGACTTGCGATGACCGCTCTGAGCGATTCCATCTTGAACTTGAACCTTTTCAGGTATATGTTCAGGGGTTTTAAATTCAATATGGGTTTGATCGAACCGTCCGGTTTCGGTACCACAAACATTGTCGAATAGTAACCCCTTCCCTGCTGAAGGAGGGGAACCTTTACCACCACCTGCTGGAGATACAATTTGTGAATTGCAGCTAACGCTATTTCCCTCTCTATGGGGGAAGCTGGCAGCGCCGATTTCAGGTAACGGTGAGGGGGCATCACTTCGAATTCCAGCTTGTATCCCTGAGACACAATCTCTATAGCCCAGGGATCCACCTGTGAGTGAACCCACTTGTGGCTGAAATTTCAGAGACGCGCCCCCACCGGGCCTGGCTCCGCCTGTGGAGCCCCAGCGTCATGCGGTGGATTTAGTGGAAGCCGGGGAGGACTTCTGTTCCTGGGAACTAGCTGTTTTGTGCAGCTTCTTTCCTCTACCCCTGCCTCTGGCAAGAAAGGACGCACCTCGGACTTTCTTGCCTCTATGTGATCGAAAGGACTGTATTTGGTAATACGGTGCTTTCTTAGGTTGTGAGGGAATATATGGCAAAAAATTTGACTTTCCAGCCGTAGCTGTGGAGACCAGGTCCGAGAGACCGTCCCCAAACAATTCCTCACCCCTGTAAGGTAAAACCTCCATGTGCCTTTTTGAGTTGGCATCGCCTGTCCATTGCCAAGTCCACAGGACCCTTCTGGCGGAAATCGACATTGCATTTATTCTAGAGCCCAGTAGGCTAATGTCTCTTTGGGCATCTCTCATATATAGGACAGCGTCTTTTATATGCCCCAGGGTCAGTACTATAGTATCCTTGTCCAAGGTATCAAGTTCCTCAGATAAGGTATCTGTCCATGCTGCTACAGCACTACACATCCAGGCCGACGCAATTGCCGGCCTTAGTTTGGCGGGAAAGGATACGCCATAAGCATCCGTTTGGAAATCTGCAGTTTTCTATCTGGAGATTCCCAAGCCTTTTCACATAACTCATTTAACACATGTGAAGGGGGAAAGGTTACCTCTTGCCTTTTTTCCCCATACATATAAACCCTCTTGTCAGGGACTGGGGTTTCCTCTGTGATGTGTAACACATCTTTCATTGCTATAATCATGTAGCGGATGGCTTTAGCCATTTTAGGCTGCAACTTTGCATCATCGCCATCGACATTGGAGTCAGAATCCGTGTCGATATCTGTGTCAACAATTTGGGATAGTGGGCGCTTCTGAGACCCTGACGGCCTCTGCGCTGTAGGATCAGGCATGGGTTGAGACCCTGACTGTCCCAAGGCTTCAGCTTTATCCAACCTTTTATGCAAGGAATTAACATTATCATTTAAAACCTTCCACATATCCATCCAAACGGGTGTCGGCGCCGTCGGCGGCGACCCCACATTCATTTGTACCCGCTCTGTTTCCACATAGCCTTCCTCGTCAAACATGCCGACACAAGCGTACCGACACACCACACACACAGGGGATGCTCTATTTGAAGACAGTTCCCCCACAAGGCCTTTTGGAGAGACAGAGAGAGAGTATGCCAGCACACACCCCAGCGGTATATTACCCAGGAATCACACAGTAACTTAGTGTTAACCCAGTAGCTGCTGTATATACTGTTTTTGCGCCAAATTTATGTGCCCCCCCCCCTCTCTTTTTACCCTCTTTCTACCGTGATTCTGCAGGGGAGAGCCTGGGGAGCTTCCTCTCAGCGGAGCTGTGGAGAGAAAATGGCGCTGGTGAGTGCTGAGGAAGAAGCCCCGCCCCCTCAGTGGCGGGTTTCTGTCCCGCGTCTTGTGTGTAAAATAATGGCGGGGGCTCATGCATATATACAGTGCCCAACTGTATATATGCTGCTTTTTGCCAAGAGGTACCCAATTGCTGCCCAGGGCGTCCCCCCCTGCGCCCTGCACCCTACAGTGACCGGAGTGTGTGGGTTTAGTGTAGGAGCAATGGCGCACAGCTGCAGTGCTGTACGCTACCTCATATGAAGACTGGAGTCTTCTGCCGCCGATTTCGAAGTCTTCTTGCTTCTCACGCCGGCTTCTGTCTTCTGGCTCTGCGAGGGGGACGGCAGCGCGGCTCCGGGATCGGACGACCAAGGGTGCGTTCATGTGTACGATCCCTCTGGAGCTAATGGTGTCCAGTAGCCTAAGAAGCAGGACCTATCTTCTAGTGAGTAGGGCTGCTTCTCTCCCCTCAGTCCCACGTAGCAGAGAGTCTGTTGCCACTTGCCAGCAGATCTCTCTGAAAATAAAAAATCCTAACAAAATACTTTCTTTTTTAGCAAGCTCAGGAGAGCTCACTAAGGTGCACCCAGCTCGTCCGGGCACAGATTCAAACTGAGGTCTGGAGGAGGGACATAGAGGGAGGAGCCAGAGCACACCAGAATCCTAATTCTTTCTTAAAGTGCCCTGTCTCCTGCGGAGCCCGTCTATTCCCCATGGTCCTTACGGAGTCCCCAGCATCCTGTCAGGAATCGACTTACCAGGCTGACATCCGTCCGCCGCTGCGGACTCCGTCCTGGCTCCCTGCGGTCACCGGTCGCCTATGCCCCTGCCATGGGTCATCATCTGGATCCTGGGGGCACTGCTGAGACAGCAGGCGTGTAGCGCGCCGCGTCCCCGCTGGGCCGCGGCGTGGGCGCCGCCATGACAGTCTGCAATAGCCAGTATGCTGCGGCCAATCCGGTGCGTGGCCGCACCCACCTTTCCTGCACTCATCCAATCCCTGCGTACCATGGGGTATATAGGAGGCTACAGGTACAGCTCACAGGCATCCTGGACTTTGTGTCTATCTGCGACCTACATGAAAGGATCGGTTCCTGTCTCTCCTGAGTTCCTGGTTCTCTGCTAAGAACATTATACTCCTGGTTACTCTGCATTCTCCCGTGGAACTTCAAGGCTCAGCAATACCTGCAACCTGCATAAGGCCTCACACTCATCACCACCTTGTGTGCTTCAGCCTGCAGTTGAAGACAAACTCCAGGTGCGTTCATTTCCTCCACCTGTGACACAGCTTGCTGCTGCCAGTGCCCATCATCTGCACTGTGAGTCGGTCTCCTGCTTATGCTCAGGTTTGCCATATCATCTACTGCCTAGTTTCCCGTTTTAACCCTGCACTGGTCTTCAAGCCAGAACCATTCCATAAGACATTCTGCTCTTCTGATTTATATTCTGGATATTATTTCTCAAATTCATTTATCATTCATTTGCCATAGACTTTCAGATTCATTACTGAGTGATTGACTTTTTTCACCTGTTATTATTATTTCTGCTGCAATAACTGTTATACATCTGCCTAATAAAAATACCTTTGCGCTCATGCGCAGGAACGTTATTCAACCTCCTCGTTTCCTTCCTTCCACCTCCACTGACCCACTAGCGCCCCCTCCGGGGACACAGACCAAACACAATCTGACAGTAAGTCCAGGATCGATGGACTCGGATGGTGGACGGAGTGTGGGGTCAGAGGCCTTGCAAGATCTGGTCTCCCGTCTGGATGGTCAAGAGGTTGCGCAGCAGCAGATGCTTCACTTTCTACAAGGGATGTCCTCCCGATTGGATACACTGCAGCAATCCCTGCCCAGTGTACTTTCACCTACTGTTCCAGTTACTCCAGCACCTGCCAGTGCTGTAAATTCTTCTACGTCGGCTGCATCAGTTCCAGTATCACGCCTGCACCTGCCCGTGCCGAGCAAATATGATGGCAGTCCTAAACTATGTCGCGGCTTTCTCAATCAGTGTGAAATACAGTTTGAGTTATTGCCACATAACTTTCCCACACCAAGGTCCAAGGTTGCCTACATCATTTCCTTGCTCTCTGGTTCTGCTCTGAGTTGGGTGTCTCCTCTGTGGGAACGTGCTGACCCTCTGATCAACAACTACTCAGACTTCGTGTCAACCTTTAGACGGATCTTTGACGAACCTGGTCGAGCAACATCAGCTTCGGCAGACCTGATCCAACTTCGTCAAGGTAACCGAAGCATGGGACAATATGTCATCCAGTTCCAGACGTTGGCTGCAGAGATCCAGTGGAACAACCAAGCTCTGGTAGCAGCCTTCTGGCACGGACTTTCGGATCGGATCAAGGACGAATTGACAACCCGTGACATTCCTGTTCAACTGCATGATTTGATCTCCCTATGTATTAAGCTGGACTCTCGCATCCGCGAACGCAATAATGAACGCGCTCGGAGTGAGTCTCGCAGACCAAGGTACATACCTCCTGTACAGTTCCAGTCTCCCTCTTCTGACGAGCCTATGCAGATTAATAGGTCCCGCCTATCTCCTGAAGAGCGGGCAAGAAGAATACGGGAGAGGCTCTGCCTGTACTGTGCTGCTGCGGGTCATCAAATTAACTCCTGCACGATGCGTTCGGGAAACGCCAGATCCTGACTTGTAAGGGAGGAGTCAAGTTAGGATCTCTCAGTCAAGCTCCTTCCCAACAAGACCTCATTCTTCCAGTGACGCTAGAAACCTCCGTTGGGCTCCAGTCTGCGTCAGCATTAGTGGACTGCGGTGCTGCAGGAAATTTTATCACCCAAGCTGCCGTAAATAAATTTCGTCTGTCTACCTGTGAACTTTCTTGTCCTGTATACATTACTGCTGTGGATGGTAGTAGAATCTCTAAGGGGAACATTTCACATCAAACTACCCCAGTGGTTCTGGGAGTTGGATTTCTTCATTCAGAACTGATCAAGTTCCTGGTCATCCCTCAGGCCACCCAGGAGATTGTCTTGGGCATGCCTTGGCTCCAGCTACATAACCCACAGTTCAACTGGACAACGTTGCAGCTTACCTCATGGGGTTCACATTGTCACCAATCCTGCTTAGCCCAAGTGTGTCCCATTAAATCAACCGAAGTAAAGTCACAGCTAAGTCTTCCAGCAGTTTATCAAGACTTCGCAGACGTCTTCTGTGAAAAGGCTGCTGATATTCTGCCGCCCCATAGGGAATGGGATTGTCCCATCGATCTCCTTCCTGGCAAGAAGCCACCTAGGGGGCGCACCTACCCTTTATCTGTTCCTGAAACAGAGGCGATGAGTAATTACATCAGAGAGAATCTCCAGAAAGGATTCATCCGTCCGTCATCATCACCCGCTGGTGCAGGTTTCTTCTTTGTCAAAAAGAAGGATGGAGGACTGCGTCCATGCATTGACTATCGGGGTCTCAATGACATTACCATCAAGAATAGTTATCCTTTACCACTCATTACCGAACTTTTTGATAGAGTTAAGGGGGCCCGCATTTTCACCAAGTTAGATCTCCGCGGTGCCTATAATCTCATCAGAATCCGGAGTGGTGACGAGTGGAAAACAGCTTTCAACACTCGAGATGGCCATTATGAATACCTGGTAATGCCATTTGGGTTGAGTAATGCTCCAGCGGTATTCCAACACTTTGTGAATGAAATTTTTCGAGATGTGCTGTATAAATACCTCGTTGTCTACCTAGATGATATTCTTATCTTTTCTCAAGACCTTCCATCTCATCGCCTACAAGTCTGTGAAGTTCTCCGACGTCTTCGTGAGAATCGTCTCTACGGGAAACTATCTAAATGCACCTTCGAAGTTCCCTCTATACCCTTTCTGGGTTATATAATCTCCGGATCGGATCTTCAGATGGACCCGACGAAATTGGAAGCCATTGCCAACTGGTCCATTCCAACTTCCCTCAAAGCTATCCAGCGGTTCCTGGGTTTCGCCAACTACTATAGAAAATTTATTCGAGGATTCTCCACTCTCATCGCTCCTATTACCAACCTGACTCGGAAAGGGGCAGATCATTCCAACTGGTCAGAAGAAGCCTTGGCAGCCTTCCGGAAAATCAAGCTAGCCTTTATGTCTGCTCCAGTGCTGTCACAGCCAGATGTCGACAGACCATTCGAGTTGGAGGTAGACGCCTCTACAGTTGGGGTAGGTGCTGTTCTCTCCCAGAAGGGATCTGATGGGAAAGTCCACCCGTGTGGATTCTATTCTCGCAAGTTTCTTCCTGCAGAAGCTAACTACTCCGTGGGAGATCAAGAGTTACTGGCAATCAAGCTGGCTCTCGAGGAATGGAGATATCTCCTAGAAGGGGCCAAACATCCGTTTAACATCTTCACGGATCATAAGAACTTGCTTTATTTAAAAGCAGCCCAGTGCCTTAACCCTCGCCAGTCCAGGTGGGCTATGTTTTTCTCACGTTTTAATTTTAAGCTTCATTTCCGCCCAGGTTCACAGAATGTGAAAGCCGATGCATTATCCCGATCCATGGAATCTGAAGAAGGAACATCTGACTCTGTGCCACATTCCATCCTGAGTCCCGTGGTTTTCGCTGCCTCTCAAGTCTCCCCAGCTCCTCCTCCTGGTAAGACTTTTGTTTCCTCAGAGCTCCGTCCCAAGTTGCTATCTTGGGCCCATCAGTCCAAGTTCACTGGTCATCCTGGTGTCCTGAAGACATTCAAGTTCCTTTCCGCATCATATTGGTGGCCAAAGATGAAAATGGACATCCAGGATTTCGTGGCATCCTGTCCTAAATGTGTGCAGCACAAGACTCCTCGTCAGTCACCAGCAGGTCAGTTACAACCCTTGTCTGTCCCTAGTCGTCCTTGGTCTCATCTGTCCATGGATTTTATCACTGACCTTCCATCTTCTCAGGGACATAATACCATTTGGGTTGTAGTGGACAGATTCACCAAGATGGCTCATTTCGTTCCCCTCCAGGGTCTCCCTTCTGCCCCGAAACTTGCCCAAATCTTCATACAGGAGATTTTCCGCTTACATGGTTTACCCTCTGAAATAATATCTGATCGGGGGGTACAGTTTGTAGCGAGGTTTTGGAGGGCCCTCTGTTCTGCCATGCAGGTAAAATTGAAATTCTCGTCATCATACCATCCTCAGACGAATGGGCAGACAGAGAGAGTCAATCAAGAACTTGAGACTTTTTTAAGGTTATATGTGTCATCTTCCCAGGATGATTGGTTCAATCTGCTCCCGTGGGCCGAGTTTGCCCATAACTTTCGATATCATACTGCCACTGATACGACACCATTCTTTGCAGTTTATGGGCAACATCCCCGTGTACCTGAATTCCAAGAGCTTCCTCATATGGATGTTCCAGCTGCCACTTCTGCACTAACTCAGTTTTCAACCATTTGGAAAAAGATTCACGTTTCCCTCAAAAAAGCCTCCAGTCGATATAAGATCTTTGCCGACCGCAAGAGACGTGCGGTTCCCTATTTGAAACCTGGGGATCGAGTTTGGTTATCAACCCGCAACCTTCGTCTCAGGGTTCCTTCCATGAAGTTTGCACCACGCTTCATTGGTCCTTACCCTATTGAGAGTGTCATCAACCCAGTGGCTTACAAGTTGAAATTACCATCTTCACTTCGTATACCTAATGCCTTTCACATTTCTCTCCTCAGACCTTTAGTTCTAAACCGCTTTCAGAATACTCTTCCAGCAGGTCCCAAGATCCGAACTCAGCGGGGCGTGGAATTTGAGATCAACAAGATTCTGGACTCCCGTTGCCGGTATGGACGTCTCCAGTACCTGGTCGATTGGTGCGGTTATGGCCCAGAGGAGAGAAGCTGGGTGAATTCATCTGATGTCCATGCTCCTAGGTTGGTCCGTGTTTTCCACAGCACTCATCCCTCCAAACCACGTGGGTGTTCGGTGTCCACCCCTAAAGGAGGGGGTACTGTCAGGAATCGACTTACCAGGCTGACATCCGTCCGCCGCTGCGGACTCCGTCCTGGCTCCCTGCGGTCACCGGTCGCCTATGCCCCTGCCATGGGTCATCATCTGGATCCTGGGGGCACTGCTGAGACAGCAGGCGTGTAGCGCGCCGCGTCCCCGCTGGGCCGCGGCGTGGGCGCCGCCATGACAGTCTGCAATAGCCAGTATGCTGCGGCCAATCCGGTGCGTGGCCGCACCCACCTTTCCTGCACTCATCCAATCCCTGCGTACCATGGGGTATATAGGAGGCTACAGGTACAGCTCACAGGCATCCTGGACTTTGTGTCTATCTGCGACCTACATGAAAGGATCGGTTCCTGTCTCTCCTGAGTTCCTGGTTCTCTGCTAAGAACATTATACTCCTGGTTACTCTGCATTCTCCCGTGGAACTTCAAGGCTCAGCAATACCTGCAACCTGCATAAGGCCTCACACTCATCACCACCTTGTGTGCTTCAGCCTGCAGTTGAAGACAAACTCCAGGTGCGTTCATTTCCTCCACCTGTGACACAGCTTGCTGCTGCCAGTGCCCATCATCTGCACTGTGAGTCGGTCTCCTGCTTATGCTCAGGTTTGCCATATCATCTACTGCCTAGTTTCCCGTTTTAACCCTGCACTGGTCTTCAAGCCAGAACCATTCCATAAGACATTCTGCTCTTCTGATTTATATTCTGGATATTATTTCTCAAATTCATTTATCATTCATTTGCCATAGACTTTCAGATTCATTACTGAGTGATTGACTTTTTTCACCTGTTATTATTATTTCTGCTGCAATAACTGTTATACATCTGCCTAATAAAAATACCTTTGCGCTCATGCGCAGGAACGTTATTCAACCTCCTCGTTTCCTTCCTTCCACCTCCACTGACCCACTAGCGCCCCCTCCGGGGACACAGACCAAACACAATCTGACACATCCACTAGGACGTTAGAGAAAAACCACTACAAAGAGGGAAGCGCTGATTGCCAGATATTTATTCAAAAATGCAATAATAAAAATACTCATATATGCATTGGCTGGTATTAATAGCAATGAATGTTTCTTAGCTAATTATTGTATTGTAATTGCTATTAACACTGGCCTGTGTATGTATTAGTATTTTTATTATTGCATTTTCTTATAAATATTTGGCAAGTAGCGCTTTCCTCTTTGCAGTGTTTTTTTTTTTTTAATTCCTTGGTAAACCTACCCTAAGGCGGAGTACAGACTAAGCGGACAGATCCACTAAGCGGACAGATTCACCTACAGAGCGGACAGTTTGGTAAGCTTACACACTTATCAATCAGTCGCTCGATATGTCTGGCCAGACATCACAGCTGAAACGGCATCTGAACTTGCCCGCGCAGCTTTGCATACCCTCCAACATTTTACACAGAAAAATCGGTACAAATTAGAAAAGGGCTTTTCCTATACTTTCAATGGAAATTTGGAGAGCCAAAAATCGGTACAGGCCATAAAAAAGGTACTGTACCTGGCAAAAAGGTACAGTTGGAGGGCATGGCTTTGATGCCATTGTCAGCGATTTATGCTTATGGTGACAAAATGATGCCAACTGAATAAAATGAGATATTATATTAGAAAATGAATCTATTAGTTTTATTTGCCCAGTAATCAGAGCTAGTTCAGGATAGCAGAGTATGGAATTGTATATTTGGTGAAGTAATTGGATGAATAGTTTTTTGGTGATTTTTTTTTAGGAGAGTGAAGATAAGGATATGTTGTGACAGGGGCAATACATGGAAAATAAGATTTTAAACCTACTGGTAAATCTTTTTCTCCTAGTCCGTAGAGGATGCTGCGGACTCCGTAAGGACCATGGGGTATAGACGGGCTCCGCAGGAGACATGGGCACTCTAAGACTTTAAATGGGTGTGAACTGGCTCCTCCCTCTATGCCCCTCCTCCAGACCTCAGTTAGAGAACTGTGCCCAGAGGAGACGGACAGTACGAGGAAAGGATTCTTGTTAATCTAAGGGCGAGATACATACCAGCCCACACCATACACACCGTACAACCTGGTATATACCAAACCAGTTAACAGCATGAACAAAACAGCATCAGCCAGAGACTGATCTCAACCGTAACATAACCCTTATGTAAGCAACAACTATATACAAGCCTTGCAGAAATAGTCCGCACTGGGACGGGTGCCCAGCATCCTCTACGGACTAGGAGAAAAATATTTACCGGTAGGTTTAAAATCTTATTTTCTCTTACATCCTAGAGGATGCTGGGGACCCCGTAAGGACCATGGGAATGATACCAAAGCTCCAGACCGGGCGGAAGAGTGCGGATGACTCTGCAGCACCGATTGAGCAAACATGAGGTCCTCATCAGCCAGGGTATCAAACTTGTAGAATTTTGCAAAAGTGTTTGAACCCGATCAAGTAGCTGCTCTGCAAGGATGTAATGCCGAGACGCCTCGGGCAGCCGCCCAAGAAGAGCCCACCTTCCTAGTGGAATGGGCCTTTACAGAATTTGGTAGCGGCAATCCAGTCGTAGAATGAGCCTGCTGAATCATAATACAGATCCAGCGAGCAATAGTCTGCTTAGAAGCAGGAGCGCCAACTTTGTTGGCTGCATACAGGACAAACAGTGCCTCTGTTTTCCTAACCCGAGCCGTCCTGGCTACATAAATTTTTAAGGCCCTGACTACATCAAGGGACTTGGAATCCTCCAAGTCACCCGTAGCCACAGGCACCACAATAGGTTGGTTCATATAAAACGACGACACCTTAGGTAGAAATTGAGGACGAGTCCTCAACTCTGCTAGATCCTCATGGAAATCAGATAGGGGCTCTTGTGAGACAAAGCCGCCAATTCGGACACCCTCCTCGCAGATGCCAAGGCCAACAACATAACCACTTTCCAAGTGAGAAATTTTAATTCAACCGTTTGAAGAGGTTCAAACCAGTGTGATTTAAGAAACTGTAACACCACGTTAAGGTCCCACGGTGCCACTGGGGGCACAAAAGGAGGTTGGATGTGCAGCACTCCCTTTACAAAAGTCTGGACTTCTGGGAGAGAAGCCAATTCCTTCTGAAAGAATATAGATAAGGCCGAAATCTGCACCTTAATAGAGCCTAACTTAAGGCCCATATCCACTCCTGTCTGTAGAAAGTGGAAAAAACGACCAAGCTGAAAATCTTCCGTAGGAGCATTCTTGGCTTCACACCAAGATACATATTTCCTCCAGATATGGTGATAATGCTTTGCTGTTACCTCCTTCCTAGCTCTGATTAGAGTAGGGATGACTTCCCCCGGAATACCTTTCCTAGCTAAGATTTGGTGTTCAACCGCCATGCCGTCAAACGTAACCGCGGTAAGTCTTGAAACACACAGGGCCCCTGTTGTAACAGGTCCTCCCTGGGAGGTAGAGGCCACAGATCTTCTGTGAGCATTTCCTGAAGATCTGAATACCAGGCCCTTCGAGGCCAATCTGGAACAATGAGTATTGTCTGCACTCTTGTTCGTCTTATGATTCTCAATATTTTTGAGATGAGTGGCAGTGGAGGAAACACATAGACCGACTGAAACACCCACGATGTCACTAGGGCGTCCACCGCCACTGCCTGAGGGTCCCGTGACCTGGAACAATACGTCCGAAGCTTTTTGTTGAGGCGTGACGCCATCATGTCTATCTGAGGAAATCCCCAACGACTTGTTACCTCTGCAAAGACTTCTTGATGAAGTCCCCATTCTCCTGGATGGTGATCGTGTCTGCTGAGGAAGTCTGCTTTCCAGTTGTCTACTCCCGGAATGAAGACTGCTGACAGAGCGCTTACATGATTTTCCGCCCAGCGAAGAATCCTGGTGGCTTCTGCCATTGCAGCTCTGCTCCTTGTCCTGCCTTGGCGGTTTACATGCGCCACTGCTGTGACGTTGTCTGACTGAATCAGAAGGGGTAGGTTGCGAAGAAGACTCTCCGCTTGTTGTAGGCCGTTGTATATGGCCCTTAATTCCAGCACATTGATGTGTAGACAAGCCTCCTGGCTTGACCATATTCCCTGAAAATTTCTCCCTTGCGTGACTGCTCCCCATCCTCGGAGGCTCGCGTCCATGATCACAAGAACCCAATCTTGAATGCCGAAGCTGCGACCCTCTAGAAGGTGAGCATTCTGGAGCCACCACAGGAGAGATACCCTGGCCCTGGGGGACAGGCTTATCCTCCGATGCATTTGTAGATGGGACCCTGACCACTTGTCCAGAAGGTCCCACTGAAAAGTTCTCGCATGGAACCTGCCGAACGGAATGGCCTCGTAGGCCGCCACCATCTTTCCCAATACTCGAGTGCATTGATGAACTGACACTCTTTTTGGTTTTAGCAGGTCCTTGACCATGTTCTGGAGTTCCTGGGCTTTTTCCATTGGGAGAAAAACCGTCTTTTTTCCGTGTCCAGAACCATGCCCAAAAATGCCAGCCGAGTCGTCGGGACCAGATTTAGAATCCAGCCGTGTTGTTGTAGTACTCTCAGGGAGAGAGACACGCTTTTCAGTAACTGATCTCTTGATCTTGCCTTTATCAGGAGATCGTCCAAGTATGGGATAATTGTGACTCCTTGCTTTCGCAGGAGCACCATCATTTCCGCCATTACCTTGGTGAAAATTCTCGGGGCCGTGGAAAGCCCAAACGGCAACGTCTGAAACTGGTAATGACAATCCTGTACAGCGAATCTCAGGTACGCTTGATGAGGCGGATATATGGGGACATGAAGGTATGCATCCTTTATGTCTAGTGACACCATAAAATCACCCCCTTCCAGGCTGGAGATCACTGCCCGGAGAGATTCCATCTTGAATTTGAACCTTTTCAAATATAGGTTCAGGGATTTTAGATTCAGAATTGGTCTGACCGAGCTATCCGGCTTCGGGACCACAAATAGGGTTGAATAAAACCCTTTCCCCTGTTGCACTAGGGGAACCTTTATAATCACCTGCTGTTGACACAGCTTTTGTATGGCAGCTGAAACTATTTCCCTCTCTGGGGGAGAAGCTGGCAAGGCCGATTTTAAAAATCGGCGTGGAGGAACCTCTTCGAACTCCAGTTTATAGCCTTGGGATACAATTTCGACCACCCAAGGATCCAAATCCGACTGAACCCAGACTTGGCTGAAGAGCCGAAGACGTGCCCCCACCGGTGCGGACTCCCTCAGCGGAGCCCCGGCGTCATGTGGTGGATTTTGTAAAGGCCGGGGAGGACTTCTGTTCCTGGGAACTAGCCGTAGCTGGTGTTCTTTTCCCTCTCCCTCTGGCGAGGAAGGAAGAGCCCCGACCCTTTCTGAACTTATGCGACCGAAAGGACTACATCTGGTATTGAGGTGTTTTCTTTTGCTGTGGGGGAACAGAAGGTAAAAAAGAAGACTTACCCGCGGTAGCTGTGGAAACCAGGTCCGCGAGGCCCTCCCCAAATAAAACCACCTTTGTAAGGTAAAGCCTCTATATGTCTCTTTGAATCAGCATCACCTGTCCATTGACGGGTCCACAGGGACCTTCTAGCAGAAACTGCCATGGCATTGGCTCTTGAACCCAACAGCCCAATATCTCTCGCAACCTCTCTCATATACAACGCTGCGTCCTTAATGTGACCCAAGGTCAACAAAATACTATCTTTATCTAGGGTGTCAATGTCAGATGACAAGTTATCTGTCCACGCTGCAATTGCGCTACCCACCCATGCCAATCTCTATATCTATCTATCTATCTATCTATCTATCTATCTATCTATTATCTGATGTTACCTCCGAATCTACAATAAGGAGAAGGAGGAAATTGTAGTGATATATCTACACTTTTCCTCATCACCACAAATTGATTGTTCAAATTGTGCGACAAATGTAAATGTATCAACTCTGTATACTTATGAACATTGTTGTCGAGTTTATATGTTGTTTTAATAAATTTTTATGTTAGTATTTGTTATCTGACGTAATTTATCTGGAGAGTACTGTAAGGGTCCGTTTTAAGGTAGGGCGTTGATATAACTCCCTTGGCGCCATTACGGTGCCAGTTTTATGTGAGGAAATTCTTGCTGCCCAGGGCGCCCCCCCCCCGCGCCCTGCACCCTTGCGTGTGTGTGGGAGCAATGGCTGCGCGGTACCTCTCTGAAGAACTGAAGTCTTCTGCCGCCTGTGACGTCTTCTTACTTCATATACTTACCCGGCTTCTATCTTCCGGCTCTGTGAGGAGAGCGGCGGCGCGGCTCCAGGACAAACAGTGAGGACGACACCTGTGTTCCGACCCTCTGGAGCTAATGGTGTCCAGTAGCCTAAGAAGCAGAGCCCATCAGTCCAGGAAAGTGGGTCTGCTTCTCTCCCCTCAGTCCCACGAGGTAGGGAGCCTGTTGCCAGCAGTGCTCCCTGAAAATAAAAAACCTAACAAAAGTCTTTTCAGAGAAACTCAGTAGAGCTCCCCTGCAGTGCATCCAGTTTCCTCTGGGCACGGGATCAAACTGAGGTCTGGAAGAGGGGCATAGAGGGAGGAGCCAGTTCACACCCATCTAAAGTCTTAGAGTGCCCATGTCTCCTGCGGAGCCCGTCTATACCCCATGGTCCTTACGGAGTCCCCAGCATCCTCTAGGACGTAAGAGAAATAAACACTAGAGCCGTGTATGGTAAAGTAAGTATTCAAGCAATTAATCAGACCTGTACAGAATAATGCTATTAAAGACTCAAACACAGTAGGTTAGGATGGTTTCATTTCATCTGACTTATTGATACAGACTTTAGGAAAGATACTCACTCCGCCCGGGGCTTTGCGGGTTTGACTTGATGCTTGGAAAATCTTAGCGGGCTCATCTCCAGTCTTGGAGTATGTCATTACTGTAGAGGACTGAAATGAGTGAGTGTCAGGCCGGTCTGCCAACCCTTCCTGGAGAAAGAACAATAAAACAATGTAATAAATGAAACATATGTGAGCATGGCATGGTTTCCAGTTACTTTCCCAGTGATGTTTGTGCTCATCCTACCCCATCAGCTCTGTACACTGCTCTGAGCCCCCACCCCCTCCACATCCTTCTGCTCTGACCCAAATGTATTTAATATATTGCATACAGGAGATTAAATACTGGAATAATTAAAAAAAAAAAAAAGTAGTGAGTGAGTTTTATGTTGTGGTGTGCTTTGGTAACAAAGGGTGTGTTCCAACATGCAGATTTCTAATAGCACAATAATGCTGATGACTTCAGTTTTCGAAGCAGCATTTCTAGGTCAATAAAAAGCATAACATCTCTTCTATAGGGTATACTTAATTAGTGTCGGTGAGGATACGACACTTCAGTATTCAATTTGCTGGCATTTCCGACAGGTTTCTGCCTGTTTTCGACAATGCCGATCCGACTTTTTTTTAAAGTCGAATCAGTATTGTCGAAAACGGGCCAAAAACCTGTCGGAAACGCGTGTAAATTCGACAAAATATGTGGATCCGCAGCTAATCCACCGATGCACGTGTTTTCCGCCAAGTTGGAAAAAACGGCACTGGACTTTTAAATAGGTCGAATCCAGATTCGACCTAAGAAGTCGGAAAATGCAGTTTTTCCAACTTGTCGGGAATTCCGACAATAATTGAACAGACCCCTTTGTATTCCTATCACTACAACAGTTTCCCAAATGCCACCATTACAATCCAGGTTTTAAGGATATCCATGCTTGAGCACAGGCGGCTTAATTAGTACCTCAATTTGATTTAATTATCAGGACTCAAGCATGGATATTCTTAAAACCTGGACTGTAATGGTGGAGTTTGGGAAACCCTGCAGGAAAGTGTATGTGATCTGCGAGTACATTAACAGTTCTAAAAGCTTTGCGTAGTCACTAAACAGGTAAAATCCAGCTCCATTGAAATAACTGTAACGCGCACTAGCTGGTCACACACAAGCTATAAAAAGCTACTGAAGGATAAAAGTTGCACTTTGCTACAGCGTTTAGGAAACTCTCCCACCATTTGGGAGCAACACACTAATAAAACACACGGTGACACCTGCCTATCTGTTGCTATTATGGGGCTCAGCAAAGCTTAATATACACAAAGTCTCACGTTATTGGTGTGCTATGTCTCTGGAAGAGCAAGTGAGAGCTTACGAGCCGATAGCACGATTATAGCACCATGATCCCAGGGCTAGAGTGTCTCACATGCGAGTGAAGATTATATTTTATTTTTTTTAACTCGGGAGCTTCAGCATTAGGGAGGAGATAATATTACTACATTAAAGTATGAATAACTCACATACAGACTTGGCTGATACACTGTACATATAAGAAAGTCTGTCCAGACTTGCACCATGACCAAACATGGCATAGGGCTACAATTGAGTGAATGTGAAGTGTTATTTATAGCAATTAATATTAAAGTATAAACATGATGCATTAAATCAAGTATTGGTATATACAAGGCGTATTCTTGGAAAGACTAAACATATCTTTGTTTGGCTTATGAAGTGTTGAAAAGCTTTTATTAATTGCCAGGAGGAACAGTGAATGGAGTTTCTGTCATGGCCCAGGGAATATCTTGGCAGCAATTGTGGAGGGGGTGAAAAGTGTAACATGACAGGATCACATATACACATCTATGTGACTAGGACTACCATCATTCTGAAAAATAAACAGGACACACAAGTGTTCTTCATACTCTATTTTTAGTTTAGCCCATTGGTTCCCTAACTAGGTTTGCTAGATGCTTAGATAAGATTAATGCAAACTAAGTATAATGAAACCCACACACTTTGCAGAATTACGGTTTTACAGCAAACTACTACAATAAAAATATACTGTTTATTTAGTTTCCTTGAATCGCTCTATGGCAGCCCTAATAATGTGTTAACACATTGGTCAGCTGTGTCGAGACATGGAAAAGAAAACCCGCCGGAAGAGCAAGAGTGTGGCTGTTCCTTCTTCTGGCGTCTTTGAGGAACTTCCCAAGCAGTCATGGGTCACTTTCAAGATAAAAAATTACCAGTAAATATACAGATGCAGCCTCGCTCATTGTGGCTGTGACTTAGTGCGGCTCGTTTGCCATGATGGGTGCGTATGCCGGTGTGCGCATGAATCGTAGTCATGCCCGTGCCCACTGACATTGTATTGAGTGACAAAAGCTGCAGCCTGTTGCAGCCCGGGTACGACTGAGCATGCTGGGAGTGACCATGCAGCTGCTTCAAAGCCACAATGAGTATGGCTACAAATTACTTTGCTTATTCCCTCCTCGGACTCCAGCAGCCTTAACCATAGGATATACATAAACAATACAAGCTCAAAGTGTCAACCAACACTGATCTGTAATGCAAAGAACATTTTTAGTGATCCAATTTCTGAAGGAAGTCCCTACCAACCTGGGCATCAGCAGATGATGTCACATTCGGAAGATGTTTGGAGAAGGTGTGAAGCGATGACTACCTTCTGGCTTTGCAGATATCAATACCTGGTGTGCGGCCAGGCGGTCAGAATATTTGCATGTAGTTTACTTTCACTCTGGAGAGAATTATCCTGCACCACTGCTGTGTTTAGATGAGAGTCCTACGGCTGGATGTAATGGAGTCTGAGATCACCAATGGTGCGGGATTCCGGACAATCTCAGACATTTTTTTTTAAAGGGGCAAACACTTACAATGGAAAACCATTACTTGTAAGTGATTGCCCCTTGAAAAAGATGTCCGAGATCAGCCGGCATCCTGCAGCTCTCAGACGCCATTACATCCCACCGCCAATCTCTAGTGCTGGCATCTATTAGCACAACTTATTCTGTTCTGTGGACACTCTCAGATGCTTCAGTGTTGGTTCCTACCACCAATCAAGTGACTTCCTGATGCCCCTTGTTAGTCTGACAACAAGTTTCAGAGACAAAAGGCTGTGATCCCAACTGATTGAACAAGTAGAGCTGAAAGCTCCTCATATGCCATTTTGGTCATGGAAGATGCGGATCCTGGAAGACCTTATCAAAGACTGTCCTGGGATTGAATGTGATGTGCCATATATTGGATTTTGAACAGACTGTCTTCTGAGACTGATTGTTTTGTCTGTCGCTGTATCCGTATGTACTCAAAGGAATTGCAGTTGTTGAGATGGTACAATGTGACTTTTAGTATACAGGTGATCTGGAAATGACAACAGCCACTGGAAAATCTGAGACAGTAAGTGAAACGTGAAGCTAGACAGCTTGTAAGTCTTTGTATGCAAGGAACTCTCCTTTATTGCACAGAGAATAGAACTGCCGGAGTACATTAGGAATTTATTTGTGTGCACATCGAGGATATTTCATAAACCTTCTGAATGCAAAAAGTTGAGTAAAAGCAGGCGACTCTCTGGTAGGAGTAAAACAAATCACCTGTTTTGATGTCAATGCCTGTAAACTGCTGTGCAATGTTTCCAGCTGAACTGAACCCAGCGATTTAAAAAAAAAAAAAAGAATTCTGACCACACATACTAAACTCGCTGGAGCTTATTCCAATAGAGAGGGATTTTACACCAGTAAAGAGGCGCTCCGTCAGGCACCCATTACTTTATCAGTGCACAAGCACAACTGATTTCCCTACGCAGTGTCTACTAGTTTCTCTTGAACATCCTTATATAAAAGGTATAAGTCCAAATCCTAAATGCCTCTAAGGGTGTGTACACACGGTGAGATTCGGACTTATCCGATTCTCACTGTGCGACGGGGGGCCGGGTCGGCACTTAGCCAGTATCGCAAGCACATAATGAGTGTGCTTGCGATCCTGGTTCTGTGCGATTTTGGCTAAGTGTCAATCCTGACTATCTCTTCTATAGAGATAGGGTGTGTACACACGGTGAGATATTTTCTTGAGATTTTGACTATATAATCAAAATCTCAAGAAAAGTTAGTGCAGATCGCAAGGTGAAAGTCACCTTGCGATCCCGATGCGCGGTCCCGCCAGGTCGGCATCGCAAGAAAAGATAGACTGTGCAGGCAAGTCAATCCTTGCTAGATCGGTGTACTATCTAGTTCATCTCGCATGTCAATGACATCTCACATAAGCCAAAATCTCACATAAGCCAAAATCTTAAGCACACATAGTCCATATCTCAAGAAAAGTTAGTCAAAATCTGTGCTATCTGGGCTCCGGGGAGTTCAAGGGAAATCGCAAGTGAAAATCGGGCATAGCAAGGATCTCACCGTGTGTACACACCCATAGTCAGGATTGACTTGCCTGCACAGCCTATTTTTTCGGCCGATGCCGACCGCGCGGGGCCGCGCATCGGCATCGCAAGGTGACTGTCACCTTGCGATCTGCACTATCTTTTCTTCCGATTCTGACTATATAGTCAGAATCGGAAGAAAAGATCTTACCGTGTGTACACGGCCTAAGACTACACTACTCCAGATTTTATTTCAGTCCCTCAAGAAATGCAAAGCTTTTTATAATATTTCTCCTTTTCTTGTCCATTGGATCTGTAAATGGACCACTACTTTCCAATAGAAATCTAGGGGCTAATTCAGACCTGACAGCGGGCGATCAGGTCTGAACTGCGCATGCGCCAGCGCACTGCGGTGCTGGTGCATGCCAGAGATGCGATCGGCATCTCAGCCCAGCGATCGCCTCTGCCTGATTGACAGGCAGAGGTGTTTGCTGTGCAGGAAGGGGCGGGCCGGCGGCGTTGGGCCGCCGTTTTTGGGGCGCAGTCCGGGCAACGCAGGCATGCCCGGACCGTGCAGGGGCGGGCCGCGGCGGCTGCGTGATGTCACACACAGCTGCTGCGACCCAGAGAGCGACGGGTAGCTCTCTGCCAGCGCGCAGGAGCTGCGCTGATAGGGAGCTACTCTTCAGGCACACCGCCATGCGATGCTTCTGTACCTGTGCGGGGGGGGGGAGGGGACAGAGCCAGACATGCGGGGCGGACTAGCCATATGCTGGGCATCCCACACATGTCTGTGAAAGTGATCATAGATGTGTTAAATTTAGCATATCTACGATCAAGTCTGAATTACCCCATAGTCTTAGCTGGAAAATGGGCTACAGCCACATCATCTTTAGGGACTGAATCCCTCTTTTATTCTTCATGTCACTGGAAGGGATTCATATGATCTAACCTCTAGGTACTGGATTGTAGCTTATCCAAGTGATCACAATCTTTTTCAGTAAGCTTTTTATTAACCATAGAGTTTTGCAAAATAGAATTTAGACAAGTGACAAGGCGCTGCTTACAGCTGCTAGTTAAGATACCATAAAAGAGGTTTCTCCTCCCTCAAATCAAAACAGACAAGCACACAACATATATGATACCACTGAACCAGCGCTGTATAGGGGTCAAATCAGATCGTATTCCTGTGGTTTTCCTTATTTCACGAACTGGTGAGAACCGAATAATCAGTTCTATGAGCATATGTTACATCAGACTGTCCAGCTGCAGCTTGGAGAGTTTTCTGGTGTCCAAAAGCCTTCCAGGTCTGGCATAGATGGTACCACGTCCTTATCCAGTCAGGTCAGTCCCCTCTTGGGGACTGACCTGACTGGATAAGGACGTGGTACCATCTATGCCAGACCTGGAAGGCTTTTGGACACCAGAAAACTCTCCAAGCTGCAGCTGGACAGTCTGATGTAACATATGCTCATAGAACTGATTATTCGGTTCTCACCAGTTCGTGAAATAAGGAAAACCACAGGAATACGATCTGATTTGACCCCTATACAGCGCTGGTTCAGTGGTATCATATATGTTGTGTGCTTTTTATTAACCAGGCATACAGAAAAAGCTCTGCTCTTGTGCTAAAGGCCCTCAAAATCACATAACAAGGTTGGATCTGGTAAATCATGTATTCATATAGCCTTGTAATATGTTTCTGAAGAACCTCCGCTGATCAAGATATACAGTACATGTGTGATCTGGTTCTTTCCAAACATTGGCAAACATACAAATCCTCTTTAGTAAAAACATTCATCATCCAATTTGCTAGCACCTTAAACTAGTCAAGAGTTCAAGGCTTTAAAAATTGGAGGAATACAGTACACAAAATGACCCTTCATTATTAGAAGCTAGATCCTTATCGCATGCTCCGTTCGCATGATCAGAACTCCTGTTGCCTTTCTTCATTAATGCCGGCTCTGAAAGAATACTAAAAAAAGAAAATAAACTACTGTATTCTAAAAATACCATACAAATAATCACCTATGACTAGGGTAGATGCTTTTTAAGGAGGGCTCCAGATCCATAATTTCAGACTGGACTGAAAAAAACCACAGCGATGTTCCATGTAAAACTCTGAATTCCACCAGATGCCCACGAATCATATGTAGGCCTGATCCAGAAGGGATGCTAGACAGTGTGTTGCCACCTGATGACGTGAAGGTCAGAATTGCATCCACAAACTTCTGTTTGACCACCAAAGCAGCAGAACAATGTATGACCCACAGAGCCACCCATGCTCTGGTTAAAATTCCGCCCAAGGTGCAACACTGAGACCTTCTGAATCCATCCAAGACAATTTCAGGTAACGTTAAACAAACTATCTGCACTCGCCATTGCTTACTCACATGAATAAACACGAAAAAGACAACTCATGGAGTCACACTACATACACCTTCTAAGGAGTTTCCTTTTCAGCTGACCAGAGTTAGTCCATTGTTAAGACTGCCAAGAAGTCTGAGGAGGAAATGTGTATTTCATAAAATCCCCTTACATTGTAAGCATTTCTAATAACTAAACAAACATGTATTTAATGCTGATTTAACGTGTGACCTTTTGCAGACTGGTTTCTTATCTTAAATAGCTCTTCCTGTTTCACTTCTTATAGAGGTGAAGAAGTAATCAAGAATGCAGAGATGTACAGTTCAACAGCTGGGCAGCCGGAGAGGGAACTAGGGAACTAGGGAACTAGGGAACTAGGGAACTAGGGAACTCCCCCCCCCTCCCCCCCCTCCCTAGCGATACCTGCAAAGACCGACAGCACAATCTCCTGGCCGGCCCCACCGCGCATGCGCAAGAGCTCACAAACATTGCAAGATCTCTCATGTGCAGACAGATCCCAGAAGCCACTGCTGGTTAGTGCACATGCCGACAGGTAAGAGATGTAAAATAATGATGAGCCACCAAAGTGCGCTTATCGTTTTTTTTGTAATAACATTTGAATGATTTTCCACCACCATTCAATAGTATGGCGATGGCAAAATCATTAGATGTTTGCAGATACCATACAGAAGAGTAAGTTATCTGCTTTCATAAGTGTTAAATAGCGCTGGTTATATCTCATCATACATCTCCCCTGTAATATTTTATTTTTGGGGGTCTCCTAACTTTTGACTAGTCTAGCTGTCTGAAATACATGTTTCTTACAATAGCTTTTATTCAAAATTCATAATTATTTGGTACACTGCAGTCTAGGAAAGGGTTATCTGAAATTTCGTTGCAATATTACAGAAAGATGAAACACACTAATAAAGTCTGATCACACATGGGGGAGAATTCAATTGTGAGCAAAGGTGATAAAGTGCCGCTGAATTAAATGCCGGCAACAGCAGCCCTTCTCGCACCCTTTGCCTGGCCAATTCGCACTACAGGGTAGCGAACACTTTTATGTGAGATCCCATTGTCGTAAAGCACGGTGGTTGCTATGCTATGCCCCCCCCCCCCCACACCCCCCCCTGTCCTCTACCCTAATCCTCAGAGGGGGGTGGCTACGGTTAACCCTCGGGAGGTGGCGGCTATGGCTAACCCACCCCCCTCAATGCCTAAACCTCCCCCGCAGGCCCTAACCCTAAGCCCCAATAGTCACCTTCGGAATGTTGGCTGTCAGTGATCTGGCGCTGGTCTCCTTTGTGTTGTCGGGATACCGGCGCCTTCATCCCGACAGCTGGGATGCTGAATGCCTCCCGTTGGGACAGTATGACTGATATGATATACAGTCTAATGGCTTGGAGGAGAAGCAGTGGTCTACCTGCTCTGGACAGGCGGGAAATTAGCATAAAATAGAGAATATTACACACATGAGAGATCTTGTTACCTTACTTATTAAACCTCCCTCATATTATTTATTACAAATATATTTATTAACAGTTATTTATATAGCGCACACATATTACAAAGCGCTGTATAGAGAATAATAGGATTTTAATACCTACCGGTAAATCCTTTTCTCCTAGTCCGTAGAGGATGCTGGGGACTCCAAAAGGACCATGGGGTATAGACGGGATCCGCAGGAGACATGGGCACACTAAAAGACTTTTACTGGGTGTGAACTGGCTCCTCCCTCTATGCCCCTCCTCCAGACCTCAGTTATAGGAACTGTGCCCAGGGGAGACGGACATTTCGAGGAAAAGGATTTTTGTTAAACTAAGGGTGAGATACATACCAGCTCACACCACAAACACACCGTACAACTGGATTAGCAGGAATACCAGCTAACAGTATGAACGAAAAACAGCAACAAGCTGAAAATAACCGAAACACAACCTTCGTGTAACCAAAACCAATAATCAACAATACAACTGCAAGTAACAGCACGCACTGGGATGAGCGCCCAGCATCCTCTACGGACTAGGAGAAAAGGATTTACCGGTAGGTATTAAAATCCTATTTTCTCTTACGTCCTAGAGGATGCTGGGGACTCCAAAAGGACCATGGGGTCTATACCAAAGCTCCAGACCGGACGGGAGAGTGCGGACGACTCTGCAGCACCGATTGAGCAAACATGAGGTCCTCATCAGCCAGGGTATCAAACTTGTAGAACTTGGCAAAAGTGTTTGAACCCGACCACGTAGCTGCTCGGCACAGCTAAAGTGCCGAAACCCCTCGGGCAGCAGCCCAAGATGAGCCCACCTTCCTGGTAGAATGGTCCTTTACTGACTCCGGCAATGGCAACCCAGCCGTAGAATGAGCGCGCTGAATCGTAATACAAATCCAGCGTGCAATAGTCTGCTTGGAAGCAGGATTTCCACTCTTGTTGGAAGCATTCAGGACAAACAGGGCCTCCGTTTTCCTAACAAGAGCCGTTCTGGCGACATAAATTTTCAAAGCTCTCACGACATCAAGAGATTTTGGTACTGCCACAGCATCCGTAGCCACAGGCACCACAATAGGTTGGTTTATGTGAAACGAAGAAACCACCTTCGGCAGAAATTGTTGACGAGTCCTTAATTCCGCTCTATCCACATGGAAAATCAAATATTGGCTCTCGTGAGACAAAGCCGCCAATTCTGACACCTGTCTGGCGGACGCAAAGGCCAAAAGCATGACCACTTTCCAAGTGAGAAATTTTAACTCAACCTTTCGCAAAGGTCCTGAAATATGCATGGCCCCTGCAGTAACAGGTCCTCTCTGAGAGGAAGCGGCCAAGAATCTTCTGTGAGCAATTCCTGAAGATCCAGATACCAGGACCTCCGTGGCCAATCTGGAATGATGAGTACTGCCGAAACCCTTGTTCGTCTTATGACCCTTAACACTTTTCGAATGAGAGGAAGTGGAGGGAACACATACACCGACTGAAACACCCACGGAGTCACCAGGGCGTCCACCGCACTGGCTTGGGTGTCCCTTGACCTGGAACAATACCTCGGAAGCTTCTTGTTGAGGCGAGATGCCATCATGTCTATTTGAGGAATCCCCCCAACGCCTTGTCACTTCTGCAAATACCTCTTGATGAAGGGCCCACTCTCCTGGATGGAGATCGTGTCTGCTGAGGAAGTCTGCTTCCCAGTTGTCCACGCCCGGAAGGAAGACTGCTGACAGAGTGCTCACGTGCTTTTTTGCCCAGCGGAGAACTCTTGTTGCCTCCGCCATTGCCGCTCTGCTCTTTGTTCCGCCCTGGTTTACGTACGCCACCGCTGTTATGTTGTCCGACTGAATCAGGACAGGTAGACCTTGAAGAAGGTTTTTCGCTTGCAGAAGGCCATTGTAAATGGCTCTTAACTCCAGAACATTTATGTGGAGACAAGATTCCTGGAAACTTCTTCCTTGTGTGACTGCGCCCCAGCCTCGGAGACTTGCATCCGTGGTCAGCAGGACCCAATCCTGGATTCCGAACCTGCGTCCCTCTAGAAGGTGAGAACTTTGCAGCCACCACAGGAGAGAAATTCTGGTCCTGGAAGATAGACTTATTTTCCAGTGCATGTGCAGGTGAGACCCGGACCATTTGTTCAGCAGGTCCCACTGAAACACCCGGGCATGAAACCTGCCAAACGGAATGGCTTCGTAAGCCGCAACCATCTTCCCGAGCACTCGAGTGCATTGATCAATCGACACACTTGGCGGTTTCAGCAACTCCTTGACCATGCAATGGATTTCCAGAGCTTTTTCCGCCGGAAGAAACACTCTCTGTAGTGCCGTGTCTAGGATCATGCCCAAGAAGGGCAGCCGAGTTGTCGGGATCAACTGAGACTTTGGTAAATTTAGAATCCAACCATGATGTCGCAGAACCGTCGGGGAGAGTTCCACATTCCTCAGCAACTGCTCTTTTGATCTCGCCTTTATCAGGAGATCGTCCAGGATAATTGTGACCCCTTGCTTGCGTAGGAGTACCATCATTTCCGCCATCACTTTGGTGAAGACCCTCGGGGCCGTGGAAAGCCCAAACGGCAACGTCTGAAATTGGTAATGACAATCCTGGACCGCAAATCTCAGGAAGGCCTGATGAGGAGGATATATCGGGACATGTAAGTAAGCATCTTTTATGTCGACTGATGCCATAAAATCCCCCCCTTCTAGGCTGGAGATCACAGCTCGAAGAGATTCCATCTTGAACTTGAAAGTTTTCAAGTACAGATTGAGGGATTTTAGGTTCAGGATCGGTCTGACCGAGTCATCTGGCTTCGGCACGACAAAGAGGCTCGAATAGAACCCTTCCCCCCGTTGGGACGGGGGAACCGGGACAATGACCCTCTGTTGACACAGCTTTTGTATCGCAGTATTTACTACTTCCCTTTCTGGAATAGAAACTGTCAAGGCTGATTTGAAAAATCGGCGGGAGGAAGGGGGGGGCATCTCCTGAAACTCCAGTTTGTACCCTTGGGACACTATTTCCAAGACCCAAGGATCTAGGCCCGATTGAACCCAGACCTGACTGAAGAATCGGAGACGGGCCCCCACCGGTACGGACTCCCATAGGGGAGCCCCAGCGTCATGCGGTGGATCTGGCAGAGGCGGGGGAGGACTTTTGGTCCCGGGCGCCCGACACAGCAGGCGACCTTTTTCCCCGTCCTCTATCTTTAGAAGCGAGGAAGGACGAGCCCCTTCCTTTTTTATATTTATTAGGATGAAAGGACTGCATCTGATAATGGGGTGCCTTTTTCTGTTGTGCGGGAACATAAGGAAGAAAAGATGACATACCCGCAGTAGCGGTAGACACCAGGTCAGCGAGGCCGTCACCAAACAAGACACTACCTTTATAAGGGAGAGCTTCCATAGCTTCCTTGGAGTCGGCATCAGCATTCCATTGATGAATCCACAGCGCTCTCCTGGCCGAGACTGCCATGGCATTGGCCCTTGATCCCAAGAGGCCAATATCCCTCGCCGCATCCCTAGGTAAGCTGCAGCGTCCCTGATATAACCAAGAGTCAAAAGAATGTGATCCTTATCAAGGGTATCCATGTCAGATGCCAAATTATCAGCCCACTTAGCAATAGCACTACTCACCCATGCCGACGCCACGGCAGGCCTGAGGAGTGCACCCGTAGTAACATAAATGGCCTTTAATGTCGTTTCCTGCTTGAAATTCGCAGGATCCTTGAGGGCAGCCGTGTCCGGAGACGGAAGCGCCACTTTTTTGGACAGTCGGGACAGAGCCTTGTCCACATTGGGAGATGACTCCCACTTCTCCCTGTCGTCAGAGGGGAAAGGATATGCCATAAAAATTCTCTTGGGAATCTGCCACCTTTTGTCAGGCGATTCCCAAGCCTTTTCACAAAGAGCGTTCACTTCATGAGAGGGGGGAAACTTCACCTCAGGCTTTTTCCCTTTAAATAAACAAACCATTGTATCTGGAACAGCAGGTTCCTCAGAGATATGTAAAACATCCTTAATAGCCACAATCATGTACTGAATACTCTTTACCAATTTCGGATGTAAAGTGGCTTCACTAAAGTTGACACTGGAATCAGAGTCCGTGTCTGTATCCGTATCTGCCATTTGGGTAAAGGAACGTTTCTGTGACCCTGAGGGGGCCTGTACCTGAGACAAGGCATCCTCCATGGATTTTCTCCACGTTTGTGTCTGAGAATCAGATTTATCCAGCCTCTTAGACAATAACGCCACATTTGCATTCAATGTACTCAACATATTCACCCAATCAGAGTCACTCCCAAATCCTTCTCTGCGCCCCCAGTAACTTCTTCCGGGGAGGAGCACTCAGCCTCAGACATGTCGACACACGGTACCGACACACACACACACTGGCAAAAGGGGACAGACCCACAGGGAAGCCTGTAGAGAGAACACAGAGGGAGTATGCCAGCTCACACCCCAGCGCCCATATACTACTAAAAAAATAATATATGATATCTGCGCTGTATTATATAGCACCAATTGACTGTGCCCACCCCCGTTTTGCTCCCAGCACTTGCAAGGAGAGTGGAGGTCCGGGCCAGCGTCTCTGCATGCACCGTGAAGAGAGAAAATGGCGCTGGTAAGCTGTGCGACTAAGCCACGCCCCTTCCCGGCGCGCTGTAGTCCCGCTCAAATTTAAATTATTATACCGGCGGGGGTCTCATACATAGTGCCCAGGCACCTCTAATATGCAGTTTTGCC
This sequence comes from Pseudophryne corroboree, assembly GCF_028390025.1. Classification (NCBI taxonomy): domain Eukaryota; kingdom Metazoa; phylum Chordata; class Amphibia; order Anura; family Myobatrachidae; genus Pseudophryne; species Pseudophryne corroboree. The sequence goes on along the minus strand of NC_086447.1, from coordinate 275,081,684 downwards.
AGTTAAAAACCTCAGTAACTTGCTGCCGAGGGCGCTCCCCCCCAGCGCCCTGCGAGTGCCGTTGGTGTGTGTGGGAGCATGGAGTGCAGCGCGACCGCTGCGCTGTACCTCCGTTACTGAAGTCTTCTACCGTCACTGAAGTCTTCTGCATACTCACCCAGCTTCTCTCTTCTGGCTTCTGTGAGGGGGTTGACGGCGCGGCTCCGGGAACAAGCAGCTAGGCTCACCAAGTGATCGAACCCTCTGGAGCTAATGGTGTCCAGTAGCCTAAGAAGCAGAGCCCTTAACTCAGCAGAAGTAGGTGTGACTTCTCTCCCCTCAGTCCCATGAAGCAGGGAGCCTGTAGCCAGCAGGTCTCTCTGAAAATAAAAAAACCTAACATAAAGTCTTTTCCAGAGAAACAGTAGAGCTCCCCCTAGTGTGTGTCCAGTCTCTCCTGGGCACAGAATCTAACTGAGGTCTGGAGGAGGGGCATAGAGGGAGGAGCCAGTTCACACCCAGTAAAAGTCTTATAGTGTGCCCATGTCTCCTGCGGATCCTTTTGGAGTCCCCAGCATCCTCTAGGACGTAAGAGAAATTTGGTCTTTAATATTCCTTATCACACATATAGACCAACACGCTAAGGTTCATTTTTGCAAGAAGCCAATCAACATGCCAATATGTTTTTGGATTGTGGGAGGGAAAAGAGATCCTGTAGGAAACCCTCAAAACACAGGGAGCACACGCAAGCTCCTCACAGATAGGGCCCTTGTTCAATGGATAAAAGCACATCCGCTTCCACTTCCACAGGAACCATATTGCAAAGTAAATGACCAGTCTTTACTTCTTACGGATTAAATAATCAGAGAAAATAAAGTAATAAAAACACTTACAATTTGTTTGTGCATATCTATCATTTTGTTCCTCATGTTTGCCATCACACTGTCAAAGGAGTGGAAAGTATCTTTGAAATCAGTGGCCTAAAATTAAAAAAAAGAAAAAAAAAGCTTATACTGAAGTTTCAAAAATAAATAAATATAAAGTATACTTACAAAAGACACAGTTCTTAACACAGAGAAATGTTAGCATGCAACAATATTATTCCTAGCATTCTACAGCGTAATGCATGAATAATTTGCAAAGAGAAAATACATTTAAATACTGCAAGTATATGTACACCTAAATATCCATGTAGTATTTCTCTTGGGGGACAAAGAACAAGTCATACATTCGTGGGGGAAAAAAATAAGATTTTACTCACCGGTAAATCTATTTCTCGTAGTCCGTAGTGGATGCTGGGGACTCCGTAAGGACCATGGGGAATAGCGGCTCCGCAGGAGACTGGGCACAACTAAAGAAAGCTTTAGGACTACCTGGTGTGCACTGGCTTCTCCCACTATGACCCTCCTCCAGACCTCAGTTAGGATACTGTGCCCGGAAGAGCTGACATAATAAGGAAGGATTTTGAATCCCGGGTAAGACTCATACCAGCCACACCAATCACACCGTATAACTCGTGATACAATACCCAGTTAACAGTATGATAACAACTGAGCCTCTCAACAGATGGCTCAACCATAACCCTTTAGTTAGGCAATAACTATATACAAGTATTGCAGACAATCCGCACTTGGGATGGGCGCCCAGCATCCACTACGGACTACGAGAAATAGATTTACCGGTGAGTAAACTCTTATTTTCTCTAACGTCCTAAGTGGATGCTGGGGACTCCGTAAGGACCATGGGGATTATACCAAAGCTCCCAAACGGGCGGGAGAGTGCGGATGACTCTGCAGCACCAAATGAGCAAACTCTAGGTCCTCCTCAGCCAGGGTATCAAACTTGTAGACTCTTGCAAAAGTGTTTGAACCCGACCAAGTAACAGCTCGGCAAATTTGTAAAGCCGAGACCCCTCGGGCAGCCGCCCAAGAAGAGCCCACTTTCCTCGTGGAATGGGCTTTTACAGATTTAGGGTGCGGCAGTCCAGCCGCAGAATGTGTAAGTTGAATCGTACTACAGATCCAGCGAGCAATAGTCTGCTTAGAAGCAGGAGCACCCAGCATGTTGGGTGCATACAGGATAAATAGCGAGTCAGTTTTCCTGACTCCAGCCGTCCTGGAAACATATACTTTTCAGGGCCCTGACTACGTCCAGAAACTTGGAATCCTCCAAGTCCCAAGTAGCCGCAGGCACCACAATAGGTTGGTTCACATGAAAAACTGATACCACCTTAGGAAGGAATTGGGAACGAGTCCTCAATTCCGCCTTATCCATATAAAATACAGATAAGGGCTTTTGCATGACAAAGCCGCCAATTCTGATACACGCCTGGCCGACGCCAAGGCCCACAGCATGACCACTTTCCACGTGAGGTATTGTAGCTCCACGGATTTAAGTGGCTCAACTCAATTCGACTTCAGGAAATCCAACACCGCGTTGAGATCCCACGGTGCCACTGGAGGCACAAACGGGGGCTGACTATGCAGCACTCCCTTAACAAAAGTCTGAACTTCAGGCAGTGAAGCCAGTTCTATTTTTGAAGAAAATCGATAGAGCCGAAATCTGGACCTTAATGGAACCCAATTTTAGGCCCATAGTCACCTCTGACTTGTAGGAAGTGCAGAAATCGACCTAGCTGAAATTCCTCCTTTTGGGGCCTTACTGGCCTCACAGCACGCAACATATTTCCGCCATATGCGGTGATAATGGTTTGCGTTCACTTCTTTCCTAGCTTTAAATAGCGTAGGGATAACTTCCTCCGGAATGCCCTTTTCCTTCAGGATCCGGCGTTCAACCGCCATGCCGTCAAACGCAGCCGCGGTACGTCTTGGAACAGACAGGCCCCCTGCTGCAGCAGGTCCTGTCTGAGCGGCAGAGGCCATGGGTCCTCTGAGATCATTTCTTGGAGTTCTGGGTACCAAGCTCTTCTTGGCCAACCAGGAACAATGAGTATAGTTCTTACTCCTCTCCTTCTTATTATTCTCATTACCCTGGGTATGAGATGCAGAGAAGGGAACACATACACCGACTGGTACACCCACGGTGTTACCAGAGCGTCCACAGCTATCGCCTGAGGGTCCCTTGACCTGGCGCAATATCTTTGTAGCTTTTTGTTGAGGCGGGACGCCCTCATGTCCACCTGTGGCCTTTCCCAACGGTGTACAATCATTTGGAAGACTTCTGGATGAAGTCCCCACTCTCCCGGGTGGAGGTCGTGTCTGCTGAGAAAGTCTGCTTCTCAGTTGTCCACTCCGGGAATGAACACTGCTGACAGTGCTAACACATGATTTTCCGCCCATCGGAGAATCCTTGTGGCTTCTGCCATCGCCATCCTGCTTCTTGTGCCGCCCTGTCGGTTTACATGAGCGACCACCGTGATGTTGTCTGACTGGATCAGCACCGGCCGGTGTTGAAGCAGGGGTCTAGCCTGACTTAGGGCATTGTAAATGGCCCATAGTTCCAGAACATTTATGTGTAGGGAAGTCTCCTGACTTTTCCATAGGCCTTGGAAGTTTCTTCCCTGTGTGACTGCCCCCCAGCCTTGAAGGCTGGCATCCGTGGTCACCAGGACCCAGTCCTGTATGCCGAATCTGCGGCCCCCTAGAAGATGAGCACTCTGCAGGTCACCACCACAGCGACACCCTGGCCCTTGGAGACAGGGTTATCCGCTGATGCATCTGAAGATGCGACCCGGACCACTTGTCCAACAGATCCCACTGGAAGATCCTTGCATGGGACCTGGCGAATGGAATTTCTTCGTAAGAAGCTACCATCTTTCCCAAGGCTCGCGTGCATTGATGCACCGACACCTGTATTTGTATTAGGAGGTCTCTGTCTAGAGACGCCAACTCCTTGGACTTCTCCTCCGGGAGAAACCCTTTTTATCCTGTTCTGTGTCCAGAACCATACCCAGGAACAGTAGACGCGTCGTAGGAACCAGCTGCGACTTTGGAATATTCAGAATCCAGCCATGCTATTGTAGCACTTCCCGAGATAGTGCTACTCCGACGAACAACTGCTCCCTGGACCTCGCCTTTATAAGGAGATCGTCCAAGTACGGGATAAGTACTTCGGCCATTACCTTGGTAAATACCCTCGGTGCCGGGGACAGACCAACGGCAACGTCTGGAATTGGTAATGACAATCCTGTACCACAATTTTGAGGTACACCTGGTGAAGAGGGTAAATAGGGACATGCAGGTAAGCATCCTTGATGTCCAGTGATACCCCGAAATTCTCCAGGCTTGCAATAATCGCCCTGAGCGATTCCATTTTGAACTTGAACCTTCGTATATAAGTGTTCAAGGATTTCAATTTTAGAATGGGTCTCACCGAACCGTCTGGTTTCGGTACCACAACATTTCGGAATAGTAACCCCGGCCTTGTTGAAGGAGGGGTACCTAGATTTCACCTGCTGGAAGTACAGCTTGTGAATTGCCGCCAGTACTACCTTTCTCCGAGGGCAGCAGGCAAGGCTGATGTGAGGTAACGGCGAGGGGGGGTCGCCTCGAACTCCAGCCTGTATCCTGACAATGCTAAATTCCCTTGTCGTATAAACAACCCTTTATGAAGTCTAAGAACACTGTACGCTGTTTACTTAAGAAGTACCGTAATGGTACGCTAGTTGCGTAACGATCGCTCAGCCGTAGGCGAGACGCTCAAGCGTCACGTTCGCTCACGGCCCAGTGATCACAAGACACGTTATTGGCTATGACTAGAGTAATGATTCGCTATGGCATAGCGGACGCTCGAGACCACGAGGAGATCACCAGCGGCGCAGACGCTCACAACGCTATACCTTTATGTCTAAACCTTATACCAATGAAATTCACAGAATACCTTAATGTGAGTACAGGGTGTAAGTGCAACCTTGTGTAACCTGACTAACTACAAAGCTGCTTGAGCGTCACCGACGCTCAAGTGAACACTTAACACTATAGGAAATACACAGATACTGGTTTAGGGTCCAAAGCCTATTAACTGTATTATAACTAATATACTTGCAAAAAGGAATCACAGTACAAATGATACACTACAATATAACAGAGACTTCCTAACCAAAATAGTTACACCAGAAATACAATACAATACCAATCTAATACAATACAATACAATACAATACTAGTCAAGGGGAGATATGGGAGAACAGAGAAGGGAGAGAGAGAGAGAGAGAGAGAGATTGGCTCACAGTAAGACAATATCACAAGAAGACAAATATAATTGCGGAGAAACACTTACGCACAAGGGGAAACGATCGCAAGCGCCTCTGGACATCCAGCTTCCTGATTATCAGCAATGAGAACCATTTGAAGAGAAGTGCAAGCTGGATGTCACAGACCCGTCTTTTATGCTACTCACACAATGCAATCTAATGGTCCCTACAGTCTCACTGTCCATTGGACGCAGGAACTCGGCTTCGCATTATAACAAAGGTCATAGGTTGATTCATACAGGTAAACTGTATCAGTGGTCTTGGTTATGCAAAACAATGGGTGATAACTAACACATTCCTGTCTTCTGGAGAGCTATTGTTTGGCGAATACAAAACAGAATCCTGTCTGGGTTCTGTTCTATATTCATGATGTCCACTTTCAGTTGAGACAATGACGTCTCAGCCCTTATTTTCCTGTATACAAATCCAGCCCCATTTGTAAACACAGGTGTTGGCCTTCTTCATTGAGTCTCAAAGCTCAGTGTAATTAAAGGCTATTGCACTCCGTCTGCGGGAAAGATACTGATTTGGAGTACAATTGATCTTCAATTACTATTCCTGTGTTTACCTTATGCATGTGTAGATATGAGGCCCTCTTAACATGCAAACTATTGTTTGGGGGATCTCTGAGGTCAAAGAGACATTTGAGACCCACTGATGCCTGTCTCCAACTGTTCAGATGCATGACTAAGTAAGAACAAATAAAATGGACATAACTTCTTATGTCCATAACTATTCGCACGAGCGATTAATCCGCTCCAAACCAACACCGGAATATTGCTATTTAAATACTCTTCCGATAGGTACCAAACACCACTGTCTGACTCCTGTTAGACCCTTCGCACAATACAAAGAGGGATTCCTCCGTTCAGGGACATTCTATATTAACCAAACTTTCAGAATCTATCAAAGGGACCATAATCTATAAACTACATTAATACTGAAAATATGTAACGTATGAATCGCACGCTATGACTACATAAACTCTACCGTAAATACGCATACCGTGCGCCTGCGGGTGCCCGCGGCTGTGAGTATGTGTACGTACGGGAGAGCGTACGCCTGCGCAGCGCGGACATGAATGAGGTGCAAATATGGCAGTGTGCATAGAGATATTTTTCTGACTTTGACAGTCCAACCTTTGGCAGTCAATAAATAACTGCCACCTTCTAAAACATTTCAAAAGAAGAAAAATATATGTCAGGGGTTAATTCATTTCCATGGTTGGGTAGGGAAGGAGAGAGGAGTAGGTGTGAAGGGGGTATGACCTAGTGAGATAGCAGAAGCGTGTGTGTATGAGTCCATGTTTGGGGGGGTCATGTATCATCGTGCCGTACGTGTTGTAAATCAAGCTTCGAGGTATTGCGAAGTATACATTTGAATTCCTTCTCATCCTGTGGTACAGGTCTGTGGATGGGCTGTCAAACTTTACCGAGCTCATTTCGGCTTTTAGTTGTAACAAAATGGGGATGCACATTTTAGTTGATGATACATGAATGGGGGAGGTATGTGGTTGCTGATATCTGTGCCTGTATTCCCTATCGTCTATGTGTGTCATTACCTGAGGGTTGTAGAGATGAAGATAAAGAACACTTACGGAAAAAAAAATGCAATGATATTCTATGTCAGGGAAATGTACATCTGTCGTTGAAGTTGTGTTCGGTATCTGTTGAGAGTCGTCTTCTTTGCGCTGTATTGCTCCTTGGGCATGAGCAAATAGCTTTGTCAGAGCCATCGGATGTACAAAAAATGTTGGGCTAGCGTGAGTTCAAAAGTACTAGGGAAACTGGGGATCCACGGCAAAGTTCATCAAGTGTCCATATCATAGGTTGTCAAAACTTCATCTTTGGTGCTTGTCTGTTGTCTGCATAGCGTCTCATCAACTTCCTCGTCCAAGGGGGTCTTGTATCTTGGAGAAAAGCAGAAAAACAGGTGAAAGAAACGGACCGTATAATCGCATTTTCATCACATTCTGGTTTCTATCATTGGGTCATAAATCAAATCCAGGTTAATTACGGTTTCCTCACTCCTCAAGCTCATCACTTTTGTACTTTGTTTGCACCTCATTAAAGCCTGCCCGCATCTAAATATCAATCCAATCGATATAACGACACCCAAGATACATAGTAGAAACTTTCCAACATCCATTATGACTCCTTGAGCCCAGTCTCCCAAACCGGAGAACCAATTTCGCGGGTTCAACCATGACACCCAACCAGTCAGCTCATTACCCACAGCAGCAAGGGTGAGATTGTGTCCTCGACGAAATTCCCACCTCAACTGGAGAACATCGTCCATCTTTTGGTCTATGACCTCTACCGGATCCTCGGTGCTATTTGTGATACACGTGCAACACTTTATGCCGTACTGTGTTGCCAATGTAACACAATATCCGCCCGTTACTGCTGTAAGATAATTAAGAACCATCCTATGCTGAACTAGTTCTGTTTTGTAAGCTTGAAGTTCTCTTCCAGTGTATCTAAATGTGTCATCATACATTTCAGTGATATTATCTAACAAATTGGCGAGTGCGGAAATGTATCTATAATTCATCACTCCCCGAGCGGTACGAGTGAAATCCAACGCTACCAGAACCCGAATCCCGGTGGACTCATGGATAAGATCAGAGGCCGGATGCTCTAACCTTTCTGACAGTTGTCTTTTAACTCGGTGCTCGTAATGAGTGTGAGTATAAGGAGCTTGGGCACCACGGTGTATGTCCTTCATTTTGTCATGTGTAACAGTCATCACTTCAGGCAATACCTTTCCAATATAACACAATCCTTCAGAGTTTGGGGCAAGCCACTTGTACGCCTTTCTCCCGCATATGAAATATGCGTCATCGGGGAGAACATAAGGGACGGAGAAGGACATGACCATGTTACAAACCTTCCAGGTGAAATCTCCTGACCCTAATTCTTCCATCTGCTTAATGCACGCATCAGCCTGTACGATATGTGCACAGTATCCTGGTGATACCTCTCCAACTCTAGTAATCCCATTTCCTAAGGTATATCGATACCGGAAAGATTTTCCTCCACTGGCTATGTGGCGTACGAGCTCTGTATCTGTAGGCATTCTATCTGCTCTGTGTGAAAAGGTCATGGTAAGGTTGCTCCATGACACTTCCCAATTTCCCGGTTTTCTGGGATTGGAGATGTTGAAACATAAGAGGGACCTATCCACATGGCACTGGCGGAGCCTCAAACCAGGAGGGCCGGAGATGCCAAACCTCCGGTCCACCGGTCTCCCACCACCCAGCTCAAGTACCTCCCCCAACGTTAAAGGAAATGGTACTAGCCCTGACTTGCCGTGACCCTGAGGTACCCGAGAGCACACCCAACAATCTGCTCGGCTTAACACGTTACCCACCAAGGAGTGATAGTCACTCAATGGATGCCGGTCCACATGGACATTAAAACTGGATTGGCATTATTGTTACAGAGCCTACGGATACAGTTTTCTTTTTAACTAACAATCCTTCACAATTGTTTACAAATAACATGGTTGTTAGATCGTGCCCGGTACTCGCCTTTGCTTGGTGATTGGGTTGCTATTGGAAATTTACACCTCCGTCTCAGTCATCAGGACCTTTCTGGATCCTTTCTCGACCTCACTGGTACTCTCACCGAAACAGACTGCTCTGGTCAACATCATGGTTAACGGGAAAATCCATATCACAGTCTCTTGGGGCAAGTCCATCTTACAGGAGGAGAAAAGAAGAAATTTGTAAATGGGGTATAAGAAAACAGTTTGAGGGGGAGAGAACTTGTTACGATAACAAGTTCTCTCGTCTTGTCGTTCTTCTTGTTCTGCTGTCCTCTCAAAAGGTGCTGTCTCTTCAGTCTTCCGAATGAACCTTCTGGTGATGTAATCTTTCTTCCTAACTAGCGATCTTTCTGTGTGGAGCAAAAATCTGGCATTACCATTGGTCCAACTGAGGGGTGACATACCATCTTTAAATCATGGAAACATGAGTGAGAAGAGAGAGAAAATAAAAAACAAAAGAGATAGAGAACAATTCATGTGCATATATACATTACATAACTCGACAATAACCATCAATAAGAGAAGAGAAACAAAGCATTTTTAAACATTGTCAACATTAAGAAAACATTGTCAGACTATTAGGCTGTCGTATCTACGTGTCTAATGGTTTCCTTGAGCAGTCCCTCCCCACCAGCACTTGCATTATTCCACTGTCTGTATCTGGCCAGAATACATTGTGGTGGATAGGTCATGCTGGGGTTTGGTAGACTTCTGCAAGGACCAAGCGAATATGCAATGTTTGAATTCTTACCAATGATCGTCAGAGATGGGGATAGAGAGAGAGAGAAAAAACATTTTTCACAAATACATTTACAACGTTTAACCTGGTCATTCCTGTGTCTTCAGTGAATGACCTCCCAATTTACTAACCATTACCTCAGGCTTACCATCCGTCGTATGATCACCTTTCTTGACTACCTATCATGGGTGTGGCTCAAAATTCCTCCTATCTGATCTCTGATTATAATGGTGTGTGTTGTAATTTTGCTCATTTCTTGGTCTAGGGGGTCTAACTTTATGTGGGTTATTACAGTTGTTGGCATAATGCCCTTCTCTTCTACAATGGTAACAAATCCTTGGCTTTCTCCATGTGCTAGGGGCCTGGGGTTCCGGTCGACTTGATGCATCCTCTAGTGCTTGGATGTTCAGTGTCATCAACCGCTCTCCCTGCGCTTCCCTGGTTCTTTGGATATTTCGGTCATGCTCGATAGCGGACTCTCTTAATGCCGCCACCGAGATACCTCTCCAATGAGGTATTGAAGTTTGTACCCTAATTTTTAGTGTATCTTTTAAGTTGTTCGCTAATACGGACACAGCTACCTCTCTGTGGTGTACATTAGTTTCAATGTCATCTATACCAGTGTACCTAGCCATATCCTGCAGAGCCCGGTGAAAATACTCTTCTGCGGATTCACCTTCTTTTTGTCTTATTGTATAGATTTTATTCCACTTTGTTACTGTAGGAAAATATTCTTTCAACTGTAGGTTGATTCTTTTTACATTATCTTGGTTATACTTGTTTGTTAGTGGCACTTCCTCATCTAGCTTACAATCAGTGATAAATTTCAATGAATCAACATCGGGGGGTAAACATGCCCTCAAAACTGTCCTCCAATCTTTGTTACTTGGCTCTGCAGTATGTCCTAGCACTCTAATGTATCTTTGACAAGCAACTAAGTCTTTCCTAGGATCAGGAAATTCAGACAGAATTGCTCTTAATTCTGTTCGGGAAAAAGGGCAGTACATGGCGATGTTCCTGACAGGAGTGATTCCTGAAGAGTCAGTTTCCCCATTTGGTACTGCAATTATCCTAACAGGATTAAGTCCAGTAATGTCATTCTGAATTGATTCTAGGATATAAGGTACATTTGTTTGTGCGTGATGTATAATACCATACATACCTGTGGACACGACCTCACCTGACCCTCCATTAGGGGGTTTGATTACAGTTTTTACTGACTGGGTCGCGTCCACCTGGACGTCTTGTGTGATGGCTTCTGGAAGAGGTGCCGACATCGTTCTGGGTTCACTTTCTGGTTGGTGTTCCTGAGGAAAGTTTAACATGGGGTGCGACTTGCATGGGTTAATAGTTGTACATTCAACAGTATTACAATTATCTTTGTTACATTTATTACACTTATTCTTATCATCTATACTACAGTTGCTAAGAGCGTTTATATTGTTCACCCCTGTGCTTTTCTCCGCAATCATAATTCTCCCTGCTGCCACGTTTCTCCTCTCAAGATGAAAGTTAGGTATGTAAGTTACATTTCTCTGTATTTCACTTTCCTGTAGCCATAACTGCAAACAATCATCATGTTTAACCCGTAGTTTCAAGTATTTTATGAGACAGATCCTCCGCCTTAAATTATGCAACACCTCTAAGTCAAAACTACCTATCCCGGGAAATGGTACCTTATCCCCCGCAGTCATTCGTGTCCATTCATCACAAAAGGTCTCAGAGTGGGGACCATATTTCCCCCACATTACTAACCGAGCAGACCCTCGGGGTCTGCAAGCCTCTGGAGTCTGAATCCTGACCTCCGACCGTCTCTGTGTTGTGCACTTGGCTGCCATTGTGGACCTTTTTAACACAGAAAAAAACTTCCTAAAATGCACCAAACACAGAACTTCGTTGGAAATCCTTAAAGCTCTTCCACTGAACTTCTTCTGCTCCGGGTATCTCCGTTCCGCCTTCTAGCAGACACGTGTAGCCGTTGCAGGCCCTATTTTTAGAGATTTTCCTGAGAAAATTCCCTTCCTTTTTCTTTACACAAATCACGCTTGCATGTGCTCCCTACAACACGTATGAGGGCAAGATTTACGCATGGATATACGACCTCATATCACGTTGCGTTATTGGTCACACATACAACCGTGCGGTCCAATCGTACCACTTATAGACACTTGTTGCCCATAAATGGTAGGATCATTGGAGTCTCCCTACTGTGCTCCAAAACAGCCAGAGCGTAATACAACGAAAACTTTATCACACTCTGTTGCACGTTTTCACTCAGATCGTGCTCATCACGTTCCACATAGATCACAAAGTTCACAAAGCGGGATTATCACATAGATCACAAAGTCCACAAAGCGGGATTCAATACACTCATACCGTTTTCAACCCAATATCATTCTTATAGTTTTCTGATCAGAAAAATCATTTCCCGTAGTCTGATAGCTCTCCCCAGAGGTATTACAGTAAAGTAAGGTATTTAAACTAAGTTTTGGAAAGCTGAAATCAATTTGTGCTATTTATCGCTTTGCGTTATTTACCGCGTTGCGCTACTTATTGCTTTGCGCTATTTATCGCCTTTTAATTATAACATTTGTGATTTGTTACATGAGCGTACACGGACGCTCCGTTGCGCTGCGTGCGTCGGCCTTTGGGTTGCGTACGCAAGTCTCAGTCTTTTGTTAGAGACACGTGTACGCACAGCAAAGATCCACCGTAACACGATTTATACGTTTATCAATGTAGATGATCCTTGATCATTTACCGCGCACCACACTGACCTTGTCTCTTGGCAAAGCTGTGTGTTTGTCTATATTTTAACTATGTTGCTTCTACTTAAATTATTGAAATAGCGACAAATCTCTCTCAGCACATTTATCAACTATAAAACTGGCAAACAGGATAGTGATATACGAAAAAAATGAAATACACGGATGGAAAAGAAATGCAGATATATATGTATACGTGCGTATATACGCAAGACAGAAGAAAAATACAGTTTTAAAAGACACAAGCGTTTTGTTCTTACCTCCTGGTCTCCGGATTCCTTCAGCACTCTTTATCTAAGCGAAGCAGACGCTTATCCCATCAGCACTGCGAGACAACCTCCCGCCCTTTTGCTGGGGGATAATGTCTGCTGATCTACCTAGTGCAGATATGTGAAGGACTGGACGGCCCCCAATTGACAATGCTAAATTCCCTTGTCGTATAAACAACCCTTTATGAAGTCTAAGAACACTGTACGCTGTTTACTTAAGAAGTACCGTAATGGTACGCTAGTTGCGTAACGATCGCTCAGCCGTAGGCGAGACGCTCAAGCGTCACGTTCGCTCACGGCCCAGTGATCACAAGACACGTTATTGGCTATGACTAGAGTAATGATTCGCTATGGCATAGCGGACGCTCGAGACCACGAGGAGATCACCAGCGGCGCAGACGCTCACAACGCTATACCTTTATGTCTAAACCTTATACCAATGAAATTCACAGAATACCTTAATGTGAGTACAGGGTGTAAGTGCAACCTTGTGTAACCTGACTAACTACAAAGCTGCTTGAGCGTCACCGACGCTCAAGTGAACACTTAACACTATAGGAAATACACAGATACTGGTTTAGGGTCCAAAGCCTATTAACTGTATTATAACTAATATACTTGCAAAAAGGAATCACAGTACAAATGATACACTACAATATAACAGAGACTTCCTAACCAAAATAGCTACACCAGAAATACAATACAATACCAATCTAATACAATACAATACAATACAATACTAGTCAAGGGGAGATATGGGAGAACAGAGAAGGGAGAGAGAGAGAGAGAGAGAGATTGGCTCACAGTAAGACAATATCACAAGAAGACAAATATAATTGCGGAGAAACACTTACGCACAAGGGGAAACGATCGCAAGCGCCTCTGGACATCCAGCTTCCTGATTATCAGCAATGAGAACCATTTGAAGAGAAGTGCAAGCTGGATGTCACAGACCCGTCTTTTATGCTACTCACACAATGCAATCTAATGGTCCCTACAGTCTCACTGTCCATTGGACGCAGGAACTCGGCTTCGCATTATAACAAAGGTCATAGGTTGATTCATACAGGTAAACTGTATCAGTGGTCTTGGTTATGCAAAACAATGGGTGATAACTAACACATTCCTGTCTTCTGGAGAGCTATTGTTTGGCGAATACAAAACAGAATCCTGTCTGGGTTCTGTTCTATATTCATGATGTCCACTTTCAGTTGAGACAATGACGTCTCAGCCCTTATTTTCCTGTATACAAATCCAGCCCCATTTGTAAACACAGGTGTTGGCCTTCTTCATTGAGTCTCAAAGCTCAGTGTAATTAAAGGCTATTGCACTCCGTCTGCGGGAAAGATACTGATTTGGAGTACAATTGATCTTCAATTACTATTCCTGTGTTTACCTTATGCATGTGTAGATATGAGGCCCTCTTAACATGCAAACTATTGTTTGGGGGATCTCTGAGGTCAAAGAGACATTTGAGACCCACTGATGCCTGTCTCCAACTGTTCAGATGCATGACTAAGTAAGAACAAATAAAATGGACATAACTTCTTATGTCCATAACTATTCGCACGAGCGATTAATCCGCTCCAAACCAACACCGGAATATTGCTATTTAAATACTCTTCCGATAGGTACCAAACACCACTGTCTGACTCCTGTTAGACCCTTCGCACAATACAAAGAGGGATTCCTCCGTTCAGGGACATTCTATATTAACCAAACTTTCAGAATCTATCAAAGGGACCATAATCTATAAACTACATTAATACTGAAAATATGTAACGTATGAATCGCACGCTATGACTACATAAACTCTACCGTAAATACGCATACCGTGCGCCTGCGGGTGCCCGCGGCTGTGAGTATGTGTACGTACGGGAGAGCGTACGCCTGCGCAGCGCGGACATGAATGAGGTGCAAATATGGCAGTGTGCATAGAGATATTTTTCTGACTTTGACAATCCCTGTGATACTACTTGCAGAACCTAGGGATCCACCTGTGGGCAAGCCCACTGGTCCCTGAAGTTCCCGAGACGCGCCCCCACTGCACCTGTCTCCACCTGTGGAGCCCCAGTGTCATGCGGTGGACTCAGAGGAAGCGAGGGAAGATTTTTGATCCTGGGAACTGGCTGTCTGGTGCAGCTTTTTCCTTCTTCCCTTGTCTCTGTGCAGAAAGGAAGCGCCTTTGACCCGCTTGCTTTTCTGAAGCCGAAAGGACTGTACCTGAAAATACGGTGCTTTCTTAGGCTGTGAGGAAACCTGAGGTAAAAAAATTTCTTCACAGCTGTTGCTGTGGATACGAGGTCCCAGAGACCATCCTCAAACAATTCCTCACCCTTATAAGGCAGAATCTCCATGTGCCTTTTAAGGCAGCATCACCTGTCCACTGCCGGGTCTCTAATACCCTCCTGGCAGAATGGACATTGCATTAATTCTGGATGCCAGCCGGCAAATATCCCTCTGTGCATCCTTCATATAAGACGACGTCTTTAATATGCTCTATGTTAGCAAAATATTATCCCTGTCTAGGGTATTAATATTATCTGACAAGGTATCAGACCACGCTGCAGCAGCACTATTTATGCTGAGGCAATTTTAGGTCTCAGTATAGTACCTGAGTGTGTATATACAGACTTCAGGATAGCCTCCTGCTTTTTATCAGCAGGCTCCTTCAAGGTGGCCGTATCCTAAGACGGCAGTGCCACCTTTTTTGACAAACGTGTGAGCGCCTTATCCACCCTAGGGGATATCTCCCAACGTGACCTATCCTCTGGCGGGAAAGGGTACGCCATCAGTAACTTATTAGAAATCACCAGTTTCTTATCGGGGGAACCCACGCTTCTTTACACACTTCATTCACTCATCTGATGGGGGAACAAAACACTGGCTGCTTTTTCTCCCCAAAAATAAAACCCCTTTTATGTGGTACTTGGGTTCATGTCAGAAATGCGTAACAGATTTATCATTGCCGAGATCATGCAACGGATGTTCCTAGTGGATTGTGTATATATATCTCAACCTCGTCGACACTGGAGTCAGACTCCGTGTCGACATCTGTGTCTGCCATCTGAGATAACGGGTGTTTTTTGAGCCCCTGATGGCCTTTGAGACGCCTGGGCAGGCGCGGGCTGAGAAGCCGGCTGTCCCACAGCTGTTACGTCATCCAGCCTTTTATGTAAGGAGTTGACATTGTCGGTTAATACCTTCCACCTATCCATCCACTCTGGTGTCGGCCCCACAGGGGACGACATCCCATTTATCGGCCTCTGCTCCGCCTCCACGTAACATTCCTCATCCAACATGTCGACACAGCCGTACCGACACACCGCACACACACAGGGAATGCTCTGACTGAGGACAGGACCCCACAAAGTCCTTTGGGGAGACAGAGAGAGAGTATGCCAGCACACACCAGAGCGCTATATAATGCAGGGATTAACACTATAACTGAGTGATTTTTCCCCCAATAGCTGCTTGTATAAATATATTGCGCCTAAATTTAGTGCCCCCCCTCTCTTTTTAACCCTTTGAGCCTGAAAACTACAGGGGAGAGCCTGGGGAGCTATCTTCCAGCTGCACTGTGAAGATAAAATGGCGCCAGTGTGCTGAGGGAGATAGCCCCGCCGCTTTTTCGGCAGACTTCTCCCGCTTTTTCTGGAATACTGGCAGGGGTATTTTTACATCTATATAGCCTCTAGGACTATATATGATGTAGATTTGCCAGCCAAGGTGTCTTATATTGCCCTCAGGGCGCCCCCCCCCCCCAGCGCCCTGCACCCATCAGTGACCGGAGTGTGAGGTGTACATGAGGAGCAATGTGAAGCCTTGGTGAAGACCGAAGTCTTCTGCCGCCGATTTTCCGGACCTCTTCACTCTTCTGGCTCTGTAAGGGGGACGGCGGCGCGGCTCCGGGAACGAACACCAAGGTCGGGTCCTGCGGTCGATCCCTCTGGAGCTAATGGTGTCCAGTAGCCTAAGAAGCCCAAACTACCACCTGTTAGGTAGGTTCGCTTCTTCTCCCCTTAGTCCCTCGCTGCAGTGAGTCTGTTGCCAGCAGATCTCACTGAAAATAAAAAACCCTAAATATACTTTCTTTCTAGGAGCTCAGGAGAGCCCCTAGTGTGCATCCAGCTCAGCCGGGCACAAGATTCTAACTGAGGTCTGGAGGAGGGTCATAGTGGGAGGAGCCAGTGCACACCAGGTAGTCCTAAAGCTTTCTTTAGTTGTGCCCAGTCTCCTGCGGAGCCGCTATTCCCCATGGTCCTTACGGAGTCCCCAGCATCCACTTAGGACGTTAGAGAAAATGGTAGATAATCGCGAGAAGGCAAATTGCGACAGTTTTTAAAGCTGCAGAGGGGAGCAAAAGAGACGAGGATTGCCACTGTGGCTGGGAAGCAGTTGTGAGTGTAGGCAGCAGTAGACACTGTGAAAAAAGCAAGTCACATAAAGAAAATTTGAGACAATGGCTCTCATTCAGCATCAGTAGCAGATTCTGTTAAATCGCAAAATCTGCTAGTGAAAAAAATATCATGCTGGGGGCCGCAAATGCGACCGCATCACAGAATCGGGAATTAGAGGTAGACCCCTTCATATGCAGCCAGGCTACGTGTGCAGGTGGTTTGGGGCTATGTTTCCTAAATGCAGGTGTCAACATCGGGCAGCCCCGAAAATGGCCATGACATGTGTTTCCTGCTCTCCCCCCCCCCCCCCCCCAATGCTGCCCCTGAACTCTCACAGCCTGTCAATCACATAGCGATTGAATGTGGATGCCCGCGCACGCGTACTGATTACACTGCACATGCGGAAATGGCCACTGAGCCATCTGCAAAATCACATCAGTTACAACTGTCCAATGCAAGGAGAAACTGCTAGTAACCAGTGCTACATAAACACCTACTTGAAGATTAGTTCACATTAAAAGGACAAAGTTTAGCAGTATGTATATAATCAGTGATCTCACTAAAGTTTATAATGGATTGGTTTTATATTGACTAAACATGTCTTAATACATCTGTTCTTGAGATATATTTCACTCCTAAAGGCGTGTACACACGGTGAGATATTTTCTTGCGAATTTGACTATATAGACCGATGCGCGGTCCTGCAAGTTCGGTATCGCAAGCCTAGATAGACTGTGCAGTCAAGTCAATTTTGACTATCTAGTATAATAGATAGTCAAAATTGACAGTTAGACAAAATCGCACAGAGCCAGTATTTCAAGAACAGTCCCTATCGCATAGTCAGAATCAGATATAGGGGGTCATTCCGACCCGTTCGCACGCAGCGGTTCTTCGCTGCGGTGCGAATGGGTCGGAACTGCGCATGCGCAGTGGCTGCAATGCGCACGCGCGTCGTTGCCCAGCGACAGCCGTAATAAAGAAGAAAGTGATCGCTAGCGCGATCGCAAGAAGACTGACAGCGCAGAGGCGTTCCGGGGCGTCTTCTCACCGTTTTCCGGACGTGGAGATCCGAACGCAGGCGTGTCCAGGAGTTTGGAGGGCGGATGTCTGACGTCAATCCCGGGACCTTCGTCGCTGGATCCGTCGCACAAGGTAAGTAACTCTTACCCTGGTCTTGTTTTGCAGGAAACTTTTTTAGCATAGCAGGGCTGCACAAGCGATCGCAGCCCTGCTATGCTAAAATACACTCCCCCATAGGCGGCGTCAAGTTGATCGCACGAGCAGCAAAATGTTGCTACGTGCGATCAACTCGGAATGAGAGCCATAGCCTGAATCTCACCATGTGTACACACCTTAAGATATCAAAGGACTATAGTGAAACTGGAGAATGACACAGAGCTATTATAATTTAAAATATAAGCAAGCATTGTTAATGGCTTATTCCATATGAACATACAGTAGATTATTATAAAGTTTCAGACAAATCAATCACCTGTCCCTATAATATGCTTTCCATAAACATGTTTTGTTTTTACTCCCTTGTGATTGTCTGATCAGAAACAATGAAGAGGTACATTTTAAAATAAAAACGGTTATTAAAATAGACTCCTGACAGATTCCCTTATATTAGTTGTAGAATTGTCCTAATGAATTTTGTGGTTGCTGAGTATTTTGGTAAAATCATATTTTTTTCATACAATAGACTAATACAGTTGGGCAGCTTTTACTTCCATAATAGGTTCTCTCAAGTAAATTGTCACCATACAATAGAGAAAGGACATTATCTGGTAAAGTAAAGGAGATACAGTATGGCTGATATAATGGTTAGCATTACTGTCTCACAGCTCTGAGGTCATGGGTTCAATTCCCACCACGGCGTGGGTTTCCTCCCACAATCCAAAAATATACTGGTTAATTGACTCCCAACAAAATTAATAATAACGTGAATGTGTGTGCATGTACATGTGATAGGGAATATAGATTGTAAGCTCCACTGGGGCAGGGACTGATGTGAATGGCCAAATATTCTCTGTAAATTGCTGCAGAATATGTGTGCGCTATATAAATAACTAAATAGTTAACATCTCTTTAACAGAGCAGTTTACATAAAAACAATAAATGAATTAGAGGACATCTTGGATTTAGTATATGAAGAGACTGCAGATATGACACATATAAAGTAAGCATTGCTGGGAGTACTGGGAGGACACCTGACACCAATAAATAGGTTGTGAGAATTTTCTTTAATTAACATAGTTACTGAGACTTCTCGTGTTGCATTCCAGATTTCCCTGTTTGTAAATAACCAATTAGAGTTCTGCTATCCATGCCTGGGCAGCATGTGATGTCCTGTACAACACATCTATTTGCCACCTTGTGCATGGGACTGCCTACAACACCAGGCTGACACATATCTCTGCCAGTCCACTGGTCTACAGGGCTATGCATACTGTCTGGCAGTCCTGCTTTGTATCTGTGACAGTTTACTTGAAAGTTCCTTGTATACAAAGCTTTGAGATGAAGCCAATAAAGGCAAAACAATTGAAAAAAAAAAGTAAAAAGGTAATCTACATAGACGGAATGGCCAGATGAGCATTGGCAAGACAGTATCCGGACTCTAGGTCGACACCCTTTGATCGACAGTGGATAGGTCGACACTAGAAATAGGTAGACACGGCCATTAAGTTGACATGAACGAGGTCGACATGAAAAAAGGCTTGACAATGAGTTTTTCAAATGTATTATTTTTTTGGGACTTTTTCATACTTAACGATACACGTGGACTACGATTGGGAACGGTAACTTTGCCCGCAGCTGCAAGGGGACGTAGTGCACTAATTGGGGTTCCCGGTCACATTTGACGGAGAAAACGACACCAAAAAAACATAAAAAACTCATGTCAACCTTTTTTTTCATGTCGACCTATCCACTGTCGACCAATGGGTGTCGACCTAGAGTCCCATACCCGGCAAGACTTGGGGCTATTTTGCACTCTGTTAGTAAATTTAGAACAAATAACCTCAATATGAAAAACAAAATGCAGCAGTCACAAGCAAACTCACACAATTCCGTATTTTAGTCCACAGACATGCGGTGATAGTTGTGCTTATACAAATAGAAGCCTTAGGGAACAGTGTATTACAGGTTCCAAACGCCCCACATGTATTCATATTGCAAAGGCCAGAATATGCATGCTACAAGTCGCCACTCAGAGAAAAGACCATGCCACCAGGCCAGGCCAACACTGCACAAGTCACAGAGTACTGACCAAGCTAGAAAAGGGGGCACTAGGCATATGGGATAGACTTGAAGCCTGCAAGAAAAGAATCAGTTGTAATCATTAGATTTTTCCTGTAATAAATATTAGAACACTTTTAGGACACTCATATTGCATGGTCACAATGGAAAGCATTACCCTGGTGCTCAGAACATGCATTTATTTATTTTGCTAGGCTCCTGTAGTAATGCAAATAAATGGACTAGTCATGTAGTGCGCTAATGAATTCATACGCAAGGATCAATGGTCCTGCAGTTTTATCACAGGTTCAATCTCACAGCACATGTACAGCATTGAGCAAGTCCCTCACGTGAGCAAGTCCTATTACACTTTAATAATGTACACCAGGGTCCTAAGCTTAGATACAAAATATCAAGCTAATGTGCTTTATACAGCATAAGCTAATCATGAACTACAAGCACGCTCATCTAGCTATGGAGGAATATTGGACCACATGTATTCAAGGGGTGTGGTATCCAGCATACCGGCGCCGGAACACCGACCGCCGGCATACCAACAGTGTGGCGAGCGCAAATGAGCCCCTTGCGGGCTCGCCATGCTGCGCTCGCCACGCTGCGGGCACGGTGGCTATTTATTCTCCCTCCAGGGGGGTCGTCGACCCCCACAAGGAAGAAAAAGTGTCGGTATGCCGGCTGTCAGGATTCCGGCGCTGGTATACTGTGCGCCGGGATCCCGACTGTCGGCAACCTGAAGACCACCCGTATTGAAGAGGTGCAACATTGGAATAAACTCAAGCATCAGTCTGGCAGCATTATCCATTTCGAACGTTCTGGTAAATGATGTAAAGAAAAAAGAACATACAGTAACTGAACAAGCAAGCATTAATAGTTATTTTACTGAATTATTATCAGTTATAATCACAAATAACAACAATTAGCATGCTAGCTGGTAATTTATTTGTCATTTTGTAGTTTCCTTGAACATTCAATGTTTCCTACCACAATAATAATAATAATAATAACAACAACAACAACAACATATAGGCTTAGTTTTCCAAGCAACAGTCCAAGTGTGTTGTGCTCTCAGGTTTAGCTTGCCAGAAGGCGGAATATATTTGGCTGCTCTTCCTTCTGACCTGCAGATGACTGCTTTCTCTAAAGCCCCTTTAGTGGGCTGCTGATATTCAGGTTCAGATTACAGTGTCTGAGCCTGGCAGAGCTCCAGCGACCCCTGACCTTGCAGTGCTTTTATGCTTGGTTTATATATCTATTGGGTTCATACAGTACTACCTCTCATTAACCTGTTCTTTGCTACTGCTTCCTATGCTTCTTGTCTTGTATACCTAACTTTTTCTGATAACAACCCATAAAACTGGACTAGAGGGCTTCATTTAGAGAAGGAAATTGGCCCGCTATATATAGCAGATGGAAGAATGCCAAGCTTGCTGTTATCAGTTACACAGTGAGAAGTATAGGAACCGACATCTGTTGTAGGGGCTCAACAGTGCTAAACTCGTACATCAGTGTCTGTAACTGCAATTATGTGCCTAGCTATGTAGCTAAAACAGTTAATAGTAAAATTTACAAGTGCTAAACTATTATAGGAATAGTACTGGATGAGAACAGCTGTGGATTATATCATAGGCAAAGAGAAGAGCAAATCAGGGCAGTCAAAGGTTGGTATTACAGTGCCCGCAGACTGGACCTAAGCTAACAATCAGTTCTTTGAAATTAATCCGACTATAAAATCTCAGTTGATGACAGCAGTGTGAACTCAGGAACTACTTGGAAAGTGCTTACCCTGTGATCTTCCCTCAGAGCCACCTGGGAACCGTGCTGCCCTCTGCGGCCATGAGATCTGCCATCTGTGATACTAAAGAAGGGATCCCGGCCAAAAGGATCAGAGAAACTTCTCATCATCTGTCTGACATGTTCTTGGTGTGCAGTGAATGGATCTCTGCAATTTTAGAATAAGACATATGCATGTTATAAGATGTGCAATTAAGTTTCATTTGTCTAATAAATGATATTTCCTACCTATTGCTATGTATATAAAATACAGGCCTGTGGCATTAACTGGTTTTAATTGTGAAGAAGAAAAATAAATAAAACTGTTCACAGATGTGCATTAATAGTTCTAATAAAGTACAACAAAGCACTACAACTGACTAGATATGCTGTAATCAAATATCTGGGCCGTCACCAAAAGACCGTGGGGATAAATGTAATAGAGTGAGAGTTTTAGAAAGTAAGAGATTTGGTATGGTTTTTCTTTTTTTTTAAAGTGGCAATCATTTACACTGCAAAACCAGGTTGATCTTGCTGTGTAAATGAGTGCCACTTTAAAAAAAAAAACCCTGCAAAACCTTACCAAATCTCTCACTTTTTGAAACTCACTCTATTACATTTGGCCCCATATGTATAAGCAATTCTGCAACAGGGGCCATATCTACAGCCACAACAGATGTGTACATAACATGTGCACTGATGGAAATGATCAACTGGTCTGATTACCACCAGGTGCCCCTTTTCCTACAGAACCTAGTTTGGGCTCCCGACACTCACCTTCAAAGCACTCAGTCGCTCCTCCCCCTCCTACAGCTCCGACCTCATCTCAGTCCACACTCTCTCTCATCTCTCTATTCCTTCTCGGCTTGTTTAATTGCCTCCTCATAATACCCCCTCCCATTCCCACATACAAGACTTCTCCTGTGCTGCTCCACTTCTCTGGAACTCACTTCTCTATCCTATCTAGTTGTCCAACAGGCTGCAGGGATTCAAACATGCCCTGAAAACACACCTGTTCATTAAAGCTTATTAATCCTCTTCGCTCTTAATACTCATCCACTGTCCTCCCTGATCATCTCTTCCCAGTACACCCCCACATTAACCCCAATCCTTTAGACTGGAAAGTTCTCATGAGCAGGGCCCTCTGCCCTTTTTATACATACCCCATATTTTCCCTATTTCCTGTCTGACACCACTTTGAGATATATACAGTGACTTTGCTCTACACTCGCACAGGACCACTGAATTACTTCTCCTAAAAATTAAATCTAATTTTATTATACATTTGATTGGTTATGTCTGTTTTATTGCTAATACATTCATTTTGCATTATTATTTATGGGGCTGTTATTCTTGTACAGCGCTGATGACACTAAAAGATGATGATGATGATGATGATGATGACAATAATGGTCCATATAAGTATGAGCAGTTTATGACAGATTAAGGAGTGCAATTATGTAGCGTTTAGCAATCAGTAAATGATTACAGTACATGAACAAATATATCTAAATAGCCAACACTACAGTTTACACGTTATTTACACGTTATTTCTTACAATACGCTTCCTCTAACTAACTAAAGCAATAAAATATGCAAAGAAGAACATAAACAAAAAAATAAGAATTTACTTACCGATAATTCTATTTCTCGGAGTCCGTAGTGGATGCTGGGGTTCCTGAAAGGACCATGGGGAATAGCGGCTCCGCAGGAGACAGGGCACAAAAAGTAAAGCTTTAGGATCAGGTGGTGTGCACTGGCTCCTCCCCCTATGACCCTCCTCCAAGCCTCAGTTAGGATACTGTGCCCGGACGAGCGTACACAATAAGGAAGGATTTATGAATCCCGGGTAAGACTCATACCAGCCACACCAATCACACTGTACAACCTGTGATCTGAACCCAGTTAACAGTATGATAACAGCGGAGCCTCTGAAAGATGGCTCACAACAATAATAACCCGATTTTTGTAACTATGTACAAGTATTGCAGATAATCCGCACTTGGGATGGGCGCCCAGCATCCACTACGGACTCCGAGAAATAGAATTATCGGTAAGTAAATTCTTATTTTCTCTATCGTCCTAGTGGATGCTGGGGTTCCTGAAAGGACCATGGGGATTATACCAAAGCTCCCAAACGGGCGGGAGAGTGCGGATGACTCTGCAGCACCGAATGAGAGAACTCCAGGTCCTCCTTAGCCAGGTTATCAAATTTGTAGGATTTTACAAACGTGTTTGCCCCTGACTAAATAGCCGCTCGGCAAAGTTGTAAAGCCGAGACCCCTCGGGCAGCCGCCCAAGATGAGCCCACCTTCCTTGTGGAATGGGCATTTACATATTTTGGCTGTGGCAGGCCTGCCACAGAATGTGCAAGCTGAATTGTATTACACATCCAACTAGCAAAAGTCTGCTTAGAAGCAAGAGCACCCAGTTTGTTGGGTGCATACAGGATAACAGCGAGTCAGTTTTCCTGACTCCAGCCGTCCTGGAACCTATATTTTCAGGGCCCTGACCACATCTAGCAACTTGGAGTCCTCCAAGTCCCTAGTAGGCGCAAGACACCACAATAAGCTGGTTCAGGTGAAACACTGACACCACCTTAGGGAGAGAACTGGGGACGAGTCCGCAGCTCTGCCCTGTCCGAATGGACAAACAGATATGGGCTTTTTTGAGAAAAAAACCACCAATTTGACACTCGCCTGGTCCAGGCCAGGTCCAAGAGCATGTTCACTTTTCATGTGAGATGCTTCAAATCCACAGATTTGACTGGTTTTAAACCAATGTGTTTTGAGGAATCCCAGAACTACGTTGAGATCCCACAGTGCCACTGGAGGCACAAAAGGGGGTTGTATATGCAATACTCCCTTGACAAACTTCTGGACTTCAGGAACTGAAGCCAATTCTTTCTGGAAGAAAAATCGACAGGGCCGAAATTTGAACCTTAATGGACCCCAATTTGAGGCCCATAGACACTCCTGTTTGCAGGAAATGCAGGAATCGACCGAGTTGAAATTTCTTCGTGGGGCCTTCCTGGCCTCACACCACGCAACATATTTTCGCCACATGTGGTGATAATGTTGTGCGGTCACCTCCTTTCTGGCTTTGACCAGGGTAGGAATGACCTCTTCCTGAATGCCTTTTCCCTTAGGATCCGGCGTTCCACCGCCATGCCGTCAAACGCAGCTGCGGTAAGTCTTGGAACAGACATGGTACTTGCTGAAACAAGTCCCTTCTTAGCGGCAGAGGCCATAAGTCCTCTGTGAGTATCTCTTGAAGTTCCGGGTACCAAGTCCTTCTTGGCCAATCCGGAGCCATGAGTATAGTTCTTACTCCTCTACGTCTTATAATTCTCAGTACCTTAGGTATGAAAAGCAGAGGATGGAACACATACACCGACTGGTACACCCACGGTGTTACCAGAACGTCCACAGCTATTGCCTGAGGGTCTCTTAACCTGGCGCAATACCTGTCCCGTTTTTTGTTCAGACGGGACGCCATCATGTCCACCTTTGGTAATTCCCAACGGTTTACAATCATGTGGAAAACTTCCCCATGAAGTTCCCACTCTGCCGGGTGGAGGTCGTGCCTACTGAGGAAGTCTGCTTCCCAGTTTCCATTCCCGGAATGAAACACTGCTGACAGTGCTATCACATGATTTTCCGCCCAGCGAAAAGTCCTTGCAGTTTTTGCCACTGCCCTCCTGCTTCTTGTGCCGCCCTGTCTATTTACGTGGGCGACTGCCGTGATGTTTTATCCCACTGGATCAATACCGGCTGACCTTGAAGCAGAGGTCTTGCTAAGCTTAGAGCATTATAAATTTACCCTTAGCTATATTTATGTGGAGAAAAGTCTCCAGACTTGATCACACTCCCTGGAAATTTTTTCCTTGTGTGACTGCTCCCCAGCCTCTCGGGCTGGCCTCCGTGGTCACCAACATCCAAAACTGAATGCCGAATCTGCGGCCCTCTAGAAGATGAGCACTCTGTAACCACCACAGGAGAGACACCCTTGTCCTTGGATATAGGGTTATCCGCTGATGCATCTGAAGATGCGATCCGGACCATTTGTCCAGCAGATCCCACTGAAAAGTTCTTGCATGAAATCTGCCGACTGGAATTGCTTCGAAGGAAGTCACCATTTTTTTACCATGGCCCTTGTGCAATGATGCACTGATTTTAGGAGGTTCCTGACTAGCTCGGATAACTCCCTGGCTTTCTCTTCCGGGAGAAACACCTTTTTCTGGACTGTGTCCAGAATCATCCCTAAGCACAGGAGACTTGTTGTCGGGATCAGCTGCGATTTTTGGAATATTTAGAATCCACCCCTGCTGTTGTAACAGTATCCGAGATAGTGCTACTCCGACCTCCAACTGTTCCCTGGACTTTGCCCTTATCAGGAGATCGTCCAAGTAAGGGATAATTAAGACGCCTTTTCTTCGAAGAAGAACCATCATTTCGGCCATTACCTTGGTAAAGACCCGGGGTGCCGTGGACAATCCAAACGGCAGCGTCTGAAACTGATAGTGACATTTCTGTACCACGAACCTGAGGTACCCTTAGTGATAAGGGCAAATTTGGGACATGGAGGTAAGCATCCCTGATGTCTCGGGACACCATATAGTCCCCTTCTTCCCGGTTCGTTATCACTGCTCTGAGTGACTCCATCTTGATTTGAACCTTTGTAAGTGTTCAAATTTTTTTAGATTTAGAATAGGTCTCACCTAGCCTTCTGGCTTCAGTACCACAATATAGTGTGGAATAATACCCCTTTTCTTGTTGTAGGAGGGGTAATTTAATTATCACCTGCTGGGAATACAGCTCGTGAATTTTTTCCCATACTGCCTCCTTGTCGGAGGGAGACCTTGGTAAAGCAGACTTCAGGAGCCTGCGCAGGGGAAACGTCTCGACATTCCAATCTGTACCCCTGGGATACTACTTGTAGGATCCAGGGGTCCTGTACGGTCTCAGCGTCATGCTGAGAGCTTGTCAGAAGCGGTGGAACGCTTCTGTTCCTGGGAATGGGCTGCCTGCTGCAGTCTTCTTCCCTTTCCTCTATCCCTGGGCAGATATGACTCTTATAGGGACGAAAGGACTGAAGCTGAAAAGACGGTGTCTTTTTCTGCAGAGATGTGACTTAGGGTAAAAAACGGTGGATTTTCCAGCAGTTGCCGTGGCCACCAGGTCCGATGGACCGACCCCAAATAACTCCTCTTCCTTTATACGGCAATACACCTTTGTGCCGTTTGGAATCTGCATCACCTGACCACTGTCGTGTCCATAAACATCTTCTGGCAGATATGGACATCGCACTTACTCTTGATGCCAGAGTGCAAATATCCCTCTGTGCATCTCGCATATATAGAAATGCATCCTTTAAATGCTCTATAGTCAATAAAATACTGTCCCTGTCAAGGGTATCAATATTTTTAGTCAGGGAATCCGACCAAGCCACCCCAGCTCTGCACATCCAGGCTGAGGCGATCGCTGGTCGCAGTATAACACCAGTATGTGTGTATATACTTTTTATGATATTTTCCAGCCTCCTGTCAGCTGGCTCCTTGAGGACGGCCCTATCTATAGACGGTACCGCCACTTGTTCTGATAAGCGTGTGAGCGCCTTATCCACCCTAAGGGGTGTTTCCCAACGCGCCCTAACTTCTGGCGGGAAAGGGTATACCGCCCATATTTTCTATCGGGGGGAACCCACGCATCATCACACACTTCATTTAATTTATCTGATTCAGGAAAAACTACGGTAGTTTTTTCACATCCCACATAATACCCTCTTTTGTGGTACTTGTAGTATCAGAAATATGTAACACCTCCTTCATTGCCCTTAACGTGTGGCCCTAATAAGGAATACGTTTGTTTATTCACCGTCGACACTGGATTCAGTGTCCCTGTCTGTGTCTGTGTCGACCGACTAAAGTAAACGGGCGTTTTAAAACCCCTGACGGTGTTTTTGAGACGTCTGGACCGGTACTAATTGTTTGTCGGCCGTCTCATGTCGTCAACCGACCTTGCCGCGTGTTGACATTATCACGTAATTCCCTAAATAAGCCATCCATTCCGGTGTCGACTCCCTAGAGAGTGACATCACCATTACAGGCAATTGCTCCGCCTCCTCACCAACATCGTCCTCATACATGTCGACACACACGTACCGACACACAGCACACACACAGGGAATGCTCTGATAGAGGACAGGACCTACTAGCCCTTTGGAGAGACAGAGGGAGAGTTTGCCAGCACACACCAAAAACGCTATAATTATATAGGGACAACCTTATATAAGTGTTTTCCCTTATAGCATCTTTTTTATATATTTCTAACGCCAAATTAGTGCCCCCCCTCTCTGTTTTAACCCTGTTTCTGTAGTGCAGTGCAGGGGAGAGCCTGGGAGCCTTCCCTCCAGCCTTTCTGTGAGGGAAAATGGCGCTGTGTGCTGAGGAGATAGGCCCCGCCCCTTTTTCGGCGGCCTCGTCTCCCGCTCTTAACGGATTCTGGCAGGGGTTAAATATCTCCATATAGCCCCCGGAGGCTATATGTGAGGTATTTTTAGCCAAAAATAGGTTTTCATTGCCTCCCAGGGCGCCCCCCTTCCAGCGCCCTGCACCCTCAGTGACTGCCGTGTGAAGTGTGCTGAGAGGAAATGGCGCACAGCTGCAGTGCTGTGCGCTACCTTAAGAAGACTGAGGAGTCTTCATGCCGCCGATTCTGGACCTTCTTCTTGTTTCAGCATCTGCAAGGGGGCCGGCGGCGAGGCTCCGGTGACCATCCAGGCTGTACCTGTGATCGTCCCTCTGGAGCTAATGTCCAGTAGCCAAAGAAGCCAATCCATCCTGCACGCAGGTGAGTTCACTTCTTCTCCCCTAAGTCCCTCGTTGCAGTGATCCTGTTGCCAGCAGGACTCACTGTAAAATAAAAAACCTAAGCTAAACTTTTCTAAGCAGCTCTTTAGGAGAGCCACCTAGATTGCACCCTTCTCGGCCGGGCACAAAAATCTAACTGAGGCTTGGAGGAGGGTCATAGGGGGAGGAGCCAGTGCACACCACCTGATCCTAAAGCTTTACTTTTTGTGCCCTGTCTCCTGCGGAGCCGCTATTCCCCATGGTCCTTTCAGGAACCCCAGCATCCACTAGGACGATAGAGAAAAAGGCTCTAAAATGTGTAAAAGAGGTTACTGCAGAACATGAATACACTGGCTGCATACATCATCTAAGTGTGTCAGTTATATGTGTCACAGAACACTTGCAGAAAGAATTATCTTATGTACAGACAGATAGAACCAGAAGATACAATGACTCAACCATGCGCAGCTACAAATTACATTACCGTGTTGCTTTTCTCAGACGTGATAATTAAAGAATTCTGACTAATATATTTTTAGTACATGCAGACTCAGAGTTCCAAGAACCACAGACAACCTTGTCCAGACAAGAAACCTGCTTTTATTTTAAGGTAACTATTTTTAATCTCCAAAATAGATATCGTATAAATCTTGGCTCTTGGAACAGTTTCCCAAATGGAAAATGGCTACTTTTGTTAAAAAAAATATCTAAAATAAAACTCTGAGCCGTTTCACACCTGCGCAGTGGGAAGAACAGAAGTACAACATGTGAGTGTAGTACTGGGTTTAAGGAGATGCACTCAATGTGGATAAGCAGTAGATTGACTGCACGGTGTCTGGGGCACAATGCGGACAAATTGTGATAAAGTAAAATGCATTTAAAGCACTTTATCGGAGTCAGCGGTATAAATGTAACATGCGGAAGCAGTTTAACTTTGTCTGCACTTTGCCGCTGACATCCTGCTTGTCGGCATTACGAATGACGATGAAGAACATGTATTCCGGTGGACTGTGCCATTTGCAAAAGAGCAGAAGTTTGCATCGCTGGTAGAAGAGGAGCTGGACCGAGTCAGGGTGTTCTTAGAAAAGTACAAAAAATAAGAATTTACTCACCGGTAATTCTATTTCTCGTAGTCCGTAGTGGATGCTGGGAACTCCGTAAGGACCATGGGGAATAGACGGGCTCCGCAGGAGACTGGGCACTCTAAGAAAGAATTAGGACTACTGGTGTGCACTGGCTCCTCCCTCTATGCCCCTCCTCCAGACCTCAGTTAGGGAAACTGTGCCCGGAAGAGCTGACACAATAAGGAAAGGATTTGGAATCCCGGGTAAGACTCATACCAGCCACACCAATCACACCGTACAACTCGTGATACTATACCCAGTTAACAGTATGAAAAACAACTGAGCCTCACGAACAGATGGCTCAGAACAATAACCCTTTAGTTAGGCAATAACTATATACAAGTATTGCAGACAATCCGCACTTGGGATGGGCGCCCAGCATCCACTACGGACTACGAGAAATAGAATTACCGGTGAGTAAATTCTTATTTTCTCTGACGTCCTAGTGGATGCTGGGAACTCCGTAAGGACCATGGGGATTATAACAAAGCTCCCAAACGGGCGGGAGAGTGCGGATGACTCTGCAGCACCGAATGAGCAAACTCAAGGTCCTCCTCAGCCAGGGTATCAAACTTGTAGAATTTTGCAAACGTGTTTGATCCCGACCAGGTAGCAGCTCGGCAAAGTTGTAAAGCCGAGACCCCTCGGGCAGCCGCCCAAGAGCCCACCTTCCTCGTGGAATGGGCTTTCACTGATTTAGGATGCGGCAGTCCAGCCGCAGAATGTGCAAGTTGAATCGTGGAGCAGATCCAGCGAGCAATAGTCTGCTTAGAAGCAGGAGCACCCAACTTGTTGGGTGCATGCAGGATAAACAGCGAGTCAGTCTTTCTGACTCCAGCCGTCCTGGAAACATAGATTTTCAGGGCCCGGACTACGTCCAGCAACTTGGAAGCCTCCAAGTCCCGAGTAGCCGCAGGCACCACAATAGGTTGGTTCAAATGAAACGTTGATACCACCTTAGGGAGGAATTGAGGACGCGTCCTCAATTCTGCTCTGTCCATATGGAAGATCAGATAGGGGCTTTTATAGGACAAAGCCGCCAATTCTGACACCCGCCTAGCCGAAGCCAAGGCCAAAAGCATGACCACTTTCCACGTGAGATATTTTAATTCCACGGTCTGAAGTGGCTCAAACCAATGTGATTTTAGGAAATCCAACACAATGTTGAGATCCCAAGGTGCCACTGGGGGCACAAAAGGGGGCTGAATATGCAGCACTCCCTTAACAAACGTCTGAACTTCAGGCAGTGAAGCCAGTTCTTTTTGAAAGAAAATAGACAGGGCTGAAATCTGGACTTTAATGGATCCCAATTTTAGGCCCATAGTCACTCCTGACTGTAGGAAGTGCAGAAATCGACCCAGCTCACACCAAGCAACATATTTTCGCCATATGCGGTGATAATGCTTTGCTGTCACATCTTTCCTAGCTTTTATCAGCGTAGGAATGACTTCAACCGGAATGCCCTTTTCCATCAGGATCCGGCGTTCAACCGCCATGCCGTCAAACGCAGCCGCGGTAAGTCTTGGAACAGACAGGGCCCCTGCTGTAGCAGGTCCAGTCTGAGAGGCAGAGGCCAAGGGTCCTCTGAGATAATTTCTTGTAGTTCCGGGTACCAAGTCCTTCTTGGCCAATCCGGAACGATGAGTATAGTTCTTACTCCTCTCTTTCTTATTATCCTCAGCACCTTTGGTATGAGAGGAAGAGGAGGGAACACATAAACCGACTGGTACACCCACGGTGTCACTAGAGCGTCCACAGCTATCGCCTGAGGGTCCCTTGACCTGGCGCAATATCTTTTTAGCTTTTTGTTTAGGCGGGACGCCATCATGTCCACCTGTGGCCTTTCCCAACGGTTTACAATCAGTTGGAAGACTTCTGGATGAAGTCCCCACTCTCCCGGGTGGAGGTCGTGCCTGCTGAGGAAGTCTGCTTCCCAGTTGTCCACTCCCTGAATGAACACTGCTGACAGTGCTATCACGTGATTTTCCGCCCATCGGAGAGTCCTTGTGGCTTCTGCCATTGCCATCCCGCTTCTTGTGCCGCCCTGTCGGTTTACATGGGCGACCGCCGTGATGTTGTCTGACTGAATCAGCACCGGCTGGTTTTGAAGCAGGGGTCTTGCCTGACTTAGGGCATTGTAAATGGCCCTTAGTTCCAGAATATTTATGTGTAGGGAAGCCTCCTGACTCGACCATTGTCCTTGGAAGTTTCTTCCCTGCGTGACTGCCCCCCAACCTCGGAGGCTTGCATCCGTGGTCACCAGGACCCAGTCCTGTATGCCGAATCTGCGGCCCTCTAGAAGTTGAGCACTTTGCAGCCACCACAGCAGAGACACCCTGGCCCTCGGGGACAGGGTGATCAGCCGATGCATCTGAAGATGCGATCCGGACCACTTGTCTAACAGATCCCACTGAAAGATACTTGCATGGAACCTGCCGAATGGAATTGCTTCGTAAGAAGCTACCATCTTTCCCAAGACTCGCGTGCAGTGATGCACCGACACCTGTTTTGGTTTCAGGAGGTTTCTGACCAGAGATGACAACTCCTTGGCCTTCTCCTCCGGGAGAAACACCTTCTTCTGTTCTGTGTCCAGAATCATACCCAGGAACAGCAGACGCGTCGTAGGAACCAGCTGCGACTTTGGAATATTCAGAATCCAGCCGTGCTGTTGTAGCACTTCCTGAGATAGTGCTACTCCGACCAACAACTGCTCCCTGGACCTCGCCTTTATAAGGAGATCGTCCAAGTATGGGATAATTATAACTCCCTTCTTTCGAAGGAGTATCATCATTTCGGCCATTATCTTGGTAAATACCCTCGGTGCCGTGGACAGACCAAACAGCAACGTCTGGAATTGGTAATGGCAGTCTTGTACCACAAAACGGAGGTACACCTGGTGAGGTGGGTAAATTGGGACATGCAGCTAAGCATCCTTGATGTCCAGTGATACCATGTAATCCCCTTCTTCCAGGCTTGCAATAACCGCCCTGAGCGATTCCAATTTGAACTTGAACCTTCTTATATAAGTGTTCAAAGATTTCAAATTTAGAATGGGTCTCACCGAACCGTCTGGTTTCGGTACCACAAACATTGTGGAATAGTAACCCCGTCCCTGTTGAAGGAGGAGAACTTTTATTATCACCTGCTGGAGGTACAGCTTGTGAATTGCCGCCAGCACTACCTCCCTGTCCGGGGGAGTAGCTGGCAAGGCTGATTTGAGGTAACGGCAAGGGGGAGACGTCTCGAATTCCAGCTTGTATCCCTGAGATACCACTTGTAGAACCCAGGGATCCACCTGTGAGCGAACCCACCGGTCGCTGAAGTTCCGGAGACGAGCCCCCACCGCACCTGGCTCCACCAGTGGAGCCCCAGCGTCATGCGGTGGATTTAGTGGAAGCAGGGGAGGATTTCTGTTCTTGGGAACTGGCTGTATGGTGCAGCTTTTTCCCTCTACCCCTGCCTCTGGGCAGAAAGGACGCGCCTTTAACCCGCTTGCCTTTCTGGGGCCGAAAGGACTGTACCTGATAATACGGTGCTTTCTTTGGCTGTGAGGGAACCTGGGGTAAAAATGTCGACTTCCCAGCTGTCGCTGTGGAAACGAGGTCCGAGAGACCATCCCCAAACAATTCCTCACCCTTGTAAGGCAAAACCTCCATGTGCCTTTTAGAATCCGCATCACCTGTCCACTGCCGAGTCCATAATACTCTCCTGGCAGAAATGGACATTGCATTTATTCTAGATGCCAGCCGGCAAATATCCCTCTGTGCATCTCTCATGTATAAGACTACGTCTTTAATATGCTCTATGGTTAGCAATATAGTGTCCCTGTCAAGGGAATCAATGTTATCAGACAGGGAATCAGACCACGCTGCTGCAGCACTGCACATCCATGCTGAAGCAATAGCAGGTCTCAGTATAGTACCTGAGTGTGTATATACAGACTTCAGGATAGTCTCCTGCTTTCTATCCGCAGGCTCCTTTAAGGCGGCCGTATCCTGAGACGGTAGTGCCACCTTTTTTGACAAGCGTGTGAGCTCTTTATCCACCCTCGGGGATGTCTCCCAACGTACCCTGTCCTCTGGCGGGAAAGGGTACGCCATTAGTAACTTTTTAGAAATCACTAGTTTTTTATCAGGGGAAGCCCACGCTTCTTCACACACTTCATTTAACTCATCTGAAGGGGAAAAAACCACTGGTTGCTTTTTCTCCCCAAACATAATACCCTTTTTAGTGGTACCTGGGTTAATGTCAGAAATGTGCAACACATTTTTCATTGCCGTAATCATGCAACGGATGGCCCTAGTGGAATGTACATTAGTCTCGTCGTCGTCGACACTGGAGTCAGACTCCGTGACGACATCTGTGTCTGCCATCTGAGGTAGCGGGCGTTTTTGAGCCCCTGATGGCCTTTGAGACGCCTGGGCAGGCACTGGCTGAGAAGCCGGCTGTCCCACAGCTGTTATGTCATCGAACCTTTTATGTAAGGAGTTGACACTGTCGGTTAATACCTTCCACATATCCATCCACTCAGGTGTCGACCCCGCAGAGGGTGACATCACATTTATCGGCACCTGCTCCGCCTCCACATAAGCCTCCTCATCAAACATGTCGACACAGCCGTACCGACACACCGCACACACACAGGGAATGCTCTGACTCAGGACAGGACCCCACAAAGTCCTTTGGGGAGACAGAGAGAGAGTATGCCAGCACACACCACAGCGCTATATAAACAGGGATTTACACTACACAAAGTGATTTTCCCTATAGCAGCTATAATATACACTTTTGTGCCTAAATTTAGTGCCCCCCCCCCTCTCTTTTTTACCCTATTGAGCCTGGAAACTGCAGGGGAGAGCCTGGGGAGCGTCCTTCCAGCGGAGCTGTGAAGAGGAAATGGCGCCAGTGTGCTGAGGGAGATAGCCCCGCCCCTTTTTCAGCGGGCTTCTCCCGCTCTTTTATCAATATTATGGCAGGGGATTTTTACACATATATAGTTTATTAGACTATATTATGTGTTTTTTTGTCATTTTAAGGTACTCTAATTGCAGCCCAGGGCGCTGCTACATGATAATGTAGCAGATTAATAACAGCAATGCATGATAGAAAATACACCATAGTCCTGTGCATTATAATGGGACATATGCATAATGTATAATTCAAGTACACAGTCTGGAACCTCCCCTTCCCCTCCCCAGGCAGTATGGCCCACCGGATGCTTCGCCTGTGCCCCTGTGGGCCAGTCTGACCCTGCACTAAAACACAACTCAGCAAGGAGGCAAACATAAAACCTCTGTGGTTGACTTTTCTTTTTTTCCAGTGCAGTGCTAGTCAGATTCCCTGTTGTGAAGATACAGCTGGGACAAGCACTCTGGAGCTTTCTAAATTGATTAAGCTGGCTTTAGGATATGGAAAGGAGGCTGCACAGATAACTGAGACGGTTTCCCCTAAGAAAGATTTAATTCATGGGAAAACCAGTACATCCATGCAGCAGTTATAGGAGGAGCATGTCTTAGCAAACAACTACACTTGGTTTAGTGAAAGCACTTAATAGTTTTTACAGATATTTAATATTCGCTCAGTTGCAATGCCATGCAACAGGGTTATTTCCAAATGTTTCCCTGAACCTGCTGGAATACTATTGCTCTTCAAAGGCAGATGACTAGGATATCCATAATAAGTATGAGCTGTGACAGTCATCGTGTTTTTACATTACAGTCTTTCTACGTTGGTCAACGTAGCCTCACATTATAACTCTGTGTTCAGTCACATAAAAGGGACGAGTTACTGGTCAGAAGTGAAACACGTATTTCTCATTAAATACTCTATGGGGGGAATACAACTGTTTGCACCGGCAGCTGTCAGTGTCGGGCGCCCACTGGAGCAATTCCATTATTGCTCCTTTCGGGCATGAACAGCTGCCGGTGATGGCATTTCTGCTCGCAGCCCCCTGAGGTAGCGAGCAGGAATGTGCGATGAGTCCTGGTTTTGGACGCCCTAACCAGAACTTAACGCAATTTGGGCCTAAGTGTGTTAATTAATGGGCGCCCATTAATTGCAACATTGCCGCCCATTAAAATAAGAATTTACTTACCGATAATTCTATTTCTCGGAGTCCGTAGTGGATGCTGGGGTTCCTGAAAGGACCATGGGGAATAGCGGCTCCGCAGGAGACAGGGCACAAAAGTAAAGCTTTTACAGGTCAGGTGGTGTGTACTGGCTCCTCCCCCTATGACCCTCCTCCAGACTCCAGTTAGGTACTGTGCCCGGACGAGCGTACACAATAAGGGAGGATTTTGAATCCCGGGTAAGACTCATACCAGCCACACCAATCACACCGTACAACTTGTGATCTAAACCCAGTTAACAGTATGATAACAGAGGAGCCTCTGAAAGATGGCTTCCTAAACAATAACCCGAATTAGTTAACAATAACTATGTACAAGTATTGCAGATAATCCGCACTTGGGATGGGCGCCCAGCATCCACTACGGACTCCGAGAAATAGAATTATCGGTAAGTAAATTCTTATTTTCTCTATCGTCCTAAGTGGATGCTGGGGTTCCTGAAAGGACCATGGGGATTATACCAAAGCTCCCAAACGGGCGGGAGAGTGCGGATGACTCTGCAGCACCGAATGAGAGAACTCCAGGTCCTCCTTTGCCAGGGTATCAAATTTGTAAAAATTTACAAACGTGTTCTCCCCTGACCACGTAGCTGCTCGGCAGAGTTGTAATGCCGAGACCCCTCGGGCAGCCGCCCAAGATGAGCCCACCTTCCTTGCGGAATGGGCCTTAACAGATTTAGGCTGTGGCAGGCCTGCCACAGAATGTACAAGTTGAATTTTGTTACAAATCCAACGAGCAATCGACTGCTTAGAAGCAGGTGCACCCAACTTGTTGGGTGCATACAGTATAAACAGCGAGTCAGATTTTCTGACTCCAGCCGTCCTTTAAATGTATATTTTTAAGGCTCTGACAACGTCCAACAACTTGGAGTCCTTCAAGTCGTCTGTAGCCGCAGGCACTACAATAGGCTGGTTCAGGTGAAACGCTGATACCACCTTAGGGAGAAAATGCGGACGCGTCCGCAGCTCTGCCCTATGTCGAATGGAAAATTAAATAAGGGCTTTTATAAAACAAAGCCGCCAGTTCAGATACTCTCCCGGCCGAAGCCAGGGCCAGTAACATAGTCACTTTCCATGTGAGATATTTCAAATCCACATTCTTTAGTGGTTCAAACCAATTGGATTTGAGGAAATCTAAAACTACATTTAGATCCCACGGTGCCACCTTAGGCACCACAGGAGGCTGTATATGCAGTACTCCTTTGATAAAAATCTGGACCTCAGGGACTGAGGCCAATTCTTTTTGGAAGAATATTGATAGGGCCGAAATTTGAACCTTAATAGATCCCAATTTGAGACCCATAGACAATCCTGATTGCAGGAAATGTAGGAAAACGACCCAGTTGAAATTCCGCCATCGGAGCACTCCGCTGCTCGCACCACGCAACATATTTTTGCCAAATACGGCGATAATGCTTCGCGGTGACTTCCTTCCTTGCCTTTATCAAGGTAGGAATGACTTCTTCTGGAATGCCTTTTCCTTTTAGGATCTGGCATTCAAACGCCATGCCGTCAAACGCAGCCGCGGTAAGTCTTGAAAAAGACAAGGACCCTGCTGAAGCAGGTCCCTTCTCAGAAGTAGAGGCCACGGATCGTCCGTGACCATCTCTTGAAGTTCCGGGTACCAAGTCCTTCTTGGCCAATCCGGAGCCACTAGTCTTACTCCTCTTTGCCGTATAATCCTCAATACCTTTGGTATGAGAGGCAGAGGAGGAAACACATATACCGACTGGTACACCCAAGGTGTTACCAGCGCGTCCACAGCTATTGCCTGCGGATCTCTTGACCTGGCGCAATACCTGTCCAGTGTTTTGTTGAGGCGAGACGCCATCATGTCCACCATTGGTTTTACCCAACGGTTTAATAGCATGTGGAAAACTTCTGGATGAAGTCCCCACTCTCCCGGGTGAAGGTCGTGTCTGCTGAGGAAGTCTGCTTCCCAGTTGTCCACGCCCGGGATGAATACTGCTGACAGTGCTATCACGTGATTCTCCGCCCAGCGAAGGATCCTGGCAGCTTCTGCCATTGCCCTCCTGCTTCTTGTGCCGCCCTGTCTGTTTACATGGGCGACTGCCGTGATGTTGTCCGACTGGATCAACACCGGTCTTCCTTGAAGCAGAGGTTCCGCCTGGCTTAGAGCATTGTAGATTGCTCTTAGTTCCAGAATGCTTATGTGAAGAGACTTTTTCAGGCTCGACCACACTCCCTGGAAATTTCTTCCCTGTGTGACTGCTCCCCAGCCTCTCAGGCTGGCATCCGTGGTCACCAGGATCCAATCCTGCATGCCGAATCTGCGGCCCTCCAATAGATGAGCCTCCTGCAACCACCACAGAAGGGATACCCTTGTCCTCGGCGACAGGGTTATCCGCAGGTGCATCTGAAGATGCGACCCTGACCATTTGTCCAACAGATCCCTTTGCATGGAATCTGCCGAAAGGGATTGCTTCGTAAGAAGCTACCATTTTTTCCCAGGACTCTTGTGCATTGATGTACAGACACCTTTCCTGGTTTTAGGAGGTTCCTGACCAGGTCAGATAACTCCTTGGCTTTTTCTTCGGGAAGAAAAACCTTTTTCTGAACTGTGTCCAGAATCATCCCCAGGAACAGCAGACGAGTTGTCGGCATTAATTGGGATTTTGGAATATTCAGAATCCATCCGTGCTGCTTTAGCACCTCTTGAGATAGTGCTAAACCCATCTCTAGCTGTTCTCTGGACCTTGCCCTTATTAGGAGATCGTCCAAGTATGGGATAATTAATACGCCTTTTCTTCGAAGAAGAAATATTATCTCGGCCATTACCTTTGTAAAGACCCGAGGTGCCGTGGACAAACCAAACGGCAGCGTCTGAAACTGATAGTGACAGTTTTGTACAACGAACCTGAGGTACCCCTGGTGTGAGGGGTAATTGGAACGTGGAGATACGCATCCTTGATGTCCAAGGATACCATAAAGTCCCCTTCTTCCAGGTTCGCTATCACTGCTCTGAGTGACTCCATCTTGAACTTGAACTTCTTTATGTACAGGTTCAAGGACTTCAGATTTAGAATAGGCCTTACCGAGCCATCCGGCTTCGGTACCACAAAAAGAGTGGAATAATACCCCTTCCCTTGTTGTAGAAGAGGTACCTTGACTATCACCTGCTGAGAATACAGCTTGTGAATGGCTTCCAAAACCGTCTCCCTTTCTGAGGGGGACGTTGGTAAAGCAGACTTCAGGAAACGGCGAGGTGGCTCTGTCTCTAATTTCAACCTGTACCCCTGAGATATTATCTGCAGGATCCAGGGATTTACCTGCGAGTGAGCCCACTGCGCGCTGTAATTCTTGAGACGACCGCCTACCGCCCCCGAGTCCGCTTGCGAAGCCCCAGCGTCATGCTGAGGCTTTTGTAGAAGCCGGGGAGGGCTTCTGTTCCTGGGAAGGAGCTGCCTGTTGCTGTCTCTTCCCTCGTCCTCTGCCTCGTGGCAGATATGAATAGCCCTTTGCTCTCTTATTTTTAAAGGAACGAAAGGGCTGCGGTTGAAAGGTCGGTGCCTTTTTCTGTTGGGGAGTGACTTGAGGTAGAAAGGTGGATTTCCCGGCCGTAGCCGTGGCCACCAAATCCGATAGACCGACCCCAAATAACTCCTCTACGCATCGCCTGTCCACTGTCGTGTCCATAAAGCTCTTCTGGCCGAAATGGACATAGCACTCACCCGTGATGCCAGTGTGCAGATATCTCTCTGTGCATCACGCATATAAAGAAATGCATCCTTTATTTGTTCTAACGACAGTAAAATATTGTCCCTGTCCAGGGTATCAATATTTTCGATCAGGGACTCTGACCAAACTACCCCAGCACTGCACATCCAGGCAGTCGCAATAGCTGGTCGTAGTATAACACCTGCATGTGTGTATATACCTTTTTGGATATTTTCCATCCTCCTATCTGATGGATCTTTAAGTGCGGCCGTCTCAGGAGAGGGTAACGCCACTTGTTTTGATAAGCGTGTTAGCGCTTTGTCCACCCTAGGAGGTGTTTCCCAGCGCTCCCTAACCTCTGGCGGGAAAGGGTATAAAGCCAATAACTTCTTTGAAATTAGCAGTTTTTTTTTTTTTTTTATCGGGGCACCCCACGCTTCATCACACACGTCATTTAATTCTTCTGATTCGGTAAAAACTACTGGTAGTTTTTTCACACCCCACATAATACCCTGTTTAGTGGTACCTGTAGTATCAGCTAAATGTAACATCTCCTTTATTGCCAAAATCATATAACGTGTGGCCCTACTGGAAAATACGGTTGATTCGTCACCTTCACCACCGGAATCAGTGCCTGTGTCTGGGTCTGTGTCGACCGACTGAGGCAAGGGGCGTTTTACAGCCCCTGACGGTGTTTGAGGCGCCTGGACAGGCACTAATTGAGTGTCCGGCCGCCTCATGTCGGCAAACGACTGCTTAAGCGTGACGCTATCCCGTAATTCCACAAATAAAGGCATCCATTCTGGTGTCGACCCCCTAGGAGGTGACATCCTCATATTTGGCAATTGCTCCGCCTCCACACCAATAACGTCCTCATACATGTCGACACATACGTACCGACACACAGCAGACACACAGGGAATGCTCTATACGAAGACAGGACCCACTAGCCCTTTGGGGAGACAGAGGGAGAGTCTGCCAGCACACACCAAAAAACGCTATATATGACAGGGATAGCCTTATGATTAAGTGCTCCCTTATAGCTGCTTTTATATTAATATATTGCCATTTATTTTGCCCCCCCTCTCTGTTATACCCTGTTTCTGTAGTGCAGTGCAGGGGAGAGACCTGGGAGCCTTCCTGACCAGCGGAGCTGTGACAGAAAATGGCGCCGTGTGCTGAGGAGATAGGCCCCGCCCCTTTTTCGGCGGGCTCGTCTCCCGCTATTTAGTACATTTAGGCAGGGGTAAATATCTCCATATAGCCTCTGGGGCTATATGTGAGGTATTTTTAGCCTTTTTAAAGGTTTTCATTTGCCTCCCAGGGCGCCCCCCCCCCAGCGCCCTGCACCCTCAGTGACTGCCGTGTGAAGTGTGCTGAGAGGAAAATGGCGCACAGCTGCAGTGCTGTGCGCTACCTTAAGAAGACTGCAGGAGTCTTCAGCCGCCGATTCTGGACCTCTTCTTGCTTCAGCATCTGTGAGGGGGCCGGCGGCGTGGCTCCGGTGACCATCCAGGCTGTACCTGTGATCGTCCCTCTGGAGCTTCATGTCCAGTAGCCAAGAAGCCAATCCATCCTGCACGCAGGTGAGTTCACTTCTTCTCCCCTCTGTCCCTCGTTGCAGTGATCCTGTTGCCAGCAGGAATCACTGTAAAATAAAAAACCTAAGCTAAACTCTCTAAGCAGCTCTTTATGAGAGCCACCTAGAATTGCACCCTTCTCGGCCGGGCACAAAAATCTAACTGGAGTCTGGAGGAGGGTCATAGGGGGAGGAGCCAGTACACACCACCTGACCTGTAAAAGCTTTACTTTTGTGCCCTGTCTCCTGCGGAGCCGCTATTCCCCATGGTCCTTTCAGGAACCCCAGCATCCACTTAGGACGATAGAGAAATATTGGTATCCGGTCTCTCGGTCAACCACACTTAGGTCGACAGTAAGTAGGTCGACATGGTTTCTAGGTCGACATGAGTTTTTCACTTTTTCCCCATTTTTTTTTACTTTTCATACTTTTTGATCCACGTGGACTACAATTGGGAACGTTAACCTGTGCCCGAAGCATGGCAAGTAAAGCGAGCCATGTGAGGGGACACGGTGCACTAATTGGGGTTCCCGGTCCCTGTACGGCGAGAACGAAACCAAAAAAAGTGAAAAAAACCTCATGTCGATCTACAGTCCCTGTCGACCTAGAACCCACGTCGACCTACTTACTGTCGACCAATAGTGGTCGACCTAGACACTGTCGACCTAAGTGTGATCGACCTTGCACACCACACCCTTAATTACCACGGCTTATAAAACAATTGAATTGCCCCCTGTGCTGTTGTGTTCTCAAAAACTGTGGACATGAGGACCAGCAGGAGATTTAGGGGCTATTTCAGGTTGGATTGCCGTGTGCGATCCAACCGGAATTTTTGCTGAAAAGATGCGGACGCAAGCGCAGTGCCCGTCCTGCGCATGTGCCCGCATTTTCTGTGGGGTGTCTGCAGAACATGTGAGCGCCTCTGCCTGTCACCAGGCAGAGGCGGTCGCGGGGCGGGGAACGCTCCGTTTCCAGGGAGCAGACGAAGCATTGCGGGGGCACCTGAATGGTGGGCGGTGCGAACGGGGGCGTATCAAGGAAGTGGTTGCGGCGTAATGTCACACGCAGCCGCCGCGACAGGTAAAATGGTGCCGGTACTCCTGCGGCCGCAGCTAAGCTGCGCTGGCAGGAGTCATCTTTGGTTTTTGCTGACAAGCAGAAATCACGAAGCAATCACAATTTCTGCTTGTAGTAGGGGGGGGGGGGGGGGGGCGCCAGTCAGTATGCTGGGCGGCCCCCAGCATGCGAGCAAAAGGATAGCAAATTCTACTGATTGGCAGAATTTGCTATCCATACTGAATTAGCCCCTAAATGTGCAAAGCAAAAAAAGTGATCAGTCCCAAGATAAAATCTACATACAGGTGTGTCCTCATACACCTACCCTCTTTGCGCCATATGACAAGAGGTGCCTGGAACGACTAAGATGCTACTACTGATAGCAATTCCTGTGCTTGAGTACTTCTTACTGAATTTTGCTAATAGCATACTAAGGGGGAGATGTAAGACGAGATGGTAAGCGCCAAATGTGCTATTTGAAACAACAAACTTCAGTGAACATGAATGCAGATAACGCAGAGAAAATCACTTCTCTGTATGGTGTCTGCAAACGTCTAACGATTTTGCCGTCATACTATTGTATGATGCCAGAAAATCATTCAGCTGTTATTAAAACTATGAGCCTAATTCAGACCTGATCGCTCGCTAGGGGATT
This sequence comes from Pseudophryne corroboree, assembly GCF_028390025.1. Classification (NCBI taxonomy): domain Eukaryota; kingdom Metazoa; phylum Chordata; class Amphibia; order Anura; family Myobatrachidae; genus Pseudophryne; species Pseudophryne corroboree. The sequence continues at coordinate 275,038,677 of NC_086447.1, read as the reverse complement.
TTTGCACTGCTACGAACAGATAGTTGCCGCCCATAGGGGAGTGTATTTTCGCTTTGCAAGTGTGCGAACGCATCTGTAGCAGAGCTGTACAAACAGATTTTGTGCAGTCTCTGAGTAGCCCAGGACTTACTCAGCCACTGCGATCACTTCAGCCTGTCCGGGACTGGAATTGACCTCAGGAACCCTCCCTGCAAACGCTTCTTCCTGTCAATCTCCTTGCGATCGCCCATGCGAATGGATTCTTCGCACAAAACCATCGCTGAGCGGCCATCCGCTTTGTACCTGTGCGGCGCGCCTGCGCATTGCGGTGCATACGCATGCGCAGTTCTGACCTGATCACAGCGATGCAAAAAACGCTAGCGAGTGATCAGGTTTGAATTACACCCTATGAGTGTGCTTTTGTGGCTTGTTTTTTCACATATTGGCAGGATTAACTACCGGTATGGGTGCTAACCTGTGGCAGACAGGTGTTTTCTGTAGGGTTTCAGGCTGCATATGGAATCTAAAGCATGTGCAGTGGGGCCAGCTGGGAGGTAAGACAGTGCATCAGCACTACACTGAGGCGCTGTGGGTCTTGCATGGATCACAGAAGGGAGACTTCTCTTAATACATCTCGGTGTTATTGCTTCCTGTTTTGCCTCGGTAAGAGGGGAAGCAGGAAGAGCTATATCAGCAAGATAAGTACCACTATAGTACCCTAAAACGCTAATGGTGAACTAAATACTGTGTTTAGTAATAGTCTCTTATGGCAAAATAACTGGTTTAAAGAAGCATAAAGATACATGGCACAAGTTACTCATACTGTATACAAGGGCACAAGTCACTTGTACTGCATCTTAATTTGCTAATAGTGTACTTAGGGTTAGTACAGCATATTAAGGGGGGAATTCAATAGTTTTATGGGCAATGCTAAATAATGGTCATCTGACAGAGCAATTCAATTGTTCCTAGTGCCCATTAATTATCATGCTTGTTGTGTCCAAATAGACCGGGTATAGTGGCTAAATCAGTCTAATCTCATGGTTAGAGCACCCAAACGGTCGAAACAACCAAATTGTCCCCTAAGAAGCATATCTTAAGAAAACTCTGTGGCGCACCAATTGAGGCTATTTGGTTTGGAGGATAGGTGTATGTGAGCACATCTGTAGAACAGGCAGCAATCTCAGGAATGATGGGTGACGGAGAACGGAGAAATGTACCCTTAAAAAAAAATAAAGATAATTTCCTCTACTGTTCTGCCAAACTTTGAGGTTATATAAATGTACAATTGTTCTTTTAAAAAAGAAAACATCAATAAAAAATAAATATGTGTTACATAAGAGAAAAATAATTGAGTGAAATGAATAAGCTCAAAAACAATATATACAAGAAGAATTTCATATGACCAGCTACATACTATATTACGCTATCATGAAAAGATGTCTGGCAGAAGCTGCTAACAATTGTACATTAATGCTGTCCAAGAGATTTCACACAGCGCCGGCCAATTTTCCAACATACCACTGAGAGAATAATGAGATTCCAACTTGGAGATGAAAGAAAATCAATTTTAAGGGCTACTCATCCAGTTGATGCAGCCAGCAGCGCAGACTGACAAAGTGGTCCAGTGCTTAAGTTCTCCATTATAACACAAGTAGGGAACACTCGAGTGCAGGTCTCCACAATTACAGGCCTTGAGGAGCAGTAATACCCAGTTTCTGTTTTACATCTCAGCAAGACGAGCAAGACTATTCAGCTTGTTCAGTAGAGGGTGGGAAGTGTCAGTGATGATGATGATGATGATTAGGAGGTCTCCAGTAAAAAGTTTAAATTACAAATTAATAATAATGAAATTAAAATAATCTTTCTCAGTACATCTTAAACTGGCATACACTATACAATTATCTGGCAGATCACCTGCCAGATCTGGCTGGTTGGAATGAAAATCTGGCAATGGATGAGAGCAAATGACAATCAACCATTTGCTCCCAAATACTGGAAAATGGACAAAACGTTGTCGTTCGGACAAACTGGTTAAATCCGTGAGGTGGTTACAGAAGTAGGTGGGGCGTGCCTGTCACATGAGGAGTGAAAGCCCCCAACATTCAGTGTGGGTATGCCTCCTCCAGTGACGTGCGGTGAGGTCAGTGACTGCTGAGGTACTGGCTGATTGCAGTGGCCGCTCCCCCCTCCAAAAACAGCATAGGGTACCCCTCATTTAAGCAAAACCAGCACCAGGCTGACCCCCTGCCATAACATTAAACACTCCCCCCCCCCCACACACCTATCCAAACCAGTCAGCCCAGGGCTGGAATTCCTCAGAAAGTGGGGACCCCAAAAATTTAAATAGGGTCCCCTCCTCCTGAGCAACAACCAGCACTGGGCTGAAAGTGCTGTGTCCCGCACCCCTGGTGGCGGTGGGTGCGGGGTTCATGACATACTAATATTGTTCTTTATAGGTGGCCTACAGGTCCCAGCAAGCCTGCCCCAGCATACCAGCGCTTGGAGAACCACTAATGCCAGCATGCCCGGACATTAAGGGCCCGCTGGCACCCGTAGACCACCTGTAAAGAAAATATTAAAATAAAAACACAACACCTAATGTTTAAATAGTTTATTATGCTGCATCTTCACCTGGGGGCGGCGACCTTTAAGCTCTTTTTCATGGCCGCCGCCTACCCTGGGCTTCTGGCATCTTCACCTGGGGGGTGGCGGCTTTTAAGCTCTTTTTCACGACCTCCCCAGGGCTTCCGGTGTCTTTTATCTTCGGGAGCTCTTGCCTGCTCCCTACACGCCGCCGGACTGACAGCCGCTGGCTTATATAAGCCAGTCGAGGGGGCGGGGCGATGATGCGGCGAGCCGTGATTGGCTCATGGCGTCCATCTTGAATTTCAAAATTGACGCTGAGGCGCCATTTTTGAAATGGGAAGCCGGGTCTCCGCTGCTGAACTCTGCAGAATGGCTGGCAGGGACTGGATCCTCTTGGATCCAGGTCTGCCGCCAGCCACCCTTTCTCCGCCAGGTCACGCCGCCGCATGTGCCCGCTGGCCAGCAGATCCGCTGGTCCAATCGCATCTGCGGGAACTGACAGGGGCTTGCTTTTAGGTGGGCTGACTGCACGCCCCTGTCATTCAGGCACATGTCCTTTTTCAATGGGCTTTTACAGCCCATGGCTTGGCCCTGCCCCCTGCTTCTCGACCTTAAGTATTAGCAGCGGGCGGCACCTCTCCCACTGCCTCCCACCTCAATATGCAGGGATTTTCTAGGGGGGGAAATGATTAGAATTGTAAAAGGAGATTTATGATAGACTTACCATTGTTAAATATCTTTCTGCGAGGTACACTGGGTTCCACAGGGAATACAATACATTGGGTGTAGAGATGGATCTTGTCCAGGCACCAACAGGTTAAATCTTTAGCTGTCCCAGGATGCACTGAGGCCTACTCTATAATCCCGCCTCCAGGCACTGTGAGCTCTGTTTCGTTAATCAGTCCAGTCCAGGAGCAGGTAAAAGAGAAGGCAGATGTTAGTCACATAGAACTACATTCTACCGACAGGAGGAGGGACCAGCGGCTAATGCCATACAAACCCATAAAAGCTAGGTGCGTCAGGGCGGGCGCCCTGTGGAACCCTGTGTACCTCACAGAAAGAGAATTAACAATGGCAAGTCTACCATAAATCTCCTATTCTGCAGCGGGGTACACGGTGTTCCACAGGGAATACATCGGGGATGTCCTAAACCAGTTCCTCAAGGGAGGGGACGCACCTTAGCAGGTATGAGAACCCGGCGTCCAAAGGAAGCGTCCTGCGAGGCGGAAGTACCAAAGGCATGGAACCTAATGAACGTGTTCACTGAGGACCACGTAGCCACCTTGCACAAATGTACTGCGGACGCGCCATGGCGGACCGCCCAAGAGGGTCCAACAGACCGAGTAGAATGGGCTTTAATAGCAGCAGGAGCTGGAGGTCCAGCCTGTGCATAAGCTTACCATTCTAATCCATCTGGCCAAGGTTTGCTTAGTCACAGGCCAGGTACATTTGTGAAAACCAAAATGTACAAAAAGGGAACGTGACCTCCTGATAGAGGCAGTCCTCTCCACCTACATACGGAGAGCCAGTACCACATCCAAAGACCGCTCTTTGGAGGACAAACCAGAAGAGATGAAGGCCGGAACCACAATCTCTTGGTTAAGGTGAATAGTTAACACCACCATAGGCAAATAACCAGGGCAAGTTCGAAGAACTGCCCGGTCACGGTGAAATATCAGAAAGGGTGGACGACAGGACAAAGCGCCTAGGTCAGCAGAGGCAATAGCCAGTAGGAACTGGACCTTGACCGTGAGCCATTTAAGGTCCACTGACTCAATAGGTTCAAATGGAGACTCTTGCAGGGCATTCAGAACAACAGACAGATCCCATGGAGCCACAGGGGGGACATAGTGAGGCTGAATCCGTAAAACACCCTGAGTGAAAGTATGAACGTCAGGAATAGATGCAATTTTTCTCTGAAAACATACCAACAAGGCAGGGATATGAACCTTGAGGGAGGTCAGACGAAGGCCTAAGTTCAGGCCTTGTTGCAGAAAAGCCAGAAGTCTGGAAGTACTGAATTTGTAAGCCTCGTAATTCTTAGCAGCACACCAGGTGAAGTAAGAATTCCAGACCATGTAATAAATCCACGCAGATGCCGGTTTGCGGGCCTTCAGCATAGTTTGGATGACCGCCTCAGAGAATCCTTTGACCCTCAGGAGTAAAGCTTCAAGAACCACGCTGTCAAAGCCAGTCTGGCCAGGTCTGGATAGACACAAGGGCCCTGAACGAGGAGGTCTGGGCGTTGAGGAAGTAGAAGAGGACGCTCTATCGATAGACCCTGCAGGTCTAAAAACCAATGCCGTCTGGGCCATGCTAGAGCGACTAGAAGTAGTATTCCTCATTCTTGTTTGAACTTCCGTAGCATCCTAGCTCACAGTGCCTGGAGGCGGGGTTATAGAGTAGGCCCCAATGCATCCTGGGACAGCTAAAACGTTAACCTGTTGGTGCCTGGATCAAGATCCATCTCTACACCCAATGTATTCCCTGTGGAACACAGTGTACCCCGCTGCAGAAAAGATGATATCTATGTTATAAATATCTTCTTTGTATTATTTTAATCATTATGACAGTGTCTCCCCTGCCTTCACGTCCCTGGCCTCCTCCCTTCTGTCTGCGAAAGATGCCACCAATGGGTGGCTGTCTGCTGTCTGATCAGTCTACCTGCTGCTACAGATTGCAGGGACAGTGAAGGAGGAGTGTGATCTCCAGGGGAGCTGGACACTGCCAGATCAGGAACAGCTTGGTGATTGGATCACGCAAAGGAGATACAGCGTAACAAAACATGATGCATCTTAATGTTTGCCTTCTAAAACACATTTTGCAAGTTTCACACAGTGCGTGCTGGATTCTCAACTGGGTCCTCTAATGAATCTGGCTGCGTTCACTATTTTGCTATTTCATACTGTGTGGCATACTATGAATTTTGGGCCCTACTACACAGCATATCAATTTGTGTGGCATAATATTGATTTGCAGCCCTGCCACACGGCATAATATGAATTAGGACCCTACTGAGTGGCATATTTTGAATTGGGAGCTGAAATCAGAATCAGCTTTATTGGCCAGGTATACTTGCGTATACTAGGAATTTGTCTTCGGTTTGCTATACAACAGCCGTAGATAACAGATAAGCAGGTGGGGGGGAGGCAAGTAAAGTCATACAGATAGGAATACCATAGGGACACAAGTGCGTTACATGTACGTCTAGTCAGTCAATGTTCAGGAGTTCAGCAGGCAGACTGCTTGGTGAAAGAAACTTTTGAGGCTTCTGGTGGACCCGGCGGGGACGGCCCTGTAACGCCTGCCTGAAGGAAGCAAGTTAAACATGCTGTGGCCGGGGTGTAGCTGGTCCTTTTTTTTTTTTTTAATAAACTTTTAATTGAGACATCATTGATACCGTATTACAAAGTGCAGATGTACAAATAATGTAGTATACAGTAACATACATGGATTATAGCCAGGGATCGTACAACGCAGTCCCATATGTCAAACCATAAAAACTTTTGCATGATAATTGAGTAAACTGTCGATAGACTGATGGTGTTATACGTCATAGACGTATCCATAAGGGGAGCCGTCATAGTTGTCCATTCTTAAACCAAAGATAGAGGCTGGTCCTGTGCAGCCAGCCTAGTTAAGTACCATGTAGTGTCCTTGAGGCTGTTATGAATGTATAGCCGTTTAGTGAGGGGCAAAGTGGATATATAAGATTCCCAGACATTGAAAAATCTGTCTACTTGTTTACCTCTATCAACAATAGCCTCCACCCAGTCCATCCTGAATATATGGTGTTATTTACTAAAAAATAATGGTATTTGCGGTGGCGCGCTATCTATCCACCCTTGTAGAATCGTTTTTTTCCCGGCCGCACTAAAGACTATCAGTAGTTTTTTACATTCCGATGGCATGCGAAGAGTGGGATCAATAATACCGAGGACTGCCCATTCGGGGGTAAAGAGCACATAAGTTATTAAATTAGCCTCCGCATATCTCCTAATGAGATGCCAAAAATACTGTACAATTGGGCATGCTCACAAACAATGATATGTGTCAGCCTCACTCTGTTGGCATCTTGGGCAAGAGTGTGTTTCCGACGTTCCCATATGGTAGCGTCGTAACGGGGATAGATAAGTGTTATGGTACCCATTAAGAAATAATTCAGTGTACATGCTTGCTGGGAGGACCTTTTCGAGAGTATAGTAGTGCTTTTCCATTGTTGGTATGGTCAGTCCGGGGAGGTGAGCCAACCATTTGGACATGCCACCTGTCACAGTGGCATGGTCTAGTATTGTCCTCAAGAAAGTGTAGTGTATGGATATGGCCTTGTGTCTCGGTACTGGGTACTGGGTGCAGTAAGAGGCCATCTAGTGGATTAGTCCAATCCCCCTCCGCAAAATGTGTAAGAATATGCCTAACGTAAAATTGTGTTTGCAAGAATGGAAGGGGGGACGAAATGACTACAGCATGTCTCGTTGAAACCTCTGAGAAGGTAAGCAAACGGTGGTCCTCCACAGATACTAGTGACCTAGTTGATGTTATACCAGCCTCCCTCCATGTCGTGAAGGGATGGGCAGCCATGCCATCCAAAAACTCTGGGTTTTTAATTAAGGGCAAGTGATTCAATTTCGCATTGTGGCGCAGTATGTGCCACATTTTTCTAGTAGACCACAGAAGTGGGTTAGATCTGATATGATCCGGTATCTCCCAATCATGTTGGTGAAGAAAACATGTCAGACCCACATGTGCTAAAAAATTCTGTTCGAGGGATGTGTTCGTATATACAGAGCTATTTTGTAGCCAATCTCTCAAGTGTCTCAGAAGTGCAGCGTGGTTATAAACTACTACATCTGGAAAGTTGATACCTCCATTGGACTTAGGTTGGGCAAGTTTACGAAAATAAGAATTTACTTACCGATAATTCTATTTCTCGTAGTCCGTAGTGGATGCTGGGGACTCCGTCAGGACCATGGGGAATAGCGGGCTCCGCAGGAGACAGGGCACATCTAAAAAGCTTTTTAGGTCACATGGTGTGTACTGGCTCCTCCCCCTATGACCCTCCTCCAAGCCTCAGTTAGGTACTGTGCCCGGACGAGCGTACACAATAAGGAAGGATCTTGAATCCCGGGTAAGACTCATACCAGCCACACCAATCACACCGTACAACTTGTGATCTGAACCCAGTTAACAGTATGATAACAAAACGAAGTAGCCTCTGAAAAAATGGCTCACAACAATAGTAATAACCCGATTTTTGTAACAATAACTATGTACAAGCATTGCAGACAATCCGCACTTGGGATGGGCGCCCAGCATCCACTACGGACTACGAGAAATAGAATTATCGGTAAGTAAATTCTTATTTTCTCTAACGTCCTAGTGGATGCTGGGGACTCCGTCAGGACCATGGGGATTATACCAAAGCTCCCAAACGGGCGGGAGAGTGCGGATGACTCTGCAGCACCGAATGAGAGAACTCCAGGTCCTCTTTAGCCAGAGTATCAAATTTGTAAAATTTTACAAACGTGTTCTCCCCTGACCACGTAGCTGCTCGGCAAAGTTATAATGCCGAGACTCCTCGGGCAGCCGCCCAGGATGAGGCCACCTTCCTTGTGGAATGGGCATCTACATATTTCGGCTGTGGCAGGCCTGCCACAGAATGTGCAAGCTGAATTGTACTACAAATCTAGCGTGCAATAGACTGCTTAGAAGCAGGAGCACCCAGCTTGTTGGGTGCATACAATATAAACAGCAAGTCAGACTTTCTGACTCCAGCCGTCCTAACTATATATATATATATATATTTTTAGGGCCCTGACAACGTCTAGTAACTTGGAGTCCTCCAAGTCCCCAGTAGCCGCAGGCACCACAATAGGTTGTTTCAGGTGACAACGCTGACACCCCTTTAGGAAGAAACTGGAGACGAGTCCCAGTTCTGCCCTGTTCAAATGGAAAATTCTAATATGGGCTTTTGTAAAACAAAACCGCCCATTCTTTTTGACAATCGCCTGGCCGAGGCCAGGACTAACAACATGGTCACTTTCCATGTGAGATATTGGTCAACAGCATGGTCACTTTCCATGTGAGATATTTCAAATCCACAGATTTGAGCGGTTCAAACCAATATGATTTTAAGGAATCCCAACACTATGTTGAGATCTCACGGTGCCCCTAGAGGCACAAAAGAACTGTATATGGAATACACCCTTTACAATCTGGACTTCAGGAACTGAAGTCAATTTTTTCTGGAAGAAAATCTACAGGGCCGAAATTTAAATCTTAATGAACCCCAATTTGAGACTCAAAACACTCCTGTTTTCAGGAAGTGCAGAATCGACCTAGTTGAATTTCCTTCGTGGAGCCTTCCTGGCCTTACCCACGCAACATATTTTCACCACATGTGGTGATGACGTTGTGCGGTCACCTCCTTCCTGGCTTTGACCAAGGTAGGTATGACCTCTTATGGAATGCCTTTTTCCCTTCAGAATCCGGTATTCAACCGCCATGCCGTCAAACGCAGCCGCGGTAATTCTTGGAAAAGACATGGTACTTGCTGAAGCAAGTCCCTTCTTAGCTCCCCAGGCCCTTAGTCCTCTGTGAGCATCTCTTGAAGCTCCGGGTACCAAGTCCCTCTTGGCCCATCCGGAGCCACTAGTATAGTTCATACTCCTCTATGTCTTATAATTCTCAATACCTTGGTTATGAGAAACAGAGGAGGGAACCCATACACTGACTGGTACACCCACGGTGTTACCAGAACATCCACAGCTATCGCCTGAAGGTCTCATGACCTGGCGGAATACCTGTCCCGTTTTTCGGGCGGGACGCTATCATGTCCACCTTTGGTCTTTGCCAACGGTCCACAATCATGCTGAAAAACTTCCCTATGAAGTTTCCACTCTCCCGGGTGGAGGTCATGCCTGCTGAGGAAGTCTGCTTCCCAGTCGTCCACTCCCGGAAAGAACACTGCTGACAGTGCTATCACATGATTTTCCGCCTAGCGAAAAATCCTTGCAGTTTTGTCACTGCCCTCCTGCTTCTTGTGCCGCCCTTTCTGTTTACGTGGGCGACTGCCGTGATGTTATCCCACTGGATCAATACCGGCTGACCTTGAAGCAGAGGTCTTGCTAAGTTTAGAGCCTTATAAATTTGCTCTAAGCTTATTTATGCAGAGAGAATTCTCCAGACTTAATCACACTTCCCTGGAAATTTTTTCCCTGTGTGACTGTTCTCCAGCCTCTCAGGCTGGCCTCCGTGGTCACCGGCATCCAATCCTGAATGCCAAATCTGCGGCCCTCTAGAAGATGAGCACTCTGTAATCACCACAGGAGAGACACCCTTGTCCTTGGATATAGGGTTATCCGCTGATGCATCTGAGGATGCGATCCGGACCATTTGTCCAGCAGATCCCACCGAAGAGTTCTTGCGGGAAATCTGCCGAATGGAATTGCTTCGTAATAAGCCACCATTTTTACCAGGACTCTTGTGCAATGATGCACTGACACTTTTCCTGGTTTTAGGAGGATCCCGATTAGCTCGGAGAACTCCCTGGCTTTCTCCACTGGGAGAAACACGTTTTTCTGGACTGTGTCCAGAATCATCCCTATGAACAGTAGACGTGTCATCGGAAAAAGCTGCGATTTTGGAATATTTAGAATCCACTCGTGCTGACGTAGAACTACTTAAGATAGTGCTACTCCGACCTCCAACTGTTCTCTGGACCTTGCCCTTATCAGGAAAGCGTCCATGTTTCCTTTTAAGAAAAATCATCATTCCGGCCATTACCTTGGTAAAGACCCGGGGCGCCGTGGACAACCCAAACGGCAGCGTCTGAACTGATAGTGACAGTTCTGTACCAGGAACCTGAAGTACCCTTGGTGAGAAGGGCAAATTTGGACCTGTAGGTAAGCGTCCCTGATATCCAGTGACACCATATCGTCCCCTTCTTCCTGGTTCGCTATCACTGCTCTGAGTGACTCCATCTTGATTTGAACGCTTGTATGTAAGTGTTCAAATATTTCAGATCTCACCGAGCCGGTTGGCTTCAGTACCACAATATAGTGTGGGATACTACCCCCTTCCATGTTGTAAGAGGGGTACTTTGATTATCACCTGCTGGGAATACAGCCTGTGAATTGTGTGAGGGGGAGATGTCTCGAATTTCCAATGTACACCTGGGATACTACATGTAGGATCCCGGAGTTCCCTTGCGAGTGAGCCCCCTGCGTACTGAAACTCTTGAGATGACCCCCTACCGCACCCGAGTCCGCTTGTACGGCCCCAGCGTTATGCTGCGGACTTGGCAGAAGCTGTGAGGGGCTTCTGTTCCTGGGAATGGGCTGCTTGCTGCAGTCTTCTTCCCTTTCCTCTACCCCTGGGCAGATATGACTGGCCTTTGCCCGCCTGCCCCTATGGGGACGAAAGGACTGAGACTGAAAAGACTGTGTCCTTTTTTGCCGATATGTGATTCGGGGTAACAAAAAGTGGATTTTTCAGCTGTTGCCATGGCCACCAGGTCCGATGGACCGCCCCTTTATACGGCAATACTTCCACATGCCGTCTGGAATCTGCCTCACCTGACCACTGTCGTGTCTTCGTCTGGCAGATATGTAAATCACATTTACTCTTGATGCCAGAATGCAAATATCCCTCTGCGCATCACGCATATATAGACATGCATCCTTAAAATGCTCTATAGTCAATAAAATCTTGTCCCTGTCAAGGGTATCAAAATTTTCAGTCAGGAAATCCGACCAAGCCCCCTCAGCGCTGCACATCCAGGCTGAGGCGATTGCTGGTCGTAGTATAACACCAGTATGTGTGTATATACTGTCATGATATTTTTCAGCTTCCTATCAGCTGGCTTCTTGAGGGCGGCCGTATCTAGAGACGGTAACGCCATGTTTTTATAAGCGTGTGAGCGCCTTATCCACCCTAAGGTGTGTTTCCCAACTCGCCCTTACTTCTGGCGGGAAAGGGTATACCGCCCATAACTTTCTATCGGAGGAACCCCACGTATCATCACACACTTCATTTAATTTATCTGATTCAGGCAAAACTACAAGTAGTTTATTCACACCCTACAAAATACCCTTATTTGTGGTACTTGTAGTATCAGAAATATGTAACAGCTCCTTCATTGCCCTTAACATGTAACTCGTGGCCCTAAAGGAAAATTACGTATGTTTCTGCACCGTCGACACTGGGGTCAGTGTCCATGTCTGTGTCTGTCGACCGACTGAGGTAAATGGGCGTTTTTACAAGCCCCTGACGGTGTCTGAGACGCCTGGACCGGTACTAATTTGTCCGCCGGCCATCTCATGTCGTCAACCGTCTTGCAGCGTGTTGACATTATCACGTAATTCCATAAGTAGACCATCCATTCCGGTGTCGACTCCCTAGAGAGTGACATCAACATTACAGGCAATTTGCTCCGCCTCCTCACCAACATTTTCCTCATACCTGTCGACACACACGTACCGACATACAGCACACACACAGGGAATGCTCTGATAGAGGACAGGACCCACTAGCCCTTTGGGGAGACAGAGGGAGAGTTTGCCAGCACACACCAAAAGCGCTATAATGTATATAACAACCCTAGAAGGTGTTGTTTCTATATATGCGCTCTTAATATATCATTATATCGCCAATTTATGCCCCCCTTCTCTTTTAACCCTGTTTCTGTAGTGCAGTGCAGGGGAGAGTGGGAGCCTTCCTCACCAGCGGAGCTGATCAGGAAAATGGCGCTGAGTGCTGAGGAGAATAAGCTCCGCCCCCTTTTCGGCGGGCTTTTCCTCCCGGTTTTTTAATAACTGGCCTGGGTTAAAATACATACATATAGCCTTAATGGCTATATGTGATGTATTTATTTGCCAAATAGGTATTTATATTGCTGCCCAGGGCGCCCCCAGCAGCGCCCTGCACCCTCCGTGACCGTGTCAGTGAGCCGTGTGACAACAATGGCGCACAGCTGCAGTGCTGTGCGCTACCTCTCTGAAGACTGTGAAGTCTTCTGCCGCCTGTTTCCGGACCTCCGTTCCGCCGTCTTTCTTCAGCGTCTGTAAGGGGGATCGGCGGCGCGGCTCCGGGACGAACCCCAGGCTGACCTGTGTTCCGACTCCCTCTGGAGCTCAGTGTCCAGTAGCCTAAGACTTCAATCCTCCTGCACGCAGGTGAGTTGCCAGTCTCTCCCCTAAGTCCCTCGTTGCAGTGATCCTGTCGCCAGCAGGAATCACTGATTAGAAACCTAAAAAAAAACTTTACTAAATAGCTCCTTAAGAGAGCCATCCAGTTTGCACCCTTCTCGGACGGGCACAAAAACCTAACTGAGGCTTGGAGGAGGGTCATAGGGGGAGGAGCCAGTACACACCATGTGACCTAAAAAGCTTTTTAGATGTGCCCTGTCTCCTGCGGAGCCCGCTATTCCCCATGGTCCTGACGGAGTCCCCAGCATCCACTAGGACGTTAGAGAAAAGCAATATGTGCCCGGCCACCCTTCCATATAAAGGTTCTGATTAGTTTGTTGATCGTTTGGACGTCCTGTTTAGTCAGTAGTATGGGAAGTGTTTGCAATGGATATAATATGCGCGGTATAGCCACCATTTTTAGCAGGTTAGCCCTGCCTAGATATGACAGTGGAAGACATTCCCATCTCTTAATATCATCAGTTAGAGTGAGTATGGCCTTGCTTACATTGATTTTGTATAGTTCAGACATATAGCGTGGCACCATAACCCCCAAATAGATAATATATGTGGACACCCAATGAAGGGCAAAGTGTGAGGTCCAGCTCAGACATGTCACTGTAGCTAGTCCTTTACTATCTTTGTTGCCCACTTTTTAGCTCTGGACAGGTACAGGTCCTGGACTGAGGGAAGGTCGGCCCAGATGAAATTTGCATGTGACAGAATCTGATGACCACTGATGTATGGTGGGCAATACATATTTTGTTTGTAGACAATGATCTTGCTTCTAGATTTTACAAAAATTTGTCAAGCCCTGCCCTAAACCTAACCCTTCTGTAGTGCCTAACCTTAACCCCCTCCACATCCTAACCTCCTCCTGTAGCCTAACCATCCCTCCTGCAGCCTAACCCTCCCACCCCCCTGCATCTTAAGGCTGGGTACACACCTGGCAGATGTTGGTGGACCTACCGTCGATCAAGGTAAGTATACACACATTACTGATTGACAGTTTATTATGACGGTCCCTGGAGGGAGGGGGAGCATTTGAATTTGCCCGCACAGCTGTAACATTGTCCCCCACAGGCAAGTGTACGACCACCCGTACATGCAGCACAATGCACCAATATAATTGCAGATGTATCACATTCTTGGCTGTACTGCAGAGCCGACACAATATATCTGTGAACAACATTGTTCACATACATATCACTGGTACACACCTGCCTATAATATACTGGCCCAATTGAACAGCCAATATATAGGCCAGTGTGTACCCAGCATTACCCTCCCACCCACAGCCTAAACATAATGTCAACATTCTGAGAATGTTGACAATATCGACTTCATAACTGTTGACCTTGTAGTGTCGAAATTATTACATCCCGTGTCACATGACTCACTGTTAAACTACTGAGTGAAAGCGTAACTTTCTGTAAACCTAGAAATATCTTGTGAGGATCACCGCATACAAGCAATTTGTTCTATGTTCAAACTCAGTATATCTTCATCATAATATTATTATTAATAATAATAATAATAATAATAATAATAATGTAGTTACACCATAACAATAATGTAGTTACCCCATGACAATAATGTAGTTACACCGTGACAAATAAAGATTTTGGAAATCATCATGGAATAACTTTGCCTCCATAAACGCACAATGGAGTGGGGCTATCCAATTATGCCCAAAGCTAGGAGCTAACAGAGATTTTTTTCACTGCCTCCCAGATAACTAGTGGGTTAACAGGTGCTGCGACCCTGTGAACTTATAACGGATTTAGTGTTTTAACTCCCGTTAGCACACTAATTTAACGGGTGTTAACAAGTCTGTCAGGTGAAAATGGGAGTGCAATTTAATAACCACGGGCTATTCAATTTTTAATTGAATTCCCCCAATACCTGATGGCCAAAACACTTCCAAGCAGCAGATGCTTTTCTCAAAGTAATGGATGCAACATTTGGTCCTAAAAAACCCCAGAAGGATCTGGAAGGAACACTTTCTTTAAATGCAAATAAATTGATAGGCAGCAGTCATGAAAACGCTGGTCTATCTAATGCTAGCCATACATCAGACCAACTTTTCTCCAACACTCCAAACTTCCAACCATCCAACTTGTCTGTTCAACTAAAACAGTGCTCCACACATCTAACCAACTTTTCATCAGTGCTCCACACACTTAACCAACTTTTCATCAGACCAACCAACCTGCCATCTTCTCTCTAACTTGTGATGTCACCGAAGTAGGCGGACAGTGCCTGCCTACTTCTGCATGTTTTGAATAAATAATGTGGGTTTTTTTATAGGAAACAAAAAACTTTTGCATGTTTATTTTAATAAAATTGTGCTATTTTTTTTTTATAAAAGTGGAGGATTTGGCATGAGGGCAGGTAACTGTAAAGATTAGGGGTGTTGGGTGATCGCAGGGGGTAGAATACAGGAAGGGGGCGCTATAGTGCTGCCGCCGGAGCTGGTGATCGCGGGGTGCTAGGGGTGCCGGGTGATAGTGGGGTGCAGGAAGGGGACACTATAGTGCTGCTGCCAGAGCTGCTGCTGGAGGCGGGGGCAGGCGAATCTGTGCTGCCACTCTGAGGTGGGTGCGGGCAGGGGAGACTGTTCTGGGAGATGCAGGCATGGGAGTCTATGCTGCGGTGGGGGATGCGGACAGGTGATTTTTGGTATTCTTGGGGTGGATGCAGGCAGGGAAGGGAAGGAGCTAGATGTTGCTATATATATATATATATATATATATATGTGTGTATGTGTATATATATATATAATATATATAAATACAGCAAGATACAAACAGTTCAAACACTGTGCTGTTCCTAGATGTTTCACACCGTTATTTAATACCACATTTGGACTTGATAAAACCACTCCACTCCTTATATCTCACTAGAGTCCAATACAAACAATAAGGAACCGCTGCTCCTCTCAATAAGATCCCGGAATCCTTTGGGTAATATACACCACTCTGCAATTAACACAATTTAAAAAACAAAAAGATAAAAATAAACTAAAAAGCTTTTAAAAACTTTTGTCGGTTTTACATATTGAACTATTGTTGGCAATAGCAGCAAATCTTCACAACAGAGTATCTCTTGTCCAGAAACAATGTTTCACTTTCAAATAAATAATCCTGTTTGTCTATAATTAGCAATATCAGCATGTCTTCACAATAAAGTATCTATTGACTAGAAACACTGTTTCACTTTTAAATAAACAGTCCTGCTGTCATCATATGTAGAACTTATTGCTTCTATATGCTTTTCATTTAATTTCTTCTGATTACTAAATGCTATATATACTGAAAGATGAACAGTTACCACTTAGAAGGACATTTTGAATCCATTATGACTTTTTATTTTTATACACAAGGATGATGTATCTCCATCTAAAATGACAGATAACTGCACATCATTCATGGTTGCAATGTTACGTGCCTATCAAATGTAGGGTGTGATTTGGGAACCGGGGAACTTAAAGCTAACATCCAATGTTTCAAGTGTAATTAATTCTCTCTCTCTCTCTCTGTTACCCCCCACCCCCACCCCTAATTAACGCACCAACATGATCAATATAAGTATAAAGGAATTGAACTTGTTGGTGCGTTAATTAGCTGGATCCAGCTCCTGGTGGCCACCCCTGTGTCACAGCACACAGGGGCATGGGGGTACGGAGCTGGTCACTGTCTTCATGTGACATCCACCTCCGCCTCCTCAGTGACAGCTCCCCTCGCCCGCTGTCTCTATCCCTCCATTCTCATCGCGGGTGTGGTGCGGGGGTGGGGGCGCAATTGTGGGCGGTGCAGTGATCTCGGGTGCGGGTATGGAGACGGTCATTGCCCTTATGTGACATCCGCCTCCTCAGTGACAGCTCCCCTCACCCGCTATCCCTCCATTCTCATCGCGGGTGCCGCGATCGTGCGGGAGTTCACCTCCGCCTCCTCAGGTACAGCTCCCCTCGCCCGCTATCCCTCCATTCTCATCGCGGGTGCCGCGATCGTGCGGGAGTTCACCTCCGCCTCCTCAGTGACAGCTCCCCTCGCCCGCTGTCTCTGTCCCTCCATTCTTATTGCGGGTGCCCCTCACCCGCTATCCCTCCATTCTCATCGCGGGTGCCGCGATCGTGCAGGAGTGGGGGGGTGTCAGTGACCGCGGGGGGGGGGGGGGTTCCGCAATCGGGGGGGGTGCAGTGATCTCGGGTGCAGGTTCGGAGCCGGTCACTGCCTTTATGTGACATTCACCTCCGCCTCCTCAATGACAGCTCCCCTCGCCCGCTGTCTCTGTCCCTCCATTCTTATTGCGGGTGGGGTGCGGGGGTGCCACGATCGCGCACGTGGGGGGGGGGGGGGAGAGGTGGAGAGGTGCCTCGACTGCGGGGTGCAGTGATCTCGGATGGGGTGCCAAAGCTGGGGTCCCGGTGAGACCCCATGACCTGCTCCATAGTACCGCTGCCGGGGATCCTGGGATGAAAAAGACAGCCCAGCCGGCAGTGATGACAGAAGCAGGCGGACACTGCTGGCCAGTGTCCACCTACTTATCGTTCAGTTGGGGGGAAAGTTCCCCCTACACCTGAACGATTGGTTGGGAAAATCAAACAAGTTTGATTTTCCCAACTAGTTGGACCAACCGTTTCTGAACGTTTTTTAGCGTGTGGGAGCAAACGTCTGATAATCGTTTGCTCCCACACACTGCCAGATTATCGTTCCAACCAGCCAACTAGTTGGCTGGTTGGAACGATATCTCCCTGATGTATGGCCAGCATAAGGCGATGATGGTTATGGGTCGACAGTAAAAAGTTTGACAGTGTCTAGGTCGAACTAGACACTGTGCAATTGTAGGTTACAGCACACAAACCCCCACTTAGTGTACTGTTTTGCTAGCCATGCTTTGGGCAAGGTGCCTCGCTGCCATAGGCACCAATTGCCATTCCCAAACGTAGTCCACATGGATGGTAAAGTATGGAAAAATTTAAAAATGTGTAAAAACAAAAACTTGTGTCGACCATTTGAACCTGTCTACCTTTTGACTATGTCGACCATATAGTGTCGACCTATCAACCGGATACCAGCTCAGTAGCAAGCAAAGTTAAAGTGCTAGATAGTTTTGTTTGAAATGTTTTTAAACGGATTTCTCTAACGTCCTAAGTCAGTGGTGGCCAACCTGTGGCTCTTGAGCCGCATGTGGCTCTTTCTTTATTCAAATGTGGCTCCCAACACTCTAAATCACGTGACCACAACAGATACAGAAACCGCTGCACTCCAGCCAGACATGCAGCAGCACTACAGGGACTGAAAACTGAAGGAGCCAGATACTAGAGGTGAGACACCCACAAGCAAACAGAGGACACATTAGGGACTGCTGCAATGGCACGAGTTGATGGGGGGGCCTGTAGTGATACATGAGGGTGGGCTAGAGTGACACATGGCAGAGCTGGCTGGAGAGACACAGGAGGGTCCTGGCAGGAGTGACGCGGGAGGGTGCTGGAAGTAGTGACACATGGGAGAGCTGGCTGGAGTGACAGGAGGGTGTTGGCAGGAGTGACACATGGGAGAATGGCTGGAGTGACATAGGTGGGTGGTAGCAGGAGTGACATATGGGAGAGCTGGCTGGAGTGACAGGAGGGTGTTGGCAAGAGTGACACATGGGAGAGCTGGCTGCAGTCACATAGGAGGGTGGTAGCAGGAGTGACACGTGGGAGAGCTGGCTGGAGTGACACGGGGGAGCTGGCTGGAGTGACATAGGAGGGTGCTAGCAGGAGTGACACATGGAAGAGCTGGCTGGAGTGACAGGAGGGTGTTGGCAGGAGTGACACATGAGAGAGCTGGCTGGAGTGACACAGCAGGGTCTTGGCAGTAGTGACACATGGGAGACCTGGCTGGAGTGACACAGCAGGGTCTTGGCAGTAGTGACACATGGGAGAGATGGCTGGAGTGACACGGGGGAGCTGGCTGGAGTGGCATAGGAGGGTGCTAACAGGAGTTACACATGGAAGAGCTGGCTGGAGTGACAGGAGGGTGTTGGCTGGAGTGACACATGGGAGAGCTGGTTGGAGTGACACAGCAGGGTCTTGGCAGTAGTGACACATGGGAGACCTGGCTGGAGTGACACAGCAGGGTCTTGGCAGTAGTGACACATGGGAGAGATGGCTGGAGTGACACGGGAGAGCTGGCTGGAGTGGCATAGGAGGGTGCTAGCAGGAGTTACACATGGAAGAGCTGGCTGGAGTGACAGGAGGGTGTTGGCTGGAGTGACACATGGGAGAGCTGGCTGGAGTGACACAGCAGGGTCTTGGCAGTAGTGACACATGGGAGAGCTGGCTGGAGTGACACAGCAGGGTCTTGGCAGTAGTGACACATGGGAGAGCTGGCTGGAGTGACACGGGGGAGCTGGCTGGAGTGACATAGGGTGCTAGCAGGAGTGACACATGGAAGAGCTGGCTGGAGTGACAGGAGGGTGTTGGCTGGAGTGACACAGCAGGGTCTTGGCAGTAGTGACACGGGGAGACCTGGCTGGAGTGACACAGCAGGGTCTTGGCAGTATTGACACATGGGAGAGCTGGCTAGAGTGACACGGGGGAGCAGGCTGGAGTGACAGGAGGGTGTTGGCTGGAGTGACACAGCATGGTTTTGGCAGTAGGGACACATGGGAGAGCTGGCTGGAGTGACACAGTAGGGTTTTGGCAGTAGGGACACATGGGAGACCTGGCTGGAGTGACACAGCAGGGTCTTGGCAGTAGTGACACATGGGAGACCTGGCTGGAGTGACACGGGGAGCTGGCTGGAGTGACATAGGAGGGTGCTAGCAGGAGTGACACATGGGGTAGCTGGCTGGAGTGACACATGGGGGAGCTGAAGTTTATTATGTGAAAGTGGCTTTTTCAATGAATTTGGCTTTAAAAATTTATTTTATGTCATTCTGGCTTTGTCAATGTATTTTATACCAGGGGTGTAGTCTAGCAGGCACAAGGCCACATTCCTTTTTTGCATGCGCGCCATCGGCTCGATGTCGGCTCTTTGACGTACCTAACAAGGTTTTTTGGCTCTTTGTCACTGACTGGTTGGCCACCCCTGTCCTAAGTGGATGCTGGGGACTCCATAAGGACCATGGGGAATAGCGGCTCCGCAGGAGACTGGGCACATCTAAAGAAAGCTTTAGGACTAACTGGTGTGCACTGGCTCCTCCCCCTATGACCCTCCTCCAAGCCTCAGTTAGATTTCTGTGCCCGACGAGAAGGGTGCACACTAGGGGCTCTCCTGAGCTTCTTAGTGAAAGTTTTAGTTTAGGTTTGTTATTTTCAGTGAGACCTGCTGGCAACAGGCTCACTGCATCATGGGACTAAGGGGAGAAGAAGCGAACTCACCTGACTGCAGAGTGGATTGGGCTTCTTGGCTACTGGACATTAGCTCCAGAGGGACGATCACAGGTTCAGCCTGGATGGGTCCCGGAGCCGAGCCGCCGGCCCCCTTACAGAGCCAGAAGAGCGAAGAGGTCCGGAAAAATCGGCGGCAGAAGACGTTCCTGTCTTCAATAAGGTAGCGCACAGCACTGCAGCTGTGCGCCATTGCTCTCAGCACACTTCACACTCCGGTCACTGAGGGTGCAGGGCGCTGGGGGGGAGCGCCCTGAGACGCAATACAACATGTTTAAACCTTATATGGCTAAAGAAATACATCACATATAGCTCCTGGGCTATATGGATGCATTTCACCCCTGCCAGTTTTCCTAAAAAAGCGGGAGAAAAGGCCGCCGTGAAGGGGGCGGAGCCTATCTCCTCAGCACACAAGCGCCATTTTCCCTCACAGCTCCGTTGGAGGGAAGCTCCCTGGCTCTCCCCTGCAGTCACTACACTACAGAAAGGGTTAAAAAAGAGAGGGGGGGCACTAATTAGGCGCAGTATTACCTATACAGCAGCTATAAGGGGAAAAACACTTATATAAGGTTATCCCTGTATATATATAGCGCTCTGGTGTGTGCTGGCAAACTCTCCCTCTGTCTCCCCAAAGGGCTAGTGGGGTCCTGTCCTCTATCAGAGCATTCCCTGTGTGTGTGCTGTGTGTCGGTACGTTTGTGTCGACATGTATGAGGAGAAAAATGATGTGGAGACGGAGCAGAGTGTCTGTAACAGTGATGTCACCACCTAGGGGGTCGACACCTGAGTGGATGTACTGTTGAAAATTACGTGACAGTGTCAGCTCTGTATAAAAAAACAGTGGTTGACATGAGACAGCCGGCTACTCAGCTTGGGCCTGTCCAGACGTCTCATAGGCCGTCAGGGGCTCTAAAGCGCCCGTTACCTCAGATGGCAGATACAGACGCCGACACGGATACTGACTCCTGTGTCGACGGTGAAGAGACAACCGTGATTTCCAGTAGGGCCACACGTTACATGATTGAGACAATGGAAAATGTTTTATACATTTCTGATAATACGAGTACCACCAAAAAGGGGTATTATGTTCGGTGAGGGAAAAACTACCTGTAGTTTTCCTGAATCTGAGAAATAAAATGTGTGATGATGCGTGGGTTTCCCCCCGATAACAATTGATAATTTCTTAAAAAGTATTGGCTGTATACCCTTTCCCGCCAGAGGTTAGGGTGCGTTGGGAAACACCCCCTAGGGGGGATAAGGCGCTCACACGCTTGTAAGAACAAGGGCTCTACCCTCTCATGAGATGGCCGTCCTTAAGGATCCTGCTGATAGAAAGCAGGAGGGTATCCAAAAATGTATTCACACACATACTGGTGTTATACTGCGACCAGCAATCGCCTCAGCCTGGAGGTGCAGTGCTGGGTTGGCATGGTCGGATTCCCTGACTGGAAATATTGATATCCTAGATAAGGATAGTATATTATTGCCTATAGAGCATTTAAAAGATGCATTTCTATATATGCAGGATGCACAGCGGAATAATTGCCGACTGGCATCAAGTATAAGTGCGTTGTCCAATTCTACCAGTAAAATGGTCAGGTGATGCGGATTCCAAACGGCATTTGGAAGTATTGCCTTTGAAAGGGGACATTTGGGGTCGGTCTTTTAGACCTGGTGGCCATGGCAACAACTGGGAAATCCACGTTTGTACCCCAGGTCGCCTCTCAAAATAAGACGCCGTATTATCAGGCGCAGTCCTTTGTTGGCAAGCGGACAAAAGGTTCCTCTTTTCTGCTCGTGACAGAGGGAGAGGAAAAAGGCTGAAGAGATTACCCAGTTCCCAGGAACAGAAATCCTTTCCCGCCTCTGCAAAGCCCTCAGTATGACGCTAGGGCCTTACAAGCTCAGGCACGGTGGGGGCCCATTCTCAATGAATTTCAGTGCGCAGTGGGCTCACTCGCAAGTAGACCCCTGGATCCTTCAGGTAATATCTCAAGGGTACATATTGAAATTCGAGACGTCTCCCCCTCGCCGTTTCCAAAGGTCGGCTTTACCGACGTCTCCCTCTGACAGGGAGGCAGTTTTGGAAGCCATTCACAAGCTGTATTCCCAGCAGGTGATAATCAAGGTACCCCTCCTGCAACAGGGAACGGGGTATTATTCCACACTATTGTGGTACCGAAGCCAGACGGCTCGGTGAGACCGATTCTAAATCTAAAATCTAAAATCTTTGAACACTTACATACAGAGGTTCAAATTCAAGATTGAGTCACTCAGAGCAGTGATTGCGAACCTGGAAGAAGGGGACTACATGATGTCTCGGGACATCAAGGATGCTTACCTTCATGTCAAAATTTACCCTTCTCACCAAGGGTACCTCAGGTTATGGTACAGAACTGTCACTATCAGTTCAGACGCTGCCGTAGGGATGGTCCACGGCACCCCGGGTCTTTACCAAGGTAATGGCCGAAATGATATCCCTTCGAAGGAAGGGAATTTTAGTTATCCCTTACTTGGACGATTCCCTGATAAGGGTAAGATCCAGGGAACAGTTGGAAGTCGGTGTAGCACTATCTCAGGTAGTGTTGAGGCAGCACGATTGGATTCTCAATATTCCAAAATCGCAGCTGGTTCCGACGACTTGTCTTCTGTTTCCTAGGGATGTTCCTGGACACAGTCCAGAAAAAAAAAAAAAAAGGTGTTTCTCCCGGAAGAGAAAGCCAGGGAGTTATCCGAGCTAGTCAGGAACCTCCTAAAATCGAACCAAGTCTCAGTGCATCAATGCACAAGGGTTCTGGGTAAAAATGGTGGCTTCCTACGAAGCAATCCCATTCGTTAGATTCCACGCAAGAACTTTCCAGTGGAACCTACTGGACAAATGGTCCGGGTCGCATTCTCAGATGCATCAGCGGATAACCCTGTCACCAAGGACAAGGGTATCCATCCTGTGGTGGTTGCAGAGTGCTCATCTTCTAGAGGGCCGCAGATTCGGCATTCAGGACTGGGTCCTGGTGACCACGGATGCCAGCCTGCGAGGCTGGGGAGCAGTCATACAGGGAAGGAATATCCAGGGCTTAGGGTCAAGCCTGGATACATCACTTCACATAAATATCCTGCAGCTAAGGGCCATTTACAATGCTCTAAGCTTAGCAAGACCTCTGCTTCAAGGTCAGCCGGTATTGATCCAGTCGGACAACATCATGGCAGTCACCCACGTAAACAGACAAGGTGGCACAAGAAGCAGGAGGGCAAAGGGCAGAAGCTGCAGGGATTCTTCGCTGGGGGGAAAATCATGTGATAGCACTGTCAACAGTATTCATTCCGGGAGTGGACAACTGGGAAGCAGACTTCCTCAGCACGACCTCCACCCGGGAGAGTGGGGACTTCACCCAGAAGTCTTCCACATGATTAAAAAACTCGACAGGTATTGCGCCAGGTCAAGAGACCCTCAGGCAATAGTTGTAGACGCTCTGGTAACACCGTGGGTGTACCAGTCAGTGTATGTGTTCCCTCCTCTGCCTCTCATACCCAAGGTACTGAGATTGATAAGATGGAGAGGAGAAAGCACTATATTCGTGGCTCCGGATTGGCCAAGAAGGACTTGGTAACCGGAACTTCAAGAGATGCTCACGGAGGATCCGTGGCCTCTACCTCTAAGAAGGGACCTGCTCCAGCAAGGACCCTGTCTGTTCCAAGACTTACCGCGGCTGCGTTTGACGGCATGGCGGTTGAACGCCGGATCCTGAAGGAAAAAAGGCATTCCGGATGAAGTCATCCCTATCCTGATCAAAGCCAGGAAGGATGTAACCGCAAAAACATTATCACCGCAATTGGCGAAAATATGTTGCGTGGTGCGAGGCCAGTAAGGCCCGACGGAGGAAATTCAACTGGGTCGATTCCTACATTTCCTGCAAACAGGAGTGTCTATGGGCCTGAAATTGGGGTCCATTAAGGTTCAAATTTCGGCCCTGTCAATTTTCTTCCAAAAAGAACTAGCTTCAGTCCCTGAAGTTCAGACGTTTTGTAAAAGGGGTACTGCATATACAGCCTCCTTTTGTGCCTCCAGTGGCACTTTGGGATCTCAATGTAGTTTTGGGTTCCAAAAGTCACATTGGTTTGAACCACTTAAATCTGTGGAGTTAAAATATCTCACATGGAAAGTGGTCATGCTGTTGGCCCTGGCCTGGGCCAGGCGCGTGTCAGAATTGGCGGCTTTATCCTGAAAAAGCCCTTATCTGATTTTCCATTCGGACAGGGCGGAATTGAGGACTCGTCCTCAGTTTCTCCCTAAGGTGGTTTCAGCGTCTCACCTGAACCAACCTATTGGTGGTGCCTGCGGCTACTAGGGACTTGGAGGCCTCCAAGTTGCTAGACGTTGTCAGTGCCCTGAAAATAAGATTTTACTTACCGATAAATCTATTTCTCGTAGTCCGTAGTGGATGCTGGGGACTCCGTCAGGACCATGGGGAATAGCGGCTCCGCAGGAGACAGGGCACAAAAGTAAAAGCTTTAGGATCAGGTGGTGTGCAGTGGCTCCTCCCCCTATGACCCTCCTCCAAGCCTCAGTTAGGATACTGTGCCCGGACGAGCGTACACAATAAGGAAGGATTTTGAATCCCGGGTAAGACTTATACCAGCCACACCAATCACACTGTACAACCTGTGATCTGAACCCAGTTAACAGCATGATAACAGCGGAGCCTCTGAAAAGATGGCTCACAACAATAATAACCCGATTTTTGTACCAATAACTATGTACAAGTATTGCAGACAATCCGCACTTGGGATGGGCGCCCAGCATCCACTACGGACTACGAGAAATAGATTTATCGGTAAGTAAAATCTTATTTTCTCTAACGTCCTAGTGGATGCTGGGGACTCCGTCAGGACCATGGGGATTATACCAAAGCTCCCAAACGGGCGGGAGAGTGCGGATGACTCTGCAGCACCGAATGAGAGAACTCCAGGTCCTCTTTAGCCAGGGTATCAAATTTGTAGAATTTTACAAACGTGTTCTCCCCCCGACCACGTAGCTGCTCGGCAGAGTTGTAATGCCGAGACCCCTCGGGCAGCCGCCCAGGATGAGCCCACCTTCCTTGTGGAATGGGCATTTACATATTTTGGCTGTGGCAGGCCTGCCACAGAATGTGCAAGCTGAATTGTACTACACATCCAACTAGCAATCGTCTGCTTAGAAGCAAGAGCACCCAGTTTGTTGGGTGCATACAGGATAACAGCAAGTCAGTTTTCCTGACTCCAGCCGTCCTGGAAACCGATATTTTCAGGGCCCTGACAACATCTAGCAACTTGGAGTCCTCCAAGTCCCTAGTAGCCGCAGGTACCACAATAAGCTGGTTCAGGTGAAACGCTGACACCACCTTAGGGAGAAACTGGGGACGAGTCCGCAGCTCTGCCCCGTCCGAATGGACAATCAGATATGGGCTTTTGTGAGACAAAGCCGCCAATTCTGACACTCGCCTGGCCGAGGCCAGGGCCAACATCATGGTCACTTTCCATGTGAGATATTTCAAATCCACAGATTTGAGCGGTTTAAACCAATGTGATTTGAGGAATCCCAGAACTACGTTGAGATCCCACAGTGCCACTGGAGGCATAAAAGGGGGTTGTATATGCAGTACTCCCTTGACAAACGTCTGGACTTCAGGAACTGAAGCCAATTCTTTCTGGAAGAAAATCGACAGGGCCGAAATTTGAACCTTAATGGACCCCAATCTGAGGCCCATAGACACTCCTGTTTGCAGGAAATGCAGGAATCGACCGAGTTGAAATTTCTTCGTGGAGCCTTCCTGGCCTCACACCACGCAACATATTTTCGCCACATGTGGTGATAATGTTGTGCGGTCACGTCCTTCCTGGCTTTGACCAGGTTAGGAATGACCTCTTCCGGAATGCCTTTTTCCCTTAGGATCCGGCGTTCAACCGCCATGCCGTCAAACGCAGCCGCGGTAAGTCTTGGAACAGACATGGTACGTGCTGAAGCAAGTCCCTTCTTAGCGGCAGAGGTCATGAGTCCTCTGTGAGTATCTCTTGAAGTTCCGGGTACCAAGTCCTTCTTGGCCAATCCGGAGCCACGAGTATAGTTCTTACTCCTCTACGTCTTATAATTCTCAATACCTTGGGTATGAGAAGCAGAGGAGGGAACACATACACCGACTGGTACGCCCACGGTGTTACCAGAACGTCCACAGCTATTGCCTGAAAGTCTCTTGACCTGGCGCAATACCTGTCCAGTTTTTTGTTCAGGCGGGACGCCATCATGTACACCTTTGGTCTTTCCCAACGGTTCACAATCATGTGGAAAACTTCCTGATGAAGTCCCCACTCTCCCGGGTGGAGGTCGTGCCTGCTGAGGAAGTCTGCTTCCCAGTTGTCCACTCCCGGAATGAACACTGCTGACAGTGCTATCACATGATTTTCCGCCCAGCGAAGAATCCTTGCAGTTTTTGCCATTGCCCTCCTGCTTCTTGTGCCGCCCTGTCTGTTTACGTGGGCGACTGCCGTGATGTTGTCCCACTGGATCAATACCGGCTGACCTTGAAGCAGAGGTCTTGCTAAGCTTAGAGCATTATAAATTGTATATTTATGTGGAGAAAAGTCTCCAGACTTAATCACACTCCCTGGAAATTTTTTCCCTGTGTGACTGCTCCCCAGCCTCTCAGGCTGGCCTCCGTGGTCACCAGCATCCAATCCTGAATGCCGAATCTGCGGCCCTCTAGAAGATGAGCACTCTGTAACCACCACAGGAGAGACACCCTTGTCCTTGGAGATAGGGTTATCCGCTGATGCATCTGAAGATGCGATCCGGACCATTTGTCCAGCAGATCCCACTGAAAAGTTCTTGCGTGGAATCTGCCGAATGGAATCGCTTCGTAATAAGCCACCATTTTTCCCAGGACTCTTGTGCAATGATGCACTGACACTTTTCCTGGTTTTAAGAGGTTCCTGACTAGCTCGGATAACTCCCTGGCTTTCTCCTCCGGGAGAAACACCTTTTTCTGGACTGTGTCCAGTCCCTAGGAACAGCAGACGTGTCGTCGGAAACAACTGCGGTTTTGGAATATTTAGAATCCACCCGTGCTGTCGTAGAACTACTTGAGATAGTGCTACTCCGACCTCTAACTGTTCTCTGGACCTTGCTCTTATCAGGAGGTCGTCCATTTTCTTCGAAGAAGAATCATCATTTCGGGCATTACCTTGGTAAAGACCCGGAGTGCCGTGGACAATCCAAACGGCAGCGTCTGAAACTGATAGTGACAGTTCTGTACCACGAACCTGAGATACCCTTGGTGAGAAGGGCAAATTGGGACATGGAGGTAAGCATCCCTGATGTCCCGGGACACCATATAGTCCCCTTCTTCCTGGTTCGCTATCACTGCTCTGAGTGACTCCATCTTGATTTGAACCTTTGTAAGTGTTCAAATATTTCAGATTTAGAATAGGTCTCACCGAGCCTTCTGGTTTCAGTACCACAATATAGTGTGGAATAATACCCCTTTCCTTGTTGTAGGAGGGGTACTTTGATTATCACCTGCTGGGAATACAGCTTGTGAATTGTTTCCAATACTGCCTCCCTGTCGGAGGGAGACGTTGGTAAAGCAGACTTCAGGAACCTGCGAGGGGAAACGTCTCGACTTTCCAATCTGTACCCCTGGGATACTACTTGTAGGATCCAGGGGTCCTGTACGGCCCCAGCGTCAAGCTGAGAACTTGGCAGAAGCGGTGGAAGGCTTCTGTTCCTGGGAATGGGCTGCCTGCTGCAGTCTTCTTCCCTTTCCTCTATCCCTGGGCAGATATGCTTATGGGGACGAAAGGACTGAGGCTGAAAAGATGGTGTCTTTTTCTGCATAGATGTGACTTAGGGTAAAAACGGTGGATTTCCCAGCAGTTGCCGTGGCCACCAGGTCCGATGGACCGACCCCCAAATAACTCCTCCCCTTTATACGGCAATACATCTTTGTGCCGTTTGGAATCTGCATCACCTGACCACTGTCGTGTCCATAAACATCTTTTGGCAGATATGGACATCGCACTTACTCTTGATGCCAGAGTGCAAATATCCCTCTGTGCATCTCGCATATATAGAAATGCATTCTTTAAATGCTCTATAGTAAATAAAATACTGTCCCTGTCAAGGGTATCAATATTTTCAGTCAGGGAATCCGACCAAGCCACCCCCGCGCTGCACATCCAGGCTGAGGCGATCGCTGGTCGCAGTATAACACCAGTATGTGTGTATATACTTTTTAGGATATTTTCCAGCCTCCTATCAGCTGGCTCCTTGAGGGCGGCCGTATCTGGAGACGGTACCGCCACTTGTTTTGATAAGCGTGTGAGCGCCTTATCCACCCTAAGGGGTGTTTCCCAACGCGCCCTAACTTCTGGCGGGAAAGGGTATACCGCCAATAATTTTCTATCGGGGGAACCCCGCGCCTCATCACACACTTCATTTAATTTATCTGATTCAGGAAAAACTATAGGTAGTTTTTCCACACCCCACATAATACCCTTTTTTGTGGTACTTGTAGTATCAGAAATATGTAACACCTCCTTCATTGCCCTTAACAAGTAACGTGTGGCCCTAAAGGAAAATACGTTTGTTTCTTCACCGTCGACACTTGAGTCAGTGTCCGTGTCTGTGTCTGTGTCGACCGACTGAGGTAAAATGGGCATTATAACGTCCCTGACGGTGTTTTAGACGCCTGGACAGATACTAATATGTTTGCCGGCCGTCTCATGTCGTCAACCGACTTGCAGCGTGTTGACATTATCACGTAATTCCTTAAATAAGCCATCTATTCCGGTGTCGACTCCCTAGAGAGTGACATCACCATTACAGGCAATTTGCTCCGCCTCCCAACATCGTCCTCATACATGTCGACACACACGTACCGACACACAGCACACACACAGGGAATGCTTTGATAGAGGACAGGACCCACTAGCCCTTTGGGGAGACAGAGGGAGAGTTTGCCAGCACACACCAAAAACGCTATAATTATACAGGGACAACCTTTATATAAGTGCTTTTCCCTTATAGCATTTTAATATATGTAGTCATATCGCCAAATCAGTGCCCCCCCTCTCTGCTTTAACCCTGTTTCTGTAGTGCAGTGCAGGGGAGAGCCTGGGAGCCTTCCCACCAGCATTTCTGTGAGGGAAAATGGCGCTGTGTGCTGAGGAGAATAGGCCCCGCCCCCTTTTCGGCGGGCTTCTTCTCCCGTTTTTCTGAGACCTGGCAGGGGTTAAATACATCCATATAGCCCCCAGGGGCTATATGTGATGTATTTTTAGCCAGAATAAGGTACTATCATTGCTGCCCAGGGCGCCCCCCCCCAGCACCCTGCACCCTCAGTGACCGCTGTTATGAAGTGTGCTGACAACAATGGCGCACAGCTGCAGTGCTGTGCGCTACCTTATGAAGACTGAAAAGTCTTCTGCCGCCGGTTTCTGGACCTCTTCACTTTTCGGCATCTGCAAGGGGGTCGGCGGCGCGGCTCCGGGACGAACCCCAGGGTGAGACCTGTGTTCCGACTCCCTCTGGAGCTAATGGTGTCCAGTAGCCTAAGAAGCCAATCCATCCTGCACGCAGGTGAGTTCACTTCTCTCCCCTAAGTCCCTCGATGCAGTGAGCCTGTTGCCAGCAGGACTCACTGAAAATAAAAAACCTAACAAAACTTTTACTCTAAGCAGCTCTTTAGGAGAGCCACCTAGATTGCACCCTTCTCGGCCGGGCACAAAAATCTAACTGAGGCTTGGAGGAGGGTCATAGGGGGAGGAGCCAGTGCACACCACCTGATCCTAAAGCTTTTACTTTTGTGCCCTGTCTCCTGCGGAGCCGCTATTCCCCATGGTCCTGACGGAGTCCCCAGCATCCACTAGGACGTTAGAGAAAATATGTTTCCAGGATGGCTGGAGTCAGGAAATCTGACTCGCTGTTTATCCTGTGTGCACCCAACAAGCTGGGTGCTCCTGCTTCTAAGCAGACTATTGCTCGTTGGATTTGTAGTACAATTCAGCTTGCACATTCTGTGGCAGGCCTGCCACAGCCAAAAATCTGTAAATGCCCACTCCACAAGGAAGGTGGGCTCATCTTGGGCGGCTGCCCGAGGGGTCTCGGCTTTACAACTTTGCCGAGCAGCTACTTGGTCAGGAGCAAATACGTTTGTAAAATTCTACAAAATTAATATCCTGGCTGAGGAGGACCTGGAGTTCTCTCATTTGGTGCTGCAGAGTCATCCGCACTCTCCCGCCCGTTTGGGAGCTTTGGTATAATCCCCATGGTCCTTACGGAGTCCCCAGCATCCACTTAGGACGTTAGAGAAAATAAGAATTTACTTACCGATAATTCTATTTCTCATAGTCCGTAGTGGATGCTGGGCGCCCATCCCAAGTGCGGATTGTCTGCAATACTTGTACATAGTTATTGTTACAAAAATCGGGTTATTATTGTTGTGAGCCATCTTTCAGAGGCTCCTCTGTTATCATGCTGTTAACTGGGTTCAGATCACAGGTTATACGGTGTGATTGGTGTGGCTGGTATGAGTCTTACCCGGGATTCAAAATCCTTCCTTATTGTGTACGCTCGTCCGGGCACAGTATCCTAACTGAGGCTTGGAGGAGGGTCATAGGGGAGGAGCCAGTGCACACCAGTTAGTCCTAAAGCTTTCTTTAGATGTGCCCAGTCTCCTGCGGAGCCGCTATTCCCCATGGTCCTTACGGAGTCCCCAGCATCCACTACGGACTATGAGAAATAGAATTATCGGTAAGTAAATTCTTATTATTACAGATCTTGCACAATATAGAGGTAGGTACTGGATTAAGATGAACACATATCAGAAACATTAATAGTAAAATCACCCATATACACAACTACTTACCAGCCCGTCAATATGACGGAGAAAAAGAACAGTAATGTTAGCGCCGGCGGCTGTGCGCACCAGCATGGAGCAACACTTGAGTTGCTCAATCAAATTGACAATGTTGTGATATTACAATTCAGTCATTATGAAATGTAGCACTTCATGACTCTACAATGGTAGGATACCAGCACTGTAGATCATACTTGGCTACTTTTGAAAACGCATTTCAGGGAGATGTAAAAGTAACACCTATCAGTGCGGACGTGTACTGCTACATCTGAGAGGCGTGTCATAAAAATGACTTACATTCAAATGTAAATGAGCCCCCAAAGTTAGCAAGATCTACTTGTTGAAGAAAAGACACTGATATTTTGCAGAATTTGTTTGTGTATTGTGCTTTACAAGAGGTTCCATATACTGTAAGTGGCCACGAGAAACTTTATTTAAAATGCATGTAGCCATAGGGATCACTGGGGGTGATGTATGAAAAACGTCCTAACGGACGTTATGTGTCCAGGGGCGTATCACCACATTATCGCGGTGATACGCCCGCAGCAGCCGCCACAATGTATTATTGAGGCCCCAGCCGATGTGGGAGGGCGTTATCCTACCTGTCCCGCGATAGCGCACGTTCCACATTGGCTCGGCGCCGCAATGTGTGCGCATGCGCCCTTCTCCCCTGCTTCCTGTCTGCACCGCCGGAGGCACCCGGCGCATGCGCAGTAGAGCTGTGTGGACCAGCAGAAGAATGTTCAATAAAGTTTATTTAAAAAAAAAATTAAGCCAGTGCACATTTTGCAGACATCGCCTGCCTGGGGGAGGCGTTCCGGCCCGGTGGACTTAAGAGTCAAAAAAGTCACAGCAGAGGCAATGATACATTGCCTCTGCCCAACGTTTGACAGTCACCACTGCGGGGAAGCGGCGGGGGCGCGCGGCGGACAATGCACACAGCGTTACCACGCCGTTCATACATTAGGGGTAAGCGCAAAATGCAGACTTAAGGTGCGCTGTGGTCAGCGGAAACCACAGCGCACTTTCATACATCTGGCCCAATGTGTCTTATAGCCAATGCAGGGAAATGGCACTGATGTTCCCATTTGAATGTATGTATCTCTGATTTATTTTTTTCCTCCTAAGAATGTAACAGCTGCACAATGGGGTTAAGGTGCAATCAGGGAGATTGCTGGACTATTCAGGGAGTGAATGAGATTGCTGCTGTTTAAGGGAGTCTCCTGCAGAATTAGGGAGCGTAGGCAAGTATGCAGTAGATTATGTAAAAAATTTAAAAAATAATAAGAATGTAATTATAAGGTAACGCACCTTCTGATGCTGCAGCGTATAACATGCAGTAAGAAAAAAAGAGCTTATTTAAAGCTCTGTTTGTGAACTGGTTTTCTAGGTACAATGTTCTCCCTGCAAATGTTATCAGTCAGATTAGAAGAGGGCTTTGCATGGGGATTTATGTAACAGAGGCTCTTGCATGTGAATCCAAAAAGTATACAGTGCACTGTTTAAACTCTTCTATCAACACGTTCAAGCCACTTTATACTTAGAACACATCTCCTTTCACTTACTTCTAAGGTTACTGTGAGGCCACAGTGACCTCGTCATACTTACTGCTTTCTAAACTACTGTCATCCTCCTCAGCAATTAATGTGTTTATTTCAGCTCTGTTGCCGATAAAAGATTATACATGTGTTAGTCCAGTATGACCAGTCTTTCTGGCCTGATTTGCTGTTAATAGGCATAAGAATATATGTGCATGCATATTTATAACACACAAGTGACATATAAACTCCTGTTAATACTATTTGTAATAAAGAGTGAGTTGTGATGTTTCTTCAGGGTCTACTAGAATAATACACCACTGCTATCGTAGATTATTACAGATATTAGAAGTCACTTCCGATTTCTGCAGCGTGTAAATAAGCATTTGATCTACAGCCTCTATATCAGGGCTGGCCAAACCAGTCCCCGAGATCTACCAACAGTTCACATTTTCCAGACCACCTAGCTGGTGCACAGGTGTAGTCATTACTAATTAATATGAGCTGCATTCATTCCTAACTGACAATTCTACAGGTCTCCAGTAGGCCTGGAAAACATGAACTGTTGGTAGATCTCGAGGACAGGTTTGGCCAGCCCTGCTCTATATAGTTACATAACTCCTCTATGACATCTAATGCCCATACATCATATGTCCCAACTTTCCCCATTTACTTAATTCCATCAGGTAAGAAGTTATGGGATCACCATAAATGTGACAAGTTGTTTTGATATCAGAAGACCTGTTTAATCAGTAGATTGTTGAGAAATTGTTGTTGCAAACTGCAGGGTACCAGATTTCTGGAAAATCAGATCCCACATGCCAACTCACACCTGGATTCAGTATGATTTACCGGCGGCCGTCTGTCAATATACCAACAGCGGCATTCCAGCCTCCAGTATGCCGGCAGCGGAATTGTCCTGTAGTGCCGGTATGCCGGCAATGTCGGCTGGCGGGATTCCAGCGTCAGTATCCTGACTGCCAGGATCCAGACAGCGGGCAAATGAAACGGATTTTTAAGCAGACAATTTCACCTCCTTTACTAGTTTACTTATTATGCTTTTAGAAGCATTTAGCACTTTCACATACAAGAATAGATGACTCTCAAATTTAGTTTTTAATTAAATGATTGCATTTACTATTAGACAGCAAGATCATTTGCACAGGGCCATATTTACCATGTTTCAAGTGGCATGCTATTTATTACTATTATACCTTCAAAGTATAGCGATATGCAATGTATGTTGGCACTTTAGAGAGGAAAATACAAATCATAATAATAATAATAATAATAATAATAATAATTTCCTGGATTTTGATCTTTTTCATATGGCTGACCTGTGCAACCTGTGGCCCATACTTCAATACATTATCGATTTTTCATGCTGGAGAAGAACAGTCCAGGTTTTAAGGCTATCCATGCTTGAGCACAGGTAACTTAATATGTACCTCAGGCAAGCTGGACTTAAGCATGCATATTACTAAAACCTGCATTGATTGTAGCAGCCGAATTTCTGCATTAATGAAAGCCATTAAATACACACCAAACATTTGTACATAAAGTGGTTTGAAAGAGCAACAGAAAACATTCAGAATATTAATAATATGAAGAAATACTGCTTACATATGTAGCCTACATCAGACAGTTGTGTTGGCTTCTCAGGAAACGGCACAGTACACAATGTTTACGGAAATAGCACAACAATCTGCATTCCTGGCAACCAAACCAGAGTAGGACTAACAAAAGTTGGCATTCTACTGGTTGATGTATTACAACACTTTGATGTTTCCAATACGCACATTAACTTTGCTAAAATGTATTACTTTTATATGTTTCATAAGCTAATAATTGGAATCTGACAGGAGACATGAAACTATCCCCCCAGAGAATTGAGCGGTGCAAGTGTTACATCCTCCACCACTTTCCCATCTCCACCTCTTGCACAAAGAGCCCGCCCATGAGCAGTGATTATTTCCCACCATTTTCATACTGAACATGTGCAAGCCGAGAAGGCTACACATGCCTAGGGGAATTCTGCTGTGTTCACTGTGCCGTACAATCACATACACGCAGTGTATCGCAAGTGGACAGCGCTCAGCACCAAGTAAACATAAAGCCATGATGCCGAAACTGCACACAGATCCCAGTCCCTATAAAATACTGTGCCCAAATTTAAGGGACTGTTGAGCAGATGTACTAAGGCCCAAAGGTTCTCAAACGCAGTCCTCAAGGCACCCCAACAGTCCAGGGTTTAGGTATAGCCACTGCTCAGCACAGAAACAAATTGACTGAGGTGCTTATTAAGGGGTCTATTCATGCAGCAGAGAAAAGCCTTGTTTTGCGTTAAACAGGGCTTTTCTCTGCTTACTGCAATTCACAGAGCGGGTTACCGTGGAGAAGTCTCTGACTTCTCCAGCGGCACCCCCACTCTCTGCCTGAATCGCATCACCATACCTTTGTATGGTGAGTGCGATTCATGAAGGTGCGGAAAGCTCTGCTTTACGCTTCTCCATGGAGTTCAGGTTCGCCATCTCAGGACGGCGTAACCTGAACTGTGGTGCGGAGATGGCAGGGAAGCTCAATGCTTCCCTGATCGCTGCTCTGCACCTCGCGCTGGCTCCACCCCCCGACCTCCCAGCAACCACTGCGGCCTGCCGGGAGGTCAACACCCTGCGCATGCGCAAAGGGACCCGCCGCTGGATCCCGCGCATCGCTGGAAAGGACCGCTGGAGATGACCTAACCGCAGGAGCCCCAGACACCGCAGCGCATCGTCGGAAGGGTAAGTATACATGAATTGCTACTTATCACAGCTATACATTGCATCGAAGCGATGCGATGTATAGTGATAAGTAGCAATTCTGTTTTCGTTTTCTACATGAATAGACCCCTAAGTCACC
The DNA here is from genome assembly GCF_028390025.1 of Pseudophryne corroboree. NCBI lineage: Eukaryota > Metazoa > Chordata > Amphibia > Anura > Myobatrachidae > Pseudophryne > Pseudophryne corroboree. The sequence goes on along the minus strand of NC_086447.1, from coordinate 275,003,216 downwards.
TGTGCCCAGGCATTGATAAACTTAAAACCTGGACTGTTAGAGTGCCTTGAGCACCATGTTTGAGAACCTCTGTACTAAGCCTTAAAAAGTGATAAAGTGGAGAGTGATAACATAACAACCAATCAATCAACTCCTACCTGCCATGTTACAGGCTGTGTTTGAAAAATGACAGTTAGGAGCTGATTGGCTGGTATGTTATCACTCTCCACTTTATCACTTTTAAGGCTTAGTACCAGCGGTGGCTCCTACCTTGGTGGAAGAGGAGGGCTGCAATTGGCGCTGCTGCCGGGTCTCTGCCACCTTGTCCCCATACTGTGCATGTGCAAAACCACGGCTTTTATGGTCAACATCAGCTGCAGCCCATAGAATCTGGCTATAGCTAACGAGACAGGGAGCTGGTTTTCTACAGGAAGCCAGCTCTCTGCCTATGGCAGCCCGGTCTGGCAGTCCTGGAGGGAGGAAACACCTCCCAGTGGGACTGCCTTGTGTGTCTGTGACTAGCAGGTAGGACTTCCAATAGGAGGTCACTGCCTATCACGGTGAAGCCAGTGCAGTCTCATGGACGGCATCTGGCTTCACTGACAGTGAGCTGGGTGGCGGATTTTACCTGGGGGTACTGCAGCCAATAGAAAAAAAAAGCCACGCTTAGTACATATGTCCCCGTGTTAGAAAATTATGATTTCTCAGTGGTAACTGGTTTGTAAATTGGTTTAAGCAGAAAGAGAGGTTATCCTTGCTTAATAAATATACGCCATACAATGGCGCAAGCGGTAGAAATGATGTCCTGTTAACAAGTTAAACATTTTAGAAGTCCCAAATGCAAGTAGTTCTTGACTGGAGATCACATTATGGTCAACATCAAATAAAAATGAATTTCTTTTACCTTGGGGTAGATGTATTAAGCCTTGGAGAGTGATAACGTGGAAAGAGATAAAGTGCCAACCAATAATTTTTTCAAACACAGCCTGTAACACGGATTGGCTGGTACTTTAGCTCTCTCCATTTTAGCACTCTGAAAGGTTTACTACAATCTCCCACAGGCTACAAGTGCATCATATTTACATTTAAAATTACTAACTAATACTAAAATAACATTACCAGGAAATGTGCTGTGATTAACAACTAGGGGGTGAGATTTATCAAAACTTGGGGAGAGATAGTGTGGAAAGAGATAAAATACCGACCAACCAGCTCCTGTCATGTTTCAAATATAGCCTGTAGTATGGCAGTCAGAAGCTGATTGGCTGGTACTTTATCTCTCTCCAAGCTTTCATACGTTTCTCCATAGTGTATTAAACAACAACAACAACAACAAACTGTTAAAAAAAATGACAGGGGGACGCACAGAACATGTGTGGAAGTATTTACAAAAGGTGTAACTGTATATTCCTAGAGGAGATCGTGAACTACTGTACAAGCCTATTAATACAGAAAGTAACAAGCACATAGGTTACTATGTTCATATTAATGGGCAGTTTGCAGCACTTGTGGAACTAGAGGTAGCAGCACATCGTAAGTATAAAGGCATAGGATGACGAGAAGGGACATTACAATGCTGTATCCAGGGTAGGGGTGTCCTCAGCTCATCGTATATGATGCATCATTCACTACTAGATAGATAGATAGATAGATAGATAGATAGATAGATAGATAGATAGATAGATAGATAGATAGATAGATAGATGATAGATAGATAGATAGATAGATAGAAATAATGTACTGCAATGTGCAACTCACGAAAAGAACTGGTCTTCCTCGAAGTCTTTGAGCAGGTTCCCGAACATCTTCCCGCAGCAGTAGCGCCCCGCACCGAGCCCGGCTCAGCCGTTGTCTGATGATGATGTACAGTGCACGCTCACGCCGTTGGGGACACGATATTATACAACTCAACGTCACATGATCTGTTGTGGCGCCGATGATTGGTTGCTCGCCTGCAGAAGTCTCTAGAGATGGGACCCTCTCCTGTCTCCTTGGCAACCGCTGTCAACAGTGTCTCTGCCAAGATCAGGCCTGGGATGGAAATAGCTAGAATAAAGCCACACAAGTGTCCAGTCAGTGTCATACGTTTAGTTCTAAGATCCACTTTATGCTTCCTGCATGTATTATCACTGAAAACCATGATCATATCTCATATGCAATTAGTAAATGTATAGTTTAGGACATAGAAATGGTTTTTAATAGTTGCCAGCAGCCGTGATTTGTCCATGATGATTTTCAATACTGGCCAGTAGCACAAGGCAACGCAACTGTGACTTTATACTAAGGGGGTAATTCCAAGTTGATCGCAGCAGGATATTTTTTAGCAGTTGGGCAAAACCATGTGCACTGCAGGGGAGGCAGATATAACGTGCAGAGAGAGTTAGATTTGGGTGGGTTATTTTGTTTCTGTGCAAGGTAAATACTGGCTGCTTTATTTTTACACTGCAATTTAGATTTCAGTTTGAACACACCACACCCAAATCTAACTCTCTCTGCACATGTTATATCTGTGCCCCCTGCAGTGCACATGGTTTTGCTCAACTGCTAACAAATTTGATGCTGCGAACAACTCAGAATTAGGCCCTAAATCTATAAAGTAGGAGTCGATCAGCTTCTGCCATGTTACAGGGTGTGTTTGTAAACAGGACAGAGCATATTAGTAAGAGGCTGATTACGTTACATACCTCCCAACTGTTTAGATTTTGTCTGGACCGTCCTGTTTTTCTGGGAATGTCCCGCTGTCCCACCCGCGGGTCACAGTGTCCCACGGTCTGGGGGAAATTGGGAGACCCTCTGCCTCTCACCTGCTGCAGAGTAGCGGTGAATAGACTCTATGCGCATGTGCACAGCATCTATTCACACGGAGAGAGGGACAGGCGGCATGCCAGGAGCACACAGAGCCCCCTACAGCGGCAAAAATGGGGCATTGCCCGCAATCGTGGCACTTCCCAAGAAGCCACACCCCCTACCTCTGAGGTCACGCACCCTAGTGTCCCTCCTCCCTTCTTCAGAAAGTTGGTAGGTATGTAGTTAGGGCTACGGATGATGCCTCGCCAAACATCATGACTGCGCACATATTTGCATCATACTTGCCTAATCTCCTGCAAGCTGAGTGAGACTCCTGATTTTTTGGGTAGTTCCCCCGCACAATGAAGGAGTGGTCAGACCTCCTACATCCCACCCGCTTCCTAGTGAACCGTGCAGGCTGAAGAGATAATGCTGTACCCAGGATTTGCGGTTCTGAATAGAGGGGCGGAGCTAAATTATACATTTTTGGGGCCCTAAAGCTTGAACGGTTATGGGGGCCCCTTTGCAACCAGCAACATCAAATAATGGCCAAAGGGCCTCACTGCGCTTGCAAGAATAGCACAGAGCGCTCAGCACCAGCAAAATTACCTTAATAAATGCCTCCTTGTCCCGGGCTCCGTCTCCGTCTCACTTTTCATTGCTCCCAGACTCCTTCCTAGGACGGACCCTCTCAGGCTCCGCCATTCCTGGGAATGTCACAAAGACAGTGCTGCAAGTATGGTGGTACTGTGTACTGATAAGAAATTGCCAGTACCGCCTGGCTGACCACCAAGCTTGCAGCACGAGCTGAGAGGAGAGCGCAGCGCGGTCCCTCAGTGCTCACTGCTCAGTCCGACTTTGGTCTCCGGCATCTATCTTCTCAACTGAGGCGCCGATTCGTTAGCCTATCGGAGCTCGCGGACTGGCAGCCGCAGCTCCTGATTGGCTGCAGGTCCGCGAACTCTGATTGGCTAACGAACCGGCGCCTCATTTAAGAAGATACACGCCGCCGTAGTCAGACTGAGCACTGAGGGACGGCGATGTGCTCTCCTTTCCTCCCGACACACAGCAGCAGCTGGTGAGCAGGGGGCACAGCCTATCTGGCACTGGGGGCATGTGTATCTGGAATTGTGGTGCATATGTGTATTTGGCACTGTGGGGCCTATGTATATCTGGCACTGTGGTGTCATTTGTGTATCTGGCACTATGGGGGCATATCTGACACTGTAGGAGCATATCTGGCACTGCTGGGGTATATGTGTATCTGGCACGGTGGGGGCGTATCTAGCACTGTGGGGGTAGGGCCGGATTGGCCATAAAGGTGGCCGGGAACTTCCCCGGGAGGCCGGCAGCACTGTGGGGCCGATTGATGCAGCTGGCCACGCCCCCAGTGCTGAGTTACTCACATCCTTTCTGACAGGCAGAGGCAGCTGGCCAGTGCCTGTCAGCTGCCCTGTAGCCTGGAGGAGCTCTGTGTTCTGACATCGCAGGAAGAGGCTGTTCTGACAGAGCTCCTCCCAGCCAGCAGGGGACTAGATAGACCAATGTTTTTTAAAATATTTGCTGACCATAGCCCCGCCCACTTGCGGCATTAGGTCACGCCCCCCGCAGCATTATGGCTGCGATTCGCTAGGCTGTTGGGAGGGGAGTCTTGCTGGCAGGTACCCAAATGTTGGTTAGGGAGAAGGAGCTCATCACCAGGCTTCCCAGCAAGAGCCCAGCCCCAACAGAAGGACAGGAAATCCATCCAGCAGCACTGCAAAAGAACTGTGGCTCCTGGGGTTCTGTACGTTCATCCTCCACAGCTGCTGCAGGCAGTCTGACAATGGGCAAGACAGACCTTTCGTGACCAGGTAAGAGGCGTGTGCACCCACACCGATGCTACCACAACAGTGCAGTGTTCGCAAATACTTGCTATAGCGCGTTTTTTACGCGCTATACGCATTAAGGGACTCTGGTTTGAATAATAGGCGGGTCCCACAGGACGCGCTGTGATGACCGCTGTGTGCCACAACTAATGGCAATCCAACTGTCTCCCCTTCCAATCGCTGTGGCGCACTGGCGATGCCGTGTCCGTGTGAGACCAGCCGCCCACCCAATCACTGTTGTTCAGTCTGGGCATACCATAGACAGGGAGGGCGGAGCATAGCAGGGTTGGTGTCGCCTTCCCTACACGCAGCCGCGGCCAACACCGCAGAGCGAGGAACAGCCCCGTCATAACACATCAGGAAGTACAACAAAGAAAAGGAAAATACAACTCTGCGCTGGACAACAAAAGGCAGCAACACAATACCTACTGGTGTTATCAGACCAGAAAAGTAAATGCACAATGTAAATGGTGGCATTAGATCGCGCCAATTTTTAACGGTAAATAGATAATTCCTGTAATTAACTTCTTACTAGGACCGGTTCAATATATCTTCACCAGAATGTTGACTCATCAACGGGAATGTTCATATGGAAGAGAAACACAAACAGAAAAATGTCCCAATGTGTAGTATATTCTTGATAATAAAAGTCAAAGGGTCAAAGAAATAGTGTAGATCTTCAAATCCTCCACATTTATAGTGATGGAAAGGCGTAATGGGATCACCCAATAGGTGCAGTAGTCAGAGGAGGTGATGCTCACTTTAATTCTTACTTTCAAAAAATCTGGTCCATGCATATAAAGGTATCTTTAAATAGGTCCTGGGATGGCGTCCTCTAGACAATCTTATATAGGCCCCTCCACAGGATACATATAAAGATGGGGAAAAAAGGGTATTCCAATGTGTAATACCGTAATAGATAAATTCTTGGAAAGGAGGTTATAGTAACCCTCAAACCGTGTTGTTAAACGTTAAGGGTCACCCACAATGTGTGTCTCAGTAATATATGATGCTCACTTTCATGCTTACAATAAAAAGATGGATCCATACATATAAAGGTATCTTTAATATTCTTTATCGTCCGGTATAACAATCGTACATGTATGCTTACTTGAAGTAGGCGATGTCCACTCCTATAGCGGTTTCTTTTGTATCTCCGTCCTCATGTATGTGGAAGTCGGAAAACAAACCGTAAAAAAGACCGTTTAAATGTAAAAAAACGGACTTTATTGATAAAAAACAAAAAACAAACAATAAAAATGTTGTATTACACAGAAACAGCCACCTGTTTCAGGGACGATGTAAAAACAACAGCACAGTGTGGCAAATGAATAATAATATGGGCCCAAAAATTACCACTGCCACAAAGAGCTGGATCCCTCAGGTGACAGATCTGAACAACATAGATCAAAAACCACCAACGCGTTTCGACTATTACTGTCTTCCTCAGGGTGTGCTATGTGATCCCAGAGCAATCTATTTAAGCTCTGTTTGTTCCCGCCCCTTTTTATAGAGATATATGGAGATTGCGACAAATGATGACATCTTTCACATGGGTATATAATGTGGACCCATTATACAATTCATACATGTACAAGGAACGCTAAATATACTAAAATAAATTCTTGATATTGACATAAAAGTCTAATTATTCCTAAAAAAACGGGTTACCATGGTAATCGCCGCTTAGCCAATTAGCGGAGACTTTCCTAATTGACACTACATCTCTCCAATGATGTTATGCGCGGGTGGCCTCAGGGTTTATAGGAGCCAATAAGAATAGTGGCGGGAACAGACGACATATTGCTGTGACCGTTCTCTCCCGTCTGGAACGCACAATGCGTTCCAAATCAAACCCGGAAGAGTCTCGGACGTCAGATCCTGTTCCCTTGAAACGCAAAATGCGCTTCACCTCGAACCCGGAAGTATGTGCGATCATCTTCCGTATACCTAACGTCTTAATGGATGCCAGGTCTAGAGAAGCTGTGTTACATACACTTAAACAATTGAAAGTTACTTGGGGGACTATATATAGAACAGAGAACACATACATATAATAAATATATGAATATATAACATAAAAAAGACCTATTTGTAATGTGTCTCTAAACATAAACATAAAACAACAGTGAAAAATATATATAATGGGGAAGAAAAAATAATAAAATATTTTAATATATCTATAGGATTCTTCTTTATAAAAACCATTTTAATTCAAATTCTGCATTGAGGCCCCCCGGCATCAGGGTTTTCATGTTGTAAATAGAGATGTGCACTTGAAATTTTTCGGGTTTTGTGTTTTGGTTTTGGGTTCGGTTCCGCGGCCGTGTTTTGGGTTCGACCGCGTTTTGGCAAAACCTCACTGAATTTTTTTTGTCGGATTCGGGTGTGTTTTGGATTCGGGTGTTTTTTTCAAAAAACACTAAAAAACAGCTTAAATCATAGAATTTGGGGGTCATTTTGATCCCAAAGTATTATTAACCTCAAAAACCATAATTTCCACTCATTTTCAGTCTATTCTGAACACCTCACACCTCACAATATTATTTTTAGTCCTAAAATTTGCACCGAGGTCGCTGGATGACTAAGCTAAGCGACCCTAGTGGCCGACACAAACACCTGGCCCATCTAGGAGTGTCACTGCAGTGTCACGCAGGATGGCCCTTCCCAAAAACACTCCCCAAACAGCACATGACGCAAAGAAAAAAAGAGGCGCAATGAGGTAGCTGTGTGAGTAAGCTAAGCGACCCTAGTGGCCGACACAAACACCTGGCCCATCTAGGAGTGGCACTGCAGTGTCACGCAGGATGGCCCTTCCAAAAAACACTCCCCAAACAGCACATGACGCAAAGAAAAAAAGAGGCGCAATGAGGTAGCTGTGTGAGTAGGATAAGCGACCCTAGTGGCCGACACAAACACCTGGCCCATCTAGGAGTGGCACTGCAGTGTCACGCAGGATGGCCCTTCCTAAAAACACTCCCCAAACAGCACATGACGCAAAGAAAAAAAGAGGCGCAATGAGGTAGCTGTGTGAGTAAGATAAGCGACCCTAGTGGCCGACACAAACACCAGGCCCATCTAGGAGTGGCACTGCAGTGTCACGCAGGATGGCCCTTCAAAAAAATACTCCCCAAACAGCACATGACGCAAAGAAAAATGAAAGAAAAAAGAGGTGCAAGATGGAATTGTCCTTGGGCCCTCCCACCCACCCTTATGTTGTATAAACAGGACATGCACACTTTAACCAACCCATCATTTCAGTGACAGGGTCTGCCACACGACTGTGACTGAAATGACGGGTTGGTTTGGACCCCCACCAAAAAAGAAGCAATTAATCTCTGAAGCTGAACCACTAGCCATGAACATAGGCCAGGGCCTCAGCCGTTCCTTGCCACTCCGTGTGGTAAATGGCATATTGGCAAGTTTACGCTTCTCCTCCGACAATTTTATTTTAGATTTTTGAGTCCTTTTTTTACTGATATTTGGTGTTTTGGATTTTACATGCTCTGTACTATGACATTGGGCATCGGCCTTGGCAGACGACGTTGCTGGCATTTCATCGTCTCGGCCATGACTAGTGGCAGCAGCTTCAGCACGAGGTGGAAGTCGATCTTGATCTTTCCCTATTTTTGGAACCTCAACATTTTTGTTCTCCATATTTTAATAGGCACAACTAAAAGGCACCTCAGGTAAACAATGGAGATGGATGGATACTAGTATACTCATGGATGACGAGCGACTGCCGACACAGAGGTAGCTACAGCCGTGGACTACCGTACTGTGTCTGCTGCTAATATAGACTGGATGATAATGAGATAAAATTAAAATATATATATATATCACACTAGTACTGCAGCCGGACAGGTATATATTATGTAATGACGGACCTGCTGGACACTGTCTGTCAGACTCAGCACTGCAGACTCCTAAAGTAAGCTACTAGTATCAAGAAGATAGAAAAAAAAAAAACCACGGGTAGGTGGTATACAATTATGGATGGACGAGCGACTGCCGACACAGAGGTAGCTACAGCCGTGGACTACCGTACTGTGTCTGCTGCTAATATAGACTGGATGATAATGAGATAAAATTAAAATATATATATATATCACACTAGTACTGCAGCCGGACAGGTATATATTATGTAATGACGGACCTGCTGGACACTGTCTGTCAGACTCAGCACTGCAGACTCCTAAAGTAAGCTACTAGTATCAAGAAGATAGAAAAAAAAAACCACGGGTAGGTGGTATACAATTATGGATGGACGAGCGACTGCCGACACAGAGGTAGCTACAGCCGTGGACTACCGTACTGTGTCTGCTGCTAATATAGACTGGATGATAATGAGATAAAATTAAAATATATATATATATCACACTAGTACTGCAGCCGGACAGGTATATATTATGTAATGACGGACCTGCTGGACACTGTCTGTCAGCACTGCAGACTCCTAAAGTAAGCTACTAGTATCAAGAAGATAGAAAAAAAAAAAAACCACGGGTAGGTGGTATACAATTATGGATGGACGAGCGACTGCCGACACAGAGGTAGCTACAGCCGTGGACTACCGTACTGTGTCTGCTGCTAATATAGACTGGATGATAATGAGATAAAATTAAAATATATATATATCACACTAGTACTGCAGCCGGACAGGTATATATTATGTAATGACGGACCTGCTGGACACTGTCTGCAGAATGCGTTTATAAAAACACCACACGACGAGTGTTTAACTTTTTCAGGCAGACAATCACAATATACTGGTGGTCAGCAGACAATCACAATACTGGTGGTCAGTGGTCACTGGTCAGTCACACTGGCAGTGGCACTCTGGCAGCAAAAGTGTGCACTGTACTTAAAATATGTACTCCTGCTATAACTGCTCCCCAGTCTCCCCCACAATTAAGCTGTGTGAGCAGTGAGCACTCAGCACAGTCAGATAATGATATACAGTATTACATATGATGCAGCACACTGGGCTGAGCACAGATATGGTATGTGACTGTGTCACACTGTGTATCGTTTTTTTTCAGGCAGAGAACGGATTAATTAAACTGGTGGTCACTGGTCACACTATCAGCAGCAAGTAGTACTCCTCCTAATAATATGCTCCCCAAAATTTGTGTCTCTCTCTAGTACTCTAGTCTAAACGGAGAGGACGCCAGCCACGTCCTCTCCCTATCAATCTCAATGCACGTGTGAAAATGGCGGCGACGCGCGGCTCCTTATATAGAATCCGAGTCTCGCGATAGAATACGAGCCTCGCGAGAATCCGACAGCGGGATGATGACGTTCGGGCGCGCTCGGGTTAACCGAGCAAGGCGGGAAGATCCGAGTCGCTCGGCCCCGTGTAAAAAAACCTGAAGTTCGGGCGGGTTCGGATTCCGAGGAACCGAACCCGCTCATCTCTAGTTGTAAATAAATTTCATTTCTGTTTGTGCCAACAAAGTATTCACATCTTTTTTCCTCCAATTCCCAAATACTTTTTTAATACCGATGACCAATGATATAAAGTCCAAAGAGCACACATGTTTCTCTTTGAAGTGATTAGATAAATTATGTTTCTCGAATCCTTTTTGATATTCCGGGTATGTTCAGCCCATCTCTCTGAGTTTACGGGATGTTTGTCCAATATATTGCAAATTGCAACTGCATTGTATTAGATATATGCAATTATTTGTATTGCACGTAATGAATTCCTTTATTGGGTATTTTTGCCCACTAGCTGTAGCAATGAATTCTGTTACCTTTTTTGGGGTATTTGTATGATGTTTACACATAATGCAATCGCAACATCTGTGAAAGCCTGTCGTTTTTATCCGGCCCAATTTCTTTTCTGGTAGGGCACTTTTTACCAGGCTTGATCTTAGATTCCTGGCTTTCTTATAGACGAATTTGGGTTTCTCCGGAATATTTTCTTTTAGGAGTGGGTCACTTTTAAGGATATGCCAATGACGTTTGATCGTCTTCTCAATTTCCTGATATTGGGTATTGTATTGGGTGATACATGGAATTTCTATGGTGTTTGTGGCAATTTTTTCCTCATATTTCAATAATGTTTTTCTCTCCGTATTTCGTACTGTTCTTATAGTTTCTGTTATAGTTTCTCCATCATATCCCTTATCTTCAAATCTTGTCTTCATAGCTGAAGCCTGTTCATCATATACTTCGATATTAGAACAGTTTCTTCTAATCCTTTGTAGTTGACTTTTCGGAATTCCTTTAAGCCATATAGGATGATGATTACTCTTTCTCGGTATATAGGAGTTATTGTCGGTCGGCTTTATATAATTCTTTGTTTCAATTTGATTGTTCTCTATGTATATACTTAAATCCAAAAAATGTACTTCTTTAGTACTAATCTCAAAGGTGAGATGTATGTTATAAGAATTATTATTCAATATGTCACAGAAGATTTTCAGATCTTTTTCTTCCCCCCGCTAAATGAAAAAAATATAATCTATATAACGCCTCCATATTCTGATGTTATTACTATAGAGATTATTTTTCCAAATACATTGGTCCTCCCAGTACCCCATGAACATATTGGCGTAGGCCGGGGCGAATTTTGTGCCCATTGCGGTGCCCTGCACTTGCTGATAATAATGATTTTTGAACCAGAAAAAATTATTTGTAAGAATAAATTGTATGGATTCCTTCAAAAAAATCAATCTTAGTGCTCTCCATATTACTATTTTTTAGATGGTATTCCACTGCACTTATTCCTATATTGTGATTGATGATGGAATATAAAGATCCTACATCAGCTGTCACAAGGACATCTCCTTCTTCCCATACCGTATCCTTTAGTATTGTGAGTACATTAATGGTGTCTTTTAAATAAGACTTAATTTTGACCACCTCAGGTTGAAGGTGATGGTCAACGTACTCAGAGAGATTGGCTGTTATGGAATCTGTGCCTGCGACAATTGGGCGTCCGGGAGGTTTTTCCATATTTTTGTGGACTTTGGGCAACAAATAGAATACAGGTAAGCTAGGATTTTGGTTGATAATAAAACCAGCTTCTTTATCGTTAATAATCTGGAGAAGTTTGTATTTCCCTATGAGGGTTTCCATTCCTTTTTGTATTCTCATACTTGGGTCACCTCTAAGGATTTTGTATGTAGTTTTGTCACCTAATTGCCTCAAAGCCTCTTGTTCGTAATCTGTTTTATTCATTACCACGATACTTCCCCCCTTGTCAGTGGGTTTAATAATAATTTCCTCGTTCTTTTCTAAGGATATGAGCGCTTCTCTTTCATTTCTGGTAATATTTGGATAATAATTCTTTTTTGGTAATATTTTCTCCAAATCTTCTCCTACCAACGTACTAAAGGTTTCCACATAGCAACCTTTCATATGTGAGGGGAAAAAAGAAGATTTTGGTTTGAAGATATTTTTAATCTCTGAACTCGCTTCTCTTTGTGTAATGAAGAATCTTTTAAGTGTTAAATTTCTAGTACATTTTTGGAGGTCTGCATAAGTATTGAATTTGTCCATTTTATTATCTGGGGCATATTTTAAGCCCTTCTGTAGGACCGATAATTCATCCTTTTTTAAGGAGTAATCACTCAAATTAAAAACTCGATTATCCAGCTCCTTTGAAATATGCGTGATATTTTTTTCCTGGGCTATAGTTGTGGAGGTATTCAAATCTACATTTTTTGTTTTTACTTTTATTTTTTCTTTTATCCCTTGTTCCTCTTTTCTTCTTTTTGCATATCTGTTTGGGGTCTATCTTCTGTTCATTCTTCCTCTGTTCCTGTCTAAAAAAGACTCCTGGCCCAATATTTCATACCTATTCCTGGTGACAAAAGGGGATGGTGAATTCTTCCCTGCTGTATATTCATCCATCACAATATAGTCTTTCGGCTTATAATTCTCATATTTACTTCTTCCCATTTTATTGTTGTTCCATCTTTGCAGTTTTTTTACTTATCACCATAACGATTGGTGTATGTTCTTTGTGCGTTTCTTCTATATTGGTTCCTAGAAGTATCTCTCCTATAGTCCAAATCGCGGTTGTCATAATAGCGGAATCTTCCTCTGTCAATGTTCTTTCGAAAAGGAGTTCCCTGTTTGGGGCGATTTTCATTCTTATAGGTAATTTTTTTCCCTATGAGATGTATATGGTTTCCTCCATTTCAGGCTCTTCTGTTGTGGACTTTCTGGTTCTATTGTAATGACGCTTGAGGAACAACTACAACTTCTTTGTCTAGAAAGTAGTTGTTTTTCTTCTTCCTTTGACTCCTCTGGGTATATGGAATTTCTGTCTCTGAAATATTTCTTTTGTTACCGTTGAATAATTTCTCTTTCTTTCTTTCTTTTTAACTCTGTGCTCCATGTCTTCTTCCATTGATTTATATCCTTCCAACTTACTTAGTGGTTCTATGCGAGCTGTGAGCTCATTGATTTTCTCTTCTAGATCTTCTAAAGACTTCCTTCGTTCTCTGATAATTAGTTCCATAAGAGAATAAGAACAGGCATCGAGAACTTTCTTCCAAGATTTATTAAAGTCCTCACTCTCAGCTTGATGGGATGATTCCTTTTGAATAGTTAAACCTTTCGGTATCATTTTGTCCCCTATATATCTCTCTAGTGTGGCTATTTCCCACCACAAACTACTTTCTCGTATGAGAGTTTTCTCTAAATCATACATAGCTTTCTCTAGATGATAAACTGTAGGTTCATCATTCATCGTGTTTTCACGTGTGAGGAACATGTTATCCAAAAGAAATTTACATTTCTCCCTATAACCTAACATCCTGCTTCAGGAAGTGAATGGCCGCAACGTGACAGGCACAGCCGCTTAGAGCTCGGGCGGGCAGCGGGGGAGACTCGGAGCAGAGAGAGTTCTGCCTCGGCTTTTGCCTTTACCCGCTGCTATTCCAGAGGTTCTAAAAAGCCTGTACACGAAGAACCCCCATTTGGGAATGGGTCCCCTGCCATTCCCAGCACCCTCAAGCCAGGTAACATTGGAGATAGACCACTCAGGGATGGGCAGCATGTGAAGTATGTGTGTGTGTATCTGTTTGCATGGCTATACATACAGTATGTGTCCTATGTTTGAGTACATAGAAGTATGTTTGTTTATGTATGTGACCGTATGCATATGTACATGTATCTGTATGTATATGTCTCATTGAACAGTTTATGCTGCCAGGCTTGTAGTAGGATTATGTGTGTTTCAAAATGACAATCATGTCCTTTTTTAAAAAAAGTTTTATATGCTAAGGCAGTGGTTTCCAAACTTTTTTGAATCACGGCGCCCTAGAATATCAGAATTTTTTTCACGGCACCCCTAGGCCATAAATTTCTTATTGAGAAATTTAGAAAGAAATATTACATTAAGTAGATCGCGTTTATATGTCATCCTTAGGATCAGTTGTGTGGTTAGGGACAAGATTTGCTTCTGTTTGGCCACATATTTTATGACTGGCAGCCACCAGCACTGGTTTGCCTATTATATTGACCATGAATAATTTGAATTGGTCCTGGACCATCAACCCAGAGCACCCCTGCAAGTGTCCCGAGGCACCCCAGGGAGCCACGGCACACAGTTTGGGAACCTCTGTGCTAAGGAAAGGTTTTAATTTTATGCGTAAAATACTACTGAGGTCACCATCTGCTGACCGCCTCGGATTTACGTTTACATCATTAAATGTTATTTGTGACGTTTTCCAATGCACATTTTCCATTATTGTCCTGGTGCAATGTGTATAATGTGTTCTGCCTGGCGCAAAGTGTATAACGTGTGCTACCTGGTGCAATGTGTAAAACGTGCTCTGCCTGGCACAAAGTGTATAATGTGCTCTACCTGGTGCAATGTGTATAACGTTCTCTATCTGGTGCAATGTGTATAACGTGCTCTACCTGGTGCAATGTGTATGATGTGCTTTGCCTGGTTTAATGTGTACGATGTGCTCTGCCTGGCGCAAAGTGTATAACGTGCTCTACCTGGTGCAATGTGTATAACGTGCTCTGCCTGGTGCAATGTGTATAATGTGCTCTACCTGGTGCAATGTGTATAACGTGCTCTACCTGGTGCAAAGTGTATCATGTGCTCTACCTGGTGCAATGTGTATAATGTGCTCTACATGATGCAATGTGTATAACGTGCTCTATCTGATGCAATGTGTATAACGTGCTCTACCTGGTGCAATGTGTATAACGTGCTCTACCTGGTGCAATGTGTCTAACATTCTCTCCCTTGTGCAATGTGTATAATTTGCTCTGCCTGGCGCAAAGTGTATAACGTGCTCTACCTGGCGCAATGTGTATAATTTAATCTGCCTGGCACAAAGTGTATAACGTGCTCTACTTGGTGCAATGTGTATAATGTGCTCTACCTGGCACAATGTGTATAACATGCTCTACCTGGCACAAAGTGTAGACCGTGCTCTATCTGGCGCAGTATGTATAAAGTGCTCTACCTGGCATAGTGTGTATAGGAGGTTCTATCTGGTACAATGTGTATAAGCGGCACTACTGTGTGGTGCAATGTGAATTGGCACGATTATGTGGCCACGGTCCTAAATTTTTGATGCGCGCCTTAGGAGCTTTGTCTCCCCCTCCTCCCCCTTGCAACACTTTTGTCGTGTCCAAATCATTAATAAGAGTAATAAGAACCTTCATTCCAATTGGACCCAGAAGAGGACAGGTAGGACCCCAATTTTTAAAAGTGAGGGGTTCCTGGGACCCACTTTTTTGGGGGCTCAGCGCGATCACTGACAGTGTTAAAAAAGGTTATTTTTTATTGGTGTCAACATAATGAATGCAGGGGCCGACACTTCCATTAGGTAACTTAGGGGCCCTGGGAACAGGTGCTTGAAATGGCGGGCATTGACAGTGGGGACAGGTACTTGGAATGGCGGGAGGTGACAGTGGGGACAGGTGCTTGGAGTGGCGGGCAGTGACAGTGGGGACAGGAGCTGGGAGTGGCGGGCAGCGAAAGTGGGACAGGTGCTTGAAATGGCGGGCATTGACAGTGGGGACAGGTGCTTGAAATGGCGGGCAGTGACAGTGGGGACAGGTCCTTGTAATGGCGGGCAGTGACAGTGGGGACAGGTACTTGGAATGGCGGGCAGTGACAGTGGGGAGAGGAGCTGGGAGTGGCGGGCAGTGACAGTGGGGAGAGGAGCTGGGAGTGGCGGGCAGTGATATGGGGACAGGTGCTTGGAATGGCTGGCAATGACAGTGGGGACAGGAGCTGGGAGTGGCAGGCAATGACAGTGGGGACAGGAGCTGGGAGTGGGGGGCAGGGACAGTGGGGACAGGAACTGGGAATAGCAGGCAGTGACAGAGGGGACAGGAGCTGGAAAATGCATGCAGTGAAAGTGGGAAAAGGAGCTGGGAATAGCGGTCATTGAAAGTGGGTTACAGGAGGTCATTGACAGTGGGGAGAGGAGCTGGGAGAGGAGCTGGGAGTGGCGGGCAGTGACAGTGGGGAGAGGAGCTGGGAGTGGCGGGCAGTGATATGGGGACAGGTGCTTGGAATTGACAGTGGGGAGAGGAGTGGGGAGAGGAGTGGGGAGAGGAGCTGGGAGTGGCGGGCAGTGACAGTGGGGAGAGGAGCTGGGAGTGGCGGGCAGTGATATGGGGACAGGTGCTTGGAATGGCTGGCAATGACAGTGGGGACAGGAGCTGGGAGTGGCAGGCAATGACAGTGGGGACAGGAGCTGGGAGTGGGGGGCAGGGACAGTGGGGACAGGAACTGGGAATAGCAGACAGTGACAGAGGGGACAGGAGCTGGAAAATGCATGCAGTGAAAGTGGGAAAAGGAGCTGGGAATAGCGGTCATTGACAGTGGGGACAGGAGCTGGGAGTGGGGGGCAGGGACAGTGGGGACAGGAACTGGGAATAGCAGGCAGTGACAGTGGGGACAGGAGCTGGAAAATGCATGCAGTGAAAGTGGGAAAAGGAGCTGGGAATAGCGGTCATTGAAAGTGGGTTACAGGAGCTGGGCAAGGTGGGCAGTGAAAGTGGGAATTGGAATGGTGGGCAGTGAAAGTGGGGGCAGGTGCTTGGAATGGCGGGCAGTAAAAGTAGGGACAGGAGCTGGGAATAGCAGGCAGTGACAGTGGAGACAGGAGCTGGGAAATGCATACACTGAAAGTGGGGACAGGACCTGAGAATGGCAGGCAGCAAAAGTGGGGACAGGTGCTTGGAATGGCTGGCAATGACAGTGTGGACAGAAGCTGGGAATAGCAGGCAGTGACAGTGGAGACAGGAGCTGGGAAATGCATACATTGAAAGTGGGGACAGGACCTGAGAATGGCAGGCAGCAAAAGTGGGGACAGGTGCTTGGAATAGCCGGCAGTGACAGTGAGGACAGAAGCTGGGAATAGCAGGCAGTGACAGTGGAGACAGGAGCTGGGAAATGCATACAATGAAAGTGGGGACAGGAGCTGGGAAGGGCAGGCAGCAATAGTGGGGACAGGTGCTTGGAATAAAAGGCAGTGACAGTAGGGACAGGAGCTGGGAATAGCAGGCAGTGGCAGTGGGGACAGAAGCTGGGAATAGCAGGCAGTGACAGTGGGGACAGAAGCTGGTAATAGCAGGCAGTGACAGTGGGGACAGGAACTGGGAATAGCAGCCAGTGACAGTGGGGACAGGAACTGGGAACAGCAGGCAGTGACAGTGGGGACAGGAGCTGGGAATAGCATGCAGTGAAATTGGGGACAGGAGCTGGGAATAGCATGCAGTGAAATTGGGGACAGGAGCTGGGAATAGCATGCAGTGAAATTGGGGACAGGAGCTGGGAATAGCGGGCAGTGACAGTCGGGACAGAAGCCGGGAACGGCAGGTAGTGACAGTGGGGACAGGCGCTGCGGAAGGTGGTCAGTGAAAGTGGGGACATGATCTGGGAAATGCATGCAGTGAAAGTGGGGACAGAAGCTGGTAATGGCGGACAGTGAAAGTGGGGACAGGAGCTGTGAATACCAGGCAGTGAAAGTGGGGACAGGAGCTGCGAGTGGCAGGCAGTGAAACTGGGAACAGGAGATGGGAACGGCAGGTAGTGAAAGTGAGAGCGACAGGTATTGAAAGTAGGGACAGGAGCTGGGTATGGTAGGTAGTAAAAATGGGAACAGTAGTTAGGAATGGTAGTTTCAACCCAAATTGTTATTGTTTTAATTTGTATTGATGTATATATATCCTCCATTAGTTAAAACGTAACCTTTTTTAAAGCCATTTTAAAATGGTGTATCATCCAAAATTAATTGCTATTTTAAAATAGAGGAAATATGTGAAAAAGTAAGAGAAATGTGTGGTTTAAAATTGTTTACTTCCTTTGTGTCCTTATATTTCTTCCTTACGTTTTTTCGAGATATCAGCCATAAGCATAGTATATCAGGATTTTTTAAGGTCTATTTGTTGTAAATTATGTGGGAAATGTAACTTATCCCCAAACAGTTAACAACTGCTTTCCTTACTTACTGTATATGCAGAGGATTTTATTTAAATTGTTATCCTGTTATGTTATCCTCCCTATGTAAACATACCATTTCCCAGGTATAGTGAGGTACTAATCTCATCTACTTTGATGTTGGCTCCGCCTACAGTTGATTTGGTTCCGCCCACATGAGGCCACTTCCAGAAGTATTTCCAGGGCCACTTTTAGTCCCCAATCCATCCCTGTGTGGGGGCATATGTGTATCTGGCACTACTGGGTCATATGTGTGTCTGGCCCCCCATATGTGTATCACGCCCCCATTTTCATTGGCCACGCCCCGTGTGGCATGTGGCCATACCCATTTTTGCACACAGTACCACTAAGACGTTTTTTTCTACTTGCACCACTGCAAAGAGAAGTTCTGCAGGCTGTCCTGAGTTGTAGTTTAAACCAGATCACACTATTTACAGGCCACAAATCACAGAGCTAGACAGACTACAACCCCCAGCATCTACCGGGGTACCAAT
Source organism: Pseudophryne corroboree (assembly GCF_028390025.1). Lineage (NCBI taxonomy): Eukaryota > Metazoa > Chordata > Amphibia > Anura > Myobatrachidae > Pseudophryne > Pseudophryne corroboree. Next base: position 274,984,653 of record NC_086447.1, on the reverse strand, counting down.
CGACGTGCATCCAAGCTGTAATAGCAGCTACGCTGTGCTAGAAGCCTAGTTGTCATAGTGTTATTGGTGAAAAGCTATACACTACATAAAAACAAGGGGGCCTGTCACACGCCATAGGCGGCGTTCACCGCGCTTACCCCTGCGTGCCTGCTGGTCTGTGTTGCGGCCTCCGCCTTCGTGGTCCACGGGCTCCGGCACCTGGCTGGCGCGGCTCCCGGCGGTTCTCCAGGGCAGGGGCGCCGCCATTACACCCGGCATCACGTGGGCGGGGAGCAGGTGACGTCATCAGACTGTTCCGCCAATCCAGCGGAGGCGGGAGATTCAAAGGCAGGCGCCGATGCGTATTGTCTTTTCCCCTGAAGTGGATGCCAGTGCTTCTGTCCTCGGCGGATCTCTCTGCAGCATACCCCAGTGTCTCCGGCATTTCCAGGTGTCAGTTGTTGCACAGCTTCCAGTGTTCCCAGCCGCTGCTGGGTTCCACTGCGCTCTAGTCACCAGTGCTTCTTGGAGTCAGCGTGGGCTGCAGGTTAAACATCGCTCTCAAGTTACACAAGTCCTCAGTGTCTTTAACCCTCGCTCTCAAGTTATACAAGTCCTCAGTGTCTTTAACCCTCGCTCTCAAGTTATACAAATCCTCAGTGTCTTTAGCCACCGCTCTCAAGTTCTTCAAATTATCAGTGTCTTTAACCACCGCTCTTAAGTTATACAAATCATCGGTGTCTTTAACCACAGCTCTCAAGTTCTTCAAGTCATCAGTGTCTTTGGCCACCGCTCTCAAGTTCTTCAAATCATCAGTGTCTCTAACCACCGCTCTCAAGTTCTTCAAATCATCAGTGTCTCTAACCACCGCTCTCAAGTTCTTCAAATCATCAGTGTCTTTAACCACCGCTCTCAAGTTCTTCATATCATCAGTGTCTTTAACCACCGCTCTCAAGTTCTTCAAATTATCAGGGTCTTAACCACCGCTCTCAAGTTCTTCAAATCATCAGTGTCTTTTAACCACCGCTCTCAATTTCTTTAGTCACCAGTATCTTTTACCATCACTCACAAGTACTTCCTGGACATTTATCCATACGCTCCTTCTCTGTTATGTGACATTGTGTTGCTCTCTTCCTGCAATAAAGTCCTTTAATATTTTCACCAAGCTTTTCTGTCAGAGTCCTATATGAGGAAGACTTATATCAAGCCATCCCTGTTCCGACCCAACTGTGGTTCCTCTCCCCTACCATCGGGAGAACCCCCGAGTTCACAACACCCCCAACCTAGGTCAGTGACAGTATACTCAGGCCACATGGACCCGGGGTATCGGAGCCCAGAGGCAAGTACCATCCAGGACTTTATTTCTCGAGTACAAAGTCAGGAAGCAGCACAGGGCCAGGTGATGCATTATCTCCAGGAATTATCTGGCCGGCTGGATCAAATTCAGACTTCTCTGGCTTCAGTAGTACCGGCCCCAGCTCCAGTACCCGCTCCAGTGGTTGTCTCTAGTAATATTCCATCCTTCTCTGGAACCAGGTCACGCCTTCAGCTCCCTACTCCTTCTCGCTATAATGTGAATCCAAAGAATTGCCATGGTTTTCTCAATCAGTGCGAGGTACATTTTGAACTGCTTTCACATAACTTCCCTACTGATCGGTCCAAGGTGGCATACATTATTTCTTTGCTCGAGGGTTCAGCGTTGGATTGGGTGTCTCCGTCATGGGAGCGATCTGATCCATTGGTTTCTAGTTACACCAATTTCATTACGACATTCCGGAGGATCTTTGATGAGCCCGGCAGGACAACCGCTGCCTCTGCAGACTTGCTTCGTGTCCGACAAGGCTCTCGTTCAGTGGGACAGTATGTGATTAATTTTCAGACCATAGCCTCAGAACTGCGCTGGAATAATGATGCCCTTCGGGCTGCCTTTTGGAACGGGCTCTCCGATCGTCTAAAGGACGAGTTGGTCACTAGAGATTTGCCGGATTCTTTAGAACAGTTGATCTCGCTTTGTGTAAAGGTGGATCTTCGCATGCAGGAATGAGCTGGCGAACGTAGTCGGTCAGATCGATCAAGGGTCCGATCTCTTCCGTCTAAGCAAACGATTATTCCAAGTCCTGATGAACCCATGCAGATTAATCGATCCCGGCTGTCCCCAGAAGAACGTCAGCGTCGTCGTGAGGGTAGACTCTGCCTCTACTGCGGAGCCGTGGATCACTTTCTCAAGTTTTGCAAGTCTCGCCCGGGAAACGGGCAGTCCTAGCTTGTTCCGGAGGAGTCGAGCTAGGAGTTTCTTCTAAACCTTCTCCGCCAGTGGACTGTTTACTCTCCGTGTCTCTGTTCTCCGAGTCAATAGCCAAACCCGTTAAGGCTCTGCTGGACTCAGAGGCTGCAGGGAATTTTATTTCCCTTTCCTGTGCCCAGGATCTGGGTTGTCAGCTGCGGTCGGTCGAACGACCTATTACGTTGACTGCTATCAATGGTACCCAAATTTCTAACGGTCTGATTTCAAGTTGTACAGTACCAATCAAACTGCAAGTGGGAGATCTGCATCAAGAACACCTAGAGTTCCTAGTGAATCGGGAGATGCCCCACGATCTGGTTCTTGGCCTTCCTTGGCTTAAACTTCACAACCCTCACGTCGACTGGAGTTCGACACAAATAACATCTTGGAGTTCTTTTTGTCATTCAAATTGTCTCACCCCAGTCTATCCGCTCCATGTATCTTCCAAGTCAGATGAAGGGCTCATTCCGGAGGCCTATCGGGAGTTTTCTGACGTGTTCTCGGAGCAAGCGGCCGATCAGCTACCACCGCATAGACCCTGGGACTGCCCCATTGAGCTCATTCCGGGGAAAATGCCACCTCGGGGTCGCACTTATCCCTTATCATTGCCCGAGACCCAAGCTATGTTGGACTATATCAAGTCTAATCTACAGGAAGGATTCATCCGCCCCTCTACTTCTCCGGCGGGGGCGGGTTTCTTTTTTGTGAAGAATAAGGACGGAGGGCTGAGACCATGTATTGACTATCGTGGTCTAAATGATGTCACCATTAAGAATAAGTATCCTTTGCCGCTCATTACGGAGCTTTTTGATAGAGTTCGTGGAGCCCGAGTTTTCACCAAGCTTGATTTAAGGGGAACTTATAATTTGATACGTATCCGACAGGGGGACGAATGGAAGACGGCCTTCAATACCAGGGACGGGCATTACGAGTATCTGGTAATGCCGTTTGGCCTCAGCAACGCCCCTGCCGTCTTCCAGGGATTCATTAACGAAGTTTTTCGGGATATGCTATACCTAAGTGTAGTGGTATATTTGGATGACATTCTGATATTTTCTAAAAATCTCACAGAGCACAGAATACAGGTCAAAGAGGTACTTCTTCGATTGCGAGAGAATCATCTTTATGGCAAGATTTCCAAATGTACTTTTGAGGTTCCTTCTATTCCATTTCTTGGTTACATCATTTCGGGCACGGAGCTTCGTATGGATCCAGAGAAACTCACTGCTATCCGGGACTGGACTCAGCAACTTTCCTTGAAAGCGGTACAACGATTTCTGGGCTTTGCAAATTACTACCAGAAATTCATAAAGGGATTCTCTACCATCGTGGCACACATTACTGCCCTAACCAAGAAGGGTTCTGACCCAAGTCATTGGTCCTCCGAAGCTGTAGCAGTGTTCGCTCAGTTAAAGGCAGCCTTTATGTCCGCTCCAGTCCTTCAACAACTAAATTTTTCAAAACCATTCTTCTTGGAGGTTGATGCTTCCTCGGTAGGCATAGGTGCCGTGCTTTCGCAGTACGCTCCAGATGGGAAGTTACATCCATGTGGTTTCCATTCTCGCAAATTCTCTCCTGCGGAACAGAATTACACCATTGGAGACAAAGAGCTTTTGGCAATAAAATCTGCCTTGGAGGAATGGAGATATCTTTTGGAAGGTGCTAAACACCTAATTACAATTTTCACTGATCATAAGAATTGTTAGGCGCCGGGGTCCGCTCGTCGGTGCGGCCCGGCGCCTAGCAACCTGGGACGCCGTACGCGTACAGCCGCCGGCTCCCTGGCAACGCTAGACGCCGGGCGCACGGAGCCGCACGGACCCTAGCAACGGGGACGCCACTGGCGGACCGCGTTCCCCGTTGCTGGGTCCATTTAAATTAAGTAGGGCACCTGTTTCCTGGCCGTGCAGCAAGGCAGCTGCACGGCATCCACGCAATTAGCCCTGTCAGCAGTTGATTGGAGGGCTTCAGTTTATATGCTCTTGCAGTGCCTCACACAGACGCCGGTAATAGCTTCCTGCATGCTGTCTCTGTTTGCTGAGAGTGTTTCCAGTCTTGCTGTATCCGGTCGTTCCAGTCCTCAGTTGTCCTGCACTCGGAAGTCGTCATCTTGTTCCTGGAGTCCTGACTGAGCACCGTTTAAACATCCAGTGGTGTTCGTGAGTCGCGGCGTTGCCGTGTGTTGCGGCTTGGCCGCTTTATTATTTATTACTTATTATTTGTGTTTCGGAGCATTTTGCGGAGGATTACGCTCCCACAGATCCACTCTGGTATCCAGCGGTGCTGGGTAGGAGTAATGGACTAGTGGATTTTGGTTGTCCTTTTACCTGGCGGTTTTTCCGCACATACTTCAGGTTTGGTTAGTTAGCTTGTTGCCCTTGGCCTGTTGTTAGTCAGAGGTCCTCTTGTCATCATCCTGCCTCGGATTTCCCTTTGTCTCTCACTAAGACCGGGGGGCACCGGAGTTGGGCAGACATAATCCGCCTTTCAAACGTGGCTGCCAGGGGCTCAAGAAACCATAGTCTCGCAAGGGATTTCCAATAGCACGGGTGAGACAATAGAGTTAGGGCGCCAGGGGCAACTAGTCTTTCCTGCTCCCGTAACCAGCATTCCCTTCCAGTACTCTGGCCATTGTCATAAGATCTCCTCCGGTCAGGAGTACTGGAATCATAACAAGAATTTGCTGTACCTCAAGAATTCCGTTGAGAAGGCTTTGATTCTCAGTCCAGTTTCTATGTCAGCGGCTCCCACCGCTTTGGGTCCTCCTCCTGGGAGAATGTCTGTGCCAGCTAAATTTTGACCAAGGTTGTTGCAGTGGGCTAATGTTTCCAAGTTTTCCGGTCATCCTGGAGTTCAAAAGATGTGGGAGTTTCTATGAAGGTCTTACTGGTGGGACACTATGAAGAAGGATATTCAAGATTATGTCAACTCATGTCCTCTGTGTGCTCAGCACAAAATTCCTCGTTTGCCTCCTGCGGGGTTATTGCATCCACTGTCCATTCCTCAGAGGCCTTGGACCCATATCTCTATGGACTTTGTCACCGAATTGCCCCTCTCCAAGGGCAATATTTACTAATATTCGTGTTTGAGTCGGTTTGTGTAGTGTTTAAACTCGTTTTGTATCAGGTGCATTTTCATGCAACTTTTTGAATCCATGGGGGTCATTCCGAGCTGTTCGCTCGGTAAAAATCTTCGCATCGCAGCGATTTTACGCTTAATGCGCATGCGCAATGTCCGCACTGCGACTGCGCCAAGTAAATTTGCTATGCACTTAGGAATTTTACTCACGGCTTTTTCTTCGTTCTGGCGATCGTAATGTGATTGACAGGAAATGGGTGTTACTGGGCGGAAACAGGCCGTTTTATGGGCGTGTGGGAAAAAACGCTACCGTTTCCGGAAAAAACGCAGGAGTGGCCGGAGAAACGGGGGAGTGTCTGGGCGAACGCTGGGTGTGTTTGTGACGTCAAACCAGGAACGACAAGCAGTGAAATGATCGCAGATGCCGAGTAAGTCTGAAGCTACTCAGAAACTGCTACGAGGTGTGTAATCGCAATATTGCGAATACATCGTTCGCAATTTTAAGATGCTAAGATTCACTCCCAGTAGGCGGCGGCTTAGCATGAGCAAATCTGCTAAAATCCGCTTGCGAGCGAACAACTCGGAATGACCCCCCATATACGCAAAGTTACGAAGCAGTCGACTTTATGGTTGTCGTGTTTTCCGATGTCGATGCCAGTCGTTTTTTTTTTGGCACATTTACGGCCGTCATTGTCGTTTGCGTACGTGTTTTCGTTGTATTTGCTGTTTTTTTTCCTAAGTTAAACGCGGCAGGGTTTTTTTTTCTTCCCGCGGCCGCATTTTCACTTTCAGTTTCGATTTTCATCCCCGTTCGTGATTGGTTGTGTTTCAGATGGTAGGAGTGTCTGTGCGCAACCATATAAATACGCCCCAAACCGTCCGCACCTCGTGGGTTTAGTTAGTGGTGAGGAGGAGGGAGGTTGTGCTGTGGAGGTAGGTGAATTTGTGGTTTGGTGAGGAGTGTTGGTAGCGATTTCTGAGTGTGGTATTGTGTTTGGAAGTCGTCTTGTCATTCTTGTTGTCTTGTATTTTGTGGTTTTGTCTCATTTTTAGTCCAAGTTATTTTTCTTTATAGTCCCTTGTCAGTGTGTGTGTGTGTGTGTGTGTGTGTGTGAGTTGTGTAGTGGTAGTGGAGGAGTGTGTTGTTTGTCTTTTTTTCCCCCTGTGTTAACTGTTTAGACACACAATTATGTGTGACTCAGAGGTGGAGGGTGTGAGTGAGGGGGAGGAGGTTGGTCAGGTGGAGGAGGTGTGTGTTAGTGAGGTTAGTGAGGTGGAGGAGGTGGGTGAGGTTGCTGCAGCAGCCTCAAGTGATAGTGACAGTCAGAGTGCTCCGCAGCCACGCACCACTACTAATACTGGGCGGAATGTAAAGTTTAGTTTTGCTGAAAATGTGGCATTGGTGCGTGAGCTTATGAAGTATCAGAGGCAGCTATTTGGCCCTGAGTCCGCCAAGGTGCCAACACGGAGGAAGACGGTGTTGTGGGCGAAAGTTGTTGCTGCTGTCAATAGTGAGGGGGTGGTCAAGCGGACGGAGGACACGTGCCGCAAACAGTACTATGACATAAAGCGACGTGTCAAGTCCAAAATGGCCAAGGAGGCCAAGGAGGCTCGGAAAACCGGTGGTGGGCAGCCCTATATTGCAAGTTATCTGGAGTATGAGGAGCCCATGCGGAGTGTAATCCCTCCAGAAGTTGTCTCTGCAACCCATGTCCGGGATTAAGATAGGCCCAGGAAGAATGGTGAGCATGTGTATTTGCATTTACATTCTATGTTTTTTTGGTGTTTTTTTTTTGGAAATGTGTGTCATGTGACGTTGGATATTACTCCCATCTTCAAGTGTGTGTCAGCAAATACATTGTTTTGGTTAATGTTTTATACAAAAGCCAATGTAACATCTTACTTTATTGTATGTCATGTGTTTTTCAGACAGATATTTTGCATGTGTAGTTTGGACTTGGTGTGTCTCTGAATTGTCCTGCAATAATGTTTTCCTTTTGGGCGTTTTAAAAAAAAAAATTGTGACTATGTTTTATATTTAAGTGATCCATGTGCAATGTTTTAAAAACAGTGGTTGTCATGTTAGAGGCTGGAGTACTGGAAAGTGGTTTGGAAACCACTTACATGTGTAATGTCATCTTTAGATAATGTTAATTATTTAATTTAAAAAACAATATATATTTTTTTCTTGTATTTGTACCGCGACACCACACTGCAATGTAATTTTTATATAAATTGCTGCATTTTGTTTTTGCTCATATAGTGGTAATGTGTCTTTGGAGTGCCACATCACAGAACAATTTATATTTCTCTAACGTCCTAGTGGATGCTGGGAACTCCGAAAGGACCATGGGGAATAGCGGCTCCGCAGGAGTCTGGGCACAACTAAAAGAAAGCTTTTAGACTACCTGGTGTGCACTGGCTTCTCCCACTATGACCCTCCTCCAAGCCTCAGTTAGATTTTTGTGCCCTTTTTGTGCCCGGCCGAGCTGGATGCACACTAGGGGCTCTCCTGAGCTCTTAGAAGAAAGTATATTTTAGGTTTTTTATTTTACAGTGAGACCTGCTGGCAACAGGCTCACTGCAACGAGGGACTAAGGGGAGAAGAAGCGAACCTACCTGCTTGCAGCTAGCTTGGGCTTCTTAGGCTACTGGACACCATTAGCTCCAGAGGGACCGACCGCATGGAACTGGCCTTGGTGTTCGGTCCCGGAGCCGCGCGGCCGTCCCCCTTACAGAGCCAGAAGAAGTCCGGAAAATCGGCGGCATGAAGACTTCTGTCTTCTCCAAGGTAGCGCACAGCACTGCAGCTGTGCGCCATTGCTTCTCATACACACTTCACACTCCGGTCACTGAGGGTGCAGGGCGCTGGGGGGGGGGGGGGGGGGGGGGGCGCCCTGAGCAGCAATAAAAACACCTTGGCTGGCAAAACAATCACAATATATAGCCCCAGAGGCTATATATGTGATAATTACCCCTGCCAGAATCCTTAAAAAAGCGGGCGAATAGTCCGCGAAAAAGGGGCGGAGCTATCCCCCTCAGCACACTGGCGCCATTTTTCCCTCACAGTTCCACTGGAAGGAAGCTCCCTGGCTCTCCCCTGCAGTCTACACTACAGAATAAGGGTAAAAAAGAGAGGGGGGGCACTAAATTTAGGCGCAGTAAATATTATAGCAGCTATAGGGGACATAATTCAGTTAGTCCCTGCAGTATATAGCGCTCTGGTGTGTGCTGGCATACTCTCTCTCTGTCTCCCCAAATGGCTTCTGTGGGGTCCTGTCCTCTGTTTAGAGCATTCCCGGTGTGTGTGCGGTGTGTCGGTACGGCTGTGTCGACATGTTTGAGGAGGAAAATTATGTGGAGGCGGAGCAGATGCCTGTAGAAGTGATGTCACCCCCTGCGGGGCAGACACCTGAGTGGATGGTTTTATGGAAGGAATTACGTGCAAGTGTCGACTCCTTACACAAAAAATTTGACGACATGCCAAATGCGGGACAGCCGGCTTCTCAGCTTGTGCCTGCCCAGGTGTCTCAAAGGCCATCAGGGGCTCTAAAACGCCCGCTACCTCAGATGGCAGACCCAGATGTCGACACGGATACTGATACCAGTGTCGACGACGATGAGTCTAATCTAATGTCCACTAAGGCCATTGGCTGCATGATTGAGGCAATGAAAGAGGTGTTACACATTTCAGATTAAAACCCAGGTACCACAAAAAAGGGTATTATGTTTGGGGAGAAAAAACTACCCGTAATTTTTCCCCCATCTGAAGAATTAAATGAAGTGTGTGAAGAAGCGTGGGCTTTCCCTGATAAAAGATTGATAATCTCAAAAAAATTACTAATGGCGTTCCCTTTCCCGCCAGAGGATAGGGCACTTTGAGAAACACCTCCTAGGGTGGATAAAGCGCTCACACGTTTGTCTAAAAAGGTGGCACTTCCGTCTCCGGATACGGCCGCCCTGAAGGAGCCTGCGGATAGAAAACAGGAGGCAATCCTGAAGTCTATATATACACACACAGGCATTATACTTAGACCAGCTATTGCGTCAGCATGGATGTGCAGTGCTGCCGCTGCGTGGTCAGATTCCCTGTCAGAAAATATTGACACCCTAGACAGGGACACTATTCTGCTAACCATAGAGCATATAAAAGTCTTATACATGAGAGATGCACAGAGGGAGATCTGCCGGCTGGCATCTAAAATAAGTGCATTGTCCATTTCTGCTAGGAGAGGCTTATGGACCCGGCAGTGGACAGGGGATGCAGATTCCAAAAGGCACATGGAAGTTTTGCCTTATAAGGGTGAGGAGTTATTCGGGGATGGTCTCTCGGACCTCGTTTCCACAGCGACAGCTGGGAAGTCAGCATTTTTACCCCATGTTCCCTCACAGCCTAAAAAAGCGCCGTTTTATCAGGTACAGTCCTTTCGGACCCAGAAAAACAGGCGAGGAAAAGGCGGGTCTTTTCTGTCCAGAGGCAGAGGTAGGGGAAAAAGGCTGCAACAAACAGCTAGTTCCCAGGAGCAAAAGTCCTCCCCCGCTTCTTCCTAGTCCGCCGCATGACGGTGGGGCTCCACAGGCGGAGCCAGGTACGGTGGGGGGCCACCTCAAAAATTTCAGCGATCAGTGGGCTCGCTCACAGGTGGATCCCTGGATCTTTCAAGTAGTATCTCAGGGGTACAAGCTGGAATTCGAGGCGTCTCCCCCCCGCCGTTTCCTCAAATCAGCCTTGCCAGCAACTCCCTCGGACAGGGAGGCTGTGCTAGAGGCAATTCACAAGCTGTATTCCCAGCGCGTGATAGTCAAGGTGCCCCTACTTCAACAAGGACGGGGTTACTATTCCACACTGTTTGTGGTACCGAAACCGGATGGTTCGGTGAGACCCATTTTAAATTTGAAATCCTTGAACACATACATAAAAAAATTCAAGTTCAAGATGGAATCGCTCAGGGCGGTTATTGCAAGTCTAGACGAGGGGGATTACATGGTATCCCTGGACATCAAGGATGCTTACCTGCATGTCCCCATTTACCATCCTCACCAGGAGTACCTCAGATTTGCGGTACAGAATTGCCATTACCAATTCCAGACGCTGCCGTTTGGTCTGTCCACGGCACCGAGGGTGTTTACCAAGGTAATGGCGGAAATGATGATACTCCTTCGAAAAAAAGGGAGTTTTAATTATCCCATACTTGGACGATCTCCTAATAAAGGCGAGATCCAAGGAGCAGTTGTTGGTAGGAGTAGCACTATCTCAGGAGGTGCTACACCAGCACGGTTGGATTCTAAATATTCAAAAGTCACAGCTGGTTCCGACGACACGTCTACTGTTCCTGGGAATGATTCTGGACACAGTCCAGAAAAAAGTGTTTCTCCCAGAGGAAAAAGCCATGGAGCTGTCGTCTCTAGTCAGAAACCTCCTGAAACCAAAACAGGTGTCGGTGCATCACTGCACGCGAGTCCTGGGAAAGATGGTGGCTTCTTACGAAGCAATTCCTTTCGGCAGGTTCCATGCCAGAATCTTTCAGTGGGACCTGTTGGACCAATGGTCCGGATCGCATCTTCAGATGCATCGGCTAATAACCCTGTCTCCAAGAACCAGGGTGTCTCTACTGTGGTGGCTGCAGAGTGCTCATCTTCTAGAGGGCCGCAGATTCGGCATACAGGACTGGGTCCTGGTGACCACGGATGCCAGCCTTCGAGGCTGGGGGGCAGTCACACAGGGAAGAAACTTCCAAGGACTATGGTCGAGTCAGGAGACTTCCCTACACATAAATATTCTAGAACTGAGGGCCATTTACAATGCCCTAAGTCAGGCAAAATCCCTGCTTCAAAACCAGCCGGTCGTGATCCAATCAGACAACATCACGGCAGTCGCCCATGTAAAACGACAGGGTGGCACAAGAAGCAGGACGGCGATGGCAGAAGCCACAAGGATTCTCCGATGGGCGGAAAATCACGTCTTAGCACTGTCAGCAGTGTTCATTCCGGGAGTGGACAACTGGGAAGCAGACTTCCTCAGCAGACACGATCTCCACCCGGGAGAGTGGGGACTTCATCCAGAAGTCTTCACACTGATTGTAAATCGTTGGGAACGGCCACAGGTGGACATGATGGCGTCCCGCCTAAACAAAAAACTAGAGAGATATTGCGCCAGGTCAAGGGACCCTCAGGCGATAGCGGTGGATGCTCTAGTGACACCGTGGGTGTACCAGTCGGTTTATGTGTTCCCTCCTCTGCCTCTCATACCAAAGGTACTGAGAATAATAAGAAAACGAGGAGTAAGGACAATTCTCGTGGTTCCGGATTGGCCAAGAAGAGCGTGGTACCCGGAACTTCAAGAGATGATCTCAGAGGACCCATGGCCTCTGCCGCTCAGACAGGACCTGCTGCAGCAGGGGCCCTGTCTGTTCCAAGACTTACCGCGGCTGCGTTTGACGGCATGGCGGTTGAATGCCGGATCCTAAAGGAAAAGGGCATTCCGGAGGATGTCATTCCTACGCTGATTAAAGCCAGGAAAGATGTAACTGTAAAACATTATCACCGCATATGGCGGAAATATGTTGCTTGGTGTGAGGCCAATAAGGCCCCAACAGAGGAATTTCAGCTGGGTCGATTTCTGCACTTCCTACAGACAGGAGTGTCTATGGGCCTAAAATTAGGCTCCATTAAGGTGCAGATATCGGCTCTGTCGATTTTCTTCCAAAAAGAACTAGCTTCACTACCTGAAGTTCAGACATTTGTAAAAGGAGTGCTGCATATTCAGCCCCCTTTTGTGCCTCCAGTGGCACCCTGGGATCTCAACGTGGTGTTGAATTTCCTAAAATCACATTGGTTTGAACCACTGAAGACCGTGGATCTTAAATATCTCACGTGGAAAGTGGTCATGTTATTGGCCTTGGCTTCGGCCAGGCGTGTTTCAGAAATGGCGGCTTTGTCATGCAAAAGCCCTTATCTGATTTTCCATATGGATAGGGCAGAATTGAGGACTCGTCCCCAGTTTCTCCCTAAGGTGGTATCAGCTTTTCACTTGAACCAACCTATTGTAGTGCCTGCGGCTACTAGTAACGTGGAGGATTCCAAGTTGCTGGACGTAGTCAGGGCCTTGAAAATGTATGTTTCCAGGACGGCTGGAGTCAGGAAAACTGACTCGCTATTTATCCTGTATGCATCCAACAAACTGGGTGCTCCTGCTTCTAGGCAGACTATTGCTCGCTGGATTTGTAGCACAATTCAGCTGGCGCATTCTGCGGTGGGACTGCCGCGTCCTAAATCAGTTAAAGCCCATTCTACAAGGAAGGTGGGCTCATCTTGGGCGGCTGCCCGAGGGGTCTCGGCTTTACAACTTTGCCGAGCTGCTACTTGGTCAGGGGCAAACACGTTTGCAAAATTCTACAAATTTGATACCCTGGCTGAGGAGGACCTTGAGTTCTCTCATTCGGTGCTGCAGAGTCATCCGCACTCTCCCGCCCGTTTGGGAGCTTTGGTATAATCCCCATGGTCCTTTCGGAGTTCCCAGCATCCACTAGGACGTTAGAGAAAATAAGATTTTACTCACCGGTAAATCTATTTCTCGTAGTCCGTAGTGGATGCTGGGCGCCCGTCCCTAGTGCGGATTGTCTGCAATAATTGTACATAGTTATTGCTTAATAACGGGTTATTGTTATGAGCCATCTGTTGAGAGGCTCAGTTTTGTTTCATACTGTTAACTGGATATGGTATCACGTGTTGTACGGTGTGATTGGTGTGGCTGGTATGAGTCTTACCCGGGATTCAAAATCCTTCCTTATTGTGTCAGCTCTTCCGGGCACAGTATCCTAACTGAGGCTTGGAGGAGGGTCATAGTGGGAGGAGCCAGTGCACACCAGGTAGTCTAAAAGCTTTCTTTTAGTTGTGCCCAGACTCCTGCGGAGCCGCTATTCCCCATGGTCCTTTCGGAGTTCCCAGCATCCACTACGGACTACGAGAAATAGATTTACCGGTGAGTAAAATCTTATTATTGCATCTGTAATATTTTTCCTTTCAATACAAAATGAAGTTGTGTGTGTTTTTTGTTTTTGTTTTTTTTCTTGAACTTGTGGCCTATGTCAGTGTCCTGTACATGTTTTCCTGTGTTGATGTTGCCATAGTGCATATGTGTTTTGGTCAGTGTTTTTTGTAATATTTTTCCTTTCAATACAAAATTAAGTTGTGTGTGTTTTTTTTCTTTCTTGAACTTGTGGCCTATGTCAGTGTCCTGTACATGTTTTCCTGTGTTGATGTTGCCATAGTGCATATGTGTTTTGGTCAATGTTTTTTTTATTTTTTATTTCTGGTCCTTATGTTTGTTTTAAATAAATACCAAGCATTTCTAAAAGAATAAATGTTTATAAGCATAATGGGTGGATGTATACACAATAGCATGAATTTTTTTTATAATTTATTTTATACAGTGTTTGAAAAAAGCAGTACTACTTGTCGGCCAGTAACTCCTATCACATCTGATGATAATGACGCTGCGGAAGCAGGTAAAGTGTCCATTGTAGTATAGGGTATGCTTGTAAAGGAATGGCCATAACAAAATTGCACTTTCATTAAAAGGTCCATCAAAAGAAGTATGGAGCAGCAGAAGTGGCACTTTTGTAAGACATCACCACAAAAAACCTGTGGCCGAAAAGAAAGCAAGGTCGTATGTCCCGGCACAAACACAGCAGGCTACCCCGCCACGAAGATTATCGTCCGTATGTTCTGTACCCCCACTCCAAATTTTGGACACACCTCCAAGACGTCATCGACACTCCCCTCATCTTGATTGTGAGTATCAAACTGAAAAAAATGTGTAAAATGTCAGAACATAATCAAAATCATTCATAACCGCATTAAGTCAAAACACATCAAAAACTAAAATACTTACTGCAGTAAGTAAAAACTGAAATGGAATCCAAGCTAAATGGCCTTGTCCACATCCAGTAAAGATATGTATGTCCACTTGAGCCATACAGTATGACATTGTGTGTAAGATGCTGCAACAAAAACGCATGTTGGTTTGTTTGCAAAAAGTAAGGTTGTTTTTCCAAATTTCACATGTGTGCTTGAGGTAACATTGCAAAATACATATAAAAACATTACTATGTTTGTTTGAACAAAGCTATAAGGTAACACATTATGCATTCCAATGTTTTTTTTATGGTGGAGTATGTGTGAGCTACAATAAAACTAAAGTGTTTGCTTTCACAATTAAGTAACCAGACACATTTGCCTCAAACAGGCATATGTATGTATTTAAGCTATGAGTGATGATGTTGCTAGCCAGAATAGTTGAAAGCAACAGTGAATGACATGTGTTCCATGTGTAGTGATTTGTTTACATTTCACAAATATATGGATAGCTAACGGAGATTTGTTTAACATTTCAGCTTCGAGTCCTGGGAACAGCATCCCTCCGCAACAACACCAACACAGTGACATGGAGGAGACAAACATCTTAGAAATGCAGCCATTAATGCAAGGAATGAGCCCCCCAGCACCTGTGAGTACACCACCACAGCAAAGCACACCACCACCACAACACAGCCCAACAACACCAGGAACACAAGGCCCTGATCAGGTGTTTTGGACTATTTGGGCTAGACAGCAGGCCACTAATGAAGATAGCCTGCGTAAGCAGACACAAATGTTTGCAAGCCTACCATCTCACCTCAGAAGAATATCAAGAAATCTAAGTAGACAAAATGAACAAACAACCAGAATAGGCAATACCATGGAACTCATGCGTACAGACATTACACAGGTCATGGGCAACTTACAGCGCATAATGGAAGAACAGCACAGACAACAGCAAAGTTATATGAGCATTTTTCAAAACAATCAAAAGATTAATGAAAGTTTATTCCAAATAGTAGACAATCAAAATGCTGCTACACGTGAACTCAATGCCACCCTCACTAACCTGAATGAAACACTCAGATGCATGCACCAACAGCAAACAAGCAGCAGTTCTGGTACGACTACTCCAAATATCACGCCAGTCTCATCACCACCAAGACGCTCCACCAGAGCACGACAACATGACAGTACTAAAGGCAAAGGGCAGGACAAGCAGCCACCCAAAAAAACGTGAAAGAAAACAAGTTAGACATTTGTGATAAGTAACTCAAAATAGTTAGCAAGTGTTTTTTTTGCTAAAAAAATATAACACTTAGCTCCTTGACACTTTTTTCAACACCATTAATTATAAGTGGTACAAACAAAAACATAAAATTTGTACGCACATTTATTCATTACCATTTTTTTTTTGTATTGGAGGAGGGAAATGTTGATGGAGCCACACATACATGTTAGCAGGAAGTAAACTGACCACTTGATTTTTTTCTAATCATTACTCTATCTAGATTCCAATCATTCTCTTTTCCTGCAGATACAATAATTGCCAGCCAGGCAGAATGTCTTTAGCAGGAAGTAAACTGACCACTTGATTTTTTTTCTAATCATTACTCTTTCTAGATTCCAATCATTCTCTTTTCCTGCAGATACAATAATTGCCAGCCAGGCAGAATATCTTTAGCAGGAAGTAAACTGACCACTTGATTTTTTTCTAATCATTACTCTTTCTAGATTCCAATCATTCTCTTTTCCTGCAGACAATCCAAATTACAATGTTATTGATACATATCTTAGCTTTCTTATCTATACAACATTACAAGAAGAACACAATTGAGTTGCGTAAAAAGCCTGTAATATGTTGGCTTTGTTTTGTTTGAAAAACATTGTCCAAATGAATGTCAGTATTGTTGGGACATGTTTGTGTGTGTTAAAAATTAGTAAGAATGTTTTTACACATGATGCTGAAACAAACAAATATGTACTTTTACAACAAAAAACAAAAAATGTGTATAATAATGTATATGTGTGGCAAACTGTGTATTTACTTACACATCATCAAGTTTACAGCATCAAACATTAGGAAATAAATTATTCCTGATTACAGTAAGTTTGTGTGTCTTAAATATGATGGTGCATCACACATAGGGACACATGTATTCCTCAAGGCTAACATATTATATGTTGAGGAGTGTTTTTTGGGAACACAGGTTCTCAAACTCGGCCCTCAGGAACCCACACAGTGCATGTTTTGCAGGTTTCCTCACAGAATCACAAGTGACATAATTAGCTCCACCTGTGAACCTTTTAACATATGTCTGTGAGTAATTCATACACCTGTGCTTCTACTGGGTTACGTGAAAAACATGCACTGTGTGTGGTCCTGAAGGCCGAGTTTGTGAACCTGTGCATTAGGACGTTACACACAATGATAAAGTGAAATACTAAATGGATGATGTGGGCTTGTAAGAAATTAGCACTGCAAGTTTACGATCACTTATCCAGACTTAATGCATGCCACTGTTTTGAGAATAAAAATACACACAATACACATGCGACATTTGTTTTTCATATAGCGAGGGTATGTTTGTATGTGTCAAGGAGACAGACACATTCTGAGTAATGGTTTTTGGAAAAAAAGGCAAAACATCTATTTATGATTACACAACAAATGAAATAAGCAAACCAAGCTTACCTTAGAAATAGCGATTGATGATCTCTTGCCTAACTAACCTGCCTCCCTACATCAGTACTCCAAGTATCACCAGATGTCTCTAATTCCTCTGCTTACTGGCTGCTTTCTTCCTCCTCCTCCTCCTCAACATGTGGCAGATGTTGTTGCAAACACATGTTATGAAGAAAGCAGCAGCAGAACACAATTTGAGTCACCTTGGAGGGACTATACAACAAAAGGCCACCAGACTTATCCAGACACCGAAACCTAGATTTCAGCACACCAAAACATATTTCTATCACATTCCGCGTGGACTTATGTGCATGATTGTAATTGTGTTCAGCAGGGGTATCAGGTCGGGACAATGGAGTTAGAAGCCAAGAGAAACAGCCATATCCTCCATCACCTAAAAGACAGATATAGTAACGTGATTCATGTTAAGATACAGCAACACATAAGTAACACACTGTGGGGCAGATGTATTAACCTGTAGAAGGCATAAGGAAGTGAAAAACCAGTGATATGTGCAAGGTAATAAAGGCAGCAGACAATCTGTTCCTAAATGTTCATTTACATATTGGAGCTGATTGGCTGGTGCCTTTATCACCTTGCACAGATCACTGGTTTCTCACTTCCTTATGCCTTCTACAGGTTAATACATCTGCCCCTGTATTTGGACAAAGTATACACAGGCCTACACATATCAAATTACATACCCAGCAGCCATCCATCTGGCATTTGTCCGTCCTCAAACTTATCAAAGAGGGATGACTGACGGAGGATGAAGGAGTCATGGCAGCCCCCAGGGTAACCAGCAACAACACTCATTATTTTGAGATTTGCATCACAAACCACCTGCACATTTGTGGAGTGTTCGAAATGGCAGTTTGTATATATGTGCTGCCTGCCCCTAGGTGGTCTCAGCTGAATGTGTGTGCAATCTATGGCTCCAAGCACATTGGGCATGCCAGCCAGCTCATAGAAATCTACCCTGACGGCATGCCACTGAGACTCCTGGGTAGGGAAGCAGATTGAGGCCTCGATGTGGGGCTGCAAAACAGCCAACACCTGTGTGTATATTTTAAAGCACAATAAACATGAGATTTTAGGACAGAACTGGCCACCAAGAAATTAAAACAAACACAAAACAGAAGAGGTCGTTAGGTATACATCACCTGTGTTAAGATTCTGGAAAATGAGGGCTGTGAGATTCCTATGACATCCCCAGACACAGCCTGAAAGCTGCCAGTAGCCTTAAAGTGCAACACAGCCAGGAGTTTGTGCAGGCCTGAGA
Source organism: Pseudophryne corroboree (assembly GCF_028390025.1). Taxonomy (NCBI): domain Eukaryota; kingdom Metazoa; phylum Chordata; class Amphibia; order Anura; family Myobatrachidae; genus Pseudophryne; species Pseudophryne corroboree. Next base: position 274,966,485 of record NC_086447.1, on the reverse strand, counting down.
CAGGGCGAGAGCGTGCTGTCTCATGGTCTAGGCCCAGTTTGACAAGGTCATACAGACGGAAAAAGTTGTTACGATTTAGACGGAACATCTGTATGACCTTATCATCGGACAATGCGTTCAAGTTTAAACGCCCCCTAAAAAAACGAGGCCTGCGCAGACTCCGCGGAACCTGTACAACCTGCTGACCATGTTCAGTTTCTTGGCCCTGGTTACTTACAGGGTGATGTCTGAGTCTGAGGAATCCCACAGCACACAAAAGATCACTGGCCCACAGTCCTGCTGCCATTTCTGAGTGTAGGTGTATTGAAATGGGCCTAACATCCTTTTATAGGCATCCTAATTCAGGTGTGAGTGATTTTTTTATTTGCAACACATGTAAACACGACTGAAAAAAGCAGGTCTATTTTTTTGCCGCTTTTTTTTTACGAATCGCAAAAAAATACGACCGCATTTGAGCACTCAGAGACTAACACCCAAATACGAATGAATAGTGAATTCCCGTATTCTATGAAATAACAGCCGCGTTTGACCGATGGTCTATTCATTCGTATTTCGGAACGTTGTCATTCAAACCATTACGAATAGACCAGACACTGCCGAGATTGGTGCTTAGTGAATTCCCGGATTGGGACTTAGAAAAAAAAACACAAATCAGCCAAACTCGGATTTTTAGTAAATACTGGCCCAAGGGTCACAATACTGTCTGGGTAATTATCGACCGTTTCTCTAAGATGGCACATGTTGTACCTTTGACTGGGTTACCATCAGCTCCCAAGTTGGCTTTGTTATTTATCCGAGAACATTTCCGCCTGCACGGCTTACCTCAGGAAATCGTTTCTGACCGGGGGGTACAATTCACTGCAAGATTCTGGAGAGCTCTCTGTACGGCTTTACAAATAAAACTCAAGTTTTCATCCGCTTACCATCCACAAACCAATGGGCAAACTGAACGCGTCAATCAAGATTTAGAGACTTTTCTCCGTGTTTATCTTTCTCCTTCGCAAGATGATTGGGTGGATCTGTTGCCATGGGCCGAGTTTGCCCATAATCATCTATACCACTCTTCGACTGGTGAGTCCCCATTTTTCATTCATTATGGGTTCCATCCTCAAGTTCCTGAATTACCCATTTGTCCTCCGGAGGAGGTTCCTGCTGCAGCCTCTACTCTTCGGCACTTCAGCCAAATTTGGAGTCGAGTTCATGCTAATCTCAAGAGAGTCTCCGGCCGCTATAAGTTCTTTGCGGATAGGAAGCGACGAGCAGCTCCCCAATACAAGGTTGGTGACAGGGTATGGCTTTCCACCCGCAACCTCCGGTTAAGGGTGCCCACTATGAAGTTTGCCCCAAAGTTTATTGGTCCTTACCCCGTGTTACAAGTCCTGAACCCGGTTGTCTGCAAAGTGGGATTGCCTTCCCACCTCCGGATACCAAACTCCTTTCATATTTCTCTCCTTCGCCCCCTTATTTTAAACCGGTTCCATTCAAAGTCCCCAAGGTCAACCTCTGCAGAGTCTGAAGCTGGAACGGACTTTGAAATCAAAGCTATTCTTGACTCTCGTTATCTTCACAAGAATCTACAGTATTTGGTGGAGTGGAAAGGTTTTGGCCCCGAGGAGAGGAGCTGGGTCAAGGCTACTAAAGTTATGGCTCCCCGACTGGTGCGGGCTTTCCATTCCAGACATCCAACAAAACCTGGAAAGTGTCCGGGGGCCACTCCTGGAGGAGGGGGTACTGTCACACGCAATAGTTCACTGCGCTTACCCCTGCGTGCCTGCTGGTCTGTGTTGCGGCCTCCGCCTTCATTGGTCCACGGGCTCCTGCGCCTGGCTAGCGCGGCTCCCGGCGGTTCTCCAGGGCAGGGGCACCGCCATGACACCCAGCATCACGTGGGCGGGGAGCAGGTGACGTCATCAGACTGTTCCGCCAATCCAGCGGAGGCAGGAGATTCAAAGGCAGACGCCGGGCAGCGCCTCGGCGCCTGAGTACTGTCTTTTCCCCTGAAGTGGATGCCAGTGCTTCTGTCCTCGGCGGATCTCTCTGCAGCATACCCCAGTGTCTCCGGCATTTCCAGGTGTCAGTTGTTGCACAGCTTCCAGCGTTCCCAGCCGCTGCTGGGTTCCACTGCGCTCTAGTCACCAGTGCTTCTTGGAGTCAGCGTGGGCTGCAGGTTAAACGTCGCTCTCAAGTTACACAAGTCCTCAGTGTCTTTAACCCTCGCTCTCAAGTTATACAAGTCCTCAGTGTCTTGAACCCTCGCTCTCAAGTTATACAAGTCCTCAGTGTCTTTAACCCTCGCTCTCAAGTTATACAAATCCTCAGTGTCTTTAGCCACCGCTCTCAAGTTCTTCAAATTATCAGTGTCTTTAACCACCGCTCTCAAGTTCTTCAAATCATTGATGTCTTTAACCACCGCTCTCAAGTTCTTCAAGTCATCAGTGTCTTTGGCCACCGCTCTCAAGTTCTTCAAATCATCAGTGTCTTTAACCACCGCTCTCAAGTTCTTCAAATCATCAGTGTCTTTAACCACCGCTCTCAAGTTCTTCAAATTATCAGGGTCTTAACCACCGCTCTCAAGTTCTTCAAATCATCAGTGTCTTTTAACCACCGCTCTCAAGTTCTTTAGTCACCAGTATCTTTTACCATCACTCACAAGTACTTCCTGGACATTTCTCCATACGCTCCTTCTCTGTTATGTGACATTGTGTTGCTCTCTTCCTGCAATAAAGTCCTTTAATATTTTCACCAAGCTTTTCTGTCAGAGTCCTGTATGAGGAAGACTTATATCAAGCCATCCCATATCAAGCCAACTGTGGTTCCTCTCCCCTACCATCGGGAGAACCCCCGAGTTCACAACACCCCCAACCTAGGTCAGTGACAGTGTCATTCCGAGTTGTTCGCTCGCTAGCAGATTTTAGCAGCATTGCACACGCTAGGCCGCCGCCCTCTGGGAGTGTATCTTAGCTTAGCAGAAGTGCGAACGAAAGATTAGCAGAATTGCGAATAGAAATTTCTTAGCAGTTTCTGAGTAGCTCCAGACCTACTCACAGATTGCGATCAGCTTAGGCCATTTCGTTCCTGGTTTGACGTCACACACACGCCCAGCGTTCGGCCAGCCACTCCCCCGTTTCTCCAGACACTCCCGCGTTTTTTCCTGGCACGCCTGCGTTTTTCCGCACACTCCCAAAAAACGGCCAGTTTCCGCCCAGAAACACCCACTTCCTGTCAATCACACTCCGATCACTTCAACGATGAAAAGTCTTCGTTCGGACGTGAGTAAATCTACTAAGTTTTGTGCTAAAATACTTAGCGCATGCGCACTGCGTACCATGCGCATGCACATTTTAGCCTTAATCGCTCCATTGCGAAAATCGGCAACGAGCGAACAACTCGGAATGACCCCCAAGATGTGAACATCTGATTTTTGGTGTTAAAATGCATAAGTGAGACAAGTGATTATTCTATCACTAAAATAATCTTATATTAATAACATACACTGAAAAAACTCCTTACATTTTGTTAAAAAACTCACTAATTACAAAAAAAACTTTGCTTCAGGACCCCACAGTAGATGCGCTCCTGGTTTTGTGGTAATGTTCCATGATCAGATGATGAAAGCATAAAGAAACCTTTGTACACTGGTTTATCAAATCTTATTTATATGTGAGTGCATCTGGGGTGTTATACACAAGATAAATCTACAGGTCTGATTATAATCTGTACAGTATTGCACAGCCACTGCAAAGCAACTGCCCAATATGGTACAACAGGTTGCAGTCCGTTTACCGGCTGTCCGGATCCCAGTGTTGAGGAGACCGATGCCAGAATCCCAACACCTGCCGATAAACAATCAGCCGGCATTCCCGTCAACCACCCATACTTCCCACCCGGTTGGTGGGTCCACACCACCGACCAAGTGGGAAGAGAATCTGTGGCGAGGTAACTTGCTGCCTTGCCACCGATATTCTGACAGACGGGATGCTACTGTCAGGATAATGACAGCCGGCGTCCGGTCTGCCGGGACATCGTATGTATCCCAGTACAACTAATATGGTAATGCTGCAGGAGATGTCTTTAGATGCCTCCTGCCAGCATATGCATTCCAAGTGCTGCATCCAAAGAGGCATCAGACCACCATGGGGACCATTGGTCGCGATGGTCGCAGCTATCTGTGTTAGCCGAAGCTTTCTCAGACTGGCCATCAGAACACCTCTGTCGAGTCCACAATGTCTGCACCTGACAACACAGATCCTGGGCCCGGCCCACCTTCAAAACGGGGGCAACATGCCTTGGTTTTAAAGAATGGTACCAGTCGCCGATCCCCAAATACCACAGCATGTCAATCATTCTCCGGCTAAGGGGGGTATGGGACTACGAGCTATAACACAATACTCATTCTGCAAATGTGCAGTTCCACCAATTCGGGAAGCGTGGATTGGCTGAGAGCCAGCCACTCACAGCCAGTCAGCGGCCAGTTACCATGGAAGTGGCCACTGATTGGCTGCTATACAAGTGACGGAACCCACGTGGGGGCTTACTGGGACCTGTAGTCAGCCTGTAAAGGACAATATTACTTTTTTTTACTGCTCCTCACCGTCAACCTGGTACCCACCAGCAGGGGTGCAGGGGATAGCCCCGGCCTTCCGCCCAGGTCTAGGGTAAACTGGAGAGGGGGATCTCTTTATTGGGGGGGGGGGGGGGTCCTCAACTCCTCATATCCCCAGAATCCCCGGTTTGGGCTGACTAGTTAGTGTGGATGAATTCTTTGGCTGGGGAGACCACAAAACCATGTCGCCTGGTTGTGGCATTACACCCCCGCTAGTGAAGCATGGAGCCTTTTCTAAGAATACGGGGGACTCCTACGAACACCCCCCCACCCCTATATTTTCAGACCCAGGGCCGGCTCCAAGAACCCGGTGCTGATTCAGTAAATACAGGATATCCCAATGCATTTTGTCCTGTGTATTTTTTTGATCCAGGACCGGCTCAAGGAGACCAGGGCTGGTTATAGTGGGGAGGGGGGGGCACACATTATTATTATTATTGTTATTTTTTGTACTCTTTCTGTAATTTTACACAGAGAAGCACTGAAAAGATCACACTTATTATTCTGATCTGTGCAGGCTTCTCCAAACCCTGCTCAGGGGTTCGTCTATTTCAAAAGTGTATCTTGTTCTGAGTTTACCTAATTCTCGGCTGTGTTTGCAAACACGAATCTTGGTAAAGTTCTGTGTACTGTGGTAAAGTACTTTCGAGTTTGTCCAATGGTGCATTTGATCGTATTTGTGAATTCACCCAGGGCTGTATTAACCCATGGCCGGGTCCCTAGGCTTTGAGGCATTTCGGGCCCCCTCCGGCACTTCATTTGCCATCTGACGGTTGATAAGCAGAGCTTCCGCCATTATTTACACTTGCAGTTTTTACCAATACCCAATTGAAATAAAGTTTGCTGTCCTCTTTTCTCACAGCGCAATCTTTCTTCCTTTTCTTTTCACTTTTGAAATAGTGTTAGTGCGCTATTGGTCACCTTTCCCCCCCCCCCCCATCCATTGACTCAAAAGAAAGAAACCTCAGCTGACGATGAGTGTTCCTTGCTACAGCGTAAATTGCAAAGCGCCCTTAACAATTTGTGCCATAGGGCACAGGTAACAGTGCCTCAGCAAAAAAAAAAAAAGATGGGCCCCTAGGCTTCAGCATAGTCAGCCTTACAGATATACAGCCCGGATTTCACCTGTGTTTGGAAGCTCGATTCAATGCAAAACTCCCATGTTTGGCTTTAGCATATTTTCATGTTTGAAAAAAATGGGCAAATACACCTGAGAATGCAACGCGGGTAAACACAATTCTTAGTCAATTTACCCCTTAGACTCTAACTGTATTTTGCTGTATTCATCACTTCTTTAATGAGAATGAAGCTCCCAGCCCATGTAGAGGTAAAAAATAAAATATATCCTAAATACCTTTTTGGGGGATATGTTACGGATTGCTGAAGGAGTCCCATTCATAGAAGTTCAACTTGGCCTCTTTGTAGAACAACTTTTTTGTACTCTAGCAGAAGGGAAGGTTTCACCAGAAAACTTTACCTATTTCCAATCATCACTTGTCCAGCTCTTGTACTTTATGACCCATTACAAGCGAGTCTTCTTCATTGTATACTAGAAAGTGTTGCTTTTCTATTAGTCTTCTTGCAGTTCTGATCACTTCTAGATGTCTGATCCAGACTGTTCAGTACACCAGCAGCTGCTAAATCTATTTGTTTTATCTGGAGAAATAATTCTTACTAGTAAAGATTTACCCTATCCATTTATATGACACAGATGTGGTTTTACTGTAAGTTTTAATAAGCCCCAAAACACTAGATTTACTGTCTCCAACAGAGCCAACAATATCACAGTCACGGATGTATTATTTTTAAGAGCTAAAATTTAAGCTATTTTCTTGTGTAAGATCCACACTGAACACAGAATGAAGAACAAGTAGAATATTGTTTACTTGACAAAACACTGACTCTAGTGATGTTCTTTAATCTTTTAAACCCAGATTCAGGCACCATGGAGCGACTTACAGTAGTTGATCTGACTCATTTTTTGGGGCGGAATTCAAATGTTGCCACCCCCTCCCAGCCCCTATCGTGCCCGCCAGCTGCAATACAAATGTTGCTGCCGACGGGAGTGCCATCAGCATTCCAGCTCGCTACCCCTGGGGGCGGCGAGCTGAAATTCGTGAAAAAGTGACCCTTTTGGGTGGCCAAACTGGACTTTTTGCGATCGCGCCCATGACTTTAGTCAGGTTTAGCCACTTTTTTACATGGCTAAACCCGGCTGCTATGGGCATGATAGGGGCGATAACAGAGGACAATTGTATATTGCCCCGCTACTCCCGTCACTTAAGACGGGAGATCAGGCGTGATCAGTAACGGCTCTTGCCACGGGCAAGCAGTACTTTTGCCCGGGGCGCTGCTGCCGTGGCAAGAGCCGCTACTAACTAGGATGGCGGCGGCGGGTTTGAAAAGCTCCTCTCCGCGAAGGGAATCTAGACACGCAGTAAGGTAGCGTCTAGTTTCCCTTCGTGGAGAGGACCTTTCTGTGCAGCGCTATGGGAGAGACGTCATGACGTCTCTCCCATAGATCAGAGGAGCAGCGCCGGCACCGGAGACAGTGCAGTGGTCGGGAACAGGCACGGGGCTGGTAAGTATTTTTTATACAACTAATGGGGGCACAACTATTGGGGCCACAACTAATGGGGGCACAGCTGCAGGGGGCACAACTACTGGGACCACAACTAATGGGGGCACAGCTGCAGGGGGCACACTAAGGGGGGCACAACTACTGGGGCCACAACTAATGGGGGCACAGCTGCAGGGGGCACAACTACTGGGGCCACAACTATTGGGGGCACAGCTGCAGGGGGCACAACTACTGGGGCCACAACTAATGGGGGCACAGCTGCAGGGGGGCACAACAGCTGCAGGGGGCACAGCTACAGGGGGCACAACAGCTACTGGGGGCACGGCTGCAGGAGGCACAACAGCTACTGGGGGCACAACACAGCTACTGTGGGCACAGCTCTACAGGGTGCCCAACGCTACAGGGGGCAAAACTACAGGGAGCAAAAATGACCACGCCCCTTTCCTATGAAGCCACGCCCCCAATTTTTACGCGCGCAATCAGCGCGCACTAACCCTATTTTAATGTCCCGGGAGAGGGAGGGGGGCACCAATGGAAAATTTCGCCCTGAGCGCCACAAGGTCTAGAACCGGCCCTGGGCGTGATATATCAATTGAATCTCGCCCAAAGTGTACTGTTACTGGTTGAGATGATGGTATTCTTTTAATATTTAGTTTGTTCAGGTCAGTCTTTATTTATTTTAAAGGAACATCTCAAGCAGAGTAGAGCTCTGGGTAAAAGTACAGCTCTTGATAATAAATCAGGTCACATTTCTGCACATATCTTGGAAACCGTTTTTTTTCTTTGTTTTCCCTAAAGCTTGAAGATAATATGGGCAGTGAAAGAATTATGTTGAGCCTAGGAGCTATGCATAGTTTACTTATCCAGTGAAATATGTACCTCAATCCAAAGTTATCCTTATTAATATTCCAGAACTGAACAGAACAGAGTACATTTTTACATACTGTGGTGAATTTGGTACATGTCTAGGACTCAAACCATTCTTCATACATGGTAACAATTACCAATACATATTTAAAAAGTTGCAACATTTTTTAATCTGGATAAAATCAATTTTAAAACTTAGAAATGGGTACCAGAGTAGGTTCTGGGTAACCTGCGTCCTCTCAGACCTGCCAACAGTTCCAACATGAAAGGCAAATGCAATAGTATTATTGCACAATTAAAGTGAATGCTGGTTCGGACAAGTTCTGCTTTACAGTGGAAATTGCACACGACCAAACAAGATGTGGGAGTCAGACTTTTGGAGTCACCTGATAATCCATTTGATAATTCCCAGAGTTTACCAGTGGAATACAGCTCAATTACCCCGACTGGTGGACTTAATCGTGTAGTGTAGCAAAACCCTATATTGAGAAGTGTTCTGAGTGGTGTCTGTAAATGTATATAGGAGATGGTGAGGCAAATGGTACGTTGAATACAGTCATGTTCCACCTGCTCATTCTGGGAGTGTAGTTGGGTTTAGCAAAGAGGTTTTGGTGCTAGAAATAGAAGAACAGAGAAGCAAAAGTTTGTATTTTGTCAAAATTGTTCTCTAACATGCAGTAGGATTGTATTACCTCCATGTTGTTGTGTAAGGAGTAAAAAATCTGAATTAAACTTGTCATGCCAGTCAGATAGTGTTAAAGGCTTAGTGTAGCATCTAACCCTAGAGCGGAGGTATTGGATGCATCCTGTTTAAATGTGTATAAATGATCCCTAGGTTCCAGAATCCTAAAGGTGAGGGTTCAGGTACGTCCACCCGAGTTGCATCTTAGAAAAGGCTTTACTATAGAAGTGTGAGCCAGTGTCTGCTGGTGAAAATAGCCTGCCATGTCCTAACACAGTAAATACTGTACATATGCTTTGTGGTTGTACTGGAACTTTTTAGGATTGCTTGAAATCTTTCCTGTGAGAAATGTCTTTACCCATGTGTAAGGTATATCGCAAGTAAAGAACCATATCTACAGTGCAGTTCATCTTTTCTTCATAAGCTTTCTAATGCCTGTGAGGTGGTTAGGAACACTCGAGAAAGCAGAACTGAGATCAAATACAGTTAAATACTTGGGCCTTGGGAGAATACTTGAAAGGATGGTTACCACAGGTTGGGTACTACAAGCAAAATGGGGACGACATCATCAATCACGGCACTAAAGTTTGCAACAAATCTGTAGGTCTTGTTATCTGGGATCCAGATAGAAAATATAGGAAAGTCCAGTACTGGGACATAATACCTTTATCAATAAAGAGCTGTTAGAACCTGAAACTTATTTGTTTGTGGCACATCGAGATGAACTCCGTCAGATGGGCAATAGGGATAACATACACAGGCAACAAATAGTGGGCTATGGGATTAGTAATACTACCCGCTGCTGCCACTGTATGATGTGAAAGAGGGGCAAAAGAAAAATGTGATTAGGACAGATTTAAAAGCACTCATATTTTGTCAGACACTGTGCAAACCATCAGTGTAGATGGCAAATAGTGGGGCTTTGAGATTCTTATGTGTGGGGTGTGTAGAAAAATGTGTTTGTGTGGGAGGGGGAGGGTCATTTAGGTACTAAAGGGTCTATTTACTAAACCTTGGATGGAAATAAAGTACCAGCCACACAGCTCCTAATTGTCATTTTTCAAACCCAGCCTGTAACATTTAGGAGCTGATTGGCTGGTACTTTATCTCCAAGGCTTAGTAAATAGACCCCTAAGGCCCTTATTCAGCTTCAGTGACAAAATTGAAAATCAGGCGATTATCGGCCATCTGCGCATGCGTTGTGAATGCATTGCACATTCATGGCCAGCGATTTGCAATTGCATCTTGACAGGATGTGATCGCATCTTGATCGACAGGCAGTGGCTGTTCGTGGGCGTTCACATAGTGTTTATGGGAAGTGGTCAGAAAAAAGCAGGTGTGTCATGGCTTTTTTCATGGCGTGCATGTGACGTTAGATGTGATTGCTGCAATTAAACTCATGGCGCCCAGTGCGACTGCATTCTCATTATTCGGGGTAGCTCTTGGTTAATGGTACTCGGATTTTGCGATGCACTGACAATTCTGCAGCTGCATTCACAGAATTGCGAATGCATCGGTAGGTGGCTTGTTCTGTGCTGGGCGGTTTTTGCTGTGCAATTCTACGCAGTTGCAGTTCTGCTACAATCGCAGAACTGCAACTGAATCTGAATGAGGTCTTAAGTCTGCTGACAAAGATACTGACTATTCAAATGACGTGTTTTAGGCATACTCTGCTAAAGTTTTGAGTTTGCACATGCAAAGTCTGTCTTCCAAACCTGTGTGATTTGCCCATGATTTGTCCCTCACCTACCTCCCTAAGGAGTTGTATTTTTAAATACCACTCCGACTCCAAGTTATTGTGGAGCAACATCATCAATAGGTAAAATTTTAAGTATTCAAAATATCTTTTTATTAATTAAAAGGAAAGAATTGTAGGAGTTCTGGTCTTTGACCGTTCTCCAACTGAAACCATCAAGCATGAAAACTTGTAATAATACAACTAAGGCAAACTTGCCTACTCTCCCGGAATGGCTGGGAGGCTCCCGAAAATCGGGTGACCCTCCCGGCCCCCCGGAAGAGCAGGCAAGTCTCCCGATTTGCGGGGTCCCCCCTGCCCGTCCGCCCACTTAGTGTGTAAAGTGGGCGGTCCGGGCAGTCGATGACGCGATTCTTGCTGAATCGCGTCATCATAGCCACGCCCCCTGCAGTGTAATGCCGGTGATCGCTGCATTACAGAGTGGGGGCGTGGCTTAAAGGAGGAGTCACTGTGGCCCCGCCCTTGCTCCGCCCAATCCCACCCTTGCTCCGCCCCTGTCCCGCCTCCGACCACCCCCTCCTTCACATCACAGCCTCCCCTGCCCGCCCGCTGAGCCGACCTGGCTGCTCTCTCCCGCAGAGAGCAGCCAGAATATCGGTAAGTATGAACTAAGGGCAGTATCCAATTAGCCCTGATAATGTTGCATCGGCAAAAAATAAGTTTTGGGTTTTTTTTGCAATTTTTAAAACATTTTTGTAATTTTTTTATTTTGTAGGTATCCAATTGTTATGCATGAAAATATCCCCCCTGTTTTTTGTGCGAAAATACATAAGGTCTACAAAAAGACGCAGACCTATGTATTTTCGGGACCTCAATCACTGAAAAAAAAACGCTTATCGCGGATTTGGCATCTGGCAATAAGTGGCGGCTATCGGGGCTAATTAGATAGCACCCAGTAAATCAATTATCTGTGGCAAATTACAGCGGATAATGGGATACCCCCTTAGTATTTTCATAAATTGGGGAAGAGCACGGCTGTCTCTAGTCACAAGTTTGAATAACATGGACATTTCAAAACAAAGTAGGAATACCCCATGCCAACCAGGGCTGTCTTAGCAGCAGTGTAGGGCAAAGCAATGCACTGGGGCCCCTACCCATGGATTCATGGGAAAATAAATTTACACAGCAGAACAATAACTGGTGCCAAGTGCCAGAAAGAGATATGATAAACACCCCCCCCCCCCCCCCTCCCCACAACTGGAATAAAGGCAGGGGCATGGTCTCACAGGGAAGGAGCATATTCTCACAATAGTACCCCCAATTAAAATGACGCCAAAGAAGGCTACCATACTCACATTACACCGCCAGGGCCGGTGCTAGGGTGTTCGGCGCCCTCCTGCAAAATATAAATTTGCGCCCTCCCATACTTTACATGCAGGGCTGGAGGGTTACCATGGCCTCTTGGGCCCCTGAGCTGCAGGAGATCCGTGTAAGCCTATGGATGTGAACTCTCTGCCCATACACACCCTGTGCAGCGCTAGTTACGGCCCTACACACAGACAGTGCCGTAACTAGACATTTTAGCGCTGTGTGCAAGAGAGGGCATTGGCGGCCTCCCTGTATGTAGAACAGGGGCACTGCGCGCCGCAGACGCGCGCAAAAAAATAGGGGCGTGGCTTCATGGGGAAGGGGTGTGGCCACAAAATAACACCAATTCATATTACATATTATAGTAGTCTCCATTATTCAAACTACGCCGCACAGCAGCGCCACTACACCAGGTAGAGCCCCTTTTACACATTACGGCGGACAGATTTCCCTTTTTACACATTACGGCAGACAGCGCCCCCCTTTTTACACGTTAAGGCAGACAGCGCCCCCCTTTTTACACGTTAAGGCAGACAGCATCCCCCTTTTTACACATTACGGCAAACAGCGTCCCCTTTTTACACATTACGGCAGACAGAGTCCCTTTTTACACATTACAGCAGACAGTGTCCCCTTTTTACACATTACGGCAGACAGCGCCCCCTTTTTACACATTACGGCAGACAGCGTCCCCCTTTTTACACATCACGGCGGACAGCGTCCCTTTTTTACACATTACGTCGGACAGTGTCCCCCTTATTACACATTACGGCAGACAGCATCCCCCTTATTACACATTACGGCAGACAGCGTCCCCTTTTTACACATGACGGCTCTGCATACAGATACACACATACATAAATACAGTATATACATAAATACAAACACACACATACATACACATACCCAGACACACACACACACACTTTCTCTCTCACTCTTTTTACATCCACTTACCACAGTTGTGCTGGCCAGATCTTCAATAGCATGATCCTGTGTAGCTCCGCCCCCTTGGTCCGTGTAGCTCCGCCCCTTTTCGCACAAACGATCACTGACACTCCTCTCCCTGTCACAGGGGAGAGAGGAGAAGGCTTCATGCTGCCGGCGCTGCTGCGGCTGCCTGTCAGCTGGGATGCAGAGCAGTGAAGGCGCCTCTCCTGCCCGGCGCCTACCTGCACTGCATCCCTTTGCTGAGCGGGTAGCGCTGGGCCTGTACACCGCATAAGTCCCTTATTGACATTACACCACACAGTAGTGTCCCTTATACATGTAACACCACACTGTAGTTTCCCTTATTACACTCTGTGCAGGTGCTGGAGTGAGCCCTGGACAGTGCAGACAGCCAGGGCTGCCATCAGAAATTGTGGGGTCCGGGACTGATAAATAGGCAGGGACCCCACCACAGCAACCTCTCACCTCCCCATGTGTCCCATCAGCAGCCTCTAATTTCCCCAGCAACCAACTCCCTCCAGAAGCCTCGCACCTCCATTTCCCACTAACCTCCAGCTGCCTCTCACCTCCCCCTGTGACCCACTCCCTCCAGCAGCCTCAAACCCTCCCTATGTTCCACTCCATCCAGCTGCGTCTCACCTCATCATGCGACCCATTCCTTCCAACAGCCAGCCTCACACCTCCGTGACTCACTCCCTCCAGCAGCCTTGCACCTCCATGTCCCACTCCCTCCAGCTGCCTCTCACCTCCCCCTGTGACCCACTCCCTCCAGCAGCCTTACACCCTCCCTATGTTCCACTCCCTCCAGCTGCGTCTCACCTCATCATGTGACCCATTCCTTCCAACAGCCTGCCTCACACCTCCGTGACTCACTCCCTCCAGCAGCCTTGCACCTCCATGTCCCACTCCCTCCAGCTGCCGCTCGCCTCCCAGTGACCCACTTCCTCCACTTGCCTCTCACCTCCCTGTGTGACCCATTCCCTCTAGCAGTCAGCCTTGCACCTCCATGACTCCCTCCCTCCAGCATTCTTGCACCTCAGTGTCCCATTCCCTCCATCTGCCTCTCACATCCTCTGTTGTCATCTGCACACAGTCTGTTTGCAGCCTTGCTCCTTGAGGCTCCTCACTGTAGTGCAGCAGCCGTAACCTCAGTGGAGAGAGACAGGCAAAGTGACAGCGCAGCTGGCAACCTCTACCTTGCTGGGCAGCACATAGCAGGTCTGGATTTCTGTGCTGGCAGGTCCCACCCCTCCTCTCTATTGCAGCCCTCCTCAATGTCATTGGCTGTGCTATCGGCTGCAGCTGTTGTTTAGTCCAGCGCCCGAAGGGTGGGGGGTCAGGTATTAACCACAGGCCCTTACAGTCCTGCCTACTAAGCCCTATGGAAGAGACAGCCCTGATTGCCAACTGATGACATAAGTCTATATAACAGTTTTTGAGACACTGATGAGCGATAGCTGTACCACTTACAGTCCTAACAATAGACATATTAATTAGATTAACTTACCACATGACTGCGATATTAAAGATTTATTTTTTATTTTTTTTAAAGTCATTTTTCCCCCATTACTTAATGGTCCCTTTTACCCTTTATCTAGGGTTAAGCAAAAGTAAAGCTTTTCCAGAGTAAATCCATTCTCAGTGACCATTATCTTCGGTAACTTTAGGAAAATAAGTACATCGCTTATTTGATGGTTACTCTATGAATAACTAAAACACCAGTTGCTGTATAACAATTTATAAAAAAAAACAGAGTTACCCATCAACACCGTGTTTCTTGAAACTGAGCCATGTAACATTGTGTAACATTAATGAAAGATAATATAAATGAATACATGGACTTCCCAAGAGGTTCTGAAACAAGCTTACAATATCATATTTCCATAATTAAGCAAACCACATATACTATCTAATTTAGCCTATTTGTTGTAAGTGACCTGTCGCCATGAATAATGATCAATATCAAGATGCAAATCACTATATATTCCTACATATATATATATATATATATATATATTGTCAAAGTCGAAAAATATTACAACACACACACCAAGTACAAACCACACACAGATGGCCTCCATGTGCGTACTTGCTCTGCTGTGCGTGCACATATCCGCAATTTGCGTATGGTCGCTCCCGCGGTCATGCGCATTAGTGCGTGGTATGGGTATTTACGGTAGAGTTTGTGAACGCATGGAAAGCTATCAAAACACATTACATATTTAATCCAAATAGTGCACAATGTACACATAGTATCCCTGAACCACATCAGAAAGTAACAACAGTTTGATTGGTTTCAGAACAAAGGGATTCACCTTTACAGAATAGGAGGGGACAGAACAAGGTCATAAGGTGGTGTTTGGTATCCAGCTGAAGGGTATTTTAAGGGTAACATTCCGGTGTTGGTTTGAGAAAGATCGCATGTTCCTGCGAATAGTTATGTGCAGGAGCAGAATATAGATATAAACTGTATTTACTGTACATTATCTATGCGGCGGGAATCCAGAGGAGACCACCCACAAGAGCAGTTGGGAAAGACATTGCCTACCTATTCAAACCGACCTATGACCTCTCCTGTACTGTAAATGTGCATTCCTGTGTCCAATGGACAAAGAGATTACAGTATCCATTGTATTGCTTTTGGAAGAATTGTATAAAGAGAGCCTGTTGCAGGCCTGGTCAGACACAAGACTCACAAAGTTATCTATCAGATGACCGAGGACCGGCCGGGTTGCGCAAGCTTGTCCACTCGCGTATGTACCATTGAATGTAGCCATTTACTCTGTTATATTGTATTGTATTATTTGTATTGTAACCCCCTTTCAGCAATAATCCACTGTGGTGTTGGAACCCAGCGGTAAAATCACAATTGGTGTTGTGTCTTCATTGCCCTGCTAAGGTTTAAAGCGTATTTTCAGTGCATTGCATA
Organism: Pseudophryne corroboree; assembly: GCF_028390025.1. Classification (NCBI taxonomy): domain Eukaryota; kingdom Metazoa; phylum Chordata; class Amphibia; order Anura; family Myobatrachidae; genus Pseudophryne; species Pseudophryne corroboree. The sequence goes on along the minus strand of NC_086447.1, from coordinate 274,950,808 downwards.
ACTGTTCAGGGTTTGTGGTGTATCTCTGGGTGTGTACGCGCTGTGAGTACTTTGTACCGTCAGCGCGGCGTTTGTACGCGAAGTCCGTACGCAGTACGGGACTTTGTACGCTAAAAGCGTACAAAGTGCGCAGAGTGTGTGTTAAGTACAGCGACCGCAGCGGCTCCATGGTAAAGTGTATTTAAGGTGTGTTTAAGGTATAGCTTTATTTCCTAAGGATATTTCAACATTATCAATTGGGGGCTCCTCCGGTTTTCCACATTCTTACTACCTAACAGGTCAAAGCAGACTTTATCTATCAGCAAAGGGTGGACAGGACAGTATCCTACGTAACCCTTTCGTGGTCGTTGGAGACACTGAAAACCCTACTTGTATGTTGATTAGATGGCGTCTGCTCTGTATGGTTTGTAGAGGTGCTGGTAGAACCCGTAGTACAACAGAAAAAAAGCTATTTAAAATCTGTGAAAAAATTTTTGGCCCCCAAAAGCGTACACAAAAGGGCACCCATACTTTGCATACTCTCTCACATTGTTGCCATAACATTCAGATTGCTAGATTAATTTAGACCTGTGTGAAACCGGAGATATTTGTTGCTATATAGTTAAAACTAAAATTAATGTTTAAGGAAGTAAGTGTAAAGCACAAACACAGTCTGGCCTAGTTGTAAAGGTTTATACAGAAAGAAACTGTGTTGTGTTAAGTGAGCGAATATAGTTAGTATTGATCACATTTATAGACATTGTGTGATTTGTTTTATTGCGTATGCACATTGGTACACGTGGTACGGAACGTGAGGACAGCGTAAAAAAAAACGTGCACGTGGTGCAAGGCCGCACACGTGGCATAGAGGTACGCACGGTTGCGTAATTACGCAAGCTTGCGTAGGGTTGTGTGCGCATAATAAAACCACACGATAGTTTGTTTAGTTTAAAGGTGGGACAGTAGCTACGCTACAATAGCACCAAACTACCCGGTTTCTAAAGAAATTTAGTATAAAACCAAAATTTAGTAATAATAATTTTTTAATTGCCTCTGGGGTAAAGCTGACTATCTGACTGAATTGACATTTTCTGTACAGAAAAACCAAAGTTTATTCGAGTGAGTGAGTGAGCGAACGAACGCAGGAGTGAGTGATTTGAACTCCGGAAGTCGGGTCCCGTGGTACAGCAAGTAAGAGGAGGCTTGGTGGCGTGAGGTGGCTGACTCACGTTAATATAGATTGAAATACGCAAATCGCGAGGTGATTTGTAGTGGAACGTGATAGTGCATTGTATTGCGAAGTATTGAAGTAAAAAGGTTTTTGTTACGCTCCGGGCTGAGGGTCACAGTTTGTACATTGACCCGTGGTTGTACGGCAGATAGGTAACAAGTACCTACACGCTGTGTGATTGGACCGTGCATTTGTGGTTGCAAGATATATAGCGCAACTGGATACCCCTTTACGAGCTTTTGCGTAAAATCGCAGTACCATTAGCGCTGTATAGAGCATACGCAAGTGTGATTTGTGTATAAGGTTATAGGGAGTTTTCGCTGGTCTCTCTCAGGAAAATCTCCAGCGGCAGATATTTACTGGAATAGGTAAGTCACTCCTAAACATTTCCAGTAAATAGAAACCAGATAGGGCCTCACTGGGTACGCAGTGTTCATTATTGGAGTGAGTTGTGGTATTCAGCGGAGAAGGAGCGAGTGAAAGCGCTAGGTGTCTTTCACCCTCTATTGTATTGTGCATTTGGGGATTGCATTTATTGGCAAAAAGTCCGCGATGGGATCCAATTGCACAAGCAGTGGGCGTCTTGTAGCTAGAGTTCAGGCTGAAGAGGTGCGACCAAAAGCGTCGGCAAGGTTTATTATGTGTGAAAAATATGGATCACACACGGAGGCTTTTTGCAATGAATGGGTATGTATGACTGATAAAGATAGAGTACCATTCCCTCGGGTGGGCAGCTTTGAACCAGAGGTATTACAGAACTTAAGGATAAGGATATGTCTGATAAAATCCAATAAACAAAGGATTAGACATACAGATTGTTTAAATTTATGGCAACAGGAGGGAGATGTGCAAAGAGAATTAGCTCGCGCAGCAGGTTCCAAACCTAGCGGGAAAACAATGGTGACCGCACCACCACCACCATATATTGTGGGGGAGAAAGTGGCTACAGACAATGGTACATTGGTACAGGATAGGAGAGTAATTGATAAATGTACTAACGCTAACCCTTGCCAGTTGTATCCCATTTTGAATTTTCCCCAGGACTGCGAGCAGGAAGATGAGCCCAGCACGATATCGGCATTCTCTCTAGCAGCCACCATACAAGACACTCAGGTGGGCACGGCCCAACCAACAAGAGCAGTAGTCAGGCCCCCTAGCAGAGGGATAAGTGAGGTCATGTCCACAGGTAAGTACGGTACCGTACATTATGCAGAAACAATAGCACCTCACATTGTAGAATCAAACCAGAATGATGTAATTGAATTAAATCCTATCAGGGTGATTGCAGTCCCCAATGGGAAGACTGACGCTCAGGGAGTCACTCCCATCAGGAACATTGCCATGCATTGTCCTTGGTCCCGGGCAGAGTTAAGGTCAATTATGTCAGAATTTCCCGATCCTAGAAAAGATCTAGTCGCATGCCAGAGGTTCATTAAAGAGTTAGGTAATGCCAACGAACCCACGAACAAAGATTGTCGAATAGTGCTACGGGTATGTTTACCCTCAAATATTGACCCCGCAAAATTCATAACCGATTGTAAGTTAGACGCAGAAGTACCCCTCACTGATGAATACAATCAGGAGAATGTACGGCAAATCAATCTGCAATTAGGAGTATATTTCCCTACTGTTGTCAAATGGAACAAAATCTTTTTCATAAGACAAAAGGAAGGTGAAACGGCATCCGAATATTTCCATTGAGCACTGCAGGAAATGTCTACATACACTGGGATCGAGGACATAAAAGATAATGTGCACCATAGGGAGGTAGCTGTTACTGTATTAATGGACGGGTTAAAAGAGGCATTAAGAACAAGAGTACAGACCTCTCTACCAAACTGGAGAGCTATCTCGGTGGCTGCATTGACAGAGTCCGCTGTTGAGCATGATAGGAACATCATTAAGCACAGGGAGTTACAGGGGGAAAGGCTGATGACAGTGAGTATAGACGCACTTACAGAAAGGCCATATCAGCCAAAACCCCAGACCCCTGATGGTAAGTCACGTCTAGTAACATGCTATACTTGCCACAAGGTAGGACATTTTGCAAGGGACAGTAGGAATAAAAGGTACACATAATGTATACCGACCCCCTAGACCAGGATATGAACCACACTACAATGCACATAATTGGGATCAGGGACCACCTAGGAGAAATTATGAGCCACATACAGGGGAAACAAGGAGGTGCCCACCAAGGAGAGACTGGCAGGCCTCCGAAAACTCACAGCTACTCCCCTCACATATTGTAGCTGCCAATGCGCTGCGGGAGGGTCTCACCACACAATAGGGGTTGGGCCACACCTGTAGTCTGCAGCCAGTGAAGTTGATTGCTAGCCTTGGTAGTGAACCTGAGGTCACGGTTGATGTAGCTGGTGTACCATTACCTTTTCTTGTAGATACAGGGGCGGCCAGGTCAGTGTTAAATTCGACAGTAGGTATAAAAACCACGGGTAAAACAATTTCGGCAATGGGAGTAACAGGAACGGTGCAACACTACCCTTTGAGTAGACCGGCAGAGATTACGATAGGGCCCCTGCAGACCAAACACTCTTTTCTGCTGGCTGCATCGGCTCCGACTAATCTGCTCGGCAGAGATTTATTGTGTAAAATGCGGTGTCATATATTGTACTCCTGAGGGTGTCTTCTTGGATATACCCGAGAATCACGTTCAAGAAGTGCAAGATATATTAGACACCCCTCAAAGGCTAATGTCGCACTCTGCTGTTATAGACAAGTGTCCATCAAAGGTAGAGGAAATGATCTCACAAATACCGGGTTCCCTTTGGACCAAAGATGGACAAGACACTGGATTGATGGCGAATGTAGCTCCAGTAGTAGTGCAAGTAAAAGATGGTAGGATAGCTCCAAAAATCCCTCAATATCCTCTGAAGCCAGAGGTAGAATTAGGAGTGTACCCCGTCATAGAGCGGTTGCTACAACAGGGCATCCTAGTCAGGACGTCCAGCACTGTCAATAGTCCCATCTTCCCTGTGAAAGAGTGGGGGGAGGGGTTACAGGCTAGTGCAGGATCTGAGGGGGATAAACAAGATAGTTGAGAGCCAATTCCCCGTAGTGCCCAATCCAGCTGTCATCCTCATGCAAATTCCCTCTACTGCAAAATTCTTCACTGTCATCGACCTCTGTTCTGCCTTCTTTTCTGTCCCTCTGCACCCTGACAGCCAATATCTTTTTGCTTTTACATACAGGGGAGTACAGTACACCTGGACTCGCCACCCAAGGCTTCATTGACAGCCCGAGTATTTTCTCCCAGGCCTTGCATGACTGTTTACAATCCTTTCAACCTGAGAGTGGATCAGTGCTAATACAGTATGTCGATGACTTATTGTTGTGTTCTGACTCACTCGAATCGTCCTTGAAAGAGACGAAACAGCTTCTGTTTCATCTTTCCCAAACGGGACACAAGGTTTCAAAGGATAAGTTGCAGTTATGCCAGACCAGGGTAAAATATTTGGGACATTGCTTGACTCAAGGACTTAGACACCTCACTGCTGATAGAATACAGGCGATTCGCGACATGACTCTGCCACAAACTCAGCAACAGATCCGCACTTTCCTTGGAATGTGTGGGTACTGTAGAAACTGGATCCCAGGGTTCTCCATACTGGCTTTACCTTTGCAAGAAATGGTCTCTTCAAACAAACCAGAACGGGTCTCGCACACAGATGAGTCCGAACTGGCATTTGAGAGACTCAAACAGTGCCTATCACAGGCACCTGCATTAGGTATGCCAGATTATGGGAAGCCCTTTGAATTATACGGTACAGAGAGTGCAGGGTGCGCGGCAGGAGTTTTAACACAGAGACATGGTGATGCCAGCAGGCCGGTAGCATACTATAGTGCACAGTTGGACACTGTAGCAAGGTCTCTCCCCACTTGCTTGCGAAGTGTTGCAGCGATAGCTTTGCTGGTAAATAAAAGCGAGGACATAGTGTTAGAACATGACCTGACCATCCATACACCTCATTAAGTATCAGCCTTACTGAACTCCGCCCAAACCAGACATGTCTCATCTGCTCGGTTTACAAAGTGGGAATTATCACTGATGGCCCCTGTAAACATCACCATTAAGAGATGCAGCTCACTAAATCCTGCAACTTACTTGCCAAGTGTGCCTGGACAGGCACAAAGAGTGGAGGATGAGAATGATGGTGAAGGAGGATTTAGTATAGATACTGATACGCATGATTGTATGGAGTACCTGAATCAGACTTTCACAGCGAGACCTGACATCAGTGACAACCCACTGGAAGGAGTAGTCTTTACATTTTACACTGACGGTAGTTGCCACAGACAGACAGAATCGGGAGACTTGTGCACTGGATATGCAGTTGTAGATGACGAAGGTATCATAGAAGCTGAACCCCTGGGCCCACCGCACTCAGCACAAGTTGCTGAGCTGGTCGCCCTAACCAGAGCGTGTGAATTGGCCAAGGGTAAGTCAGCTAACATATACACAGATTCTAGGTATGCTTTTGGAGTGGTGCATGATTTCGGGGCCCTTTGGCGCCTCAGAAATTTCATGACGGCAGCTGGCACACCTGTAGCGCATGCGTCCCACATAAAAATACTTTTAACAGTGATACAAGAACCAGACAGAGTGGCTGTTATCAAGTGCAAAGCACATACTTACAACCAAGACCCAATTTCACTTGGTAACAGCCGAGCAGATGAAGCTGCTAAATCAGCAGCCAGCACCCACATACAAACGAACATCACACCACTGATGACATTTAACACAATCAACACACAACAATTAATTGAAATGCAAGATTTGTGTTCATTACAGGAAAAGGCAGTCTGGAGGTCAAAGGGATATGGCCAGGAATCCTCAGGACTGTGGACAGGTGGACAAGGTACGCCAGTAGCCCCCAGAGCATATCTTCCAAGCTTAGCTGAGGCGGCACACGGTCTGACTCATCTGGGTAAAGAGGGTATGTGTAAGCTGGTGAGAGCCTACTGGTGTGTGCCAGGATTCTCTTCTCATGCAGGTAAGAGAGCAATGACATGTTTTACTTGCTTGAGGAAGAATATTGGAAAGTCAATACCAACAGAGCCATCCCATATCCCTCCGACAGACGGCCCTTTTCAGGTAATACAAATCGATTTCATACAGTTACCACCCTGTAGGAATTTAAAATATGTGTTAGTTTGTATTGACGTATTTTCAAATTGGGTAGAAGCGTTCCCTGCTGCCACAAATACTGCTACGTTCACTGCACAGAAAATTGTGCAGGAATTTGTGTGTAGATATGGTATCCCTAGAATAATTGAAAGTGATAGGGGTACCCATTTTACAGGTGAAGTCTTTCAGGTCATGTGCAAACTGATGGGAATTAATAGCAAGCTGCATACTCCGTACCGTCCACAGGCGAGTGCAAAGGTGGAGAGAATGAACAGCACTATTAAGAACAAGCTGAGCAAGCTGATGGCTGAGACTGGATTGTCGTGGCCAGAAGCTTTGCCACTAGTGTTGTACAGCATCAGAACCACTCCCAGGTCTCCCCTTAACCTATCACCCTTTGAAATCCTTTTTGGTCGACAACCTCATGTAATGATAGACCCCCAGGATGATTTGAAATGTAATAATGAAGTGACTGTGAAATATTTGGTTGGGATGAGCCAGCAGCTGAGAAATCAACAAAGAAATGTAAAGCTAGTGATTCCTGACCTGCCAAACAGTAATTGTCATGACATTGAACCTGGGGATTATGTGATGATTCAAAATTTCTTACGGTCAGGTTGCCTCATAGACAGGTGGGAAGGACCGTATCAAGTCTTGTTAACCAGCACAACAGCATTGAAGGTCGCCGAAAGAGAGACTTGGGTCCACTCGTCCCACTGCAAGAAGGTCGCTGACCCGGAGAGAACTCGTGACAAAGAGCAGAGTGTAGAGAACCTCGTATCACTGGAGTGTCTGTTCCGGGAAAGTGAGAGACAGGACTGTCGAAGGGCATCTGAGCACAGAGAGTAACAAGAGCTAGAACGGTTGTCGTACCACTTTCTTTTTTTCACCTCCCCCTGCATTTTTCCTTTCTTTTCTCCTTCTTATTTTCCTCCTTTCCCCTAACGAAATGGATCGATCACAAGAGACTGCGTTTCGGGTTCTATTAGTAATTCTGGTTTTGATAAGGACAGTTTGTTTTTGTGAGGGTCCCAGAGAGGTCGAACAGGGATCTGGAATGGGTTCTGATGGCAAGTACGAATTTGTAGGATCACTGGAGCAGCACATCACTTCAGTAAAGGCTGGCATCAGTAAGCGCTCTGGTAGTCAGGGAGCTCGGAGGCACTGTGAGGGGTTATTGTCTGATGAATATTGTATTTGTAGGGATTGTGAGAATATAGTTGAGGATGGGTGCATCCAGAGATGTTAGTCCAACCTTAATATCGACATGGACCGTCATCCGTTGAGTGATTACCACTCACTAGTGGGTAAGGTCTTAAACCAGACAGAATGCTTTGTGTGCTCACATGTACCTCAAGGTCAGAGCAAGTCAGGATTAGTACCGTACCCTTTAGCAATAGATGAGGTACTCGAATTATGGGGTGGGAGACCGGTGGACAAGAAATTCAATATTTCTAGGCCCCCTAGTTTGAAGCTCCACCAGTATCATGTAGACAGATCCTTATTATGTTTTAATATTTCCAATTACCGAAAACCGGGAAATTGGGAAGTGACGTGGAATAACCAGACAATGACCTTTTCACACTTAGCTGATAGGATACCCATAGACTCTGAACTTGTACGCCAAATAGCCAACAGTGGAAGGTATTTCCGGTATAGGTATACTCGTGGAAGCAAGACCATGTGGGTTGGAAAAGTATCGCCAGGGTACTGTGCTCATATCATCCAGCCCGATACTTGTACTGAGCAGATGGGAGAACTAGGGATAGGTTTCTTTACTTGGAAAGTTTGTAATATGGTGATGTCATATTTTGTCCCCTATGTTCTCCCAGATGATGCCTATTTCATATATGGGAGGAAGGCGTACAAGTGGCTTGCCCCGAGCTCAGAGGGATTGTGTTATATTGGGAGAGTACTGCCAGAGGTCATGACCATAACCCATGATAAGATGAAAGACGTTCACCGCAGTGCTCAGGCTCCTTATACTCATACTCACTATGAACACTTCATCAAGAGACACCTCATAGATAGAACAGAGCACGCAGCCTCTGATTTGATCCACGAATCCACTGGGATTCAATTCCTTCTCGCATTAGACATCACCCGTACTGCCAGAGGAATTATAAATTATAGGTATATCCATGCGCTAGTGAACTTGATAGATAATATCACTGAGATGTATGACGACACCTTCAGGTATACGGGAAGGGAGTTACAAGCTTACAAGAAGGAACTGATTCAGCACAGGATGGTCCTAAATGAGATCACAGCCGTGACAGGTGGGTGCTGTGTTACTCTGGCAACTCAATATGGGGTGAAGTGCTGTACGTATATTACGAACAGTACTGACGACCCAACGGAGATTATCGATCAAAAGATGGACAATATCTTGCAGTTGAAGTGGGAGTTCAGGAGGAAACACAACCTTACCTTAGCGGCTGTGAGTAATGAACTGACCAGCTGGGTCTCATGGTTGAACCCACGAAATTGGTTCTCAGGTTTAGGAGAGTGGGCTCAAAATGTTATTATGAGTGTAGGGAAGTTTCTCCTTTGTATCCTGGGAGTCATCATAATTATTGGTCTGATATTTAGGTGTGTTTGAATTCTGACGCGGCGCAAGCACGGCACAAATTTGATGAGTCTAAGGAGCGAGGGCGCTCTTATAGCAGCAGATTTAATTTATGACCCATCCATAGAGACAGTGTTATGATAAGGATTGCAAATGAATTCCATGGCCTGTTTCTTTCACCCGTTTTTCTTTTGTTTCCCCCTCTGCCCAGATACATCCATCCGGAAAAGACATCTGCCCTACCCAAAATGTTTTTTGTGAATGTATTTTAGATATGTGTCTTATCTTCATCTCTGCAACCTCCAGTTAATGGCACACATAGTCAACAGGTGATATCCACATACTAGCACTCACATATGTTCCCCCTCCATGTATCATCAAATAAATGTGCACCCCATTTGTTGGAACAAGAAGCCGAAAAGAGCTCGGTAGTGTTTGTTGGCCCATTTACAGACCCTTAGTACGGGATGAGAAGGATTTAATGTATACTTCGCAATACCTCAAAGCTTATTTAGAACATATACGGCACGATGATACATGGCCCGCAGACATGGATTCATACATACATGCTTTCTACTATCCCACTAGGTCATACATTTCCCACCTACAACTCTCTACGATCATCAAAGCTTCTGTAGATATTGTATAGATATTTTTCTGTTTAGTGATTAGATAGTGGCAGTTATTGGTGACTGCCAAAGGGTGGACTGTCAAAGTCGAAAAATATTACAACACACACACCAAGTACAAACCACACACAGATGGCCTCCGTGCGCGTACTTGCTCTGCTGTGCGTGCACATATCCGCAATTTGTGTATGGTCGATCCCGCGGTCATGCACATTAGCGCGTGGTATGGGTATTTACGGTAGAGTTTGTGAACGCATGGAAAGCTATCAAAACACATTACATATTTAATCCAAATAGTGCACAATGTACACATAGTATCCCTGCACCACATCAGAAAGTAACAACAGTTTGAATGGTTTCAGAACAAAGGGATTCACCTTTACAGAATAGAAGGGGACAGAACAAGGTCATAAGGTGGTGTTTGGTATCCAGCTGAAGGGTATTTTAAGGGTAACATTCCGGTGTTGGTTTGAGAAAGATCGCATGTTCCTGCGGATAGTTATGTGCAGGAGCAGAATATAGATATAAACTGTATTTACTGTACATTATATATGCAGTGGGAATCCAGAGGAGACCACCCACAAGAGCAGTTGGGAAAGACATCGCCTACCTATTCAAACCGACCTATGACCTCTCCTGTACTGTAAATGTGCATTCCTGTGTCCAATGGACAAAGAGATTACAGTATCCATTGTATTGCTTTTGGAAGAATTGTATAAAGAGAGCCTGTTGCAGGCCTGGTCAGACACAAGACTCACAAAGTTATCTATCAGATGACCGAGGACCGGCCGGGTTGCGCAAGCTTGTCCACTCACGTATGTACCATTGAATGCAGCCATTTACTCTGTTATATTGTATTGTATTATTTGTATTGTAACCCCCTTTCAGCAATAATCCACTGTGGTGTCGGAACCCAGCGGTAAAATCACAATTGGTGTTGTGTCTTCATTGCCCTGCTAAGGTTTAAAGCGTATTTTCAGTGCATTGCATAACTGTTCAGGGTTTGTGGTGTATCTCTGGGTGTGTACGTGCTGTGAGTACTTTGTTCCGTCAGCGCGGCGTTTGTACGCAAAGTCCGTACGCAGTACGGGACAGTGGGGCAGATGTATTAACCTGGAGAAGGCATAAGGAAGTGATAAACCAGTGATATGTGAAGGTGATAAAGGCACCAGCCAATCAGCTCCAATATGTAAATTAACAGTTAGGATCTGATTGGCTGGTGCCTTTATCACCTTGCACATATCACTGGTTTATCATTTCCTTATGCCGTATCCAGGTTAATACATCTGCCCCTTTGTACGCTAAAAGCGTACAAAGTGCGCAGAGTGTGTGTTAAGTACAGCGGCCGCAGCGGCTCCATGGTAAAGTGTATTTAAGGTGTGTTTAAGGTATAGCTTTCTTTCCTAAGGATATTTCAACATTATCTATATATATATATATATATATATATGTATTCCTTTCATGTCTTACTCTAAAGCCCCTTATTAGCAGACCAACAATACACAATATTACAGATTTCCAGAGAACGCTAATGGATAAAATGCTCTGCGGTGATACTGGGCTATATAACCATGAATGAAATAAGAAAGAGAAAGGATTGGTTATTAGAGCTGGAGTTTAATCTGCAAATTTCATGGAAAAACTGCTCAACATGCTGGTGTAAGACACATACTGCTCATCAAGGACAGTGCATTTCATAAGAAACTATAGTATGAATGGTCTCTATCCTGTGTGCAGGATGTGTCTGCAGCAATTATACAGTAGATATGCCACTGCATGTTATGTACTGCAAGACAAATTGAATATTTGATCATTCAAATTAGTCCTGCCCAGCACTCATGTGAAAGAGCCCAATCCTTAAAACATGCAACACATATAAAAATATATAAGGTTTAATTCAAATGTATTATTGAAGGCTGCCACTTTCCCCATGAAAGCTGCCACTTAAACCGCCTGAGCTGAGACATGAAGTTCTGCACCTTTTAGATTCAAGACCCATGAGAGTGGATGGACGGTCAATAATACAGGTGAACCTGCTGCTTACTATCATGTCAAAGTGAACTATTTGGAAGGGGTTGCATTGGAGTATCTTAACCTGTCATCCAGGGATTCATCTTATATTTATCAGGCAGCATGGATGGCGTAGTGGTTAGCATTGCTGCCTCACAGTACTAAGGTTGTGAATTTGAATCCCGCCACAGCCCTATTATGTGTGAAGTTCGTATTTTCACTCCGTACTTGCTTGGGTTTCCATTGCGTACTCCGGATTCTTATCACAAAATAAATATACTGGTAGGTTAATTGGCTCCTGACAAAAATTAACCCTAGTGTGTGTGTGTGTGGGGGGGGGGGGGGGGGACACATAGATTGTTAGCTCGACTAGGGGAGGGGTTGATGTAAACTTACCAAGGTAAAGCATTATGGAATATGTGTGCACTATATAAATAACTGGTAATAATAATCTGTCAATCCTTAATATCGAATAGGACTGCAATTTATACTATTGCTTAGCGTTTTCTCCTTTGGAACTTTCAGGTGTTCATGAATTTGTAATTCATGTTTTTCAGGAATACTGTAATACTAATTTTAGTATGTATTATTAATTATTTATTTTGTTATAAGCAAATATCCATCAATTTTACATTTTAGAATCTACTGTATGTCTAATATTCACAGATTATTTTTATTATTATTACATTTACTACTAATTATGGTTACAATTAATTAATCAAATTTACCCAGGAAAGAACTAGTACACACTTTTTTGTATGTTTGCCATTTGTCTAATTGAAAAGGAGAGTGTCAGCTAAGTCTATCATTGAGGGGTAGATTTACTGTCCATTTGATTTGCAACGCCAATGGCGATCGACGGCTTTGACTGATGGATTTCAAAGGGCAATAAACAAGCATTATATACAATTGCCCTTTGAAATCCGTTGGTCAAAGCCGTCAATCATCAGCGGCTTTGTAAACCAGATAGTCTGTAAATCTACCCCCTACTATTGGCAACAAGAAGGGGGAGGCATCAACCCTTCTAAAGTTGGGCAAGTAGAGCTGGGCATAGTAACCAATCAGCTGCTAGCTAGCATTCTCAAGTACATTCTATAAAAAGATAGATAGATAGATAGATAGATAGATAGATAGATAGATAGATAGATGCTGCTAGCTAGCTATGGACAACATTTCACCTATCCTCTACAGAATGTTTGATACATCTCTGCGTATATTAAAAATAAAAAAGTAAAATTCTTATTTTACAGTCTTTGTTTCGTTCTTTAGGGGTGTAGTATTGTATGCCGGCGGCCGGGTTCCCGGCGACCATCATACCGGCGCCGGCATATCGTCAGTGTGGCGAGCGCAAATGAGCCCCTCGTGTGCCCGCCACGCTGCGGGCACGGTGGCACGCCACGCTATTTATTCTCCCTCCAGGGGGGTCGTGGACCCCCAAGAGGGAGATAAAGTGTGGGTATGCCGGCTGTCGGGAATCCGGCACCGGTATACTGTGCGCCGGGATCCCGACAGCCGGCAAACTGAAGACCACCCGTTCTTTAGGGTACAGAAGGCTTTATAGTGGTGACGTGTTTCCCTGTCCACTTATTTGTTCTGTTTCACATTGAGAAAAATCAGGCCCAGTGGAGCAGCCGGTGTTGGTAAATTCCTGAACCTCAGAAGGCCACCCTTGATAGACTTTTTGGCAAAATTCAGATGCCTGCCTCATAGTCCCCTGTGCATCTCATATTACATTTAAGGGGGAAGGGGCTATCCTGTCTGCCAGACTGTTGTACTCAGGGGCAGGGGCGGATCCAGAAGAAAATGAAAGGGGGGGCACCATGATAGGGTAATGGTAATAGTTATATTTACATGCACCTAAGGCACGCGTGCTCCAAGATAAGGGGTGTGGTATCACAGTGGGCGTGGCCTCACAAAATACGCCATCAGGTAATGATTTGCTGTAGGAACGCATCCCTGCTGGTTTAATGCCAATGTTTCACCCTGATGAAAAGGCTGGTTGGGCCTTGAAATGTTGGTCACCTGTTCCATTAGTTTTGGGAGCCTGGAAGGCACCCCAGCATTATATAATTATTATAGTTTTTAGTTGGTGGTGGCAGGTGCAGCATACCTTGTTTTGGGCACTGCAGTGAGACTCAGACTGCAGGACACGAACTGCCCATCTTTGATTAGCAGAAGCAGCCAGCTGTATCTCCAACAAGCAGCATAAGACATCTGCAGGACAACCCTGTCACAATCACACGGGCCGCCTTCTCAAAGCTGAGGCTGAGTGTGACTGCACCTAGCATGGTGGTAAAGGAAGTGGAGGAGAAAGTGCTGGGAAACTGTGGTGCAGTGAGGGCTAATGAAGCCTTCTGCTCTGTCATAAGTAACAATCTTACTCGATGCTGGCATTTGAACTCCGCGCCTGGGCTGGACTCTGGCCGGCTGGCAGTGGGGGAGGTAGGTTGCGGTGTGAGCAGGGGGCCTCCCCATTGGTTACCACACGGACTTGCTGTTAGCCGGCTCTTTTATCAAATCTGACTGACGGAAATAGCAGTAGTGCTGCTGCTGTTCTCCTTTTGAAACAAAAAAGAAGTCAGAAATGACAGGGGGGGCACGGGCCCGAGTGCCCCCCCCCCCCTGGATCCGCCTATGCTCAGGGGCGTAAGTTCATCCCAGTTGCCTGAAGGCAAATTGGAGGTTAAAAGGGTACAGTTGCAGGGTATGATGGTGTGTATGTGTGTGTGTGTGTGTGTGTGTGTGTGTGTGTGTGTGTGTATGTGTGCCCACACACACAGGGCAGCCATCAGGGAGGGGGGGGACTGGACTTGCAGGTGTTGGCAGGGCTCCTGGGACAGAGCCGATTAACTTTGCAGCATCAGCGGGTGCACCCCTGAGCTTCAATGGAAGAGCAGCAGTTACACTTGGATCCTGCTGTGAATTACACAGGTGCTGCTGTACATTCAGCTGCCCCTTCAGGGCTTGGAGCCCGTAAGCAGGCGTCTCCATTGCCTCTGGGAGTTACGCTACTGGTCCCATCACCATCCCCTCTAGTACCTACTTTCTGAGCCTGATAAATTCCTTTTCTGAAAAAGAAGTGATATTATTTGAAATACATAGCAGTATTCAAAACATTCATGTATTCCAACTCTGGTGATGTGAGATAATCCAGCTACAGTATATGAACCCTAACCAGTTGGGAGACCTCTGTCACCCGCTGCTCTGTATGCACACAGCGTCTATTAACTGCGATAGAGGGTCTAGGGATATGGCCAGCAGCTCACAGAGCGCTGGTCATGCCCCTACAAAATTTCGGGTGCGCTTTAGAAAGTTGGGAGGTATGTACAAGGCCTCTTCCACCTGTAAATTGTATTTTTTCATATTTAAGCAAATAAAGTATTATTGTGTCCCCTTCAGGGAGTGCAGTCTCCCAATGCCGCCCTCAGACTAGAAAAGGGACGGCTACCTAGAAAACAGCCCAAACAAAGAGGCAACTGCAACTAGAAGGAAAAGCACCCTCACATAAGTCATTTGTTAAAAGCCAAAGGCCTATTTGTACATTGTTATAATGTAACATGGTACCCATGATATAGGTAAAATAAAGTCACCCTAGACTGCAGAGGGCTCCTTCCTATATATCCTATATTGTTTATTTATATGTACACTTGAAGTATGAGGCTGCTTCAGCCTAGAATAGCACCCCTCCCCACTTGTCCCTGGTGATTTTACAGATGAAACGCAGCAAATTAGAATATCGTGCAAAAGTTCATTTATTTCAAACCAAGTACTGGTAATCATATGCATGATTAGACTTTTCAGGGGGCCAACATTTCTGTATTTAAATCCTTTTTTTTATTGATTTTATGTAATATTCAAATTTTCTGAGATTTTGGATTTATGGTTTTCTTAGGCTCTAAGCCACAATCATCAAAATTATAACAAATAAAGGCTTGAAATATTTCACTTTGCATGTAATGAGTCTATATAATATATTAGTTTCACCTTTTAAGTTGAATTACTGAAACAAATGAACTTTTGCACAATATTCTAATTTTCTGAGTTTCACCTATAAGTAGGGATCATAGCATTTTCTGACTGTACATATAACAAGGCAAAATGAAGGTACGACCTAAAAAATAAGAATTTACTTACCGATAATTCTATTTCTCGTAGTCCGTAGTGGATGCTGGGGACTCCGTCAGGACCATGGGGAATAGCGGCTCCGCAGGAGACAGGGCACAAAAGCAAGCTTTTAGGATCACATGGTGTGTACTGGCTCCTCCCCCTATGACCCTCCTCCAAGCCTCAGTTAGGTACTGTGCCCGGACGAGCGTACACAATAAGGAAGGATCTTGAATCCCGGGTAAGACTCATACCAGCCACACCAATCACACCGTACAACTTGTGATCTGAACCCAGTTAACAGTATGATAACAAAGAAGTAGCCTCTTAAAAAAGATGGCTCACAACAATAATAACCCGATTTTTGTAACAATAACTATGTACAAGTAATGCAGACAATCCGCACTTGGGATGGGCGCCCAGCATCCACTACGGACTATGAGAAATAGAATTATCGGTAAGTAAATTCTTATTTTCTCTAACGTCCTAGTGGATGCTGGGGACTCCGTCAGGACCATGGGGATTATACCAAAGCTCCCAAACGGGCGGGAGAGTGCGGCTGACTCTGCAGCACCGAATGAGAGAACTCCAAGTCCTCTTTAGCCAGAGTATCAAATTTGTAAAATTTTACAAACGTGTTCTCCCCTGACCACGTAGCTGCTCGGCAAAGTTGTAATGCCGAGACCCCTCGGGCAGCCGCCCAAGATGAGCCCACCTTCCTTGTGGAGTGGGCTTTTACAGTTTTAGGCTGTGGCAGGCCTGCCACAGAATGTGCAAGTTGAATTGTGCTACAGATCCAACGAGCAATCGTCTGCTTAGACGCAGGAGCACCCATCTTGTTGGGTGCATACAAGATAAACAACGAGTCAGATTTTCTGACTCCAGCTGTCCTTGAAATATATATTTTCAATGCTCTGACAACGTCCAGTAACTTGGAGTCCTCCAAGTCGCTAGTAGCCGCAGGCACCACAATAGGCTGGTTCAAGTGAAAAGCCGAAACCACCTTAGGGAGAAAATGAGGACGTGTCCGCAGTTCTGCCCTGTCCGAATGGAAAATCAGATATGGGCTTTTGTACGATAAAGCCGCCAACTCTGAAACTCTCCTGGCTGAAGCCAGGGCCAATAGCATGGTTACTTTCCATGTAAGATACTTCAAATCTACCGATTTGAGAGGCTCAAACCAATGAGATTTGAGAAATTCCAAAACTACGTTTAGATCCCACGGTGCCACTGGAGGCACAATTGGGGGTTGTATATGTAGTACACCCTTGACAAAAGTTTGTACTTCAGGCACTGAAGCCAATTCTTTCTGGAAGAAGATTGATAAGGCCGAAATTTGAACTTTAATAGACCCCAATTTGAGTCCCATAGACAATCCTGCCTGCAGGAAATGTAGGAATCGACCCAATTGAAATTCTTCCGTTGGGGCCTTCTTGGCCTCACACCACGCAACATATTTTCTCCAAATGCGGTGATAATGTTGTGCGGTCACTTCCTTCCTAGCTTTAATCAAGGTAGGAATAACTTCCTCTGGAATGCCCTTTTCTTTTAAAATCCGGCGTTCAACCGCCATGCCGTCAAACGCAGTCGCGGTAAGTCTTGGAACATACAAGGTCCCTGCTGAAGCAGATCCCTTCTTAGAGGTAGAGGCCACGGATCTTCCGTGAGCATCTCTTGAAGTTCCGGATACCAAGTTCTTCTTGGCCAATCCGGAGCCACTAGTATTGTTCTTACTCCCCTTTTCCGTATAATTCTCAGTACCTTTGGTATGAGAGGCAGAGGAGGAAACACATACACTGACTGGTACACCCACGGTGTTACCAGAGCGTCCACAGCTATTGCCTGAGGGTCTCTTGACCTGGCGCAATATCTGTCCAGTTTTTTGTTGAGGCGAGACGCCATCATGTCCACCTTTGGTTTTTCCCAATGGTTCACAATCATGTGGAAAACTTCCGGATGAAGTCCCCACTCTCCCGGGTGAAGGTCGTGTCTGCTGAGGAAGTCTGCTTCCCAGTTGTCCACTCCCGGGATGAACACTGCTGACAGTGCTATGACATGATTTTCCGCCCAGCGAAGAATCCTTGCAGCTTCTGTCATTGCTCTTCTGCTTCTCGTGCCGCCTTGTCTGTTTACGTGGGCGACTGCCGTGATGTTGTCCGACTGGATCAACACCGGCTGACCCTGAAGCAGCGGTTTCGCAAAGCTTAGAGCATTGTAGATCGCTCTTAGCTCTAGTATATTTATGTGAAGAGACGTCTCCAGGTTTGACCATACACCCTGGAAGTTTCTTCCCTGTGTGACTGCTCCCCAGCCCCGTAGGCTGGCATCCGTAGTCACCAGGACCCAGTCCTGTATGCCGAACCTGCGGCCCTCTAACAGATGGGCACTCTGCAACCACCACAGGAGAGACAACCTTGTCCTTGGTGACAGTGTTATCCGCTGATGCATGTGCAGATGCGATCCGGACCATTTGTCCAGCAGATCCCACTGAAATATTCGTGCATGGAATCTGCCGAATGGAATTGCTTCGTAAGAAGCCACCATCTTTCCCAGGACTCTTGTGCATTGATGTACTGACACATTTCCTGGTTTTAGGAGGTTCCTGACAAGTTCGGATAACTCCCTTGCTTTCTCCTCCGGGAGAAACACCTTTTTCTGAACCGTGTCCAGAATCATTCCCAGGAACAGCAGACGTGTTGTCGGGGACAATTGAGATTTTGGAAGATTCAGAATCCACCCGTGTTGTTGAAGCACTACATGTTTCGAATTCCAACATGTAACCCTGAGATACTATCTGCAGGATCCACGGGTCCACCTGTGAGCGAGCCCACTGATTGCTGAAAATCTTTAGTCGACCCCCCACCGCTCCTGAGTCCACTTGTAAAGCCCCAGCGTCATGCTGATGGCTTTGTAGAACCCGGGGCGGGCTTCTGGTCCTGGGCAGGGGCTGCTTGCTGCCCTCTCTTACCCTTTCCTCTGCCTTGTGGCAGATAAGACTGTCCTTTTGCCCGCTTGTTTTTATAGGAGCGAAAGGACTGCGGCTGAAAAGACGGTGTCTTTTTCTGTTGGGAGGGGGTCTGAGGTAAAAAAGTGGATTTGCCGGCAGTTGCCGTGGCCACCAGATCCGATAGACCAACCCCAAATAATTCCTCTCCTTTATATGGCAATACTTCCATATGCCTTTTGGAATCCGCATCACCTGACCACTGTCGCGTCCATAAACTTCTTCTGGCAGATATGGACATCGCACTTACTCTCGATGCCAGAGTGCAAACATCCCTCTGAGCATCTCGCATATAAAGAAACGCATCCTTTAATTGCTCTAGAGTCAATAAAATACTGTCCCTATCCAGGGTATCAATATTTTCAGTCAGGGAATCCAACCACACTACCCCAGCACTGCACATCCAGGCTGAGGCTATTGCTGGTCGGAGTATAACACCAGTATGCGTGTATATACTCTTCAGGGTAGTTTCCAGCCTCCTATCTGCTGGATCCTTGAGGGCGGCCGTATCTGGAGACGGCAACGCCACTTGTTTTGATAAACGTGTGAGCGCTTTATCCACCCTAGGGGGTGTTTCCCAGCGCGCCCTAACCTCTGGTGGGAAAGGGTATAATGCCAATAACTTCTTAGAAATTAGCAGTTTTCTATCTGGGTTAACCCACGCTTCATCACACACGTCATTCAATTCCTCTGATTCTGGAAAAGCTACAGGTAGTTTTTTTCACCCCCCACATAATACCCCTTTTTGAGGTACCTGCAGTATCAGAGATCTGCAAAGCCTCCTTCATTGCCGTGATCATATAACGTGTGGCCCTATTGGAAAATACGTTTGTTTCTTCACCGTCGACACTAGATTCATCTGTGTCGGTACCTGTGTCGACTGACTGAGGTAAGGGACGTTTTACAGCCCCTGACGGTGTCTGAGACGCCTGAGCAGGTACTAACTGGTTTTCCGGCCGTCTCATTTCGTCAACTGACTTTTGTAATGTACTAACATTATCACGTAATTCCATAATTAAAGCCATCCATTCCGGTGTCGACTCCCTAGGGGGTGACATCACCATTACCGGCAATTGCTCCGCCTCCACACCAACATCGTCCTCATACATGTCGACACACACGTACCGACACACAGCAGACACACAGGGAATGCTCTTATCGAAGACAGGACCCCACTAGCCCTTTGGGGAGACAGAGGGAGAGTTTGCCAGCACACACCAAAAGCGCTATAAAATGTATATAAACAACCCTAAAAGGTGTTGTTTTTGTTATATGCGCTTTAAATATATAAATATCGCCAAAATATGCCCCCCTTCTCTTTGTTACCCTGTTTCTGTAGTGCAGTGCAGGGGAGAGTCCTGGGAGCCTTCCTCACAGCGGAGCTGAGCAGGAAAATGGCGCTGTGTGCTGAGGAGAATAAGCCCCGCCCCCTATCCGGCGGGCTTTTCTCCCGGGTTTTGAGATATCTGGCCTGGGTTAAATACATACATATAGCCTCAATGGCTATATGTGATGTATTCTTTGCCATCAAAGGTATTAAATATTGCTGCCCAGGGCGCCCCCAGCAGCGCCCTGCACCCTCCGTGACCGTTCAGTGTGAAGTGTGTAGCAACAATGGCGCACAGCTGCAGTGCTGTGCGCTACCTTCATGAAGGCTGAAGAGCCTTCTGCCGCCTGTTTCCGGACCCTCGATCTTCAGCATCTGTAAGGGGGATCGGCGGCGCGGCTCCGGGACGAACCCCAGGGTGACCTGTGTTCCGACTCCCTCTGAAGCTATGTCCAGTAGCCTAAGACTCCAATCCATCCTGCACGCAGGTGAGTTGAAAATCTCTCCCCTAAGTCCCTCGATGCAGTGAGCCTGTTGCCAGCAGGACTCACTGAAAATAATAAACCTAAAAACTTTTTCTAAGCAGCTCTTTAGGAGAGCCACCTAGATTGCACCCTGCTCGGACGGGCACAAAAACCTAACTGAGGCTTGGAGGAGGGTCATAGGGGGAGGAGCCAGTACACACCATGTGATCCTAAAAGCTTGCTTTTGTGCCCTGTCTCCTGCGGAGCCGCTATTCCCCATGGTCCTGACGGAGTCCCCAGCATCCACTAGGACGTTAGAGAAATGTATGTAGTATATCAGTTGTGGGGTGATTTTTTTTTTTTGGGGGGGGAGGGGGGCCCTTGGGCACTCTGAATGGCTGTTTGTTTTCATATATACGTCCACCTCTCCTCTCTTACAAGACCTTCACTGGCTCCCATTGCCTTTCAGAATCCATTTCAAGCTTCTTACACTCACTTACAAAGCCCTCACCCACTCCTCTCCCATTTACATCTCTGACCTTATCTCCCTTTACACTCCCACCGCCCTCTTCACTCTGTTAATGCATGCCGACTCTCTTGGCTACTGATTACTTCCTACCACTTCTACCGCTAAGATTTTTCATGTGCTGATCCATTTCTCTGGAATTCCCTACCTCTCCCCCTCAGACTCTCCACCTCTCTACAAAACTTCAAACGGAGTCTCAAGACACACTTCTTTACCAAATCTCATCCTAACCCTCTGTTCCACGTTCTCTATGTACCCCATCTATGTCACCCCGTCTGTCTACCCCTCCCCTTTAGATTGTAAACTCTCACAAGCAGGGCCCTCTTCCCACATGTGCTTATCCTTTTTCTTACTTTAATAATCTTCAACTGCACCAAATCCAGCAGTCTTCTGCCACCTGATACTTATTCCAGTGTCGTCTTCTGCTGTAGCTATGTTTATTTACCCTGTACTTGTACTATATTGTCATCAACTGTAAGTTGCTGTTTTCCTGTTTGATTATTTATGTACTCTGTAATTGGGCGCTGCGGAACCCTTGTGGCGCCATATAAATAAAGGATAATAATAATGTATGTTACATTTTCATGCTGTTTTTTTTTTTTTTACTCCTTCAACACTTCCAACACATGCAGTAGCTGCTCTTATCTATCTAACACTTCAAGGCCAGTACACACTGGAGATATTTCCCCAGAGATGTGTGCTGAGCGATCTAGCAGAAATGCTCAGCATACACCACTCCTCCGTTCAGCACACAGTGCGATGTGTGCTGAGAGGGGGGGTGGGGAGGGGTGCTCATTTCACCCAGCGGGTGCATGCAGGCCAATCTAGCACCTGCGTTAGCGGCTAAGCGCCACGCATTGCTATCGCTGTGGGCCATACACACAGAGAGATCTGTGCTAAACTTCTAAGCAAATTAGTCAGATTGCTTAGATATTGAGCACGGATCTCTCCATGTGTACCCCCCTTTACTCAACTAGTGTGATGCCCTGGGGTGGTTTTGCAGGGCTACTTTGGGGGTGTCCCATGCCCCAGACTTGAACCCTTAAAATGTTAGGTATTTACCCGATGTGGTTACCTGGACGTGGTGGGTAAGCCCATACCCTTGGTCATGATTATTCTAAAAAACCTCTATTTATTGCAAAATTAATTATAATTAGTTATGTTTGAATAGTGCACCTGCATCTTTTTTTAATAGTTGTGTGTGGCACTATAAGCCTCAGCAAGGTAGCACCTCTCACCATGTGTAGTTAGGGTGTGCAGTCTAGAGCCCCTCCCTATATATTCTTTCTGTGGGAGTCAGTGGCGTAACTTAATCTCAGTCGTCCGGAGGCAAGAAAAATTTGGTGCCCCCCTCCACCCCACGTGCCGACTTTATGACTTTGCAAAATGAATGACGTCCTATGAAAATAAGTTGTTTTGTGTGACTCACGTCCAGTCACAGCCCATTTCCCGCTAACCTGTAAAGCATTAGCCCATAGCTACCGAGAACATTATTGTGACCACCAGACTATGAGCAGTTTAGTGACTTCTACACAATACTAAGAGCATATCAGTGATCACTATACAATACTAAGAGCATATTGGTGACCGCTATACACCAGACAATACGAGGAGTGTTATTGTGACCTCTAGACAATACGGAGAGCGTTATTGTGACCTCCAGACAATATGGAGAGCACTATTGTGACCACCAGACAGACAATACTCTCTGTATTGTCTGGCAGCCACAATAACGCTATCTGTATTATTGTGACCACCAGACAATATGGAGAGCATTTTAGTGACCACTCCATTTACATTGCATTTTATAACATAAGTAAGCAAGTGTACAAGTGATTGGCAGTGAGTGTAATATACTACCCCCCATCCCCAGCCAGGAGAACCCCTCCCTTCTGTCACCACCAAAAACTGCCATCCACATGATCCTTTACCTGGTGCCTTCTATCATTAGTAGTGCAGACCAGCACCACACCTTCATAACAAATGTGGAGGATCAGCAGCTGACAAATTTACAGGTAAGGTGCTTTATGTTAGTTGCTGGTGCTCAATGCGCCACAAAGACATCAAAGATACTGCATGAGTGACATAGTTTCACTTATTCAATGTCTTAGGTGTCCCTACAGCACCCTGGATAGCTGGATAAGTGAAGTGGAGACAGGCATGAGGGAATCATCAGAAGAACTGTAGTGGTAGGCATGACACAAGGGAACACTGATTTTTATGAAGCCCCAGAAAGACAGTAAATATGGACAAGACATATAGATTATATATATATATATATATATATATATATATATAAACATTTATGATTATAAGCATGCTGGAAATGTTACACTTAGGACCACCCTTTGGATCGTGGAGCTGGGACTGCTCTACATGCAACACCCAACTCTACAGCAGCTGCCCCCACTACCAGCCCCATATGGTTGCACTGATCAGAGTGTTGCCTTGCACTTACAGTTAAGTGATCTGTCCTCAGGCTCCTCCGAGTCCCGACAGTGACAGCCACTCTCTGCATACCCAGCCCGCTCACCGCACACTCTCCCATCCTGGGACGGACTTCACCGCACGACACTGCCTGGCTCCCAGCTCTCCGCTCACTCGCTTAGGTCACGGCTTACATTAAAGCCAATGTCAGGTGACGTCCGTGACCAGAGACAGCAGTGAGACCATGTCACGGGGGAGGAGCGCCATGATGATGTGCGCTCTGCACGGCAGCTCCTCCGCAGTCCTCAAACTGCGGCATGGACATGCGGAACAATGGAGTAATAATAAACTGCCATCCATTCTGCCACTGCTGTGCTGCAATGTTTCATAGAAGTGCTATATTCTTTTAAACAATTGTGTGTTTGTGCTGCTGCTCTGTTACTAGTTTAGCCAGCCAGCCTGTGGCCAATATAAGTGAGCAATATTGTGAGCTGTGAAGTGGTCAAAAATTACTGGAAATTAATGTAATGAAGGTTAATAATACTGTAGGAAGAGATCCAAAACCAAAACACTTGAGGGTGGTTTTGGCAAAACTAAAACACAATGATTACTTAAACCATTTTGGTTCGCGCACATCTCTAGTTCTTTCCAGGGCACGTCAAAACTTTTTCTTCATAAGGCCTCATTCCCACTATGCTCATCGGTTAAAAAACAAAGTACCCGTCAACTGCCCCAATTTTCTCACATGAGTAAGTCAGAGTGTGGCCTGGATGAATCTGGGTTATGGCTAATTCTTGTTAATATTTTGTGGTTCTTAAATGTAAGGGTTGGTTCATTTGCTATTGGCCTGGCTTATTTAGAAACTCATCCTCCCAAGTATCCTCCCCATATAACCCACCATCACTATAATGCAGCGATCACCCCACAGCACTGACAACTGGAAGAAGAGAGCAGCTACAGTAGGTTGGGAGGTGAGTGGCAAATGCAACTTATCAATGGATTTTCCACTTTTTTGCATTTAAGAGCTGCAATCAGACCCGGCGCTACCCGCTCAGCAAAGGGATGCAGAGCAGGGAGGCACCAGTCCTCTCCCCCTCCTGTGACAGCATCAGAACTCGAGCCGGAAAAGGGGATGGGGCCACACAGTATGGAGGAAGCAGAGCTACATGGAACCAGGCTGTCTGCTACCACAGGAGATTGAGCCGTTACAGCTCCGACCAGCCTGTGATAGGTAAGTTGAGTGAGAGAAAGTGTGTATCTGTGTGAATGTATATGTATACATGTGTGTGTATGGTCATTATGTGTAAGCAGTACTACTACTGGAGGCATGTATAAGTGGCACCTGTACTGGGGGCATTATGTGTATAAGCGGCACTACTACTGGGGGAACTATGTGGGCAGTTTGTGTATAAGCAGTACTGCTACTGGGGGGATTATGTGTATGTGGCACTACTGTGGGCAAAATGTGTATAAGTAGCACTGCCACGTTCAGTGTAATGTGAATAAGAGTGTGCTACTATGTGGCGTAATTTGAAATGGGGGTACTATTGTGTGGCCTCATCCCTTCCTTGTGAGACCACACACCTTATTTTGCTGCATGCTTTTGTAAAGTATGGGAGGGCACAATTTATAATTTGCAGTGGAGCACAGAACACCCTAGCATCGGCCCTGGCTGCAATGTCCGTTTATACACTGAGAACTAGCTGAGATCTCTCTCCTGGTTCTCTGCTAGTACAGACATTGCTTTCCTCTGCCAGCTTTCACTGTTCTTAGTGTGCATATGCAATATAGTAGCAGCTGTTAAAGGCTTCAGCACCTCATTTAAGGACTACAGTACATGGGGGACAGTGTAAACAACTAGCAAGGGTTATAGAAGGTGTAAAATTGCCTTCAGCTCTCACTGGTGCCATTTTCTACTCTTCTGGTTATTCAAAGTTTTTTTTATTTCCTCTTCAAGCATCAAGTTTGTGGACTAAACCAGTTTGATTGGAACCAGTGCCATCACATGGTTACATTAGTACACCCCCTAAGGTGAATGATCCCCCGAGCAGTACTGTATAGTTAATAGACCTGTCACCTATACATAATGAATGTAATTTGTATGGCGAATTAATAGACATGAGACTGTATCCATGTGATTGTACTGGTTCTAAGCAAACTGGTTTAGTCCACAAACTTGATGCTTGAAGAGTAAATAAAAAGAGAAGATTTTAAGCCTACCGGTAAATCTTTTTCTCCTAGTCCGTAGAGGATGCTGGGGACTCCGTAAGGACCATGGGGATAGACGGGCTCCGCAGGAGACATGGGCACTAAAAAGAACTTTAGATATGGGTGTGCACTGGCTCCTCCCTCTAAGCCCCTCCTCCAGACCTCAGTTAGAGAAACTGTGCCCAGAGGAGACGGACAGTACGAGGAAAGGATTTTTGTTAATCTAACGGTCCATACACACTTAACGATAAAATAAGCGACGTCGCTCATTTTCCCCCTCCTTGAGCGACGTCGCTCATTTTCCCCCTCCATGAGCGACGTCGCTCATTTTATCGTCAAGTGTGTATGCAGCCAGCGACGACCGATGCGCGGCCCTGCGGGTCGGCAACGATCGTCGCTGTCGGTAGGGCATGCATGAAGGATGTGGACTGTCGTCCACGACCTTCATGCAGGGCTGGCGGGGGCGTGACATCACTGAGCGATATGAGCGGGCCCGGGAGGGGGAAACGTTAGACGATGTCGCTCACAGAGCGACATCGTCTAATGTGTATGGGCCTTAAGGGCAAGATTCATACCAGCCCACACCATCCACACCGTATAACAGAGAATATACGAACCAGTTAACAGCATGAAACAAAACAGCATCAGCCCGAGACTGATCAAAACTGTAACATAACCCTTAAGTAAGCAAAAACTATATACAAGTCTTGCAGAAGTAGTCCGCACTGGGACGGGCGCCCAGCATCCTCTACGGACTAGGAGAAAAAGATTTACCGGTAGGTTTAGAATCTTATTTTCTCTTACGTCCTAGAGGATGCTGGGGACTCCGTAAGGACCATGGGGATTATACCAAAGCTCCAAAACGGGCGGGAGAGTGCGGATGACTCTGCAGCACCGATTGAGCAAACAGGAGGTCCTCATCAGCCAGGGTATCAAACTTCTAGAACTTCGCAAAGGTGTTTGAACCCGACCAAGTAGCAGCTCGGCACAGCTATAATGCCGAGACACCTCGGGCAGCCGCCCAAGAAGAGCCCACCTTCCTAGTGGAATGGGCCTTTACAGAATTCGGTAACGGCAATCCAGCCGTAGAATGAGCCTGCTGAATCGTGTTACAGATCCAGCGAGCCATAGTCTACTTCGAAGCAGGAACGCCAACCTTGTCGGCTGCATACAGGACAAACAGTGCCTCTGTTTTCCTAACCCGAGCCGTTCTGGCCACATAAATTTTCAATGCCCTGACCACATCAAGGGACTCGGAATCCTCCAAGTCCCGTGTAGCCACAGGCACCACAATAGGTTGGTTCATATGAAAAGAAGAAACCACCTTGGGCAAAAATTGAGGACGAGTCCGCAACTCTGCTCTATCCACATGGAAAATCAGATAGGGGCTCTTGTGAGATAAAGCCGCCAACTCCAACACTCGCCTTGCCGATGCCAAGGCCAACAACATGACCACTTTCCAAGTGAGATATTTTAATTCCACCGTTTTAAGTGGTTCAAACCAGTGAGACTTAAGGAACCGCAACACCACGTTAAGGTCCCAGGGTGCCACTGGAGGCACAAAAGGAGGCTGGATATGCAGCACTCCCTTCACAAAAGTCTGGACTTCTGGGAGAGAAGCCAATTCCTTCTGAAAGAAAATGGATAGGGCCGAAATCTGAACCTTAATGGAACCTAATTTTAGGCCCAAATTCACTCCCGTCTGTAGGAAGTGAAGGAAACGGCCCAAATGGAATTCTTCCGGAGGAGCATTCCTGGACTCACACCACGATACATACTTTCGCCATATTCGGTGATAATGTTTCGCTGTCATGTCTTTCCTAGCCTTTATCAGAGTAGGAATGACCTCATCCGGAATGCCCTTTTCCGCTAGGATCCGGCGTTCAACCGCCATGCCGTCAAATGCAGCCGCGGTAAGTCTTGGAACAGACAGGGCCCTTGTTGTAACAGGTCCTCTCTGAGAGGAAGAGGCCACGGATCTACTGTGAGCATTTCCTGCAGATCCGGATACCAGGCCCTTCGCGGCCAATCTGGAACAATGAGAATTGTCTGTACTCCTCTTCGTCTTATGATTCTCAATATCTTTGAGATGAGCGGAAGAGGAGGGAACACATAGACCGACTGAAACACCCATGGTGTCACCAGGGCATCCACCGCCACTGCCTGAGGGTCCCTCGACCTGGCGCAATACTTCGGTAGTTTCTTGTTGAGGCGTGACGCCATCATGTCTATCTGAGGCAGTCCCCACCGACTTGCAATCTCTGCGAAGACTTCCTGATGAAGTCCCCACTCTCCTGGATGTAGATCGTGTCTGCTGAAGAAGTCTGCTTCCCAGTTGTCCACTCCCGGAATGAAGACTGCTGTCATGGCGCTTACATGATTTTCCGCCCAGCGAAGAATCCTGGTGGCTTCTGCCATTGCTACTCTGCTCTTTGTTCCGCCTTGGCGGTTTACATGCGCCACTGCGGTGATGTTGTCTGACTGGATCAGAACCGGTAGGTCGCGAAGCAAATTTTCCGCTTGTCAAAGGGCGTTGCATATGGCCCTCAACTCCAGTATGTTGATGTGAAGACAAGCCTCCTGGCTTGACCAGAGACCCTGGAAGTTTCTTCCCTTTGTGACTGCTCCCCAACCTCGGAGGCTCGCGCCCGTGGTTACCAGAACCCAGTCCTGAATGCCGAACCTGCGACCCTCCAGAAGGTGAGCACTCTGCAGCCACCACAGGAGAGATACCCTGGCCCTGGGGGACAGGGTGATCATCTGATAAATCTGTAGATGAGACCCGGACCACTTGTCCAGAAGGTCCCATTGAAAAGTTCTCGCATGGAACCTGCCGAATGGAATGGCCTCGTAAGTCGCCACCATCTTTCCCAGAACTCGAGTGCAGTGATGCACCGACGCCCTTTTTGGCTTCAATAGGTCCTTGACCAAAGACATGAGTTCTTGGGCCTTTTCCGTCGGAAGATAAACCCTTTTCTGGTCCGTATCCAGAATCATGCCTAAGAAAGGCTATTGAGAATCCAGCCGTGCCGTTGCAACACCCTCAGGGAGAGTGATACGCTGTTCAGTAACTGTTCTCTCGATCTCGCTTTTATTAGGAGATTGTCCAAGTATGGGATAATTGTGACACCCTGCTTGCGCACGAGCACCATCATTTCCGCTATTACCTTGGTGAAAATTCTCGGGGCCGTGGAAAGCCCAAACGGCAACGTCTGAAATTGGTAATGACAATCCTGTACAGCAAACCTCAGGAACGCCTGATGAGGCGGATATATGGGGACATGAAGGTATGCATCCTTTATGTCCAGGGACACCATATAATCCCCCCCTTCCAGGCTGGCGATGACCGCTCTGAGCGACTCCATCCATCTTGAACTTGAACCTTTTTAAGTATAGGTTTAAGGATTTTAAATTCAAAATGGGCCTGACCGAATCGTCCGGTTTCGGGACTACAAACAGGGTTGAGTAATACCCCATCCCCTGCTGCAGCAGGGGGACTTTGACCACCACTTGTTGAAGACACAATTTTTAAATTGCATTTAACACTATCTCCCTCTCTGGGGGAGAAGCCGGTAGGGCCGATTTGAAAAACCGGCGAGGAGGCACCTCTTTGAATTCCAGCTTGTAACCCTGGGAAACAATTTCTATTGCCCAGGGATCCACCTGTGAGTGAACCCAGACGTGGCTGAAAAGTCGAAGACGTGCCCCCACTGGGGCGGACTCCCTCAGCGGAGCCCCAGCGTCATGCGGTGGATTTTGTAGAGGCCGGGGAGGACTTCTGCTCTTGGGAACTAGCTGTGGTTGGCAGCTTTTTCCCCTTGCCCTTACCTCTGGCAAGAAAGGAAGATACCCGCACTCTCTTGGGTTTATGCGACCGAAAGGACTGCATCTGATAATGTGGTGCTTTCTTAGGCTGTGAGGAAACATAAGGCAAAAAAGTTGATTTACCTGCCGTAGCCGTGGAAACAAGGTCCGTGAGACCTTCCCCAAACAATTCCTCACCCTTGTAAGGTAAAACCTCCATATGCCTCTTCGAGTCGGCATCGCCCGTCCATTGTCGGGTCCATAGGGCTCGTCTAGCCGAAATCGCCATAGCGTTGGCTCTGGAACCCAGTAGGCCAATGTCTCTCTGAGCATCTCTCATATATAGGACAGCATCTTTAATATGATCCAAGGTCAATAAAATGTTTTCCTTATCCAGCGTATCTATATCAGCAGATAAGGTATCTGTCCACGCTGCTACCGCGCTACAAACCCAAGCCGACGCTATCGCCAGTCTGAGTAAGGTACCAGTATGTGTGTAAATAGACTTCAAGGTAGTCTCCTGCCTGCGATCAGCAGGATCCTTGAGGGTTGCCGTATCTTGAGATGGCAGCGCTACCTTTTTGGATAAGCGTGTCAACGCATTATCCACCGTCGGGGAGGATTCCCACCGTATCCTGTCCTTAGTCGGGAAAGGATACGCCATAAGAATCCTTTTGGGAATCTACAGTTTTTTGTCTGGAGATTCCCAAGCCTTTTCAAATAATTCGTTCAGCTCATGAGATGGGGGAAAGGTTACCTCAGGTTTCTTCTCCTTTTACATGCGCACCCTCGGGTCAGGGACAGAGGGTTCATCCGTGATATGCAACACCTCTTTTATAGCAATAATCATATAATGAATACTTTTAGCCAATTTTGGCTGCAACTTTGCATCATCGTAGTCGACACTGGAGTCAGAATCCGTGTCGGTATCAGTGTTTACTATTTGGGATAGTGGGCGCTTTTGAGACCCAGAAGGTCCCTGCGACATAGTGAAAGGCAGGGTTTGACTCCCTGTACATTCCCTGGACTCAGCTTTGTCCAACCTTTTGTGCAATAAATTCACATTTGCATTGAAAACATTCCACATATCCAACCAGTCAGGTGTCGACGTTGCCGACGGAGACACCACACTCATTTGCTCCACCTCCTCCCTAGAAGAGCCTTCCGCTTCAGACATGCCGACACATGCGTACCGACACACCACACACTCAGGGAATTCTCTTATCTGGAGACAGTTCCCCCACAAGGCCCTTTGGAGAGACAGAGAGAATATGCCAGCACACACCCAGCGCCACTGACCCAGGGGAAAAAAATTACCCAGATAGCGCTTTTAATACCTATATATATATATATATGTAACACTGCGCCAAATTATGTCCCCCCCCCCCCTTCTTTCAAACCCTCTGTCACCGTGTTCAGCAGGGGAGAGTCCGGAGAGCCAGCTTCTCAGCGGTGTGCTGTGAAGAAAATGGCGCTGGTGAGTGCTGAGGATCAAGCTCCGCCCCCTCAGCGGCGGGCTTCGGTCCCGCTTGATTTTTTTCAAAAACTGGCGGGGGATCTCAAATATACAGTGCAGAGCCCATATATGTCCTGATTTTGCCAGACCAGAGGCTTAATTGCTGCCCGCAGGGCCGGATTATCAATGGGGCGGATGGAGCTGCAGCTCCAGGCCCCCCCATCAAAATAGGCCCATCAGATCTGCTGTGCTGCTGGAAAAAGGAATTATTTTTCTTTCCTGTCGCAGTGGCCAGCCAGTGAAGACAGCACACCTCCCCCCCCCCCCCTTCCCATTTTCCTGTCCAGGGTGGAAAAACCGGGCATATTTTTGTTAACGGCGGCTCAGCGGAAGGCTTTACAAGCCCTGCCTGAGCCTCACAGTTTCTACCTCTACAGCGTGGCCGCGCAGTGACGGGAAATCCAGCTTTTACGTACTGTAACACAAGTGCCGCCCCACCACTGTGTAAAACTGCTGCATGATGCAGCGGGACTCAGCTCCGTGAAGGCGGCCTTGCTTGTTGATGCTGCTACTGATGACCGGGGACAAGCTGCGGCTCATGATCAGGGACAAGCTGCTGCTGATCTTTAGGGACAAGCTATGGCTGATGATCGGGGACAAGCTGCGGCTGATAAGAAGGGTAAAAGGTGTCAGTGTCCTACTGTTGCCGCTGACTGAATTTTTGACAAACTATATTTTGCTTCTAAATATATATATATATATATTTATAGAAGTATATGTAAAATGTATGTAGGTGATATATGCATATATTCGATGTACCAGTGTTTGGATTTTATATATATTGTATATATATATATAGATGTATATATATATATATATATATATATATACACAACTTTAACAGTCACCTCAGTCTCTGCACCATCTCTGGCTGGCCCTGTTCCCTCTCTAGTATACCACCCTCGCCTCCTTGCACGTCTCTGATTCTCCACTCCTTTCGACTCCTCTCACACCCCCCTCACCCCAACAGCTCAGTTCCGCACCTCCATTGCAGCGGATCTTCCTGACCCCTCCACTGTCACAGTTCCTTCCAGAACCCCTTGCTCCCATGCTAAACTCTTTGGCTGGTCTTCCACTCCTACGGCTGTCCCAAATTTAGGGCTCACACATTAGGGAGACAGGACAGCCTTACACAATTTTATATATAAAAAGATAAGAGGACCGTGTCCAGTATTTCTTTGTGAGACCAGTGAGTGCCGTCTTTGGGTGTACCTACATGCTTTCTTTCAACGCAGCACCTTGGCAAGCTATACATGTGGGACAGAAGTGAGTGCCGACCTTTGGAAATTATATATATATATATATATATATATATATATATATATATATATATATATATAGGGTTAGGACGCATGTTGCCCCTCACCCCCTTACCAACTAACCCCCCCTTGCTGTAGCCTAATCCTAACCTCCCCCCCCCCTGCGCAGTCTAACAATAACACCACATTCCCGCAGCCTAAACCTAACCCTCCCCGCCGCAGCCTTACCTTAACTCTCCATGGGGTTGCCTAATCTTAATCCCCCTCCCCGCATCCTAAACCTAACCCCCCCCCTTCTCGCAGCCTTACCCTAACCCTCCCCCTGCAGACTAAACCTAACCTCTCCCCCCGCTTACCTCTTCAACGTCCTGGCAGTCACTTGATCGGGATCCCATCTGTCAGAAAGCCAGCATCGGGATCCAAGCTATTTGGGATGCCGGTGCCAGCATTCCGATCAGTGGAGCTAATTCAGTATGGATCGCAGGGCCCTGCGGTTGGGGCACAGATATGCGAACGCCTCTGACTGATTGACAGGCAGAGGCATTCATGGCGAGGGATGGAGGCGGGATCAACCAGCGTTCGGGAAAACAGGGGGCATGATGCCCCTGTTTTCCAAGAGTGGCGAGGCTAAGGACTGCGTTGCGAGATGCAGTTTCTTTGGCCCCGCAAGCTGTACTGCAAAGGAAAGGCTCAGTAAGCTGAAACTTACTCAGCCTGCCTTCGCAGATGAACATTGCGAACGATGGTCACGATGTTCATCTGATATGTGTTTGCATCGGTAATGCAGGGAGGAGTGGTATGCACCTCCTCCTGCATTTGCATTGCTAAAGACAGCAAATGCAAAGCTGCTGCAAGCAGCTTTATTTGCAATCCTTAGTGAATCAGGGCCAGTGTTGGGACTCCGGCATCGGTCTTTAGGCAGCCGGGATCCCAACTGCCGGGATCCTGACCGGATCCCAATTATTATATATCATTGTGATTAAGCAGAGAGTGCCCTGCATATCTTGTAAGTAGAAAAATGTGCCATGCCTTTTTAGGGAGTGTTTAGGGAGTGTCATACTGATTGAAATATCAGCTCTGATGTGGACACTCTCTGATGCTGGGCATGGCTATCACCTGCCCATGCAGTCCTGGACCACAAAGCAGTAACAGCACACTGCAGAGAGCCACTCTGCTGTAGGAAGGAGGGGTTGCAGCCACACAAAGAGCTGCAGAGAGGGGGCAGGTGGAATATTGCTGTGAGCAAGTCGAGTATGCCTTTGCCCGATGGACCTTGTGCCGGGCAGCACCCGAGGTGGAGTCACTGGCAGTGGCGAGGTTAGTGACAGTAGAAAAGGAGACTGGAATCAGATGAAGGACTCTTGTGTGGTTGGCAGATGGAAGCGGGAACTGGAGTGATTGCAGCAAAGAACCAGTACCTCTGCATAAAACCTCTGATCCCACTGCTTCTTCCATGTTCCGGCAGTCTGCATAGCCCCTCTCTGGTGGCCAGTTTTTTTTCTCCCTCTCTGTTCGAATACTGCACAGAGGTCTGTCCAGTTAAGTTGTGAGGTATTACAGGGGCACGAATTGTGGTCTGATAGTGTGCATGGAAAGCTATACCCGCTGAAGGGGCATGTCTTGCGATTCCCCTCTGGTGGGCTGCAGGGCGTCGCAAAGAGATTTGTTACTTTTGATGCATTGCACAGCTGGAAAGATGCGTATGCACAGTAGACACAAGGAGGTCTGTAAATAAAAGTAAAGTGATTGCAGATGCGATCTCTTATTTCTTCTTGATCTCTGGGACAGGCTCTCAAGGAGCCCTTACAGGGCTCCTTGAGACAGGACAGGTGATTACGTCTGATACATTTGAGCGGAAGAAGAATCTTATTGCCTTAATATACGACAATAAGAATTCTTAATGTTCGATACCAAACTGCATATATTAATAAATAAAACCCTATAGATATAAAGTCTATATATATATATAGAGAGAGAGAGAGAGAGAGAGAGAGAGAGGAGATATTTCACATTCATGACAACACTAAAGTACATGTATGCGCAGTAATAGAGGGGTTTCACATTTGCATCATCAAGTGCCATTTTACAGTCACGTTAGCATTTCATTTGTTTGCATGTTGACTCTCACATTACACTATTGAGATAAGTGAAGAGGACGGGTGGTTTGAGGTTTTTGAAGGTATGTGCTTGCATACCACATCTCCACAACATTGGTCACAACCCCCATATAGCTAGTAACACCGATGTGGCGCTGGTCACACCCTTTCCGCAGCACATAATAGGCCCTTCATAAATTTCAGCTCCAGGCCCATGTGGACCTTAATCTGGCACTGGCTGCCCAGGGCGCCCCCCCTGCGCCCTTACAGTGCCTGCCGTGTGTGTGTTGTGCAAGAGCAATGGCACGCAGCATTACCGCTGCGCTTTACCTCAGTGAAGATCCAAAGACTTCTGCCGCCTCTGAAGTCTTCTTTCTTCTCATACTCACCCGGCTTCTATCTTCCGGCTCTGTGAGGAGGACGGCGGCGCGGCTACGGGACGAACAGCTAGGAGAGACCTGCGTTCCGACTCCCTCTGGAGCTAATGGTGTCCAGTAGCCTAAGAAGCAGAGCCTAGCAGTTAAGTAGGTCTGCTTCTCTCTCCTCAGTCCCTCGATGCAGGGAGCCTGTCGCCAGCAGGCTCCCTGAAAATAAAAAAAACTAACAAAATTTCTTTCTATCAGGAAACTCAGGAGAGCTCCCTGTAATGCACCCAGTCTCCTCTGGGCACAGTATCAAACTGAGGTCTGGAGGAGGAGCATAGAGGGAGGAGCCAGTGCACACCCATATCTAAAGTTCTTTTTAGTGCCCATGTCTCCTGCGGAGCCCGTCTATCCCCATGATCCTTACGGAGTCCCCAGCATCCTCTAGGACGTAAGAGAAAATATGAATAAGCAGAAGAGTAGAAAATGGCCCCAATGAGAGCTGAAGGCAATTTTACACGGGTGTATTACGAACGGCCGGCTGTCGGGATCCTGGCGCCCAGTATACCGGCGTTGGGATCCCGACAGCCGGAATTCTGGCAGCGAGGTGAGCGCAAAAGAGCCCCTTGCGGGCTTGATGCGGGCGCGGTGGTGCACTATGCGTGCCACGATATTTATTCTCCCTCCAGGTGCGTCGTGGACCCCCCAAAAGGGAGAACAGTTGTTGGTATACTGGCGGTCGGGATCCCGACATCCGGTATATCGAGTGCCACCCACCTTGAGCAACCTGGGCACAATGATACTATATATCGCATGTCCACACACACTGCACAATCCGGTGTATGGGTAAAATATATACCATTACTTGCTGCATTAACCTTCATGCCATCGTCTGCGAGGTTGGCCAAGATTGCGCGTATACACTGAGCGATATGGATTACATATATCCGTATCAGAATGCTATATCATCCGATGTATCATCCAATATATCGCCTGGTGTGTATACAGTCACTGTACCTGCCATACTGCCTCATCTGGTGCACATTGCACAGATCATGCATTCATATCCTGCCTCTCTCCAGACACTACTCCATTATAAAGCTTCCACAATGGATGCTGGGAATTGTAGTTTGACAACAGTGATGAAACAGCTGTCAAAACAGCAGCAGTCAGGGATTACAGCTGTGAGGAACTGTTAAGTTCGTACATTATAGCTGCATTTTTCCTGGCACAAGTGAAAATGAGAAGAAATAAGCACAACAATGGGAATACAATGGACCGTTATAAACCATCAGTGATGCGTATGACCAGAGTATAATGCTCAGGAGACAGGTATAAATGATCCTGCAGTAGAAAGATCTGCCACTTACTGTCTTAGCTACAATGAGCTGCACACAAGCGTCTGGCAAAGGATGCACTAGCAAAAATAGAACAGATCCTTCAACTAGTCATGGACAGAGCAGGCATTTTAAAATAGAAAAACCTGATACTAAACAAGGAGAGCGACAAAAATAGCAGTAGGAAGTTAATATGTCCTGGGAGCAATCTCATTCCTTATGCACAAACGCACCTGACAAAGGACCTAATGCAGACCTGATCGTAGCAGCAAATTTGTTAGCAGAAGGGCAAAACCATGTGCACTCCAGGGGGTGGGGCAGATGTAACATGTGCAGAGAGAGTTAGATTTGGGTGGGTTATATTGTTTCTGTGCAGGGTAAATACTGGCTGCTTTATTTTTACACTGCAATTTAGATTTCAGTTTTAACACACCCCACCCAAATCTAACTCTCTCTGCACATGTTATATCTGTCCCCCCCCACCCCACCCCCTGCCCTTTGCTGCTACAATCAGGTCTGAATTAGGCCCAAAGTGCATATGTAAAGTGCCATATGCACTTTGTGCCTATTTCAGACCAGATCATAGCAGCAAAGGGCAAGGGCGGGGGTGGGTGGGCAGATATAACATGTGCAGAGAGAGTTAGATTTGGGTGGGGTGTGTTAAAACTGAAATCTAAATTGCAGTGTAAAAATAAAACACTGATCTGTATTTCACGATTGAGAGGAACAAAGCCAAGCAGGTAACATCAGGTTCACTGCTAATTCTCTATGTGACGTTTTCCTACTTAATCATATTAACTAATGCAACCACAACATGTGCACTAACCAGGGGCGCTTTAAGAGAGGAGGGGACCCGCGTGCAGTCTCCATCGTGGGCCCCCTCCTCTCCGGCAGCAGCAGACTCTGGCATAATGCCATAGTCTACAGCTCATGCGCAGGTATCCGGGAACATGGCGGCCACGCCTTGTTCCCGGTGACACCTTCAGTGCGCATGCGCAAATCACTCAGAAATGGCCGCGGCGGCCATTTTCCGAGTGATTTGTGCCCGCACAGCAGTGACACCGTCGCAGGACTCCGGAGGGGTAAGTATAACATATGAGTGCAGTGTGTGCCCCCCTGGACCCAGGGGCCCGTGTGCACCGCACACACTGCACCCATTATAGAAACGCCAATGGCACTAACGTGGAAACAAAAGAACATCCTACGAAAGTGAGCTGCTACCTGGAGTGAAATCTATTTATAGAGATATCACTTTGCCTAGAAGTTTATTATAGATTAGTGGTGCAGAGAGAGGCACAGGGATATGGGTGGCTGACACACAATAGGAAGAGGTACAGGCGGTTAGGGGCACAGATATCCAGACCTGGGAACGGTAAGTGCTGGCACTGAGACTCTGGAATTTTAGGGACATCTCGACCCAGATCCCATTACTGTTTACAAACAGTTATAGGAATCAATTGCTCTCTGTTAGATCATTCATGTTGTGTTTCTTTTATACTTATAAGGCAAAATCTAATTCACTTGTGAAACTCTTTAATTATTGTGCGTTCTGTTATAGGACCACAGCATCAAGAAAATATTTATCTTATTATCAGTAGAGATAAGCGGGTTCGGTTCTCCGAGATCTGAACCCCCCCGAACTTCACCTATTTTACACGGTTCCGAGGCAACCTTGGATCTTCCCGCCTTGCTCGGTTAACCCGAACGCGCCCGAACGTCATCATCCCGCTGTCGGATTCTCGCAACATTCGTATTCTATATAAAGAGCCGCGCGTCGCCGCCATTTTCACTCGTGCATTGGAGATTGAACGGAGAGGATGTGGCTGCGTTCTCTCCCTGAAAAGCTCCGTAATCTGTGCTCAGTGTGCTGCAAATATCTGTGCTCAGTGTGCTGCAAATAGCTCCGTTCTCTGCCTGAAAACGCTTCATATCTGTGCTCAGTGTGCTCTATTGTGGGGACTGGGGACCATCAGTATAATAGTAGTACAGTACAGTAGGCCATTGCTGTATCTTGCAGCTCTGTGTCACTGCAAGTATCCATTCCATATCTGTGCTGCATTTTTGTGAGCAGTATATATAGTATTACAGTGCAGCATTTTGGTGACCAACTGTATATAGTTGTACAGTAGGCCATTGCTGTATCTTGCAGCTCTATATCACTGCAAGTATCCATTCCATATCTGTGCTGCATTTTTGTGAGCAGTATATATAGTATTACAGTGCAGCATTTTGGTGACCAACAGTATATAGTTGTACAGTCGGCCATTGCTGTATCTTGCAGCTCTGTGTCACTGCAAGTATCCATTCCATATCTGTGCTGCGTTTTTGTGAGCAGTATATATAGTATTACAGTGCAGCATTTTGGTGACCAACAGTATATAGTTGTACAGTAGGCCATTGCTGTATCTTGCAGCTCTGTATCACTGCAAGTATCCATTCCA
Source organism: Pseudophryne corroboree (assembly GCF_028390025.1). Taxonomy (NCBI): domain Eukaryota; kingdom Metazoa; phylum Chordata; class Amphibia; order Anura; family Myobatrachidae; genus Pseudophryne; species Pseudophryne corroboree. The sequence goes on along the minus strand of NC_086447.1, from coordinate 274,912,369 downwards.
TATCTGTGCTGCATTTTTGTGAGCAGTATATATAGTATTACAGTGCAGCATTTTGGTGACCAACAGTATATAGTTGTACAGTAGGCCATTGCTGTATCTTGCAGCTCTGTATCACTGCAAGTATCCATTCCATATCTGTGCTGCATTTTTGTGAGCAGTATATATAGTATTACAGTGCAGCATTTTGGTGACCAACAGTATATAGTTGTACAGTAGGCCATTGCTGTATCTTGCAGCTCTGTGTCACTGCAAGTATCCATTCCATATCTGTGCTGCTTTTTTGTGAGCAGTATATATAGTATTACAGTGCAGCATTTTGGTGACCAACTGTATATAGTTGTACAGTAGGCCATTGCTGTATCTTGCAGCTCTATATCACTGCAAGTATCCATTCCATATCTGTGCTGCATTTTTGTGAGCAGTATATATAGTATTACAGTGCAGCATTTTGGTGACCAACAGTATACATATATAGTACAGTACAGTAGGCCATTGCTATTGATATATTACTGGCATATAATTCCACACATTAAAAAATGGAGAACAAAAATGTGGAGGGTAAAATAGGGAAAGATCAAGATCCACTTCCACCTCGTGCTGAAGCTGCTGCCACTAGTCATGGCCGAGACGATGAAATGCCATCAACGTCGTCTGCCAAGGCCGATGCCCAATGTCATAGTAGAGAGCATGTAAAATCCAAAAAACTAAAGTTCAGTAAAATGACCCAAAAATCTAAATTAAAAGCGTCTGAGAAGCGTAAACTTGCCAATATGCCATTTACAACACGGAGTGGCAAGGAACGGCATATGTTCATGGCTAGTGGTTCAGCTTCACATGAGGATGGAAGCACTCATTCTCCCGCTAGAAAACTGAAAAGAGTTAAGATGGCAAAAGCACAGCAAAGAACTGTGCGTTCTTCTAAATCACAAATCCCCAAGGAGAGTCCAATTGTGTCGGTTGCGATGCCTGATCTTCCCAACACTGGACGGGAACCTGCCCCGCCACGCCTTCCACCATTTGCATGCCCCCTGCAAGTGCTGGAAGGAGCACCCACAGTCCAGTTCCTGATAGTCAAATTGAAGATGTCACTGTTGAAGTACACCAGGATGAGGATATGGGTGTTGCTGGCGCTGAGGAGGAAATTGACAAGGAGGATTCTGATGGTGAGGTGGTTTGTTTAAGTCAGGCACCCGGGGAGACACCTGTTGTCCGTGGGATGAATATGGCCATTGACATGCCTGGTCAAATTACAAAAAAAAATCACCTCTTCGGTATGGAATTATTTTAACAGAAATGCGGACAACAGGTGTCAAGCCGTGTGTTGCCTTTGTCAAGCTGTAATAAGTAGGGGTAAGGACGTTAACCACCTAGGAACATCCTCCCTTATACGATACCTGGAGCGCATTCATCAGAAGTCATTGACAAGTTCAAAAACTTTGGGTGACAGCGGAAGCAGTCCACTGACAACTAAATCCCTTCCTCTTCTACCCAAGCTCCTGCAAACCACACCACCAACTCCCTCAGTGTCAATTTCCTCCTTAGACAGGAACGCCAATAGTCCTGCAGGCCATGTCACTGGCAAGTCTGACGAGTTCTCTCCTAACTGGGATTCCTCCGATGGATCCTTGAGTGTAACGCCTACTGCTGGTGGCGCTGCTGTTGTTGCTGCTGGGAGTCCATCGTCATCCCAGAGGGGAAGTCGGAAGACCACTTGTACTACTTCCAGAAAGCAATTGACTGTCCAACAGTCCTTTGCGAGGAAGATGAAATATCACAGCAGTCATCCTGCTGCAAAGCGGATAATTCAGGTCTTGGCAGCTGTGTTGGTGTTAAACGTGTGTCCGGTATCCACCGTTAATTCACAGGGAATTAGAGAATTGCTTGAGGTACTGTGTCCCCGGTACCAAATACCATCTAGGTTCAATTTCTCTATGCAGGCGATACCGAGAATGTACACAGACATCAGAAAAAGAGTCACCAGTGTCCTATAAAATGCAGTTGTACCCAATGTCCACTTAACCACGGACATGTGGACAAGTGGAGCAGGGCAGACTCAGGACTATATGACTGTGACAGCCCACTGGGTAGATGTATTGTCTCCCGCAGCAAGAACAGCAGCGGCGGCACCAGTAGCAGCATCTCGCAAACGCCAACTCGTTCCTAGGCAGGCTACGCTTTGTATCACCGCTTTCCATAAAAGGCACACAGCTGACAACCTCTTATGGAAACTGAGGAACATCATCGCAGAATGGCTTACCCCAATTGGACTCTCCTTGGGATTTGTGACATCGGACAACGCCACCAATATTGTGCGTGCATTACATGTGGGCAAATTCCAGCATGTCCCATGTTTTGTACATACATTGAATTTGGTGGTGCAGAATTTTTTTAAAAACGACAGGGGCGTGCAAGAGATGCTGTCGGTTGCCTGAAGAATTGCGGGCCACTTTTGGCATTCAGCCACCGCGTGCCGAAGACTGGAGCACCAGTCTGAACCTGCCCCGCCATCATCAGAAGCAAGAGGTGGTAACGAGGTGGAATTCAACCCTCTATATGCTTCAGAGGATGGAGGAGCAGCAAAAGGCCATTCAAGCCTATACATCTGCCTACGATATAGGAAAAGGAGGGGGAAAGCACCTGACTCAAGCGCAGTGGAGAATGATTTCAACGTTGTGCAAGGTTCTACAAACCTTTGAACTTGCCACACGTGAAGTCAGTTCAGACACTGCCAGCCTGAGTCAGGTCATTCCCCTCATCAGGCTTTTGCAGAAGCAGCTGGAGAGATTGAAGGAGGAGCTAAAACGGAGCGATTCCGCTAGGCATGTGGGACTTGTGGATGGAGCCGTTAATTCGCTTAACCAGGATTCACAGGTGGTCAATCTGTTGAAAACAGAGCACTACATTTTGGCCACCGTGCTCGATCTTAGGTTTAAAGCCTACGTTGTATCGCTCTTTCCGGCAGACACAAGTCTGCACATGTTCAAAGACCTGCTGGTGAGACACTTGTCAAGTCAAGCGGAACGTGACCCGTCAACAGCTCCTCCTTCACATTCTCCCGCAACTGGGGCAGCGAGGAAAAGGCTAAGAATTTCGAGCCCACCCGCTGGGGGTGATGCAGGGCAGTCTGGAGCGAGTGCTGACATCTGATCCGGACTGAAGGACCTGCCAACGATTACTGACATGTCATCTACTGTCACTGCAAATGATTCTGTCACCAGTGAAAGAATGGTGGAGGATTATATGAGTGACCGCATCCAAGTAGGCATGTCAGACAGTCCGCACGTATACTGGCAGGAAAAAGAGGCAATTTGGAGGCCCTTGCACAAACTGGCTTTATTTTACCTAAGTTGCCCCCCCTCCAGTGTGTACTCCGAAAGAGTGTTTAGTGCAGCCGGTCACCTTGTCAGCAATCGGCGTACGAGGTTACTTCCAGAAAATGTGGAGAAGATGATGTTCATCAAAATGAATTATAATCAATTCCTCCGTGGAGACATTCACCAGCAATTGCCTCCAGAAAGTACACAGGGACCTGAGATGGTGGATTCCAGTGGGGACGAATTAACACTCTGTGAGGAGGGGGATGTACACAGTGAAAGGGGTGATGAATCGGACGTTGAGGAGGAGGTGGACATCTTGCCTCTGTAGAGCCAGTTTGTGCAAGGAGAGATTGATTGCTTCTTTTTTGGTGGGGGCCCAAACCATCCAGTCATTTTAGCCACAGTCGTGTGGCAGACCCTGTAGCTGAAATGATGGGTTTGTTAAAGTGTGCATGTCCTATGTATACAACATACGGGTGGGTGGGAGGGCCCAAGGACAATTCCATCTTGCACCTCTTTTTTATTTATTTATCTCTGCATCATGTGATGTTTGGGGCTAATTTTTTGAAGTGCCATCCTGTCTGACACTGCAGTGCCACTCCTAGATGGGCCAGGTGTTTGTGCCGCCCACTTGGGTCGCTTAGCTTAGTCATCCAGCGACCTCGGTGCGAATTTTAGGACTAAAAATAATATTGTGAGGTGTGAGGTGTTCAGAATAGACTGGAAATGAGTGGAAATTATGGTTATTGAGGTTAATAATACTATGGGATCAAAATGACCCCCAAATTCTATGATTTAAGCTGTTTTTGAGGGTTTTTTTGAAAAAAAAACACCCGAATCCAAAACACACCCGAGTCCGAAAAAATTTTTTCAGGGAGGTTTTGCCAAAACGCGCCCGAATCCAAAACACGGCCGCCGATCCGAATCCAAAACCCGAAAAATTTCCAGTGCACATCTCTAATTATCAGTATACAGTATTACTCCAAACTATTAAACCATCCCCAACTATGTATTTTTAGACCAGCAGCCATACATACATACTAAAGTGAATATTTACTGAAGTGCAAGTTTTTAGAAATGGAGATGTTTCCCACAACAACCAATCAGACTCTACAGTGGTGCTTGAAACGTTATGAACCCTTTAGAATTTTCTATATTTCTGCTGAAATTTGGCCTAAAACTGCCTCAGATTTTCACACAATTCCTACCAGTAGATAAAACAGAACCAAATCAAACAAATAAGACCAAGAATTAGATGTGCTCATTCACGCCTAATTTGTTTGTTTCATTTGTTTGATTTGGTTCTCTTTATCTACCGAGGTAGTTTTAGGCCAAATTTCTGCAGAAATATCGAAAATTCTGAAGGGATAAGCACCACTGTATTTATTATCTAGCACACTCTATTAGATACTGTAATAACTAGAATCTGATTGGTTGCTATAAGCAACATCTCCACTTGTAAAATCCCGCACTTTAGTAAATATACCCCTAAGGCTCAACTACATAAGTGCAGCACAAATGATCTTGTATGATATGTAAGAGCACTTGCACTAATGCAATAGAAACTTTGAATGCACACAGATGTCTGATATCTCTCTCTCATGATTAATATAAGACATAAATTAAGTAGTATATTAGTAGGGAAAGGGAAGTGCACAAATAAATGGGATTGGGCCTAAAGTGATTGTAGGCTGGACTATGAAATGACTGTTCACTCTTATCCCATGTGCATATACAGGGGTTTCCACAAACCAGCAAGTGCAGATCACAAAGCTACCTATACGGAACAAGGAACTTGAACTGGATGTGTACATTATTTGAAAATGCCGGACAACTATGTGCCCATAAACTGGTCCCCAATTCAATTACAGGTGATGAGCTGCCGAGCAGATGTATACATGTTAGACAGTAATGGTAAACCTGATGTTTTCCTGTGCACCTTTATGGGGTGAGAGGCAAACCTTGTGATGTGAATCATGGCCATTACGTTCAACTGAATCACCCCCTTAGTGTATATATAACAAAGGTATTCACTGCTGGATCTTAGATCTTTTTTGAACTATGAAAAATTGCACTATTCAATGAGAATGTCCAAGTACAACTTGCTGCTGGACAGGCAAATATATGAACAGTACCAGTCTATGCAGGAAAGGTTCTCGATAAGATAACTAGATATAGCCTTTTATTTTTTGACATGGTAATAGCTGAAGAGTTATTGTTCTAAAACCACAGCTCTGAAAACTAGAGAGGGATCTACATTAATAGCATGGAATACTGATCTTTCCTAATACAAAAATACAGAATTTGCCTTGGCAGAGTAAGAAATATACGTAGTTATGGTAGACTTACCATCTATAACTCTATTTCTCCTAAGTCCACAGTATCCACAGGATAAACATTGGGATGTGAGGTAGCGTCAGTGGATTGGCACCAACGATCAAAGCTTTCGGCCTCTCAGAATGCAAGAGGCCAGTCCCCTATATCCCCGCCTCCTGGTTCAGGCAATTCAGTTGTTTTCCAAAACTCAAGGCATGAGCATCATAGAGAGCTCTAATCAGGCGAGAAGAACACAAACGCACACCCTTCCGTACAAGGAGGAAGAGGTTAGTAGGTGAAAGGATCCTCAAATCAGGTGCGTCAGGGTGGGATCCCTGTGGATACTGTGGACTTAGAAGAAATAGAGTTATCGACGGTACGTCTACCATAATTATTCATTTCTCTGCAGGGTTCACAGGTTATCCACAGGATAAACTTTGGGATGTCCCAAAGCAAATTTAGTAGAGGGGACGCTCCTGATTGGGCAGGAAAATCCTTCATCTGAATTCAGCGTCCTGAGAGGCAAAGGTATCAAAGTCATAATGTCTAATGAATGTGTTAATGGAAGACCATGTGGCTGACTTACATATCTGTTCTGCTGAAGCACCACTTTGTGCTGCCCATGATGGGACCTACCTTACGAGTAGAGTGAGCAGAGACATTAGCCAGAATAAGAAGATCAGCTTGAGAATATGCTTCTGAAATCATCATTCGAAGCCACCTCGCCAGTGTCTGCTTGTCAGCAGGCCATCCTCTCTTGTGAAATCCATACAGAATGAAGAGAGTGTGTCTTTCTGATGGCACTGGTACGATCCACATAGATTCTTAAGGCACGGCTACGTCCAATGATGCATCTCCCGAAGAAAGGTCCAGCCCTTGGAAGGCCGGGACTACAATTTCTTTGTTAAGGTGGAATTTAGACACCACCACAGGAAGATACCCAGATTTGGTTCTGAGAACCGCTCTATCTGGATGAAAAATTAGAAAAGGAGGGCGACATAACAATGGGCCTAATTCAGACCTGATTGCTAGGCTGCGTTTTCGTACAGCCTGCGACCAGGTCTGAACTGCGCATGCGTATGCACCGCAATGCGCAGGTGCGTCGGTCCGCAGCGACGGGGATCGGCGGGCAGCAACGGGATGGTGCGAGAAAAGCGATTGCATGGGCGATCGCAAGGTGACTGACGGGAAGAGGCTATTTGTGGGTGGCAACTGACCGTTTTTAAGGTGTGTCCAGAGAGACGCAGGAGGGACCAGGCGTTTGAATGGAGGGTTTCTGACATCAGCTCCGGCCCTGATCGTTGCACTGGAAGAGTAAGTCCTGGTCTGTGCAGATACTGCACAACCTTCTGTTTGTGGAGCTCTCCTGCACAGCGATTTCCCCCTCCCCCTGTAGGCGTCAACTACCTGATCGTAGGGATACAAAAAATGCACCCTAGCGATCAGGTCTGAATTAGGCCCAATGCCCCTAAATCTGAGACTCTTCTAGCTGAAGCCATAGCCAGTAGAAAGAGAACTTTAGCTGTCAACCATTTAAGATCCACTTGCTTTAGTGGTTCAAGTGAAGCAACTTGAAGTGCCTTTAGGACTAAACTTAAATCCCAAGGCACTGTAGGCGGAACAAAAGGAGGTTGGATGTGAAACGTTCCCTGGAAAAAAAAATGCGAACATCCTGTGGGTTAGCAATTTTCTTTTAGATCCATACAGTCAATGCTGACACTTGGAATCTCAAGGAAGCCACCTGTAGACCTTTGTCCATTCCTGCCTGAAGGAATGCTAGGACTCTGGAAACTCTGAAGGACCTAGGGCAGTGATGGCTAACCTTGACACTCCAGCTGTTGTTGAACTACACATCCCAGCATGCCCTGCATCAGTTTTAGCATGGCCAAATAACAAAACTGTAGCAGGGCATGCTGGGATATGTAGTTCAACACACAAAATGGAAAGCTGCTCAATCAGATTGTAATGTCACTCAGGTGCTAAAAGGGGAGGGGTAATTCTGTGTAGGAAAAAAACTGTGTTCCCTAATGCACACCGAGTGAATAATATTACTACATAATAATAGTCAGCTTATACGGAGATCTTAGTTGCGTATATCTGCAGATATAGGGTTAAGCCCCCAGGCCGATCGACAAGGCTTCTCCGTCACTGGGGGTCCCTAATACTAGGTATGGGCCTGGGGTGCAGGACCCCACGATGTTGGCACAGGTCGGCCACCCCAGGTCAGCACACAGGTGAAAATTAATAGGGGTTAATAAGAAGCACAGAAGTGCTATGTAAGTGGTGTGATTAAAATAATATATACAAAGTGATAGGAAAAATAATAAGTGTTAATAAAGTGTTAGGGTGTGCCGACCTGAAGCAGCCCAGCCATACCGACACAGGGGCCACCGCACCCCACACCCACCCCATAAATAATTACAAATATATCTGGGTTAAATTCCCAGTGTAAGGCCACATGGTAATGGCACCTACAGCATCTGAGAGCCAGCTTACCTGGGGATACCCCTGGCTTCCCCTATGGCACTTCTGGAGTCAGCAATCCCTCCTAATGCTGACCCATTTATGCCTCTCTATATACAATACACAAAATGGAAAGCTGCTCAATCAGATTGTAATGTCACTCAGGTGCTAAAAGGGGAGGGGTAATTCTGTGTAGGAAAAAAATTGTGTTCCCTAATGCACACCGAGTGAATAATATTACTACATAATAATAGTCAGATTATACGGAGATCTTAGTTGCGTATATCTGCAGATATAGGGTTAAGCCCCAGGCCGATCGACAAGGCTTCTCCGTCACTGGGGGTCCCTAATACTAGGTATGGGCCTGGGGTGCAGGACCCCACGATGTCGGCACAGGTCGGCCACCCCAGGTCAGCACACAGGTGAAAATTAATAGGGGTTAATAAGAAGCACAGAAGTGCTATGTAAGTGGTGTGATTAAAATAATCTGACTATTATTATGTAGTAATATTATTCACTCGGTGTGCATTAGGGAACACAGTTTTTTTCCTACACAGAATTACCCCTCCCCTTTTAGCACCTGAGTGACATTACAATCTGATTGAGCAGCTTTCCATTTTGTGTATTGTATATAGAGAGGCATAAATGGGTCAGCATTAGGAGGGATTGCTGACTCCAGAAGTGCCATAGGGGAAGCCAGGGGTATCCCCAGGTAAGCTGGCTCTCAGATGCTGTAGGTGCCATTACCATGTGGCCTTACACTGGGAATTTAACCCAGATATATTTGTAATTATTTATGGGGTGGGTGTGGGGTGCGGTGGCCCCTGTGTCGGTATGGCTGGGCTGCTTCAGGTCGGCACACCCTAACACTTTATTAACACTTATTATTTTTCCTATCACTTTGTATATATTATTTTAATCACACCACTTACATAGCACTTCTGTGCTTCTTATTAACCCCTATTAATTTTCACCTGTGTGCTGACCTGGGGTGGCCGACCTGTGCCGACATCGTGGGGTCCTGCACCCCAGGCCCATACCTAGTATTAGGGACCCCCAGTGACGGAGAAGCCTTGTCGATCGGCCTGGGGGCTTAAGCCTATATCTGCAGATATACGCAACTAAGATCTCCGTATAATCTGACTATTATTATGTAGTAATATTATTCACTCGGTGTGCATTAGGGAGCACAGTTTTCTTCCTACATATGTAGTTCAACAACAGCTGGAGTGTCAAGGTTAGCCATCACTGACCTAGGGTCAAATTTCCGGTCACTGCACCATTGAAAATAGGCTTGTCATATTCGGTGATAAATGCAAGCTGAAGATGATTTATTTGCTCTGAGCATTGTTTGAATTACCTGTTGTGAGAATCCTCTTGATTTCAGGATGGGGGTCTCAAGAGCCACATTGTCAAAGACAGTCGATCCATGTGCTTGTAATAGCCAGTAGATGTGGAGATTGAGGGAGTAGCAATGGAACATCCATCGACAGCCTCTACAGATCTGTGTACCAATGTCTTCTGGGCCAAGCCGGAGCTATTAGTATCAGGGCGCCCTTTCCTCATTTTACATTTCACATCACCCTTGGCAACAGGGCGATCGGTGGAAACACATAGGCCAGACGAAAGTCCCATCTTACTGACAGGGCATCCACAAAGGTCGCTTTGGGATCCTTTTGTTCTTGATCCATATGCAGGAACTTTGGTGCTCTGACGGGATGCCATGAGATCTATCTCCGGTAACCCCCACTTGTCTACCAGAGTCTGGAAGACCTTAGGGTGTAAAGCCCATTCGTTTGCATAAATGGCGGGTTGACTGAGAAAATCCGCTTCCCAGTTTAGGACTCCCGGAATGAATACTGCGGACAAGGCTGGATGATGAAGTTCTGCCCACCTTAATGTGCAGCTTACCTCTTTCATTGCTTTTTGGCTGCGAGTTCCTCCCAGTCTTACGATTGCCCCATACAAGGAGAAAATGGTTTTTAAAAAACCATCTGTTTTCCTATCCGTTACATCACTTAATGATGTAGAAGGTAGATGTAATGTAGATTGTCGCACCAATCGAATGACACGCGTATCTACTTTGGGAGACACCTCCCTTTTTAAACAGTCCCCAGCTGGAAGAGGATAATGGGAATTCAATTTCTTTGGAATTCTAAACTTCTTACTGGGTGTTACCCAAGCCTCTTGCATAATTTCCGCCAGCTGTTCTGACCCAGGAAATTCAGTCATGACTGTTTTGGGACGTTTAAACTAGAGATGAGCGGGTTCGGTTTTACTCGGTTCTTTACGCCAGAATTATCGCCATTTCTTATTTTCTGGAATTTTCTTATTGGCTAACCAAAACATGTGACGTCCCATAGCCAATAAGGAGATTCGGGTAAATCCGAGTAAATCCAGTAAAACCGAACCTGCTCATCTCTAGTTTAAACACAGGTGCCTTAGATTTTAGCAAAGGCACTGCTGCTTCCTCTAAGGATAGAATGGCTTTCATAGCACTAATTAGCTCAGGTATGTCCACTGAGCTGAGATCTTCATCCTCGTCTCTGTAGGTAGACTCGGAGTGTGAGGAGTCCTCATCCTCTGATGATTCCCCAACTGAAATGTGTAGACTGTGAAGATGTTGTTTCATGTCTATGTTATTTACTTTCCACCGGCCTTCAGCCTGTTTTTGTTGAAAGGCTGCAGATTACTGGACTGGATGTGATAAACCCCAGGGGGAATGTTGCATGTAAGGGTTAATAGGGTAACCTACCCCTGGTATAGGAGCTAGCATTATCCGCTCAGCTATACTGGATGTTTGTGCAAAAGTAGCCCATGGGGGTTCAACTTGAACCTGTGCCTGCCTTGGATTATTCAGGAGGCTTTGGTGAAAGCTAAAACAGTTTGCACATAATCCATTTTGAACCAGATCCTGAGAGGTTAACCCAACTTTGCAAGACAAAACATGAAATGAGTGTTGGTGCTGCTGTGGAGAGTGTATCCTTTTCACCCTTGCCTCTCTTAGACATGATAAACAAGTCACACACCTGTACAGTGTTAACTACACAATTTGTGACTGAAATCACTTGTTAAAGTGACATACAACCCGATCCCTCCCTACTTTGCACCAGCATTGAGGATCGGAATACACAGAAAAACTGACAGAATTATAGTAAAGTCAGCAATCACACTAGCAATCAGTCACAGGTTATACATTAGTATAATAAGCAATATGAGCACATAATCAACTACAAATACATTTCAAGTATATAGGAGAAACATATTACTGCATTACCTTATATAGGAGTTTTAACCATATTCAGTCGCACAGCGAAAGAAAACAGCAGCAATAGTTTACAGACTCATATGCATCAAGCACTTATCCAACTGTTAATACTCAAAGGTAACTAGAGACTTAGGGGCTAATTCAGTAAGGATAGCAAATTCTGCTAATCAGCAGAATTTACTTATCCTTTGGATCACATGCTGGGGGCTGCCCATCGCTGGGCAGGGCCGCCCAGCATGCTGACTGGCACCTCCCCCCTTGATGAAGCAGAAATTGCGATCACCTCACAATTTCTGCTTCATCGTAAAAATATTGATGCCTCCTGCCGTCGCAGCTTAGCTGTGGCCATAGGAGATCCGACGCCATCTTACCCATCACGGCGGCTGCGTGACGTCATGCAGCTGCCGTGATCATGCCCCGACATACCCCCGTTCGTGCCGCACCGCCCAACATTCGCATTGCTCCGCACCCGCAATGCTCCGGCTCCTCCCTGGAAATGGAGCATTGCCACCCCCCCCCACCCCGCCTCTGCTTGATTGACAGGCAGAGGCGAATGCATTTTCTACAGACCCCAGCACAAAATGCAGGCACATGCGCAGTACTGGCGCTGTGCATGCGCAGGATGGGCGCTGCGCATGTGCCCGCAGGGCCCATCGTAAAAGTTCCCGTTGGATCGCGATTTGCGATCCAACCTGAATTAGCCCCTTAGTGCTGTATTATCTGGCTCAGGAGAGTGGGATACAAGGAGACTTCACCCCGCTTCCAGGATCGATCAATACCTTAATAGTGTACACACTATCCATGTGAACCTACAGTGAACACAGACGCCCAAGTGAACACCGACGCACCAGTCACACAGCCGCCTATGCTGCGACTGGGTCCTTTTAGATACACAGCATCTCAGACGGAAGCGGGAAATCAGTTCATGACGGGAAACTCGGAGGAAACTGGTCATGAACCGGGGGGAGGGGCGACCAGGAGCAGCGCCTTACACCCCCCCCCCCCCTGCTGACATCAACCCCAGGGATCGCTGCCTGACACTAATCCCTGGAACTTATGATCCCCGGGGCCTAGCGCTGGTGCACGCGAGGTGGCAGCAGCGTCAGCTACTGTTCGGTAGTCTCCTTCTGAAAACAGTGCGGCTGTGTCTTGCGTCTCCCCCGCTAAGCAGAACCAACGCCTTACCTTCTCCCCGTGCTTCGGCCACAGCCTGGTAATGTCCGCTGGACTTGCTAGTACATCCGACACAGACGCCCGCCGAAACAGCACTGTACACGTGGGTAAGTGTTGTCGCGACCGGTGGATAGTTGTTGGAGCGACTCTTTCTAAGGTGCATGTAAGACGCTTTTAAGGAAACTCGCTCAAAAAACATAAGACTATAAAAATAAATAACAAGCTTATAGCTGCCAAAATCAGCAGCCCAAAGATCGTGGTGCAGATCCTGCTGCACCAACAAAAAAAAATTAATTGCCTGAATCAGGCGGGGATATAGGGGACTGGCCCATTGCATTCTGGGAGGCCAAAAGCTTTGATCGTTGTTGCCAATCCACTGACGCTACCTCATATACCAATGTTTATCTTGTGGATAACCTGTGGACCCTGCAGAAGAAGTTCCCCATGCCCAAAATAGAGGTAAAGTAGTAAGTCCAATTTTTATGTTGGGTTTCCTTGCATTTTATTCTATTCTATTCAATACTGGTATACATTATTTTGGACAACTCTGCATATATTTAATGGAATGTGTGAAAGCTGTCATAGTATATCTTAATTTAAAAGGATTGTCAATATGGAGCTGCCATTTAGGTCAAATGTACTTGAATGCAATTATTTAAATAGATTTTGTAGACTTATTACAGATTGAATTTACGGTGAGAATTCTAAGGTAAGTTCCTCCCATGACTTTTCTATTTGAGTGGTGGGTTATCCATCCTACGCATGCCTGTACTGTCCTCTTCAGGCCTCTGTAGCATGGTTACAAGAGAAAGCCATGGGGAGACTAACAATTTCCCATTATTGTTATATTAAACTAACTGCAACCTATGTATACTTAATATTATATATTTATGGTGTATATTATGATCATTCTTGGACCATTATAAATTGTCTGTGGCACCTTTACACTCTGTACGACACTGCTTCTTTACTGCTCAGGTCAGTGGCGTAACTCCCAGAGACAAGAGAGACATTTGCTGCCGGGCTCCAGCTTTCAGAGGGGCGCAAAGAGAGACAGAGGGGGTTCCTGAACTAGAAAAGATCTCCCTCCACTCATTTCATAATGATTTGCTGCAATCACTGCTCACTGCTGTCCAAGCTCCAAAAACCCCCTTCAAGAACCCTTCAGATAAAGAGTCTGGAATGTATCTGATAACTGATCAAAGTGTGTACAATAATCTTCAGCTCTGCTGTTATGTCTTATGTGAGAAAAGAAAGGAAAGCAGAAGTTGGTTTTCAGAAAATGCACTAATTATTATAATAAAACTTTCAAGGGGGGGGGGGGGGGGTTATCAGGATGTGCTTCATTTGGATCTTTCCATGCAGGGTATAGCATACTACTACACACATGTCAGTTTTCCCATACATGCATTTGGCCCTTGTATGGCTCATCTCCCACAGTGTAAACTTCGTAGTGCGCCCAACATGGCTGCCTCATCTGGTGCGCTTGTGGATGGGATGAAAAACACATGGACCTGATGGTTTTGTTGGAGCCCTACTCTGAACTTTAGGACTCGGCAATCTCCCCATTTTGTGTTCTCTCTTCTAGGGGTAGACTATTCCACCCTGGGTAATCCTACGTAGTGTGCCCAAGATGGCTGCCGCACCTGGTACTTCCACAACCCTTGGAAGTTATTACCCAAGATGCCTACACCAATCATGCATTATGCTTTCGGGGCGCACAAGGTTTTCTTTTATGTCTGTGTGGCTTATCTATTGCTGTATTACTTAAATCTACTGTATTATGGGGGTCATTCCGAGTTAATCACTCGCTGCAGTTTTTCACAGCACAGCGATCAGGTTACTACTGCGCATGCGTAGGCACCGCAATGCGCACGCGCGTTGTAAGGGAACAAAGCTGATCGTAGCTGGGCGATTGATTTAATGAAGAATCCATTCACACAGCCGATCGCAAGGATATTGACAGGAAGAGAACGTTTGTGGGTGGCAACTGACTGTTTTCTGGGTGTATATGGAAAAATGCAGGCATGTCCAGGCATTTGCAGGGCGGGTGTCTGACGTCAATTCTGGGACCAAAAAGACTGAAGTGATCGCAAGGGCTGAGGAAGTCCAGAGCTACTCAGAAACTGCAAAAAACTTTTTCGTCCCACTCGGCTGCACACACGTTCGCATACTTGCAAAGCGAAAATACACTCCCCTGTGGGCGGTGACTATGCATTTGCACGGCTGCAAAAAGTAGCTAGCGAGCGATCAACTCGGAATGACCCCCTATGGGTATTGTTTTTGATGTCTGTAAAGCACCTTGAGTCCTGTTGGAGAAAGAGCGCTATATAAATAAAATTATTATTATCAAAGCTAGGATAGAGATAAAATGATGAGATAAAGTACCATCCAATTCTAACTATCATTTTTCAAACACAGCCTGTAAAATGTAAGGCAAAAGCTGATTGGCTGGTACTTTATCTCTCACAATTTTATCTCTCGCCGAGCTTTGCTAAAATAGAGCCTCTGGGCTCTACTTATTAACATTAAGATTCCTTATCGCCACAACTAGCTGCAGTAATGAATCTTTATTCTCCCAGATGTACTGTACCAAAAGCAAGTCGCTGGGATGTCAGCACATGTGCAAGCCAGAGCCACTTGGGGGGAATGGGGATGGGGGGGGCACCACCTTCTATTTCACCTCCGGGCTCCTGGCATGAACTTACGCCCCCTGGCTCAGGTACAATACAACTGATATTACATTAAATAAACAGAAGTATCTAGTAGTATCAGGGCCGGCGCTTCCACTAGGCAGCTGCCTATGAGCGCAGGGAACTCAGGGGGCGGCACGCTGAGGCTGCCAGGAGCCCTTGTCATTTTGGTGGTTAGCCCCCCTCCCTGTAGCCCCCATGCAATACAGCAGCAGGACACCCGGCGGCATGGACACACTACTAGTAGCAGCGCTGCGGGTAGTCCTGCAACGCTGCTAAATCGAGTGACAGGCAGCTGATGCTTTTTGGCCATTCCAGGCCACTATACCCTACCCAGTGTCCCGGGATCCACCACTGATTTTCTTTAAGTCGCCACCTCTCTGCAGAAGCTATGCAGTGGGAGCAGAGAGGTGGTTTCCCCCTCGGCCGGTCGCGTCACCGTGTCCCTTTTCTGCCGGCTGGAGCCGCCTCCATAGACTGCTGCTTTGTGCTGTGTTTTTTTTAAGGGGGCGTGGCCACATAACCGTGAGTAGGCCACGCCCCCCGACTTTGCCAGTTCTCCCCGCGGTCTGTTTGTGGCTCTGCCTGGCCTGCCTGCTCTTTGGGAGACTGGCTCCTGTGATCAGAGCTGGAGGTAACTACTGTGGTAGTGGGTGTGTGCCTCCAATCTGAGTGTGTCCCAGAGTGTCAGTGTGTGTCTCAGTATGAGTGTGTGTGTGTGTGTGTGTGTGTGTCTCTGTTTGTGTGTCTCAGTATCAGTGTGTTTCTCAGTATGAGTGTCAGTGTGTGTTTGTGTGTGTCTCAGTATAAGTGTGTGTGTGTGTCTCAGTATCAGTGTGTGTCTCAGTATAAGTGTGTGTGTGTGTCTCAGTATCCGTGTGTGTGTGTCTCAGTATCAGAGTGTGTGTGCCTCTGCCTCAGTATGAGTGAGTGTGTGTGTGTCTCCGTATCAGTGTGTGTGTTTCAGTATGGGTGTGTGTGCCTCTGCCTCAGTATGAGTGTCAGTGTGTGTGTTTGTGTGTATCTCAGTATGAGTGTCAGTGTGTGTGTTTGTGTGTGTATCAGTGTGTGTGTCTCAGTATAAGTGTCAGTGTGTGTTTGTGTGTCTCAGTATGAGTGTCAGTGTGTGTGTTTGTGTGTCTCAGTATGAGTGTCAGTGTATGTATTTGTGTGTGTGCCTCTGCCTCAGTATAAGTGTCAGTGTGTGTGTGTTTGTGTGTGTCTCAGTATGAGTGTCAGTGTGTGTGTCTGTGTGTATCTCAGTATGAGTGTCAGAGTGTGTCTCAGTATCAGTGTGTGTGTCTCAGTATCAGTGTGTGTGTGCCTCTGCCTCAGTGTGAGTGTCAGTGTATGTTTCTCAGTATGAGTGTGAGTCTCAGTATTAGTGTGTGTGTGCCTCTGTCTCAGTATGAGTGTCAGTGTGTGTGTCTCAGTATGTGTGCCTCTGCCTCGGTATGCGTGTCAGTGTTTGTGTGTCTCAGTATCAGTGTGTGTGCCTCTGCCTCAGTGTGAGTGTCAGTGTATGTTTCTCAGTATGAGTGTGAGTCTCAGTATTAGTGTGTGTGTGCCTCTGTCTCAGTATGAGTGTCAGTGTGTGTGTCTCAGTATCAGTGTGTGTGCCTCTGCCTCGGTATGCGTGTCAGTGTTTGTGTGTCTCAGTATCAGTGTGTGTGCCTCTGCCTCAGTGTGAGTGTCAGTGTATGTTTCTCAGTATGAGTGTGAGTCTCAGTATTAGTGTGTGTGTGCCTCTGTCTCAGTATGAGTGTCAGTGTGTGTGTCTCAGTATCAGTGTGTGTGCCTCTGCCTCGGTATGCGTGTCAGTGTTTGTGTGTCTCAGTATCAGTGTGTGTGCCTCTGCCTCAGTGTGAGTGTCAGTGTATGTTTCTCAGTATGAGTGTGAGTCTCAGTATTAGTGTGTGTGTGCCTCTGTCTCAGTATGAGTGTCAGTGTGTGTGTCTCAGTATCAGTGTGTGTGCCTCTGCCTCGGTATGCGTGTCAGTGTTTGTGTGTCTCAGTATCAGTGTGTGTGCCTCTGCCTCAGTGTGAGTGTCAGTGTATGTTTCTCAGTATGAGTGTGAGTCTCAGTATTAGTGTGTGTGTGCCTCTGTCTCAGTATGAGTGTCAGTGTGTGTGTCTCAGTATCAGTGTGTGTGCCTCTGCCTCGGTATGCGTGTCAGTGTTTGTGTGTCTCAGTATCAGTGTGTGTGCCTCTGTCTCAGTATGAGTGTCAGTGTGTGTGTGCCTCAGTATCAGTGTGTGTGCCTCTGTCTCAGTATGAGTGTCAGTGTGTGTGTGCCTCAGTGTGTGTGTGCATCTGCCTCAGTATGAGTGTCAGTGTGTGTGTGCATCTGCCTCAGTATGAGTGTCAGTGTGTGTGTGCATTTGCCTCAGTATGAGTGTGTGTGTGTGTCTCAGTATGTGTGTGTGTGCCTCTGCCTCAGTATGAGTGTGTGCCTCTGCCTCAGTATGAGTGTGTGCCTCTGCCTCAGTATGAGTGTGTGCCTCTGCCTCAGTGTGAGTGTATGTGCCTCTGCTTCAGTAATTGTGTGTGTGTGTGCCTCAGTGTGAGTGTGTGCCTCTGCCTCAGTATGTGTGTGTGTGTGTATGCGCCTTTGCCTCAGTATGAGTGTCATTGTGAGTGTATGTGTGCGTCTGCCTCAATGTGTTTTTTTTTACCCTGTGGAGGCCAAAGTGTTTTGTTTTTTTTTCCCTGAAAGGGGCAAATGTTTTTGTTATAATTTATTCCTGTGGTGGCCAATGTCTTCTTTTTTTTTTTTTTGAGGGGGGGGGGGCTGGAATGGAGATTGAAGTTTTGCCTAGGGTGCCAAGAAACCTTGCACCGGCCCTGAGTAGTATTGTAATGAATGACCTCCTAAACACAGAAGGTGGTGACCCTGGGGTAACACATCTGCCCAGGTACAATCTAACTGTATGTTGAGTTTATCTATATAAAGTACTACTCTCAGCAGATGTTATTCTGTAATGAAGGACGGATAGGACAAGGAAGCTGCCGCATCTGGCCTCTAATTACACAACGCTTGTATGTTTCTCTTATTGTCTATTGCATTTGTTAAAAGGGACTTTCTTCTGACATTGGCTTTTATTGTCCGTTGAAGGGTGATGAAGAGACTAATAATTACAGGAAAATAAACGCACCTGTGCAGCTGGAAGTGGAACCCCACTAAAGAGCCTGAAAACTCTAATTAGTTTAAAATAAACATTTGTAATTAAAAGTTTGAGGGTCTGTTACTCCAGTGCTAATTAGATACTGGGTAATTTCCCTCTGGTATTAATTTGCAGAGTTAGGTACAATTCATGTTATTTCTGATGTTGCAGCTTGTTAGAATATACTTTTTAATCTGACAGTAACTATGTTGCATCTACTAATTGATGCTTATTTAAAGGATTTGCAAATTTAACACATTAGGTACTGGAATAACTAACTTTTCCCTAAACTATGCAATCAAAACATAAGCACAATGAAAAGGTCATAAAAAAGGGAGAACCAGAATCAACGTAACACCACTTTGACTACACAAAGAAATTGTAGTCCATGATTACAATAATTTAATTGCTATTTGCTACTACACTGGTACAGCTACACAAATCATATGCCTCATCCTATACTTTTAATGGGACAAATGTTTTGCTAAAATGGTTCATTTTCTTGGGAATACATTTTTAGGCACATCAGAGCAATGCAATAAAATGCGTAATAATAATAATAATAATAATAATAATAATAATAATAATAATGTTGGTGCCTCAGATCAAGATCCTACTCTACACCTCTATGTCTATCCTTGTGGAGCCCAGTGTACCTCGCAGAAAGAGTTTTAACAAAGGTTAAGTTCTTACCATAAAACTCGTGTTTTTTATATATATATATATATATATATATATATATATATACATACACTGCTCAAAAAAATAAAGGGAACACTAAAATAACACATCCTAGATCTGAATCATTGAAATATTCTTATTAAATACTTTGTTCTTTAAATAGTTGAATGTGCTGACAACAAAATCACACAAAAATGAATCAATGGAAATCAAATTTATTAACCCATGGAGGTCTGGATTTGGAGTCACACTCAAAATGAAAGTGGAAAAATACACTACAGGCTGATCCAACTTTGATGTAATGTCCTTAAAACAAGTCAAAATGAGGCTCAGTAGTGTGTGTGGCCTCCACGTGCCTGTATGACCTCCCTACAACGCCTGGGCATGCTCCTGATGAGGTGGCGGATGGTCTCCTGAGGGATCTCCTCCCGTTGGTGGATGAAGCAAGACATGATGTCCCAGATGTGCTCAATTGGATTCAGGTCTGGGGAACGGGCGGGCCAGTCCATAGCATCAATGCCTTCGTCTTGCAGGAACTGCTGGCACACTCCAGCCACATGAGGTCTAGCATTGTCTTGCATTAGGAGGAACCCAGGACCAAACGCACCAGCATATGGTCTCACAAGGGGTCTAAGGATCTCATCTCGGTACCTAATGGCAGTCAGGCTACCTCTGGCGAGCACATGGAGGGCTGTGCGGCCCCCCAAAGAAATGCCACCCCACACCATTACTGACCCACTGCCAAACCGGTCATGCTGGAGGATGTTGCAGGCAGCAGAATGTTCTCCTTGGCGTCTCCAGACTCTATCACGTCTGTCACATGTGCTCAGTGAGAACCTGCTTTCATCTGTGAAGAGCACAGGCGCCAGTGGCGAATTTGCCAATCTTGGTGTTTTCTGGCAAATGCCAAATGTCCTGCATGGTCTTGGGCTGTAAGCACAACCCCCACCTGTAGACGTCGGGCCCTCAGACCACCCTCATGGAGTCTGTTTCTGATCGTTTGAGTAGACACATGCACATTTGTGGCTTGCTGGAGGTCATTTTGCAGGGTTCTGGCAGTGCTCCTCCTGTTCCTCCTTGCACAAAGGCGGAGGTAGCGGTCCTGCTGGTGGGTTGTTGCCCTCCTACGGCCTTCTCCACGTCTCCTGATGTACTGGCCTGTCTCCTGGTAGCGCCTCCAAGCTCTGGACACTACGCTGACAGACACAGCAAACCTTCTTGCCACAGCTCGCATTAATGTGCCTATTCTTGTTTGCATATTGCATTTTGGGTGGATTCCAGGTCCACATTGGGAAGGCAGCCGAATATAGGTTGTCCTCTCTCTCTTTTTATAGATATTCAGTACATATATATAGCGCCAGACACTTTGATTTATTGTTTCTTTTTCGCCATCCTGGATGAGCTGCACTACCTGAGCCACTTGTGTGGGTTGTAGACTCAGTCTCATGCTACCACTAGAGTGAAAGCACCGCCAGCTTTCAAAAGTGACCAAAACATCAGCCAGAAAGCATAGGAGCTGAGAAGTGGTCTGTGGTCACCACCTGCAGAACAACTCCTTTATTGGGGGTGTCTTGCTAATTGCCTATAATTTCCACCTGTTGTCTATTCCATTTGCACAACAGCATGTGAAATTGATTGTCAATCAGTGTTGCTTCCTAAGTGGACAGTTTGATTTCACAGAAGTGTGATTGACTTGGAGTTACATTGTGTTGTTTAAGTGTTCCCTTTATTTTTTTTGAGCAGTGTATTTATATATATATATATATATATATATATATATATATATATATATATATATAAAAAACGAGTTTTATGGTAAGAACTTAACCTTTGTTAAAACTCTTTCTGCGAGGTACACTGGGCTCCACAAGGATAGACATAGAGGTGTAGAGTAGGATCTTGATCTGAGGCACCAACAGGCTGAAAAGCTTTGACTGTTCCCAGAATGCACAGCACCGCCTCCTCTATAACCCCGCCTCCCTGCACAGGAGCTCAGTTTTTAGTTAACCAGCCCAATGCAGTAGCAGGAAAAGAGACGACAACAGTTAGTAGCCACATACACCACACTCTCACGACAGGAGAAGTGTCAGCGGCTAATGCCATACCAACCCAAAGAAGCTAAGTGCGTCAGGGTGGGCGCCTTGTGGAGCCCAGTGTACCTCGCAGAAAGAGTTTTAACAAAGGTAAGTTCTTACCATAAAACTCGTTTTCTGCTGCGGGGTACACTGGGCTCCACAAGGATAGACATAGGGGATGTCCTAAAGCAGTTCCTTATGGGAGGGGACGCACTGTAGCGGGCACAAGAACCCTGTGTCCAAAGGAAGCATCCTGGGAAGCGGCAGTATCGAAGGCATAGAACCTTATGAACGTGTTCACAGATGACCACGTAACCGCCTTGCACAATTGTTCAAGGGTCGCACCACGGCGGGCCGCCCAAGAAGGTCCCACAGACCGAGTAGAATGGGCCGTAATGTGAGCAGGAGCCGAGAGGCCAGTCCTCACATAAGCATGTGCAATCACCATTCTAATCCATCTGGCCAAAGTTTGCTTGTGAGCAGGCCAGCCCCGTTTGTAAAATCCAAACAGCACAAAGAGAAAATAATTTCCTAATAGAAGCAGTTATTTTCACATAGATACGGAGAGCCCGTACCACATCCAAAGACCTCTCTTTGGAAGACAGATCAGGAGAAACAAGTGCCGGAACCACAATCTCCTGGTTAAGGTGGAACAAAGAAACCACCTTAGGTAAGTATCCAGGACGAGTCCTAAGAACCACCCGGTCACGGTAAAATATCAGATAAGGGGAACTACAGGACAAGGCACCCAAATCCGACACTCTTCTAGCTGAGGCAATAGCCAGCAGAAACACCACCTTAAGGGAAAGCCACTTAAGATCAGCTGAACCAAGAGGTTCAAACGGAGACTCTTGTAATGCCTCCAAAACCACCGACAAGCCCCAAGGAGCCACAGGCGGGACTAGGGAGGTTGGATACGCAACACACCCTGAGTAAAGGTATGCACATCAGGTAAGGTCGCAATTTTTCTCTGAAACCACACTGACAAGGCAGATATTTGAACTTTGAGGGAGGCCAGACGCAGGCCTAAGTCCAGGCCCTGCTGAAGAAAAGCCAACAACTTGGCTATACTAAACATGGAAGGGTCATAATCGTTAGATGCGCACCAAACAAAGTAAGAATGCCAGACCCTATAGTAAATCCGAGCCGAAGCCGGTTTCCGGGCCCACAACATAGTTTGAATGACCGCCTCAGAAAACCCTTTAGCCCTTAAGACGGAAGCTTCAAGAGCCACGCCGTCAAAGACAGCCGGGCTAGGTCCTGATAGACACAGGGGCCCTGAACGAGGAGGTCTGGGCGTTGTGGAAGTAGAATTGGACGCTCTGACGATAGGCCTTGCAGGTCTGAGAACCAGTGCCGTCTGGGCCACGCCGGAGCTATGAGAAGCAGAATTCCTTTTTCTTGCTTGAACTTCCGAATTACCCTGGGCAGGAGTGACACCGGAGGGAATACGTACGGCAGTCAAAACCTCCACGGCATCGCCAGCGCATCCAAGAATGCTGCTTGAGGATCCCTTGTCCTTGCTCCGAAGACCGGAACCTTGTGATTGTGTCGAGACGCCATCAGAGCTACGTCTGGAAGGCCCCACTTTTCCACTAGGAGTTGAAACACTTCTGGATGGAGGCCCCACTCACCGGCATGTACGTCCTGACGACTGAGAAAGTCCGCTTCCCAATTCAGGACTCCCGGAATGAATATTGCCGATATGGCCGGTAGATGGCGTTCCGCCAAATGTAGAATCCGTGAGACTTCCTTCATTGCCAAACGGCTTCGAGTGCCACCTTGATGATTTATGTAAGCCACTGTGGTGGCGTTGTCCGACTGTACTTGAACAGGACGGTTCTTAATTAAATGCTGGGCCAGGTTCAATGCATTGAAGACCGCCCGCAACTCCAGAATGTTGATTGAGAGGAGGGACTCCTCCTTGGTCCACCGATCCTGAAGTGAGTGTTGCTCCAGCACCGCTCCCCAACCTCTGAGACTGGCATCTGTCGTCAACAGGACCCAGTCGGATATCCAGAAGGGACAGCCCCTCACAATCGTTGGTCCTGGAGCCACCAGTGCAGCGACAGACGGACCTCCGGAGTCAATGAGATCATGTGAGACCTTATCCGGTGAGGCAGGCCGTCCCACTTGGCTAGAATTAGCCTCTGGAGGGGGTGAGAATGGAATTGAACATACTCCACCATGTCGAATGCTGAGACCATGAGGCCCAGCACCTGCATCGCCGAATGTATCGACACTTGCGGACGAGAAAGGAAGCAACGAATCCTGTCCTGAAGCTTCAGGACTTTCTCCTGAGACAAGAACAACCTCTGGTTGTGAGTGTCCAATAGCGCTCCCAGGTGCACCATGCTCTGAGCAGGGACCAGGGAGGATTTCTTCCAGTTGATGAGCCACCCGTGGGCTTGTAGAAACCGGACCGTCATATCCAGATGACGTAGGAGAAGTTCTGGGGAATTTGCCAGGATTAACAAGTCGTCCAGATACGGCAGTATCCTGACTCCTTGTCGGCGGAGTACCACCGTCATCACCACCATGACCTTGGTGAAGACTCGCGGAGCCGTAGTTAAACCAAAAGGTAACGCCCGAAACTGGTAATGGAGGTTGCCAATCGCAAACCTCAGGTATTGCTGATGTGATGCTGCTATAGGAATATGCAGGTAAGCATCCTGTATATCCAGGGAGACCATGTAGTCCCCAGATTCCAAGGCCAGAACTATAGAGCGAAGAGTTTCCATACGGATCTTGGAAACCTTCACAAACCTGTTCAATGCCTTGAGGTTGAGAATGGGCCGGGAGGACCCATTCAGTTTCGGGACTAGAAACAGCGGAGAATAGTACTCCCGGCCCCTCTGTGCAAGAGGCACCTGTACTACGACTTCTGTATCCAGGAGGGTCTGTACCACCGAATGTAGAGTGTTTGCCTTTGTCTGGTCCAAAGGGACGTCTGTCCGGCAAAATCGATGAGGGGGTCGGTTTTTGAAGGCTATGGCGTAACCTCGAGTGATGACTTCCCGTACCCAGGCATCTGAAGTGGTCTTCAACCATTCCTGGGTATACCCTAGAAGCCGGCCCCCCACCCTGGGATCCCCCAGGGGGAGGCCTGCTCCGTCATGCGGCAGGCTTATCGGTCTTGGAAGCTGGCTGACGGGCCGCCCAGGCTCTTTTGGGCTTAGGCTTACCAGGTTTGGAAGTGCGGGTCTGCTTGTTGTACGCCTGACCTTTTGCTTTACCTGAAGGACGAAAGGGGCGAAAGGAAGTACCTTTAGCCTTCGACACAGAAGGAGTGGTACTTGGCAGACAGGCAGTTTTGGCAGTAGACAAGTCAGCCACTATCTTATTTAAGTCCTCCCCAAACAGAATATCTCCCTTGAAAGGGAGTACCTCCAGGGTTTTTCTACAGTCCAGATCCACAGACCAGGATCTCAGCCACAATATCTGGCGAGCCAGGACTGACGTAGTAGAGGCCTTGGCTGCTAGGATACCGGCATCAGAAACCGCCTCTTTAATATAGCGAGAAGCTGTGACAATATATGACAAGCATTGTCTAGCATGGAGATTTCAGCTTCTAACTCCAAGGCCCATGCTTCAATAGCCTCTGCAGCCCATGTTGCTGCAATAATGGGCCTTTGTGCAGCACCCGTGAGGGTGTAAATCGCTTTCAGACAACCCTCCACAAGTTTATCCGTAGGCTCTTTTAGAGACGTGACAGTAGTGACAGGTAGAGCTGAGGAAACCACCATCCTAGCCACATGTGAGTCTACTGGGGGAGGCGATTCCCAATTTTTAGACAGCTCTGGTGCGAGGGGATAGCGAGCCAGCATCTTCTTTTGAGGCACAAACTTCTTACCCGGGTTTTCCCAGGGTTCCCGACGTATATCCACTAGGTGGTCAGAGTGAGGTAAAACTTGTTTAACCATCTTCTGACGCTTGAACCTATCTGGTTTCTTAGGAGGGACGGATGGCTCGGGATCATCCGTAATCTGTAAAATCAACTTAATAGCCTCCAAAAGATCAGGAACATCCACATGTGAACTACCCTCCCCATCAGCAGTATCTGTGTCAGAATCTGTGGGGTCAGTTTAAGTGCCGTCTTCATCAGACGAGGTGTCAGTGACAGCAGTGGATTGTGAGGAGATAAGAGCTCGCTTAGAGGACCCCTTAGGCTTGGGCGAGCGAGGGTCAGACTTTTTAGTAGTCAGGGACTGGTTCAACTTCTTCAATTGAGCAGATAAGTCGTCCGCCCACGGCGGGTTAGCTGCAGGGACCACATACGGTTGTACCGGCATAGGGGGTCCCATAGGGGGTGTTAGTTTATTAACTAGCATATGTAGAAGCGTGGAAAAAGCGCCCCACGGTGGGTCATTAAGTACCTCCATTGCCACAGTCCCACTGGGGGGCAAGGAGCCCCCAGAACCAGAGCCCACAGCTGCTATATTCTCCTCATAGGGATCTGTGGCTTCTGCAACACCGGTAGTGTGTTCAGCCCCAGAACCGTTACCCTCAGAAGCAAACATGATTTAACTTGCAGTATCAGGTAACAAAGTACAATTGGCAGCAGCACAATACCTCGTACCCAAACCCCTGCGCAGTGTAGTCAGCACTAGCAGAGATAAAGGAGAGATATGGTGACTAAAATCACAGAGAAAAAATAAGATTTTACTTACCGGTAAATCTATTTCTCGTAGTCCGTAGTGGATGCTGGGGACTCCGTAAGGACCATGGGGAATAGACGGGCTCCGCAGGAGACAGGGCACTTTAAGAAAGAATTAGGAATACTGGTGTGCACTGGCTCCTCCCTCTATGTCCCTCCTCCAAACCTCAGTTAAGGAAACTGTGCCCGGAAGAGCTGACAGT
This sequence comes from Pseudophryne corroboree, assembly GCF_028390025.1. Classification (NCBI taxonomy): domain Eukaryota; kingdom Metazoa; phylum Chordata; class Amphibia; order Anura; family Myobatrachidae; genus Pseudophryne; species Pseudophryne corroboree. The sequence continues at coordinate 274,886,358 of NC_086447.1, read as the reverse complement.
ACAAGGAAAGGATTTTGGAATCCAGGGTAAGACTCATACCAGCCACACCGTATAACTCGTGATAACCTTACCCAGTTAACAGTATGAACAACAACAGAGCATCAGATAAACCTGATGCAACCATAAAATAACCCTTATTTAAGCAATAACTATATACAAGTATTGCAGAAGAAGTCCGCACTTGGGACGGGCGCCCAGCATCCACTACGGACTACGAGAAATAGATTTACCGGTAAGTAAAATCTTATTTTCTCTAACGTCCTAGTGGATGCTGGGGACTCCGTAAGGACCATGGGGATTATACCAAAGCACCCAAATGGGCGGGAGAGTGCGGATGACTCCGCAGCACCGAATGAGCAAACTCAAGTTTCTCCTCAGCCAGGGTATCAAACTTGTAGAACTTTGCAAAGGTGTTTGAACCCGAGTAGCCGCTCGGCAAAGCTGTAATGCCGAGACCCCTCGGGCAGCCGCCCAACAAGAGCCCACCTTCCTTGTGGAATGGGCTTTCACTGATTTTGGAGGCGGCAAGCCAGCTGCAGAATGAGCTTGCTGAATCGTGTTACAGATCCAGCGAGCAATAGTTTGCTTTGAAGCAGGAGCACCCAGCTTGTTGGATGCATACAGGATAAACAGCGACTCAGTTTTCCCGACTCTAGCCGTTCTGGCTACATAAACCTTCAAAGCCCTGACTACGTCCAGTAACTCGGAATTCTCCAAGTCACAAGTAGCCACAGGCACCACAATAGGTTGGTTCATATGAAAAGATGACACCACTTTTGGCAGAAATTGCGGACGAGTCTGCAATTCTGCCCTATCCATATGGAAAACCAGATAGGGGCTTTTATGTGACAAAGCCGCCAATTCTGACACACGCCTCGCCGAAGCCAAGGCTAATAGCATGACCACCTTCCACGTGAGATATTTTAACTCCACAGTTTTAAGTGGCTCAAACCATTGTGATTTCAGGAAACTCAACACCACGTTAAGATCCCAAGGTACCACTGGAGGCACAAACGGGGGCTGAATATGCAGCACTCCCTTTACAAATGTCTGAATTTCAGGCAGAGAAGCCAGTTCTTTTTGAAAGAAAATTGATAGGGCCGAAATCTGGACCTTAATGGACCCCAATTTTAGGCCCAAAGTCACTCCCGACTGTAGGAAGTGAAGGAAACGGCCCAGCTGGAATTCCTCTGTAGGGGCATTCCTGGCCTCACACCAAGCAACATACTTTCGCCATATACGGTGATAATGTTTAGCCGTCACGTCTTTCCTAGCCTTTATTAGCGTAGGAATAACCTCATCCGGAATCCCTTTTTCTGCTAGGATCCGGCGTTCAACCGCCATGCCGTCAAACGCAGCCGCGGTAAGTCTTGGAACAGACAGGGCCCCTGCTGCAACAGATCCTGCCTTAGAGGCAGAGGCCATGGGTCCTCTGTGAGCATTTCTTGATGCTCTGGATACCAAGTCCTTCTTGGCCAATCCGGAACAATTAGTATTGTTTTCACTCCTCTTTTTCTTATGATTCTCAGTACCTTGGGTATGAGAGGAAGAGGAGGAAAAACATAAACCGACTGGAACACCCACAGTGTCACTAGTGCGTCTACAGCTATCGCCTGAGGGTCTCTTGACCTGGCGCAATACCTCTGTAGTTTTTTGTTGAGGCGGGATGCCATCATGTCCACCTGTGGCAGCTCCCACCGACTGGCAATCTGCGCGAAGACTTCTTGATGAAGTCCCCACTCTCCCGGGTGGAGGTCGTGCCTGCTGAGGAAGTCTGCCTCCCAGTTGTCCACTCCCGGAATGAACACTGCTGACAGTGCTCTCACGTGATTCTCTGCCCAGCGAAGAATTCTGGTGGCTTCCGCCATCGCCACCCTGCTCCTTGTGCCGCCTTGGCGGTTTACATGAGCCACTGCGGTGATGTTGTCTGATTGAATCAGCACCGATTGGTCGCGACGCAGGGTCTCCGCTTGACTTACAGCGTTGTATATGGCCCTTAGTTCCAGGATATTGATGTGAAGGCAAGTCTCCTGACTTGACCACAGACCCTGGAAATTTCTTCCCAGTGTGACTGCCCCCCACCCCTCGGAGGCTTGCATCCGTGGTCACCAGGACCCAGTCCTGAATGCCGAATCTACGACCCTCGAGAAGGTGAGCACTCTGCAGCCACCACAGAAGAGACACCCTGGCCCTGGGGGATAGGGTGATCAGCCGATGCATCTGTAGATGTGATCCGGGCCACTTGTCTAACAGATCCCATTGAAAGGTCCTCGCATGGAACCTGCCGAAGGGAATGGCCTCGTATGATGCCACCATCTTCCCCAGGACTCGCGTGCAGTGATGCACCGACACCCGTTTTGGCTTTAAGAGGTCTCTGACCAGTGTCATGAGTTCCTGAGCCTTCTCCGTCGGGACAAACACCTTCTTCTGTTCTGTGTCCAGAATCATGCCCAGGATGGGCAGACGCGTCGTAGGAATCAGCTGCGACTTTGGAATATTCAGAATCCAGCCGTGCTGTTGTAACACTTCCCGAGAGCATGCTACGCTGATCAGTAACTGCTCTCTGGACCTCGCCTTTATGAGATCGTCCAAGTATGGGATAATTGTGACTCCTTGCTTTCACAGGAGCACCATCAGTTCCGCCATTACCTTGGTAAATATTCTCGGTGCCGTGGAGAGACCAAACGGCAACATCTGGAATTGGTAATGACAATCCTGTACCACGAATCTGAGGTACTCCTGATGAGGTGGATAAATGGGGACATGCAGGTAAGCATCCTTTATGTCCAGAGACACCATAAAATCCCCCTCTTCCAGGCTTGCAATGACCGCTCTGAGCGATTCCATCTTGAACTTGAACCTTTTCAGGTAAATGTTCAGGGATTTTAAATTCAAAATGGGTCTGACCGAACCGTCCGGTTTCGGTACCACAAACATTGTGGAATAGTAACCCCTTCCCTGTTGAAGGAGGGGAACCTTCACCACCACCTGCTGGAGATATAATTTGTGAATTGCAGCTAACACTATTTCCCTCTCCAAGGGGGAAGCTGGCAGGGCTGATTTGAGGTAACGGTGAGGGGCCATCACTTCGAATTCCAGCTTGTATCCCTGAGATACAATCTGTATAGCCCAGGGATCCACCTGTGAGCGAACCCACTGGTGGCTGAAATGTCGGAGACGCGCCCCCACCGATCCTGGCTCCACCTGTGGAGCCCCAGCGTCATGCCGTGGATTTAGTGGAAGCCGGGGAGGACTTCTGTTCCTGGGAACTAGCTGTATTGTGCAGCTTATTTCCTCTACCCCTGCCTCTGGCAAGAAAGGACGCACCTCGGACTTTCTTGCCTCTTTGTGATCGAAAGGACTGTATTTTATAATACGGTGCTTTCTTAGGTTGTGAAGGAATATATGGCAAAAAATTTGACTTCCCAGCCGTAGCTGTGGAAACTAGGGGGGTCATTCCGAGTTGTTCGCTCGGTATTTTTTTCTCGCAACGGAGCGATTAGTCGCTAATGCGCAGGCGCAATGTCCGCAGTGCGACTGCGCCAAGTAAATTTGCTATGCAGTTAGGAATTTTACTCACGGCATTACAAGGTTTTTTCTTCGTTCTGGTGATCGGAGTGTGATTGACAGGAAGTGGGTGTTTCTGGGCGGAAACATGCCGTTTTATGGGAGTGTGCAAAAAAACGCTACCGTTTCCGGGAAAAACGCGGGAGTGGCTGGAGAAACGGGGGAGTGTCTGGGTGAACGCTGGGTGTGTTTGTGACGTCAAACCAGGAACGACAAGCACTGAACTGATCGCAGATGCCGAGTAAGTTTGAAGCTACTCAGAAACTGCTAAGAAGTGTCTATTCGCAATTCTGCTAATCTTTCGTTCGCAATTTTGATATGCTAAGATTCACTCCCAGTAGGCGGCGGCTTAGCGTGTGCAAAGCTGCTAAAAGCAGCTTGCGAGCGAACAACTCGGAATGACCCCCTAGGTCCGAGAGACCGTCTCCAAACAATTCCTCACCCTTATAAGGTAAAATCTCCATGTGCCGTTTTGAGTCGGCATCACCTGTCCATTGCCGAGTCCACAGGACCCTTCGGGCCGAAATCGACATTGCATTTATTCTAGAGCCCAGTAGGGTAATATCTCTCTGGGCATCTCTCATATACAGGACAGCGTCTTTTATATGCCCCAGGGTCAGTAATATAGTATCCTTGTCCAAGGTATCAAGTTCCTCAGATAAAGTATCTGTCCATGCTGCGACAGTACTACACATCCAGGCCGACGCAATTGCCGGCCTTAGCAGAGTACCTGAATGTGTATAAATGGACTTCAGGATCCCTTCCTGCTTTCTATCCGCAGGATCCTTTAGGGTGGCCGTATCCTGTGACGGCAGGGCCACCTTCTTAGATAAGCGTGTCAAAGCTTTGTCTACCCTAGGGGAGGATTCCCAGCATAACCTGTCCGTTGGCGGGAAAGGATACGCCATAAGCAACCGTTTGGATATCTGCACTTTCCTATCTGGAGATTCCCAAGCTTTTTCACATAACTCATTTAATTCATGTGAAGGGGGAAAAGTCACCTCCTGCCTTTTTTCCCCAAACATATAAACCTCTTGTCAGGGACTGGGTTTTCCTCTGAGATGTGTAATACATCCTTCATTGCTATAATCATGTAGCGGATGGCTTTAGCCATTTTAGGCTGCAGCTTTGCATCATCGCCATCGACACAGGAGTCAGAATCCGTGTCGATATCTGTGTTAACTATTTGGGATAGTGGACGCTTCTGAGACCCTGACGGCCTCTGCGTTGTAGGGTCAGGCATGGGTTGAGACCCTGACTGTCCCAAGGCTTCAGCTTTATCCAACCTTTTATGCAAGGAATTAACATTATCATTTAAAACCTTCCACATATCCATCCAATCGGGTGTTGGCGCCGTCGGCGGCGATACCACATTCATCTGCACCTGCTCTGCTTCCACATAGCCTTCCTCGTCAAACATGTCTACACAAGCGTACCGACACACCACACACACAGGGGATGCTCTATTTGAGGACAGAACCCCCACAAGGCCCTTTGGAGAGACAGAGAGAGAGTATGCCAGCACACACCCCAGCGCTATATGACCCAGGAATTACACAGTAACTTAGTGTTTACCCAGTAGCTGCTGTATACACTGATTTTGCGCTAAATTTATGTGCCCCCCCTCTCTTTTTACCCTCTTTCTACCGTGATTCTGCAGGGGAGAGCCTGGGGAGCTTCCTCTCAGCGGAGCTGTGGAGAGAAAATGGCGCTGGTGAGTGCTGAGGGAGAAGCCCCGCCCCCTCAGCGGCGGGCTTCTGTCCCGCGATTTGTGTAAAATAATGGCTGGGGCTCATGCATATATACAGTGCCCAACTGTATATATGCTCTTTTATACCAAGAGGTACTTAATTGCTGCCCAGGGCGCCCCCCCCTGCGCCCTGCACCCTACAGTGACCGGAGTGTGCGGGTGTAATGTGGGAGCAATGGCGCACAGCTGCAGTGCTGTGCGCTACCTCATATGAAGACTGGAGTCTTCTGCCGCCGCTTTCGAAGTCTTCTTGCTTCTCACGCCGGCTTCTGGCTTTGCGAGGGGGACGGCGGTGCGGCTCTGGGATCGGACGACCAAGGGTGCGTTCCTGTGTTCGATCCCTCTGGAGCTAATGGTGTCCAGTAGCCTAAGAAGCATGACCTATCCACAGTGAGTAGGTCTGCTTCTCTCCCCTCAGTCCCACGTAGCAGAGAGTCTGCTGCCAGCAGATCTCTCTGAAAATAAAAAAACCTAACAAAATACTTTCTATTCAGCAAGCTCAGGAGAGCTCACTAAAGTGCACCCAGCTCGTCCGGGCACAGATTCAAACTGAGGTCTGGAGGAGGGACCATAGAGGGAGGAGCCAGTGCACACCAGTATTCCTAATTCTTTCTTTAAGTGCCCTGTCTCCTGCGGAGCCCGTCTATTCCCCATGGTCCTTACGGAGTCCCCAGCATCCACTAGGACGTTAGAGAAATACGTATTAAAGTTTTTCTTTGTGAAAATCCTATATAAATATAAAACCTAATGCACCAAGCCCCCTCAGGTTATAGAATATAGGGATAGCAAGTTGAGTGAGAGACACGAAATGGACACCACTCAGCTAGCTTATGCACACACAGATAGTAATAACCTCTGCATTGTACAAACTGTGACTAACAATAATACTGCACTGGACTAGCTTATATATATAGCTATGTAGTCAATAGATATAACACTGCACAGTAAGAACTGGATGTATATCACAGGGTAATTGTACTAGAAAACCATGAATAAATGCATTCTTTCTTAACTAACACTGTCTAAAAGGCAGGTAGAATACTTAAGTGTCATGTAAAGTCACAGCACTGACAACCAGGCGGCTTTACACAGGAGGATTTGCCCAAGCAGTCCCAGGAACAGTGAAGCTGAGAGAAATGGCGCCCAGACACTGACAGGGAGTGAGGGAGACACAGATATGCAGCTCCAGGGCGGGAACATTTGCGGGAAATGGCGCCCTGGGGCTGGGGGAGGGGCTTCAGGTCTAAGCCTTATCCCCCTGCTGGCAAAACCACCGGGAACTGTGGGCTACTATTAAAATGGTTTAGAGCGAAAACCTGACCTGCGCCCATGCCCTGGTGATCTAGTGGGATCGCCTGTACTGCCACAATGTCCACCGCCAGCGCGCGCGGCCCGCCTCCCACTGACCGTGCCGGAACGCGATAAAGTACGGGTCCCGCAAGCGGACCCACTCACCACCTCCCGAAGCGCGGCCACGCGATCCCGGAGAGCCCCCGTCGTGTGTGCCTGACCATGAAGAAAACCGGAGCCTCCTGCTGTAGTTACCCGGCAACCAGGGCTCGGGAGTGTACAACGCCGCTGGGGAGAGCTGGAGCTGCAGCAGTGAATGTCTCTGACATTTACACACCGCTGCTGCCCTTGTAGTCTTCACTTTTTCTTCAAAAAAGCTCTTCTTAGGGCTGCCTGGAGCAGCCCCTCTGTTATGTGCCTGCTATCTGCGGCACCAACTACAAAACTGAGCTCCTGTGCAGGGAGGCGGGGTTATAGAGGAGGCGGTGCTGTGCATTCTGGGAACAGTCAAAGCTTTTCAGCCTGTTGGTGCCTCGGATCAAGATCCTACTCTACACCCCTATGTCTATCCTTGTGGAGCCCAGTGTACCCTGCAGCAGAAATAAATAACCCCGTCTTCAGGACACACACCTGAAGACGGGGTTACAACCCCGAAACGTCGATAAAAGCACCCGTTGGTTTCACCACATACAAGTCTCCTGAGTGCCGCCTTATTTCTGTTCCTTATATATATATATATATATATATATATATATATATATATATATGTATAGATAGAGTGAGGTAGGCGGCACTCAATACAGGCTTCACAGCTGCAGAAAACGATACTTTATTAGGCCAACATGTTTCGGGGACCAAACCCCGTCCTCAGGGCCAGACAAGGCTCACTAAACAAACACATACATTTATACACACTAAACACGACAAAGGAACACCATATTGAAATATCAGAGCTTCCACCCCGCCCCCTTACGCAGAGGCTTACCGTACTCACAGTTTTGCGAGTACGGAGGATCACATTTGACCCACAAGAGACACACAGGGCATTAGAAACCATGAAGCACAAATTTGGGGAAAGGGGTTACCCAATGGGGGATCTTGAGGCGTCCAAAAGACGTGTCTTGGATATAAGCAGCCAACAAGCGTTGACATCTAGCCATGGTTTTCAACAACCTAAGAGGGAGGTATTCCCTTGGGTTAACAAATATACCACCAAGAGCAAACAGATAGTGAAAGCAGCCAAGCAGATGTGGCCTATAATTCAAACAGACGGAGCCATGTCCTCCTTAGCCAATACAACATTGTTGCCCAGCCACACTAGAGGGAGGAACATTGGAGACCATGGCCCTCATTCCGAGTTGTTCGCTCGCAAGGCGAATGTAGCAGAGTTACACACGCTAAGCCGCCGCCTACTGGGAGTGAATCTTAGCTTCTTAAAATTGTGACCGACGTACGCGCAATATTGCGATTACAAACGAGTTAGCAGTTTCTGAGTAGCTTCAGACTTACTCTGCCTGTGCGATCAGTTCAGTGCTTTTCGTTCCTGGCTGACGTCATAAACACACCCAGCGTTCGCCCAGGCACTCCCACCGTTTCTCCGGCCACTCCTGCGTTTTTCCCGGAAACGGTAGCGTTTTCAGCCACACGCCCCTGAAACGCCGTGCATCCGCCCAGTAACACCCATTTCCTGTCAATCACAATGCGAACGTCGGAGCGAAGAAAATGCCGTGAGTAAACTTACTTTCTTCATAGTAAAGTTACTTGGCGCAGTCGCAGTGCGAACATTGCGCATGCGCACTAAGAGAATTCTCACTGCGATGCGATGAAAATCTCCGAGCGAACAACTCGGAATGAGGGCCCATATTGTGAAACTGGACATCTCTGATATGGCCACCAATAGGGAATCCCATTTCCTACGAGCCAAAAATGGTTGTTACCGATGTTTGGGATGTGCCACATGCAATACATTGATAGTAGGCACCTCCTTTAACCATCCCTCTACGGGCCGTAAAATTCCCATTAAACATCGATTAACCTGTACCACCACTCATGTGGTGTACCTACTCACGTGCCCATGTGGTCTTGCATATGTGGGCAAGACCATTAGGCAGTTCCGTGAGAGAATGGCGCTTCATAGGAGTGCCATCAAGAAGGCATTTGACAAAAAAGAAAGTGAACAACCTTTTGCACGGCATTGTATGCTAATGGGTCACGGAGTAGCTAGCATTAGGGCCATCCTTATAGATCATGCTCCCCGTAAGCTTAGGGGTGGTAATAGGGATAGGACGCTATTGCAAAAGGAATCCAGGTGGATTTTTAAATTGGGAACACTGTCACCTGGGGGTCTCAATGAGAACCTAGGACTACAGTGTTTCCTCTAAATTATCATCATTTATTTTTGTCCCTAATAGCCACTCCCCCTATTAGCTCATGTACCTCCCCATTAATATCACAGAGTTGATACACTATTTGTGGATAAAGTATTCATTTAAGTTATGACCGCTATAGATCCCCTATCACCAGTATGTATTTGTTGGTTTTATAACTGTTCTATATGTGATTGTTATTTTAATTCACCCTGCACTTTCAGGTGACCGAGCGGAGGCTTCGTTTGGTTGCCATGACTACTCTCCTGCAACACGGCGCGCCGTGACGTCAACGGTGGGCGACGTGCAAGCGTGGCCGGACGGACTGGCGGGCGGCAGCGCCGTGGAGCAGGTGAGTATGATCTGCACTAATGTTTGTCGTGTTTAGTGTGTATAAATGTATGTGTTTGTTTAGTGAGCCTTGTCTGGCCCTGAGGACGGGGTTTGGTCCCCGAAACATGTTGGCCTAATAAAGTATTGTTTTCTGCAGCTGTGAAGCCTGTATTGAGTGCCGCCTACCTCACTCTATCTGTTTATTCGGGACCTTGTGTTCCTGACCGGGAGGGCACCGCAGCAGTTACATCATCTTGGAGTGGAGTGCCGGGCTGTTCCCGTTTGTGCTATATATATGTATATATATACACACACACACACGCACACGCATAATCATGTTAGTCATATAGCACTTTTCTCCCTACTGTGCATTCTAGCACAAAATTACAAAGTAAGCTTAACAGGGGAGAGAACTAAAGGGGGGTACACACGGAGCGATGTTCAGCTCATTGCTTAGAACATCGCTCCGTGTGTAGGGGTGGCCGGTGACAGCGATGCATGCAGGCACAATCTATCAGGTCGCTCATTTCACTGCTGGGTGAAATGAGCAGCCCCCCGTGTCTGTCCCCCCCTCGCTCAGCACACATCGCCCTGTGCTGAGCGGGGAAAGAGATGTAGTGTTCACTCTAGGAGTGAAAAGGGGCAGGGCGCCGGACTCCGGGGGCACATGTGCGCGCGCGCCCGAAATGGGGGCGCGGACACACAAATTAGGGGGCGTGGCCACGCCTCCGTCTTTTTAGGGGGCAGTGCGGCCCACAGACGTTACTATAGAGAGCGTCTGTGGCCAGCGACGTCACTGTTGGGGGCGTGCCCAGCACCTCCGTCGGTGCTGGGCTTCCCCCAGCCCTCTCCCAATGCGTGAATGGATGCCGCGCGCATGCGCACGGCATCTATACACGCCGGGAGGGCAGGGAGCGGGCGGCTGTTCTAGCAGGGCGCCGCAAAAGGGGCAGGGCGGGTTTTGCCTACTAAAAAACGGGCAGGGCGCGGCGCCCTGCTAAAACAGCCTAGAGTGAACACTAAGATGTCTGCAGAGCGGTCAGCACACATCTCTCTGGAAATCTTTCCGTCAGTACGGCCTTTAAGCATTTGGGTTGCATTTTTTTAGGCACTAAAGGGACATTAGTGAAATGCACGCTTAAACATGCATGTTTTGAGTCTTTTAAAGGATTCTAGAGTGGATGCCTCTAGAACTATGTGAGAAAGTGAGTTCTTTAGAGTTGGACCTGCAAAGCTGAAAGTTCGACCCCCATAAAAAAGGGACCACATATAGGTACTGATTCAGCACAACTACAACCATTTACACTAACATGCAGGGGCATGCCCAGTACAGGGCAAGTCTGCCCCGCATGCTGGGTTCCCCTGCCCCACCCCCGCTAACATGCAAGCGTTTCGCTAGACAGCGAAGCACTTGCATGATAAGGGTAGCCTAGCTGCGAAGGCAGACAGCTACTCATGGTTAGGCAAGCTGTGGCTGCCGCGGCCCGTCCCCACAAACAGTATGGACATGACTCTGTTGTCCGGACTGCGCCTCCCACATGGTGCGTCGACATCGACACCCCGTCACCTTCGCTCGCCAGGACTGTCTTCTGAAGAGAACGCAGTTTAAGACCTTGTGCATGCGCACAGCAGCGTGTGCGCATAAGTGCTGAAATCGGCAAACAGCGATTTCAGCACTTCTCCGTCTCATGCTGAGTCAGGGCCATAATGCAGTAGCCCAGGTTATTCCTGTATTCTTACTATTTATTTAAGCCACAGTTGAGGAATAGCAGAGTAACATTTTAGGAGAAAAAAAAATTAATGAAATTAAAAAATATGTAAAAATCTTGATTAGGATAAAGAGGTAGTTCTAAAATGTGAGGTGGTCGGATGTTGCTGTCATCTTTATTGTCACAGTTCATGAGGAATTCCCCAGGATGTGCCATGATATCCTGACTACATGGCAGTGTAGAGAGCAGAACTCAGATCCATCAAAACATATGCTAGAGGTAGTATTGGAAACTGGAGTTGCATATATGAAACTGATCAGGGCAATCAGGCACAAGAGATAAGACCAGGAGAACAGGAAATTGACATGTAGAGCAGTCAAGGAGCATGACCTGATGATCTGGCACAGGAAGGCTTATGACGCAGGTCTAAATTAGGGGGTACAGGTGCTGTCCACTGCTGTTGCATCAGCTGATTACGACAGACTGCAGGGACACAGACCAGAGTATGCATACAGACCTCAAGCAGAGAGCGACACCTAAAGGCAGGGAGGAGGAACTGCATATACCCCTTTCACACCGCACAAATAACCTGGTATCGACCAGGCATATTGCCGCGTTGACACGGGTCGGTGTGCGGTGTGAAAGGGCCATGGTCGAAGTCCCGGGTCGCCTGACCCCGTAATTCAACCTGGGAATAAAGCAGTGTTATTCTGAATACCGGGTCAGTGGCAGCGTGAATGGGCTCCCGGAACCCGTTCACTACAATACGGAGAGGCGCATCTCCCAGCGCCGGCTCCGCCCTCCACCACTATGGCAACCGACCTGGCAAATTGGTGGGACGGTATGCCTGCTGTTAGGGTTCAATGCCGAATCCCACTCGGGAAGGACCCATTTCCAATTCCCGGGTGGGATCCAGCATTGGCGGTGTGAAAGGGGTAATATATTGTGACATTCACATTTTGCCGTGTGCCTTTTCCAATAATATTTCCATCTTCCCATAAATGTACAGATGTGTCCTCATACATCTTTGCTGCAGTCACACCAAACAACCCCTCTTGGCCCGCCAGGTCAAATGAGAATCTTCTAGCGGTGGGGATCTTTTTTGCTTCTTTTTTTTGCCAAAATTATGTCTTACTCGCAACACGAAGTGCTACAATGTAGCAGCTGCAGCTTTTTTCCAATACAAGTTCTGTTCTGCTCCATATACAGACTCGGTCGCACACAATATACAAGTGTCGTATCACATTAATCAGTGCAGTCTCCTCGTGCATTTTCAATAAAAAAAAAAAAGATGCCAGACGTTAGCAGATTTGCACAGGACCTGGTGACTCACTCACGCCAGGCAACGCGCACTGCATGGTGTATTGAGGCTAGATGTATGAGTACACATCTGTAAGTGTACTTCTAGTTTACAAAGGGTCTTTCAAAGCAAAACGCGCAGGGTTTACCATCCAGGCCCACCGATACAAAGTCAAGGAGGTTTTTCATGAATGAATGAACATGTTAGGAATCCGGGGTGCACAGGCAGAGTACAGCGATGTATCAATGAGCAGATGTTATAGTCACACATCAATTCATTTCAATGGGAAGTCTGAACATTAGTCAAATTAGTGCTTATTGCTGGGATGAATATTCCAATACTGTTTCTCCTTCTGTGAAGTTGCCAACTTAAAAAACAAAAAAAAAAAAAAAAACGCACCACATTTTCAGTTAGTGAAATACGGTATATGATAGTAGTATAGTAATAATAAGATTTTAAACCTACCGGTAAATCTTTTTCTCCTAGTCCGTAGAGGATACTGGGGACTCCGTAAGGACCATGGGGATAGACGGGCTCCGCAGGAGACATGGGCACTAAAAAAGAACTTTAGGAATGGGTGTGCACTGGCTCCTCCCTCTATGCCCCTCCTCCAGACCTCAGTTAGAGAAACTGTGCCCAGAGGAGACGGACAGTACGAGGAAAGGATTTTTGTTAATCCAAGGGCAAGATTCATACCAGCCCACACCATTCACACCGTATAACTTGGGATATACGAACCAGTTAACAGTATGAAACAACACAGCATCAGTCCGAGACTGATCAAAACTGTAACATAACCCTTATGTAAGCAAAAACTATATACAAGTCTTGCAGAAGTAGTCCGCACTGGGATGGGCGCCCAGCATCCTCTACGGACTAGGAGAAAAAGATTTACCGGTAGGTTTAAAATCTTATTTTCTCTTGCGTCCTAGAGGATGCTGGGGACTCCATAAGGACCATGGGGATTATACCAAAGCTCCCAAACGGGCTGGAGAGTGCGGATGACTCTGCAGCACCGACTGAGCAAACAGGAGGTCCTCCTCAGCCAGGGTATCAAACTTGTAAAACTTTGCAAAGGTGTTTGACCTCGACCAAGTGGCAGCTCGGCACAGTTGTAATGCCGAGACCCCTCGGGCAGCTGCCCAAGAAGAGCCCACCTTCCTAGTGGAATGAGCCTTTACCGATTTTGGTAACGGCAATCCAGCCGTAGAATGAGCCTGCTGAATCGTGTTACAGATCCAGCGAGCAATAGTCTGCTTCGAAGCAGGATCGCCAACCTTGTTGGCTGCATACAGGACAAACAGTGCTTCTGTTTTTCTGACCCAAGCCGTTCTGGCCACGTAAGTTTTCAAAGCCCTGACCACATCAAGGGACTCGGAATCCTCCAAGTCTCGCGTAGCCACAGGCACCACAATAGGTTGGTTCATATGAAAAGATGAAACCACCTTAGGCAAGAATTGAGGACGGGTCCGCAATTCCGCTCTATCCACATGGAAAACCAGATAGGGGTTTTTATGAGACAAAGCCGCCAACTCCGACACCCGCCTAGCCGAACCCAAGGCTAACAACATGACCACTTTCCAAGTGAGATATTTTAATTCCACCGTTTTAAGTGGTTCAAACCAGTGTGACTTAAGGAAACTCAACACCACGTTAAGGTCCCAAGGCGCCACCGGAGGTACAAAAGGAGGCTGAATATGCAGCACTCCCTTCACAAAAGTCTGTACTTCTGGGAGAGAAGCTAATTTCTTCTGAAAGAAAATGGATAGGGCCGAAATCTGTACCTTAATGGAGCCTAATTTTAGGCCCAAATTCACTCGTTTGTAGGAAGTGAAGGAAACGGCCCAGATGGAATTCTTCCGTAGGAGCATTCCTGGCCTCACACCAAGAAACATACTTCCGCCATATACGGTGATAATGTTTAGCTGTCCCGTCCTTCCTAGACTTTATCAGAGTAGGAATGACCTCATCCGGAATGCCCTTTTCCGCTAGGATCCGGTGTTCAACCGCCATGTCGTCAAACACAGCCACGGTAAGTCTTGGAACAGACAGGGCCCCTGTTGCAACAGGTCCTGTCTTAGAGGAAGAGGCCACGGATCTTCTGTGAGCATTTCCTGTAGATCCGGATACCAGGCCCTTCGTGGCCAATCTGGAACAATGAGAATTGTCTGTACTCTTCTTTTTCTAATTATTCTCAACACCTTGGGGATGAGAGGAAGAGGAGGAAACACATAGACCGACTGGAACACCCACGGTGTCCCCAGAGCGTCCACTGTCACCGCCTGAGGGTCTCTTGACCTGGCGCAATACCTCTGTAGTTTTTTGTTGAGGCGGGACGCCATCATGTCTATCTGGGGCAGTCCCCACTGACTTGCAATCTGTGCGAAGACTTCCTGATGAAGTCCCCACTCTCCTGGATGTAGATCGTGTCTGCTGAGGAAGTCTGCTTCCCAGTTGTCCACTGCCGAAATGAACACTGCTGACAGTGCGCTTACATGATTTTCCGCCCAGCGAAGAATCCTGGTGGCTTCCGCCATTGCCACTCTGCTCCTTGTGCCGCCTTGGCGGTTTACATGAGCCACTGCGGTGATGTTGTCTGACTGAATCAGAACTCTGTAGATGTGACCCGGACCACTTGTCCAGTAGGTCCCATTGGAAAGTCCTCGCATGGAACCTGCCGAAGGGAATGGCCTCGTAAAACGCCACCATCTTTCCCAGGACTGAGTGCAGTGATGCACTGACACCTGTTTTGGCTTCAATAGGTCCCTGACCAGAGTCATGAGTTCCTGGGCCTTTTCTATCGGAAGATAAACCCTTTTCTGGTCCGTATCCAGAATCATGCCTAAGAAGGTCAAACGAGTCGTAGGAACCAACTGTGACTTCGGGATATTGAGAATCCAGCCATGTTGCTGTAACACCTTTAGTGAGAGTGACACGCTGTTCAACAACTGCTCTCGTGATCTCGCTTTTATGAGGAGATCGTCCAAGTACGGGATAATTGTGACACCCTGCTTGCGCAGGAGCACCATCATTTCCGCCATTACCTTGGTGAAAATCCTCGGGGCCGTGGAAAGCCCAAACGGCAACGTCTGAAATTGGTAATGACACTCCTGTACCGCAAATCTCAGGTACGCCTGATGAGGTGGATAAATGGGAACATGAAGGTATGCATCCTTTATGTCCAGGGATACCATAAAATCCCCCCCTTCTAGGCTGACGATGACCGCTCTGAGCGATTCCATCTTGAACTTGAACCTTTTCAAGTATAGGTTCAAGGATTTTAAATTTAAAATGGGTCTGACCGAACCGTCCGGTTTCGGGACTACAAACAGGGTTGAGTAATACCCCCTCCCTTGTTGAAGCAGGGGAACTTTGACCACCACCTGTTGAAGACACAATTTGTGAATTGCATTTAAAACTATCTCCCTTTCTGGGGGAGAAGCTGGTAGGCACCTCTTCGAATTCCAGCTTGTAACCCTGGGAAACAATTTCTACTGCCCAGGGATCCACCTGTGAGTGAACCCAGATATGGCTGAAAAGTCGAAGACGTGCCCCCATTGGTGCGGACTCCCTCAGCGGAGCCCCAGCGTCATGCGGTGGATTTTGTAGAGGCCGGGGAGGACTTCTGCTCCTGGGAACTAGCTGTGGTAGGCAGCTTTTTCCCTCTGCCCTTACCTCTGGCAAGAAAGGACGATCCTCGTTTCTATTTGACCGAAAGGACTGCATCTGATAATGTGGCGCTTTCTTAGGCTGTGAGGGAATATAAGGCAAAAAATTTGATTTACCTGCTGTAGCTGTGGAAACCAGGTCCGAGAGACCTTCCCCAAACAATTCCTCACCCCTGTAAGGTAAAACCTCCATATGCCGCTTTGAGTCGGCATCACCTGTCCATTGCCGGGTCCATAGGACTCGTCTAGCAGAAATCGCCATAGCATTGACTCTAGAACCCAGTAGGCCAATGTCTCTTTGAGCATCTCTCATATTAAAGACAGCATCTTTAATATGACCCAGGGTCAATATAATGGTATCCTTATCCAGGGTATCAATTTCCGCCGATAAGGTATCTGTCCACGCTACTACAGCGCTACAAACCCAAGCCGATGTTATCGCCGGTCTGAGTAAGGTACCAGAATGTGTGTAAATGGACTTCAAGGTAGCCTCCTGTTTGCGATCAGCAGGATCCCTGAGGGTAGCCGTATCTTGGGATGGCAGCGCTACCTTTTTGGATAAGCGTGTCAACGCTTTGTCCATCCTTGGGGAGGATTCCCACCGTATCCTGTCCTTAGTCGGGAAAGGATGCGCCATAAGAATCCTTTTGGGAATCTGCAGTTTCTTGTCTGGAGATTCCCAAGCCTTTTCAAATAACTCGTTCAGCTCATGAGATGGGGGAAAGGTTACCTCAGGTTTCTTTTCCTTATACATGTGTACCCTCGTGTCAGGGACAGGGGGGTCCTCTGTGATATGCAAAACATCTTTTATTGCAATAATCATATATTGAATACTTTTAGCCAATTTTGGCTGTAACTTTGCATCATCTAGTCGACACTGGAGTCAAAATCCGTGTCGGTATTAGTGTCTACTATTTGGGATAGTGGGCGCTTTTGAGACCCCGAAGGTCCCTGTGACATAGGGGCAGGCAGGGCTCGACTCCCTGTACATTCCCTGGACTCAGCTTTGTCCAACCTTTTGTGCAATAAATTCATATTAGCACTTAAAACATTCCACATATCCAACCAGTCAGGTGTCGGTGTTGCAGACGGAGACACCACAGTCATTTGCTCCACCTCCTCCCTAGGAGAGCCTTCTACCTCAGACATGCCGACACACACGTACCGACACACCACACACTCAGGGAATCCTCTTATCTGAAGACAGTTCCCCCTCAAGGCCCTTTGGAGAGACAGAGAGAGTATGCCAGCACGCACCCAGCGCTAATGACCCAGGAAAAAACACAATATGTTTACCCAGATAGCGCTGTTTATCTTTATCTGCGCCAAATTATGTGCCCCCCCCCTTCTTTAAAACCCTCTTTCACCGTGTAAGCAGGGGAGAGTCCGGGGAGCTTCCTCTCAGCGGTGTGCTGTGGAGAAAATGGCGCCGGTGAGTGCTGAGGAACAAGCTCCGCCCCCTCAGCGGCGGGCTTCGGCCCCGCTGAAAATTTTCTAAAAACTGGCGGGGGATCTCTTATATACAGTGCCCAGCCTGTATATATCATTTTAAGTCAGATTTGGAGGTTCCTATTGCTGCCCAGGGCGCCCCCCCTGCGCCCTGCACCCTTACAGTGCCTGCCGTGTGTGTGTTTGTGTGGGAGCAATGGCGCGCAGCGTTACCGCTGCGCATTACCTCAATGAAGATCTGAAGTCTTCTGCCGCCTCTGAAGTCTTCTTTCTTCACATACTCACCCGGCTTCTATCTTCCGGCTCTGTGAGGAGGACGGCGGTGCGGCTCCGAGACGAACGGCAAGGGTGAGACCTGCGTTCCGTTCCCTCTGGAGCTAATGGTGTCCAGTAGCCTAAGAAACAGAGCCTAACGTTAAAGTAGGTCTGTTTCTCTCCCCTCAGTCCCTCGATGCAGGGAGTCTGTTGCCAGCAGAGCTCCCTGAAAATAAAAAACCTAACAAAATACTTTCTTTTCAGGAAACTCAGGAGAGCTCCCTGTAATGCACCCAGTCTCCTCTGGGCACCGTATTAAACTGAGGTCTGGAGGAGGGGCATAGAGGGAGGAGCCAGTGCACACCCATACCTAAAGTTCTTTTTTAGTGCCCATGTCTCCTGCGGAGCCCGTCTATCCCATGGTCCTTACAGAGTCCCCAGCATCCTCTAGGACGTAAGAGAAAAATAAATGAATATAATAATTAGCAAGCCTCCTGGAAAACATGACAGTCCCATAATTGTACTACTTCTAGCTGAGCTTTTAATATTGCATTTTATATACTATACAGTGACATTTGAAAGCTTTAAAATTACTACACAAAACACCCCCAAGTTAAAGCACCATAAGAATATGATAAACTACCCTGGTGGTTAGGGGATGGTGCCAGCACTCAGTGTACCAGTTAGTCCAATGTATTGTAACCCCAGTGTTTCTTTATTACCAGGGACCAGTTCTCTATCCACTCTGCTCATCATGGTCAGAAAGCAGGGACATTTAGCCATGGAAAATGCTGCAAATAGAACATTATCTCCAAACAAACATTTCCAGCTGCTGCCTGACAGAAGGGTTATAGCATTTCTGCCAAATGACTGCACCAGGAACCTTCTAAGCAAATCCATTATTACCACACTGAAGAAATGCTTAACCTCTGTCAAAGATACCATACAGGAAGCAACTGCTGATCTTAAATCTCGCAATACTAACCTGGACATCAGTACTAACCCATTTAAAGTAGACAAGACATAGTGGTAGTCCTGGCTTATAGAACATGATACAGAACCAGATTGATTTGAATTTACACAAAACAATAGCTGTTCCTTTCTACAAGAACATACCTAAAACTTAGATTTCTGATAACCTAGATGGGAAACTGGATCCTCACAAACTGCTTTTCCAATTCTCCTCTCCTTTTCTATATATCCTCGCTTACTACCACCCCCATAGACATAAGGACGCCAAATTTACAATGTGTTCATCAATTTGTCAAATATGGGATGTAGTCCTTACATTGTTAAGTGCTCATGTTAGCCACACATGCGCACAGTTATCAAGGAGGTGAATCATGGTTACAGAGAAGGGCTTTTTTGCCTGGGCTCAATGGTTACTAATAGACAGAGATGCAAGTAGGCCTTGCTTGCAAGTTTACAATCTATAGAACATTTTGTCTGTTCCCATAAATTAGATTCTTCACTGTGAAAGCAGTAGTCGTACATGATCTCCTGAAGCATTGTCTATAAGCAACAATGCTTCCATACTTTTTTTTGTTTGTTTTCTCCAAAGAACCATCAAATATTAATTCACTAATATATATCCCAATCTTATTCTGGCGGTGGCTTAATCTATGTCTTTTTAGACAGACACCTGCATTTTTCTACTAATCTGCATATCATAGAAAATAATTTAGTGGAAGATGAACTAAAGGGCCGTATTCACACCCCGATATGGGGAGAGATGTGTGCTGAGCGGACCGCTCAGCACGCATCTCTCCCCCCGCTCAGCACAGCGCGATATGCGCTGAGCGTGTGGGTGGAGATGGGGGGGGGGGGGAAATCACTCATTTCATGCAGTCAGGCCAATCTAGCAGCAGCGATAGCGATGCGCGGGGCTGCGCATCGCTATCGCTGTGAGGGGTACACATGGAGAGATCACTGCTTAAAATCGAAACAATCTAGTCAGATTGCTTAGATTTTAAGCACCGATCGCTCCGTGAGTACCCCCCTTAAGACTTGGAGAGTGATAAAGTGGTGAGAGATAATCAGCTACTACAGTGATTGTCATTTTTCATACACAGCCTGTAACATGACTGGTACTTTATCTCCATCCACTTTATCACTCTCCATGGCTCACATAGCGGATTGGGTTTTTCTTCAGGCCACCTTATTTTCCCCCCACAAAATCTTAGTTTCCAACATCAATTTCAATGTATTGTCTGACCACTGCACTAAGTTCACCATTGCACCTCTAAGACATCCATCCAAACTACTAAATCAGGCCTAGCCACCCAGCGGCTCTCCAGCTGTTATGAAACTACACATCCAAACATGTCCTGCCACAGTTTTACTATTCCCTAATAGCAAAACTATGGCAGGGCATACTGGGACTTGTAGTTTCACAGCAGCTGGAGAGTCACAGGTTGGCCAGGCTTGTACTAAATAGTGTTACTGGGGTCTAATTCTAACTAAGTAGGGAGCAGTACAATAAACATAACAGATAATTGTGCATGTTTGCATTAGGATGTAGTCAGGATCTTGCCAGTCAGAATACTCAAGGTAGCAGGGTTAGGGACTAGGGGGAGGGTTAGGGCCAGGCTGTGGGTGGGGGGATAGGGCTTGGATGCAGGGGGGAGGGTTAGGGTTAGGCTACGGAGGGAGGAGAGGATTATGCTGTGGAGGGGGTTTAAAATACTCCATGTGATCCGTTGGCATTCTGACCATGGGGATCCCAACCAACGGTATCTTTCGATACCAACTCATTCCATTTCAAATGGTTATACAACTGCTACCTACAGTATATTACAATGTGTACTATTACTTATTTTTGCAGTTTTTATCTTCATGAAGTTTCTGTTACTTCAATGTACTGGGGTTATTTGGAAGTTTTCTGTTTTGTACAATTTAACATGCACATAAAGACACTTAGCAAATAATACTTTTCTAAGCAGAAATTAAAAGGTAGTAGAATACAGCACAGGATTTCTAGGGGGGAGCGGGGTTCCAAATGCAATCTACAATCTCCCACTCTGCGGAACATTGAAGCAAGTACGGGAGTCTTGGGGTTTGGCAGAAGAGCCTAGTAATGATCCTGGACATTAATGTAAACATTGGTCTTCTTATACAATGGATACTGTATAGAATACAGTATTAATATTTAACATTATAGAGGGCCTATATTATAGGCTGTATCAAACGTATTTAAATAATATAAATAAGATAAGTGGTCAGGAAAAAGGTTAAACATACCATAATAAATAAATAAATACACAAACATAACAGAACCAGTGCTGCACTTTCTAAGTACACATTCTCCCACCTCATGGTAAGGCTCCTGTCTCTTCTTCCTGGTAGCAACTCTCTGGTCCAGTGCACTGATTGCAGATTCAAATCCACACACACATCAAACTTGGTAGAAGAAGCTGCTACCACTGGGTATGTGCAGCCGCTCTGTTCCGTCCCTTAAACTAGATGATGTGGTGGCAGCTCTAGTAATCATATTATATACCATTGCTATTGTTGTCACAATTTGAGCCACTTGCCAAGAGGAGGGGGGTTTGCCTATGACAATGGGGAAAATGTACAGATGTTATACTATCATGCTCATCTTTAGTTATTTGCATACCACATGGGGGGTATCCTTATAGTAATGATTGGTATACGGTCCTTAGGTGGTCAGTCATTAGGTCGAGCACTATTGGTCGACACACATTAGGTAGACACCTGTAAAAGGTCGACATGGCCATTAGGTCGACAAGGCAAATGTCAACACATGAAAAGGTTGACATAAGGTTTTAAAAAAATACATTTTTTTTTTTTACTTTTTCATACTTTATGATCCATGTGGACTACGATTGGGAATAGTAATCTGCCCGAAGCATGGCTTGCGAGGGGACACGGTGCACTAACTGGGGTTTAAAAAAACCCTCATGTTGACCTTTTGCCATGTCGATCTGACAACCATGTTGACCTTTTCCATGTGTCGACCCAATGAGTGTCGATCTAAATAGGGTCGAACCAACAAACCCATTCCGTAATGATCACTGGCCTAGAAGCTGCATCCATAAATATAAAGAAGAAAAAACAACTGAGTGCAACAAATGAGTAAAGTTTTCCAATCCAAGTAATTAGATTGCTATTACTGTATTATGTCATTTTAGAGAACATAAAGGGGGCAAATCAATTCTTTGCAATGTGCATGAGTGTGCCCACTGCCAAGAATTACGGTACATCAATATCACATCTATAAGAGCGTGAAGAAAAAGTTGCGACACCTGTGGCCATACCGCATGAGAAACCTGACATGGACGCGCCAAGAGGCGTAGCTTACTGTACTTTTCTTTACCTTGTGTGCCTTATTTCCATTGCAGTTGTAGTGAAACACCATTCACAGTGTACTAGAGACTAGACTGCAACTTTAACCGCACAGGAATTCATTTAATAACATACAAAGTCGCAGATGAAGCACAACAAAACTTGCCGTGAGAAAAAGCCGCGGCCGCCTCATTGTAGCTCTTCTTACAATTTCAGTCTCAGTCGCTCACACATGTACAAATGTCACACATCTAATTGATCAGTGTAATCTAGTATTTTGTTGCTTCCAGTTGTTTTATTTATGCAAACATTTTGATTAAGAAAGAGGCTCACGTGGCGAATCCCTGGAACTTGGCGCGCCAGGAGGGGCTATTTACTGCGACTAGAGGAACAGTGTATGAGGACACATCTGTATTTGAACTTCTCCCACTTCTTTTTCCACCCAAACATCCTAGTGTCAAATACTTTTTAGATCGTTCATGGTGCCTGCATGTAACCTAACCTTCCACAAGAAATGCAATCAAATCCCCAGAACCATATTCAAAATTCCCAATTTCATATACTAGAGCACATTTCAGCCCATTTGCAGCATAGATGGATAAAAGGTGTTACAAGGCAATCACCACAGCAGACACATAGCAACACACTCTGAGAGACTGGCCTGCACATGCTGAATATCACACATCTGCTCAGACACTTGTTATACTATATCCCGCCACGGTCACACACATGATAATAGTCAGATGAACTTGTCAAGCTTAAGAAATTCAGTCATTTGTTGCCCATGCCAAACTTTAATGATCTAACACCCTTGTAATTTGGCATTGGTTATTTGGTGTTCTTGCAAATCTGAACTGTTAGGGGGGAATTCAAATGTATGAAAAGTCAGTTGGGTGTCTGTTTTTTTCCTATCTAATAGACAAGAATAAAAACAGACACCCAACTGACTTTTCAAACAATTGAATATCCCCCTTAGAATGACAATATTAATTCACTTTATTCTCAGCAAAACAGTGCAGATGTGAAACTAAACTATATGTAACGGAGCTGCGTCACTAACAGAAAGCAAACGTAATACATGAAATCAGCATTAAGATCACTGTTCATACAAAGATAATTAAATCATAATTACCCAGAATAGAGCTCATGGTTAATTATAAATAACTTTTACTAGTTTCCATGGTACATATAATAAATAGTTTTGTCTTCTAGTGCCATAAATGAAACAATTGTAAATATCTAGCCTGCTATAACCAGGAGGCTACAATGGCACATTTATCACTAGGCTTAAATATGATATTGAATAAATGAATGAAGCAGGTAAGTTAACAGTGGTACACCTACAAATACTGTATGTGCCTCAAGAGTTAAGCTGGGTACACACTAGACCAGAGGTTTTTTTTTTTAAACGTTTATCCATGCTTGGCCACAGGCGACTTAATTAGTACATCAGTAAATTTGTTTTACTATCTGAGCTGAGCCATGGAAATAACTAAAACCTGGACCGTTGGGGTGCCTTGCAGACCGCAATTGAGAACCTCTGCACTAGAAAATAAATTGTCCGATCTGGCGCATTGAACTGACATATCAAGAACATCATCTAGTGTGTACCAGCTATGTCGCTCACAATGCGCATCGTCAGCGACATCCTTCGTAGGCTGTGCATGCAGGGCCGATGGAAGATATGGCCCCTGCCATTGCTGCCAGCATCAGCAAGTGTGTATGAACATGGCAGTGCCGCCCCCACCGCCAGGTCCCGTCGCCCACACACCCACACGCCCTACACACAGCGTGTAGGGTGTTCTCAGCTTTAGGTTTAGACAGGTTGAGGACGTTGTTTGTTTTGTCTCAATTTTACATGCAGCAATGCTGGTAGGTAAGGATTTGGCTATGAGAGAGTTATCAGCTAACTGCAATTAGACCCAGAAGCTGCTTGGATAACCTGATGATTAGTGTAACCCTACAATACCTTGTTCAGCTCTTCACACTATCATCTCCACAAAGAGACCTTCAAGAGAGCAGCACTTCTAAAACCGGCGTTACATTGTAATGCTTTGTCATTAGAAACTGGAGGTATATCATTCTATAAAATATCCCATGTTGTGGAGGGTACAAAGAAAATGCTTGAGGAACATTAGAACCAAAATGATCCTCTCAAGTTAAACCGGTATTTGCTTTAAATTGCAACACTTTATAGAGTTTTAGGAGAATGAGCAACATAATGTAATTAATGGGTAAAAAAACAACCAATGAGCACCTAATTAAGTTGAGTGAGAAGTAATTACATACAGTATTAATATGGCTGGCGATACATAAAGTACTGTAACAAACAGACACCAGCTACTGTAGCTATAGAGCGCTGACCCATCAGTATTTATAACATTAGTCAAAAGATGTTTTCATTACACAAAACATTGTGTACAATAAAGTGAGCATTGTACGGATTTCAGGGCAGCAAAAATAAACAACAGTTCCCAGTAATGTAGATATCTGGCTGAAAAGCATAGAAATCAGCCTGTACATAAGAAATGTATACAGGTAAAGTAAAAGCATCTGCAAAATGATAAGCTAAGGTCACATCTTTACAGTGTGACAGCAGCGTTTCCGGTGTCTGATAAAAAAAGAATGCATGTCGGCAAATTTCATAAAAAATATTTAATAGGCATAACATAAAAACTAAGGTAACAACCAGTATAAGGACGACTAAGTCTAGCTGCTCAGGCCACGGGGCTGCCCATCAGTCTCTCTTGTCGGAGGGAAGTCAGCCTTTTATACCATTTCTCCTCAGCTTCGGCCTTCTCAATGTACAGCTGTTGAAGGGAGGAATAGAAAATGTCACAATTATGTTGATGGCAACTGAAGTGAATTTGTAAGGAAAGGCCAGATTTATCACCCCAGTATCGTGTGAGCACTAAACAAAAGTTACTTTTCATACCTGCTAAAATAGTCAACCTGTCTGATAATATGGCTGAAACGTATAGAAATATGGGGTATGGGTCATTGGGTCGACTCAACTTAGGTCGACAGTCATTGGGTTGACCATGGAAGGTTGACATGCATTAGGTCGACAGGGGCAATATGTCGACATGGTCATTAGGTCGACATGGTCATTAGGTCGACATGTACTAGGTCAAAAGTTCAACATGGGTTTTTGGACTTTTTTGGTGTTGTTTTCTTCGTAAAGCGACGGGGAACCCCAATTAGCACACTGTGTCCCCTCACCATGCTTCGGAGCAAGGTGCCTCGCGCAGGTTACCGTTCCCAATTGTAGTCTACGTGGATCGTCAGGTATGAAAAAGTCCACAAAAAAAGAGAGTGAAAAACGCATGTCGACCTTTTGACCTAGTACATGTCGACCTATTGACCATGTCGACCTAATGCAAGTCGACCTTCAGTGGTCGACCTAAGGAGGGTATCCCGAAATAAGCCCAAAGCAGAATGAATACATCCATGTCAGTCACTCTGAGATATAGCTGTAATAGCGATACACACATAGCAGTCATTAGTTTACACTAAGCTAAGGTTATACAAGTAGTGGTGTCGGCAACTGTGTAGCAGGCGACTGCCCAGCTCTACAGTATCTGCCGAAACTCGCCATCTCATATGAAAGCTGCAATTCAGACATAGGACTCTCAGAGAAGGAAGCAGCCCCCTTCCTTCTTTTCTGACAGCAGCAAGAAAGTGCAACGAGTAAAGCCATTTTCACTGAGCATCAGGCGTTCCGGTGGAGAAGTGCCTAGTGCAGCGAATGTATGTGCTGCATAATTATATGAACCATCACTGGCACAGGCTGAGGCTACAATGTAGTTTTTAATCATAACATATAAAACTCTATAGTCATCTCCCATGTTTATTTTGTGCTGCAATCTTTCCAGTAATATGTAATACAAAGAAAGTTCACAAAAAGTGCACAGGGAATGATCTGGCCATGATGTGCAAAGTAACTACTTCCACACAAAACTCCCTATAGTCTTGTTTTTGGTTGAAATCCATTTGCGGTTATACAGGATGGAGCTATCAAATTTACCCCGCTGAGTACACAAATTGTGGGACGTTTTCGCAAGTTTTAAGGCATTTTTGCCAATGCCTTTTCACTTCCTTTTTTTTTTTTTGTGTGTGAAAAGGTACTGGCGAAAAAATGCCTCAAAATCTGTGAAAACGGCTGGCGTTTCCGCCGGCACTGGTGCGAAAACATGTGGATTCGCCGATCTATGTTTTTCGCTCATGCTGAATGTTTGCCTAGGTGAGAAAATGCCCATGCTATTGCATAGGGCGAACGCCCATTCACCCTAAAAAATAGCAAAAAGTGCTGTTTTGATAAAACAACACTAATTGAATACCCCCATTATACTTCACACAACTGTACAGTAGGCAGGCAACCTGTGACTCTCCAGCTGCTAGACAGATACATGTCCCAGCAAACTGTGCACTGCCATAGTACAAGATGGCATAACATTATTACCCATAATCTGTAACAGAACAGTGCCACTCAGTGGTCAAATTACCACAGGACAGAACTAAGTAACAGCTATAAGCAAATATTTTCCAGAAATTCTTAACTTAAACATGAAAGTCACCTTTCCTTAATAAAACAAAATGATTAAATATAAGCTACAGTATTAGGCAGATATTGAAGAAATGTCAGCTTGCTGTAAAAATCTATATAAAACACCATTTTGATACAAATCGCCATGAGGAACGAGAAAAGTAACTTACATTTGGGTGTGCAATGGAGCTTTCATCCAAGTATTTGATAGCAGTTGGGATAGTACCAATATCTGCTTCCTTCTCATCCCCAATCAAATCTAAAGACGTAGCCCCTAATATGGCAGACTCATGCTTTGTCTCGCTGGCCTCTGCTGGCTGAAAACATGATCATGGTTACAAGATAAGTGACTATAAGTGACTGTATATACATAGACAAAAGGGCTAGTGGCATCATGGACCTTTCAGCTGTTTTCTGTAATCAAATTCTGTTTGTAGTCTGTCTGTGTCAAGTTTAAACATTTAGAAGTGATCGTTAATTAAAGCAAAGATTAAAAAGAAATCTAAAGAAAAACAAACAAACCTAGAAATCAACCAACAGAGCCTATGAAATGACAGTGAAGCTGGGTACACACCTGTGCGATCCCCGGCTGATCGGGTAAAACGCTCCCGATCAGCTGGGCTCTGTGTGTACACAGCTGTGACCCCCTATGACCTCCTGTGAGGTGGGGGCAGCAGCAGCAGCTCCTCTATGGGAATCGGGAGGTCACATTTACAACACATAAGATGCGACCTCCCGGTCCCGATCATTTCAGGTGCATTATAAGCCGTTTATCGGCTAACGCTGCTGCATTGGTATAGAGCACACACCTATACAATCAACGGGCGTTCACCCAATATCAGGAGAACGGGCCGACGATTGTATAGGTGTGTACACAGCTTTAGAAGCGGACTGGTTGATACTTTATCTGTCTCCGATGATTGATACATCTCCACCAGTATCACAAAACAATAAGATACAGAGAACTGGCATATGGTAACAAATATACAACAACTGTGCGAAATTATTTGAAGGAAGAAGAGCTATTGATAAAAATGAAAAAAAAAAAAAAACTTTTACAAATGTGTACAGGGGATATTACAGTGCAATTTTAGTAATGTACAAATGTTACCGTGGGCATGTGATGTGGTAGAGTGACAAATTAGTTCTGCAGCCCAACAGATAGCATGCCTCTCTCATAGATCCCAACTCTCAAGCCACACCATTCAGGACCGCTGTGTAAAGCTGGGCACACACTAGACAATACGTCGTCCAGCGGATCGGACCGGCATACTGTCTAGTCTGTACCCACTATGTTGCTGATGATGCACAATCCCGCGGGTAGTCAGCAACATCCTTTGTCGGCTCTACATGCAGGGCCGTCAAAAGACATCGCTAGCGAGGGTCCCCCACCGTCGCTTCCAGCACGCTCGCCGATACCGGCTCCCTACTGGGTCCCGTTGCTGCTGACGTCACTGGGTACACACTACGCAATGTGTGTACCCAGCAACATCAGCAGCAATGGAGTGACGGCAGGGGCCTCGTCAGCAATGTCTTCTGTTGACCCTGCATGTAGGGCTGATGGAGGATGTCAATGACGACCTGCAGAAGCACGCATCTATAGTGGCATAGTGGGTACACACTAGATGATCGGACGACATTTCGCCTAGTGCAGGCCTGGCCAACCTGTGGCTCTCCAGCTGTTGTGAAATTACAAGTCCCAGCATGCCATAACACAGTTTTGCTATAAGGGATTGCTAAAACTGTGGCAAGGCATGCTGGGATACGTAGTTTTAAAACAGCTGGAGAGCCACACAGTGGCCAAGCATGGTCTAGTGTGTACCCAGCTTAAGGTCTTATACATACTGGCATTTGTTTTGTGACTAAAAAAATGTATTAAGATTAAAAATCGAATTGATAACATATAAGTGCAAATGCCAGAAACAGATCTCTTTCTTATTTTCAAAAGAAATTATCAGTATAATGTCCCTTTAATTCACTGCCAGGCACAGGGAGCTCAGGGTTGGAGCCATCCATGGCAGAGACAGCACCATTTCCCTCATGCTATCCCTTGTTTTCTCTATGAGACACTTCACTACACACTTATAAAATGCATCAGACTCGCCAGGGCATAAATAGACATACCATTCTAGCAGATTGAAATAAATAAATAAACAGCATTATTAAGCTGTGGTACTAAAATATACACCATGTAAAACATATTAAATGTCTTGAAATACAACCAAGTCGAGCATGAATTATCTCCATAAATCAGTTTAAAATGGTTGCTGCTCATTTTCACAGGGCAGAAATGTGAATAAAGATCTCGTGGAGCAGTGTGTGCTAAATAAATTCTGCTGTGACCTTCAGAACTGTCATAGTGCATGATTCTCAATGAAGTATGTTGGGCAAGAAAGGCTGTGCACATAAACTGCCCCCTCTGCAGTCTTGTACAGCAGGCTGAGAGAATTGACAAACTCATTTCAAGCCTGCATTCAGCCCTCCACCCCTTTGTCAATTACTTTGGAGATGATAGGTTGCAGAGAATATAGTTCTGTTCCGTGCTTTTCAGATAGGTATAATAAATATGTTTAACTGGTTCAGCGCAGAATTTAACGGTCATGGGGCGCATAGCTTGCTCTTATAGAAATGACAGTCTGTAAGAACTGTGCTACTTTTTATTCTGCATTCTGCATTGTCAGCTGAATCTCCATGTCATTCTTTCTATAAAGTTGTACTTATTCCGTAGAAGTTTACATGAAGCTAAAAGAATACTAGTGAATTAGCTAATAAGGGAATTATGTAACGGTTATTACGGTAACAAATGTTTATAAAAAATCGGCTTAAATGACTCTGCACTGAATATCTATGTTTCTCTGACGTCCTAGTGGAAGCTGGGAACTCCGTAAGGACCATGGGGAATAGCGGCTCCGCAGGAGACTGGGCACAAAAGTAAAGCTTTAGGACTACCTGGTGTGCACTGGCTCCTCCTCCTATGACCCTCCTCCAAGCCTCAGTTAGATTTTTGTGCCCGGCCGAGAAGGGTGCACACTAGGGGCTCTCCTGAGCTTCTTATACCCCTTTTCCACTAGCTCTTTTAAACACGGGTAAATGCGCGGGGGCGCGCATTTACCCGTGTTTTTCCCTAGTGGAAACGGGTCCCCCGGCAAATTCCCGGATCAAGTGATCCGGGAATCCTACCCTGGTAGCTAGCCGGGTTGAACACGTGTTCAACCCGGCTAGCTGTCTAGTGTGAACGAGAGCCGTGTCGAGGCGACACGGCTCCCATTCACAGTGCATAGGGAGGGCGGCGCTGGGAGATCATGTGATCTCCCAGCGCCGCCCCTGCCGCGTCACTAGCGCGTCACCAACCCGGCAATTGCCGGGTTGGTGAGCGCTGTCTGCAGGGGGCTGTAGCACGGGTCGCAGCCGTGTCAGACGACACGGCTGCGACCCGTGCTACGCTAGTGGAAAAGGGGTATTAGTGAAAGTTTAGTTTTAGGTTTTTTATTTTCAGTGAGACCTGCTGGCAACAGGCTCACTGCATCGTGGGACTAAGGGGAGAAGAAGCGAACCTGCCTGCTTGCAGCCAGCTTGGGCTTCTTAGGCTACTGGACACCATTAGCTCCAGAGGGACCGAACACAGGGCCAGCCTCGGAGTCCGGTCCCAGAGCCGCGCCGCCGGCCCCCTTACAGAGCCAGAAGCAAGAAGAGGTCCGGAAAAATCGGCGGCAGAAGACATCAAAAGTCTTCAACAAGGTAGCGCACAGCACTGCAGCTGTGCGCCATTGCTCCTCAGGCACACTTCACACTCCGGTCACTGAGGGTGCAGGGCGCTAGGGGGGGGCGCCCTGAGCAGCAATGTAAAACACCTTGGCTGGCGAAAATACACCACATATAACCCCCAGGGCTATATGGATGTATTTTAACCCCTGCCAGAATTCACCAAAAAGCGGGAGAAAAGGCCGCCGAGAAGGGGGCGGAGCCTATCTCCTCAGCACACGGGCGCCATTTTCCATCACAGCTCCGCTGGAAGGACGTCTCCCTGACTCTCCCCTGCAGTCCTGCACTACAGAAAAGGGTAAAAAAGAGAGGGGGGGGGGGCACTAATTTGGCACAGTTTTGATAATAACAGCAGCTATAAAGGGAAAAGCACGTTATATAGTGGTATTCCTGTCTATATATAGCGCTCTGGTGTGTGCTGGCATACTCTCCCTCTGTCTCCCCAAAGGGCTAGTGGGGTCCTGTCCTCTCAGAGCATTCCCTGTGTGTGTGCGGTGTGTCGGTACGATTGTGTCGACATGTTTGAGGAGGAAAATGAGATGGAGGCGGAGCAATTGCCTATAATAGAGTTGTCACCCCCTAGGGAGTCGACACCTGAGTGGATGAGCTTATGGAAGGAATTGCGTGACAATGTCAGCTCTTTACGAAAGACAGTTGACGATATGAGACAGCCGGCTACTCAGCTTGTGCCTGTCCAGGGGTCTCAAACGCCATCAGGGGCTCTAAAACGCCCGTTACCTCAGATGGCAGACACAGACACGGATACTGACTCCAGTGTCGACGATGATGAGACAAATGTAACTTCCAGTAGGGCCACACGTTACATGATTGAGGCAATGAAAAATGTTTTGCATATTTCTGATAATACAAGTACCACTAAAAAGGGTATTATGTTTGGTGAGAAAAAACTGCCTGTAGTTTTTCCTGTATCCGAGGAATTAAATGAAGTGTGTGATGAGGCGTGGGTTTCCCCCGATAAAACACTGATAATTCCTAAAAGGTTATTGGCATCATACCCGTTCCCGCCAGAGGATAGGGCACGTTGGGAAACACCCCCTAGGGTGGATAAAGCGCTCACACGCTTGTCTAAACAGGTGGCACTACCCTCTCCTGATACGGCCGCCCTAAAGGAACCTGCCGACAGAAAGCAGGAGAATATCCTAAAATGCATATACACTCACACGGGTGTTATACTGCGACCGGCAATCACCTCAGCCTGGATGTGCAGTGCTGGGGTGGCGTGG
Source organism: Pseudophryne corroboree (assembly GCF_028390025.1). Lineage (NCBI taxonomy): Eukaryota > Metazoa > Chordata > Amphibia > Anura > Myobatrachidae > Pseudophryne > Pseudophryne corroboree. Next base: position 274,854,814 of record NC_086447.1, on the reverse strand, counting down.
TCGGATTCCCTGACTGAAAATATTGATACCCTAGATAGGGACAGTATATTACTGACTATAGAGCATTTAAAAGATGCATTTTTATATATGCGTGATGCGCAGAGGGATATTTGCCGACTGGCATCAAGAGTTAGCGCGCTGTCCATTTCTGCCAGATCAGCGCGCAGTGGGCCCACTCGCAAGTGGACCCCTGGATCCTTCAGGTGGTATCTCAGGGGTACAAATTGGAATTCGAGACGTCTCCCCCTCGCCGTTTCCTAAAGTCTGCTTTACCGACGTCTCCCTCAGACAGGGAGGCAGTATTGCAAGCCATTCACAAGCTGTATTCCCAGCAGGTGATAATCAAGGTACCCCTCCTGCAACAGGGAAAGGGGTATTATTCCACACTGTTTGTGGTACCGAAGCCGGACGGCTCGGTGAGACCAATTTTAAATCTAAAATCCTTGAACACTTACATACAGAGGTTCAAATTCAAGATGGAGTCACTCAGAGCAGTGATTGCAAACCTGGAAGAAGGGGATTATATGGTGTCTCCTGACATCAAAGATGCTTACCTACATGTCCCAATTTACCCTTCTCCCCAAGGGTACCTCAGGTTTGTGGTACAGAATTGTCACTATCAGTTTCAGACGCTGCCGTTTGGCTTGTCCACAGCACCCCGGGTCTTTACCAAGGTAATGGCCGAAAAGATGATACTCCTTCGAAGGAAGGGAGTTTTAGTTATCCCTTACTTGGACGATCTCCTGATAAGGGCAAGATCCAGGGAACAGTTGGAAGTCGGGGTAGCACTATCTCAGATAGTGTTGTGGCAGCACGGTTGGATTCTCAATATTCCAAAATCGCAGCTGATCCCGACGACACGCCTTCTATTCCTAGGGATGATCCTGGACACAGTCCAGAAAAAGGTTTTTCTCCCGGAGGAGAAAGCCAGGGAGTTATCCGAGCTAGTCAGAAATCTCCTAAAACCAGGCCAAGTCTCAGTGCATCAATGCACAAGGGTCCTGGGAAAAATGGTGGCTTCCTACGAAGCAATCCCATTCGGCAGATTCCACGCAAGAACCTTCCAGTGGGATCTGCTAGACAAATGGTCCGGGTCGCATCTTCAGATGCATCAGCGGATAATCTTGTCACCAAAGACAAGGGTGTCTCTCCTGTGGTGGTTGCAGAGTGCTCATCTTCTAGAGGGCCGCAGATTCGGCATTCAGGACTGGGTCCTGGTGACCACGGATGCCAGCCTGAGAGGCTGGGGAGCAGTCACACAGGGAAGAAATTTCCAGGGCTTGTGGTCAAGCCTGGAAACGTCACTTCACATAAATATCCTGGAGCTAAGGGCCATCTACAATGCTCTAAGCCTAGCAAGACCTCTGCTTCAAGGTCAGCCGGTGCTGATCCAGTCAGACAACATCACGGCAGTCGCCCACGTAAACAGACATGGCGGCACAAGAAGCAGGAGGGCAATGGCAGAAGCTGCAAGGATTCTTCGCTGGGCGGAAAATCATGTGATAGCACTGTCAGCAGTGTTCATTCCGGGAGTGGACAACTGGGAAGCAGACTTCCTCAGCAGGCACGACCTCCACCCGGGAGAGTGGGGACTTCATCCAGAAGTCTTCCACATGATTGTGAACCGTTGGGAAAAACCAAAAGGTGGACATGATGGCGTCCCGCCTCAACAAAAAACTAGACAGGTATTGCGCCAGGTCAAGGGACCCTCAGGCAATAGCTGTGGACGCTCTGGTAACACCATGGGTGTACCAGTCAGTGTATGTGTTCCCTCCTCTGCCTCTCATACCCAAGGTACTGAGAATTATAAGACGGAGAGGAGTAAGAACTATACTCGTGGCTCCGGATTGGCCAAGAAGGACTTGGTACCCGGAACTTCAAGAGATGCTCACAGAGGACCCGTGGCCTCTACCTCTAAGAAGGGACCTGCTCCAGCAGGGACCCTGTCTGTTCCAAGACTTACCGCGACTGCGTTTGACGGCATGGCGGTTGAACGCCGGATCCTGAAGGAAAAAGGCATTCCGGATGAAGTCATCCCTACCCTGATCAAAGCCAGGAAGGATGTAACCGCACAACATTATCACCGTATTTGGCGTAAATATGTTGCGTGGTGCGAGGCCAGGAAGGCCCCTACAGAGAAATTTCAACTGGGTCGTTTCCTGCATTTCCTGCAAACGGGACTGTCTATGGGCCTAAAATTAGGGTCCATTAAGGTTCAAATTTCGGCCCTGTCGATTTTCTTCCAGAAAGAACTGGCTTCAGTTCCTGAAGTTCAGACGTTTGTCAAGGGGGTACTGCATATACAGCCTCCTTTTGTGCCTCCAGTGGCACCTTGGGATCTCAATGTAGTTTTGGGGTTCCTAAAATCACATTGGTTTGAACCACTCACCACTGTGGACTTAAAATATCTCACATGGAAAGTGGTAATGCTGTTGGCCCTGGCTTCGGCCAGGCGTGTGTCAGAATTGGCGGCTTTATCCTATAAAAGCCCTTACCTAATTTTTCATACGGACAGGGCAGAATTGAGGACTCGTCCTCAATTTCTCCCTAAGGTTGTTTCAGCGTTTCACCTGAACCAGCCTATTGTGGTACCTGCGGCTACTAGGGACTTGGAGGACTCCAAGTTGCTGGATGTAGTCAGGGCCCTGAAAATATATGTTTCCAGGACGGCTGGAGTCAGAAAATCTGACTCGCTGTTTATCCTGTATGCACCCAACAAGCTGGGTGCTTCTGCTTCTAAGCAGACTATTGCTCGTTGGATTTGTAGTACAATTCAGCTTGCACATTCTGTGGCAGGCCTGCCACAGCCTAAATCTGTAAAAGCCCATTCCACAAGGAAAGTGGGCTCATCTTGGGCGGCTGCCCGAGGGGTCTCGGCTTTACAACTTTGCCGAGCAGCTACTTGGTCAGGGGCAAACACGTTTGCTAAATTCTACAAATTTGATACCCTGGCTGAGGAGGACCTGGAGTTCTCTCATTCGGTGCTGCAGAGTCATCCGCACTCTCCCACCCGTTTGGGAGCTTTGGTATAATCCCCATGGTCCTTACGGAGTTCCCAGCATCCACTAGGACGTCAGAGAAAATAAGAATTTACTTACCGATAATTCTATTTCTCGTAGTCCGTAGTGGATGCTGGGCGCCCATCCCAAGTGCGGATTGTCTGCAATACTTGTACATAGTTGCTGTTACAAAAATCGGGTTTTTGTTGTTGTGAGCCATCTTTTCAGAGGCTCCGCTGTTATCATGCTGTTAACTGGGTTCAGATCACAGGTTGTACGGTGTGATTGGTGTGGCTGGTATGAGTCTTACCCAGGATTCAAAATCCTTCCTTATTGTGTACGCTCGTCCGGGCACAGTATCCTAACTGAGGCTTGGAGGAGGGTCATAGGGGGAGGAGCCAGTGCACACCAGGTAGTCCTAAAGCTTTACTTTTGTGCCCAGACTCCTGCGGAGCCGCTATTCCCCATGGTCCTTACGGAGTTCCCAGCATCCACTACGGACTACGAGAAAAAGAATTATCGGTAAGTAAATTCTTATTATTACTAGCAGAAGGACGACTTTTATTAGTAACGTATTTCTATGATTTTAAAGAACATATATGGATAGTCTGGCGCTATTGTTACTGTAAAGGTGCCTGCTGCTATGTTCCAAAGGCTTGGTTCATAGCCTCAAAAATATACAGAAAGAAAACACCAAAGAACAGCGCTGGCACTTTTACATGAAAAACTTATTAATTTAATCTCACATATAAAATATATAATTTACATCCCATACCATATAAAACAATCAATTAAGATATATGACAGTTAAAATATATAGCCTGCAGAATAGCTCTGCTTTATATGCCCAACCAGAGCCCCTCAATAATTGATTCTATATGCGCAGCTGTGTGTTTGAACTGAATGGTACCATTCGATACAAATGTCCCACTTGTAACTCTGTTTCTCTAATAGTTACACTTGTAACTTGTCCAGTCACTCAGCAAGCCTTGATTAATCTCACAGGTTACAGTTCTTTAGTATACCGCCAATCAACTATATATTCCAAATAAAGTGCTTCACACCATTATATTATCGGCTGATATGTTCTCCACTTGCAAATGCACTATAATTATGGCTCTTTAAGATTGGCAATGGTAATTATCTGTGCAAATAATTCAGCTTTACATGCATCACATGCAGTAGCGGCTCTTGCTACGGGCAAGCAGGACTTTTGCCCGGGGCGCCGCCTTCCAGAGGGCGCCAGCGCCATGCGGAGGGCGCCACACCATGGCAAGATCTGCCACTGTGCCCCCCGCAGTGCTCCCCGCTGGTCCCCCGCAGCGAAGGGAACCAGACGCTACGCGTCTAGTTTCCCTTTTTGTGGCACAGACGCTAGGGGTCATAATTGACCTCTAGTGTCTATGCTGTGCTATGGGAGAGACGTCATGACTGACGTCTCTCCCATAGATCGGAGGAGAGGAGAGGAGAAGAGCGGCGCCGGCGGAGGTCTGCAGCGGTCTGGAATCAGGAGCGGAGATCGGAAGTATAAAAATTTTTTTCCAGCGGCGCTTCAAGGGGGAAAAAATGGGGGCGTAACTGACCACGCCCCCATATGAAGCCACGCCCCTATATTTTTGCCCGGGGCACCACAAGGGCAAGAACCGGCCCTGATCACATGGATACCTCTCCCGGCTGTCGCTTCCAAATACAGCCTTATCCGGAGTCCACTGCCTGGTGGATATCAAGTTTATTATCAGATATTGTCCATGTATATAGCTGTCTCTGGCCGGCCAGTAGTTGGGTAGAGGATGTCCCGTAAATATCTCCTCCGCAGTGCGTCCGACAAACGCATTTCCCCGCTTGGATATACCACACAGCGGCTTCCTCAGTGTCTATACATGCACTGCAATTGCACGGAGTTTAAATCTTGCGCCACTCCATTTGCGCATGCATGTACGTTGCGGTCCATGACTCCATTTAATTTTCTCTCTGTACTTGCATATTAGGGCTCTATGCGTTCCATAAGAATGCTGTTTTTTGTTTTTATTTTTATTATTATTACTATTTTCCATCTAACTATATATTAACTTTATAATGAGCTTGCTAGACAATATACTTTCATATACTTTATATTATGTAAAAAACATAAATCTATATATACGTAAAATACATATCCCCAAAGAAACTAAAAACTTTCTTAAACGAATACACATTCAGTGCTGCACACATATCTACCATAAATACTTCTTCATATCTCACTAAATGAATAAAATAAATAAAATAAAATAAAATCACAGACATATATAGATGTATAGATATATATATACACAGACCTAGTGGATCAAACTTTAGTCGATCACCATTTACATATTTCTATAATATTCCTTCTTTGATCCACAATATAATGACAATTTCATCCTTTCTTTATTTATATCCATATCTTATTTCCATTTTGTTTGGATTGATTTTTATTATTAATATTATTTTTATTTGTGTTATTATTTCTTATTATCCTAAGTATCATAAGTATGATGAGTATAATCTCATATCTTCCACATTATAACACTATTTTCCAATCTTGAGACAACACATATTCCTTGCATTTTCATACATAGCAATACAATACCAATCTCCACATGGAAAGAAAAAGGGGAGGGAAAATAAAGAAAACAAACCAGAGAAAAAGAAGAAGAAGAACCAAAGAAGCAAGTATATAATACCCTATAAAATAGGGGTTATACATTATTACACCCATTATTATATACTTTATACTCCATTCAATTCCACAGTATCGTTTAGTCCCCCTGGCACTAGAGAATCCATCCTAAAAATCCAGTATGCCTCGCGTCTGCAAAGCATACTGTATCTATCCCCTCCTCGTTTGGTCGCCCTAATCTGTTTCACCGCTAACATTTTGATGTCGTCAAAATCCGCATCCTGACAATTTACTATATGACTTGACAATGGATGTTTTGCTTTCTTTATAACATTTATTCTATGCTCCATATATCTTACATGAAGAGTACGAGTAGTGCGGCCGACATATTGTTTGCCGCATTGACAGGTGATCACATAGATCACATATGTCGACATACAATTTAAAAAATCTTTAATTTTAAATACCTCTTTTGTTCTTGTTGATTGAAATTCCATACTTTTCCTTGGCATAGATTTACAGGATAAACAATTCACTTTCCCACATTTGTGGAACCCTACAGGTCTTTTTGGGAGCCATGACTTCACTAATGTCGCCTCAGGCTTCTTACAGAAATGGCTAGGTGAGAAATATTTGTGATGATCCGCAACAAGATATCCCCTTGTTCATAATTGGGAATTCCAAAAGTATAAACATACAAGGGGTTAATTCTACAAAAGAAACCAAATGCCTATATTTACTGTGATTGATTCACATGGATACAGGGTTGGTGTTGCTCCCCAGAGTCAGAGAATAAATCGAAAAAGGAGAAAAGAAGACTCTATTTTGGGGGCACTCTTCAAAATACAAACATAGCCCTATACATCCACAAGTGTCATTAAACTATAACCTTTAATTGGGGAGGAGAAGAACGTATAAACATATACACACACTTAAATATCAAATTAATTTCATAGAGCACTGATATGCTCACAAAGTGAGATGCCTCACCATTAGAACAACCATCGTCAGCCACTATGTTCCAAAACACTCATATAGTTTATAGGTAACCTTATATATATGGGTTTACCAAATACCCAATTGGTATTGTAGAGTGTTGGAAAATGCAGAAATACCCGTCACGGATACCTGGTACCTCTTGTTCATTAATTGCTTTATTATTTAATTTCTTTGTTTCAATTGTTAATTCCCTCTCCTTGTCGTTCAATAAATTCAGTATTCAATTTGTGTTGTTTGAACCAAAACTAGAAAAATGGCAACATCACCCTGGAATGTTTTCATAGGTAAATGGAAACAAATTAGCACAATAGTATATTTGGACATATTGTTGCTAAATCATAATTTACACTTTGGTAATCATAACAGAAAGAAGAGGATGAAAAAGTAGGTCAGTATGTCATGGAAGCTACCTCTGCTGTCTCGCCGTCATGTACTTAAACCGAGTAACTGACACAGCGGCCGGCGGATGAGAGGGCAGCGACCTGTCAAGTTCTGACCAGAAGAAAGATACAGGGCCGTACTACTTTCCCTGTTAGAGCAGATGAGATATCCTGATATCATGAGACATTGCAGGGTACTTCACCACAATCCGGGGATGAGTGTTAGCCGAATTATCTAACATATACTGCTTAATGGTTACCACATGACGGCAAGGGAGCGGCATTTACCATAGGGCCGTACTATGTTTTTCCAATTGGCAACGTTCTTTCCCTTTACTATATCCCAGATTTTACATTGTCCGCATGTTAGTAACCATAAAAGCTTATCCTCACACAATCAGTTACCATTTACCATAGAAATGGCTAGGTACAAGTTTAGATCTCAGGTTCTCTGCCTTCGAAACAACGTAGGTCCCATAGGATTAATATTATCTTGAAGTAATTCATCTAACAAAAGGAGCAAAGTATTTTTCTTTATTATATGTTTAATTTGATCCGCACAATTATTATACTGAGTAGAAAAACACATACTTTTTTCATATTTGTTTTCTTTCTTTTTTTGTGATACAAATCTCGGTTTTAATAAAACCCTTCTATCAATCTGCTCCACTTCCTTATATACTTTTACCAATAAATCCAGTGGATATCCCTGTTCCTGAAATGATTCCAATAGAGTATTGGCTTGTGTTTTAAATGTCTCTATGGATAATTTGACTCCGGGGGAACGGAAGGCTTTAAAAACGTTACATTCGGATAAATCCAGTGCACAGATAATTACCATTGCCAATCTTAAAGAGCCATAATTATAGTGCATTTGCAAGTGGAGAACATATCAGCCGATAATATAATGGTGTGAAGCACTTTATTTGGAATATATAGTTGATTGGCGGTATACTAAAGAACTGTAACCTGTGAGATTAATCAAGGCTTGCTGAGTGACTGGACAAGTTACAAGTGTAACTATTAGAGAAACAGAGTTACAAGTGGGACATTTGTATCGAATGGTACCATTCAGTTCAAACACACAGCTGCGCATATAGAATCAATTATTGAGGGGCTCTGGTTGGGCATATAAAGCAGAGCTATTCTGCAGGCTATATATTTTAACTGTCATATATCTTAATTGATTGTTTTATATGGTATGGGATGTAAATGATATATTTTATATGTGAGATTAAATTAATAAGTATTTCTATGATGTTGTAGTCTGAGCAGGGCACATCATATACAAATTAAAGGTCTTGGTTCGTAGATCTGCAGAAAAATATTGGCATTGGAATTGGTTGCTTAGTTTCGGAGTTACGTGGCAAAAATTCCGCCTTCTATTTACAATGCATGTAACTGTCACAGTTATCAGACCACCCTGCGCACCTGCTGGTTGGTCTTGAAACTGTGACATTTATTTGCAGCCACTCACTAAGCAGGGATTTTTTCTAAATTCCACTCCTAAGGGGGTGAAAAGGGGTAAAATGTTCTGCCCGGCAAACCTTTGCCTGGTTGAAACTGGGCACATAAGCTAGTCATATATAATTTATTTGATGCCATCAAACGGCTAAGTTAGGTTACACACTCTTGCTGAACTGTAACGTTTGAATGAAACATCTCAGACATAATTGCACAACTGTTCTGCAGTAGGGTCATATACCGTATAGCTATACAATGAGTTTCAGGAGAGATTAATTATTTTTAAAGTTTATAAATGACTAGCTGAATACCCGTGCTTCGCTACGGAATTTCAAGTATAATCACAAAGATTTTATTGTAAGAGAATCTGTAGTCTCTGGGTCTTATTTTCACAACGGGATATACCTGAAGTTAACTGGTTAGTTTATCACAGACGATCAGCAATTAGACTTAAACAGGACATGCTCCAGCCGCCGCTGCCAATCTGTCAAAAGGCTGGCATCGAGGAAAATAATCCGCCTCAATCTCTGCCCTGTCCCACCTGTGATGCTGTCCTGCTCAGTGCAGTAAATGCTGGAACGACAGGCCAAGCTCCGTCCCCTGTATGTTAAATATTTAAGGTATCCTTGCTTAGCTTCTTGCTCTCCTTATAGCTCTTCCTTTGAGATAAAAAGATTTTTGCACAACACTTAAGGTCACTGGGACATTTTATTTTTCACCCCTTCTCACCCCCCATGCTGATGGGGGCTGAACTCGGACTGAAACGGCATCAGGAGTGTCACTATTCATCTCGCAACGGGAGTATCACTATTCATCTCAGCGACTCCGAAAACTATGGATTTGTACATGTCACCCCCTTTCCACCCCCACCCTTAGGGGTGCTAGGGGTGTCTTACCCCCATAGTATTTTCTTCCAGATTGTAAGTCATATATGTGCACCAAGTTTGGTGTAAATTGCTCCAGGCATTCCAGATTTATGCTGGAACATACATACACACATACATCCATTTAAAAAATAAATTAAAAATAAAATAATATATTTATTTACAGGGCTGTCCTCATCCATGCGCAACACTTGTGTAGTTACAAAATGAAAATTGCTGAAGACTGGAAGTGTAAGCCATTGTTCTCTGTGTTCAGCCATTTTCTGCAAAAGGTGATTAAAACTGCAGTATACTCTATAAGAGACTTCTGGCTGAAAGTTTTCTGTAAATAATTTAGTGCCCAAGCACCCCTTCCCTATAATGAGGCATTGGACTGCTGGAAATCCCAGCTGTTATGTATGTGGACAGCTTCGGATGTCTCCTGCTCTGGAGAAACAGCAGAGGTCCTCTTCTAAATATGAGCGGGTATCCGGGTGATAGGTCGACCTTAATTAGGTTGACAGTCAATAGGTTGACCACTAATGGTCATCATGCATTAGGTCGACATGGACAAAAGGTTGACAGTGTTTTTGATAGACAGGTGCCAAAGTTCGACACACATATGGTCGACGCAGTTCTGGGGTTTTTTTTTTCAAAATTTTCATACTTTACCATCCACGTGGACTACGATTGGGAATAGTTGCCCGAAGCATGGCAAGCAAACGCGATACACTAAATGGGGGTCCACGTGCTTTGATGGCAAAAGCAATAAAAAAATAAAATTAAATGTTGTGTCAACCAATTATCAAGTCAACTCTTTCCACTGTCGACCTTTTGACCAAGACGACATTTGACACGTCGACCTAATTAGAGTCAACCTTGTGACCCATACCCATATGAGTGCCAGCACCCTGTTACAGTAAATACTGTATAATAAACAGTGGCAAAATACCATTAAGCCCAGTTTAAAGTGGATACTCCATATACCTCCCCCAACAATCACATGACCTCAAATAATGTCAAATGAAATAAGCAAATAGGGAGTGGTGGTGGTGGGTGGGGTTTTAACATGTTGGTGGGATTTTGTCTACTAATGTAAGAACTTACATTGAGGAGAAACTTCTGACAAAAGGGGCTCATTCTAATACAATATTTGCTGTGTATATACTCCAAAACATAAAAAAAGTTATAAACTTAATTTTATGAATTTGATGTTAAGATTAAAAAAAAAAAAAAAAAATCTCTATAGGAAACATAAGTTCAGGATCAAAACTGATTGGGAATGTGGGAGAGTTATAATTCTTACTAGCAGCTGTGCATGTGTGTATATTGTGACTTTATCAGCAACTCTTTTTATAAGCCAACTTACATTTTAAGTTAAATGGTCCCTTAAGTTAAAGCCGCACTTTTCAAAAATATTGGAATAACTGATATATCTATATTGAAAACCATGTTCAAATAGAAATAATACATCTCTTCTATCACAACTGCATTTTGTATTTATCACTATAACCCAAGTACAAATCATGGCATTGTAGAGCCACAATTAGATAAATTGTGGAGCTGCCCTGTCCTAAACGTCTGGGATCGAACATGATAATCATCAATACATATGTCTATAGAACACACCGTGCCACTTTCAAACGTTTTAACTCTTAGCTCCTCTAAATAATGTTGAGGGAAAAAAATGAAGTTCTAGACAAGTAAGAGGACAACTTTAAAATTTGTACAAATAAAGTGAAACATACTGTTTTTGTCTCCCGACTGGATCTGAACACTTGTGGGATAAAAGAGTCACTTTCAATAGCTTCAATTTCCTTCACGCGTTTCACCTGATCTACCAGCAACATTTGGTCTGCAAAAAAAAACATGCCAGTAGATTGTTAACAAACCCACTGTCCTTCATCCAAATTACATAATGACATGGAATACAGGGCCAAACAGGAATTATAGGGAGGGGGTTCCAAATGCTTGATTTTAGAGCAAGTGTCTTCACCCATGAAAAGGTAATAACACTAAGGGGGTCATTCCGATTTGATCGCTCGCTAGCAACTTTTTGCTGTGCGATCAGATAGTCGCTGCCTATGGGGGGAGTGTTTTTTCGCTATGCAAGTGTGCGAACGCTTTTGCAGCCGATGGCACAAAAGGGTTTTTGGTAGTTTCTGAGTAGCTCTGGACTTACTCAGCCGCTGCGATCAGTCAGTCTTTTTGGTCCCGGAATTGACGTCAGACACCCGCCCTGCAAACGCCTGGACACGCCTGCGTTTTTCCAAACACTCCCAGAAAACGGTCAGTTGACACCCACAAACGCCCCCTTTCTGTCAATCACCTTGCGATCGGCTGTGCGAATGGATTCTTTGTTAAGTCCATTGCCCAGCGCCGATCCTCTTTGTACCCATACGACGCGCCTGTGCATTGTGATGCATACGCAGTTTGGCCGAGATTTAACCTGATCGCAGTGATGCAAAAAGTTGCTAGCGAGCGATCAACTCGGAATGACCCCCTAAACCAGCTATCATTGTATGCAATATTTATACATATATAGGAACAACGATCACAGTAAACCGTTAGATGCAGTAGTGGGGCCTGCCCACATGAGCTGAATGGTTTTTTCTGGATGTGGACACCATTCCACAATCCAAGTCCTCTGCTCTGCGGAGTATTGGAACAAATCATATTGGTCTCCTTATACACTGAATAGTGTATGTTATACAGTAACAATAAACAATATTGATGGTCTATAGCAGTGTACCCTTAACTGCATATTTTCCAGATCTCCTAGTTGATACACATGTGTAATTATTAATTTGTTTGCCTATAGAATACACACAAGTAATTATAAGGATATATTGCAAACACACCGGACAGTGGCATTTTGTACATATAAATGCATAGCCTATAGAGAAGGAATGTGACCATAGGTAGAAACGAATGTATTTTAGTTGTGTGCAATCCACAGCTACTGTATAAGTCATGAGCTACAGGAAAACACTCAATCTGAAGCACACACAAGGGACACAAATTCCACATAGAAACTGCACACAAACCGGAACATTCCCGTACCACAGCAGATGTACAGTAAAACTTCCACACACAAAGAACGCACAATAATATACGCAAAACAAACCCAAGCCCAATGGGAATATATAATATAATATAATATTGGGCAATTTCGCTTGTAACTCCTCAAACGTGGTTTAAATGGTTCTGTGCCTAAGATGCCTCAATGGAGAACACTATCTGGGAGACAGCAGAACAATTCCAGGTCTCCAGTGGGAAAACACTTCTGCCCAAATCTCAGGATTGAAAACAAAGAAATGCTAAAACTATAGGGTAATTGTAAATTTAAAACCTAAAAAAACCCTGAATTTGGGACTAAAGTTTATCAAAGTAAGAAACATGGAGACACACATAACTGAACGGTCTGCTAACACCAATTCTTGTGTTGTCCACATCCTGTATCTGAAGAACAGTCCTCAAAGTTTGATGCCTCACCCCAGGGCCATTTTAACAGCATTACACACCCATTACCCTTTACAATTTACTTTATAACCTACTAATTTACATTATTTTTGCAATTTTTTTAATCAGCACTTTAAATATTATTCATTGTGTAATTTTGGCTGTGTACATTTTCGGGTGAAAAAGAAGCTTCAATATTGTGAAAACTTGCAATGAATGTCTTTCTACTCAGCTGTTGGAAATGTGCTACTTTTATAGATCAGCTCTGCCAACGCAAATTTCCTACAGGCTAATACAATAAAATATTTTTTTTTCTTTTCAACAGTTACGGAACCCACAACCCTTTTCTTTGTATTGCAAATCTAGGCAAAAGCATTCTACATTAAGGGGCTGATTTCTAGACTACAATAACAAATGCTTTATAAGGGGATTTTACAGAACTTTCTGTCTGGGAACCAGGCTTGGATATGAGCTTTTCCTAGAAAAGAGCAAAAAGAAAGTGATACAAATGGGTCCACAATTATCTTGACTAGTTTTCTGTGCCTAGGCACAACATGACTTATTAGCATAAATTTATTATGGCTTGCACTTTTGTGATGCATCAAAAAAATCTTGCAGGAAATCAGCTCGTGCCTATGAAGAGTAAAATGTAAAGCGATAAACTGGCTTCCTAAGTGCACATATCCAAGTGTTAGCAGAGACCTATCCGAAGGATGCAAAAAATGAAGCCTATAGGGTACAATGGCTAAACACATCTTTAGTGTTAGCCATTGTGCCTAATAGGCTACATTTTTGCATCCTTTGGTTAACTGTTGCAAGCCAAACTCGGAAAATCTAAGCAGGTTAGTGCTTGGTAAATTTTTGCCACTGAAAATAGAGTGACCTTCTATTCATTCATAGGATACTTGATGCAGAAATACTCAGAAAATAACAGTTTTCAAGGGATTTTCCACAAAAAAAGCTTTAAAAAAATAAATAAAAAAAGATTCAAAAACTGGATAATCAGTATTTTTTTTAATACATGATGCACAGTGTTTTTTAATACATAATGTTGTCTTTGTGTGAATGGCTACTGAAGAAACTTACACAAGAAAGCATAATAGAATAGCGACACCTTTGCTCCTTCTCTTCTACCTCTACACTGCTTCCCTCAGTGGCCTTTTCAGTTCCTTTGGCCTCAATACCAAAATTTTCCGGTCACCTTTCCCCATCCTGTCCTCTTCCATGTCACCTCTTGTTTGTCAGCCATCCCCCACTGGATGACACAACGCATCCTGAAACTCAATATTCCTAAAACTGAAAAGTGAAGTCCACATTTTTCCCCAAGACAATGTCTCCTCTCCTCACCTTCCTCTGTGGGATAAACATCTCCCACTCTTCTGTTCCCCAACTATGATGTCTGTTTTCTTTCTGCCTCTCCTTACATTCAGTTCCTCTCCCAATGCTGCTGTTTCCACCTTCATAATATTTACAGATTCAGACCTTTCCTCATTGTTGACGCTACTTACACTCTGATTCCACCTTCATTACTGTAGACTACTCCTGTCTGGTTTCCAAACTCCCGACTGGCCTTCCTTCAGACTATCCTCAACTTTGATGCAAGTATCACTTCCCTTTCGTTGCTCTATCTTTGCTACCCCATCTGTCAGTCACTCCACTGGCTACCTGTCCCAACGAGAAGCAAATTCAAACTTCTCTCACCTGCAATGCTTTCATCTTAGGTCTCTTCCCTACATATCCTGTTTCATGTTCTCACACTCCACTTACCAGCATCTCCACTCTCCCAAAGGCTGATCATCAGCTCCTCCCTGATCACCTTTTTCCATTCTTGCTTTTAGGATTCATCTTGGACCACTCCCAACCTCGATAATGCCCTCCCATGCCAGCATCCCAGTCATCAAACAGGCCCATAAAACTTATTGTTTCATTCTTTCCTACCACCCCTTACCCTCCCCCAGTCTTTGTCCCTCCCTACTCTGCCCTCTTCTCCCTACTGTGTCCATGCATATCACTTCTAGACTGTAAGCTCTTGTGAGCACAACCCTTCCCCTTCCCTATACAACTATGCTAATTGCACACTGTAATGGTGTATTTATGTGAAGTTGTGTAATTATTTTTACTTGTGTAACTTTGTTATTTTCCCATTGTGCAGCACTGCAGAATGCTTGTAGTGCTTGATAACTAGCAAACAACTGTCCCTTTAACAACACATGAACAGATAAAATAAAGAAATCAGTACTGGTCTGCACATTAGGTTTTTTTTTAGCAAAGATAAAAATCAATTTGTCAAAATGTTGAGCACAATTCTTTGGTCTAATTTGTCTGCATGCATGTAATTTATCATTAACCATTAGCCATATCTGTATGCGGTACTCATCCTGACCAAATAGATAGGAAGTGACAGGGAGAATTAAATTACAGAGGGGTGGGAACAAGGAAGAAAATAAATAATTATATGGCTAAATGTTTCTAAGAGTTATGTTGATGACATTAACATGCTTGGAATGGACTGTGAGGAAGTGAAATCCATTAATGTCTGATACTTTTTGACAAATACATTATTGGGAGATAAAATGACTCCCATATGATGTTTGTCAGATGTCAGTAGAAAGGATATAGATATTTCATCGTAAAATAAAAAAATAATAGATCGTGAAGGCTAGGAAGCTGCAGAAATCAATGCTCATTTTGTAAAAGTCCTTGCTGAAAAATGAAAATTAAAAGACGTTCCAATAAAAGCTGATGTCCTGTGCTGAAATCAGAGCTCTCATTTGCTAAATATTCAAAGCGTCCGTTTGGCTTTAATTTCTCATGTAAAGATGATTTTTCTTTTTGCTGTTTATCGTTTCTACTTTTCAAAAGCCATTATTTCATGCCTTCCAAGATTTCTAATGCGCTAACTAGAACACTTAACATTAGTTGGCTAAAAAAACACTTCCGCTCAAAATAACCAGACAGTCACAAATATCCACCTATAAAACCGCAACACACAGTGCTCTGTTGGACGGATCACCCCTATAATGTTGCTCATATACCCGCCTCTCTGTGCTATTTAGTTTGTCTTTTCGATATTATTAAAAATCTAAATGGACGCTCGGTCTAGATCCACTAAGTGTTTGGCTTTCGAATAAAAAGTGGTATAAACCTTGTACAGTATATTAGGTTTTAATTTTCTATTTGTGTGACTGTATTAAGTAAGCTGTTGTCTATGAAACTTTGCCACGGTTTGACGGTGTAAGAAATGTATCTTTTAAAACTAAATCTTGCAAAATAAATAATTCAATTTTATAATAGACTTCTGGGCAATGACAGAAGTATATTTCCAAGATTAGGAATGGCTTACAGTATTTCCATACTGTTCTCGGTATAAAGTTGCCTTATACAGTGCATCTGGAAAGTATTCACAGCGTTTCACTTTTTCCACATTCTGTTATGTTACAGCCTTATTCCCTCAAAATTCTACACACAATTCCCCATAATGACAACGTAAAAAAAGTTTTCTTTGGGAGATTTTTTCAAATTTCTTAAAAAACGAGACTTATGGTAAGAACTTACCGTTATTAAATCTCTTTCTGCGAGGTACACTGGGCTCCACAGGGAATTACATTGGGGGGTGTAGAGTAGGATCTTGATCCGAGGCACCAACAGGCTCAAAGCTTTGACCTTCTTCCCAGAATGCCTAGCGCCACCTCCTCTATAACCCCGCCTCCGTGCACAGGAGCTCAGTTTTTGTTAACCAGTCCAATGCGCTAGCAGGCAAAAGAGACGACAACTGTTAGTAGCCAGATACACCACATTCTCACGACAGGAGAAAGTGTCAGCGGCTAATGCCATATCAACCCAAAGAAGCTAAGTGCGTCAGGGTGGGCGCCCTGTGGAGCCCAGTGTACCTCGGAGAAAGATTTAACAACGGTAAGTTCTTACCATAAATCTCGTTTTCTGCTGCGGGGTACACTGGGCTCCACAGGGAATGACATTGGGGATGTCCTAAAGCAGTTCCTTATGGGAGGGGACGCACTGTAGCGGGCACAAGAAACTGGCGTCCAAAGGAAACATCCTGGGAGGCGGATGTATCGAAGGCATAGAACCTTATGAACGTGTTCACTGAGGACCACGTAGCCGCCTTACACAATTGTTCAAGGGCCGCCCAAGAAGGTCCAACAGACCGAGTAGAATGGGACTTTATAGTAGCAGGAACTGGACGACCAGCCTGTACATAAGCATGTGCAATCACCATTCTAATCCATCTGGCCAGTGTCTGCTTGTGAGCAGGCCAGTCACGTTTGTGAAAACCAAACAGTACAAAGAGAGAATCAGACTTCCTAATAGGAGCTGTCATCTTCATGTAGATACGGAGAGCCCGTACCACATCCAAAGACCGCTCTTTGGAAGACAATTCAGGAGAAGCAAAGGCCGGAACCACGATATCCTGATTAAGGTGGAAAGAGGACACCACCTTAGGTAAATACCCGGGACATGTTCTAAAAACCGCCTGGTCATGGTGAAAAATCAGATAAGGTGACCTACAGGACATGCACCCAAATCCGACACTCGTCTACCAGAGGCAATAGCAAGCAGAAACAGCACCTTAAGAGAAAGCCACTTAAGGTCTGCTGATTCAAGGGTGTCAAAGTTAGACCCTTGCAGCGCCTCCAGAACCACCAACAAGTCCCAAGGAGCCACAGGCGGGACATAAGGAGGTTGAATCCGCAACACACCCTGAGTGAACGTATGAACATCAGGTAAAGTCGCAATTTTTCTCTGGAACCAAACCGACAAGGTAGAAATATGAACCTTGATGGAGGCCAGACAAAAGCCCAAGTCCAGGCCTTGTTGTAGAAAGGCCAAAAGTTTGGCCGTACTAAACTTGTAAGCGTCATAACTGTTAGAGGTGCACCAAGCTAAGTAAGAATTCCAGACCCTATGATAAATCCAAGCAAAAGCCGGTTTCCGGGTTTTCAACATGGTTTGAATGACCGCCTCAGAAAATCCTTTGGCCCTCAAGACGGAAGCTTCAAGATCCACGCCGTCAAAGCCAGCCGGGCTAAATCCTGATATACACAAGGACCCTGAACGAGGAGATCTGGGCGCTGTGGAAGTAGAAGTGGTCTATCGAGAGACCCTGAAGGTCGGAGAACCAATGCCATCTGGGCCACGCGGGAGCGATCAGAAGTAGGATTCCTCCTTCTTGCTTGAACTTCTTTATTACTCTGGGCAGGAGTGACACCGGAGGGAACACATACAGCAGCCGAAAGTTCCATTGAATTGCCAGTGCATCCACGAACCTTGTGATTGTATTGAGACGCCATCAGGTCCACATCTGGAAGGCCTCACTTGTCCACAAGGAGTCGAAACACTTCTGGATGGAGGCTCCACTCTCCGGCATGTACGTCCTGACGACTGAGGAAGTCCGCTTACCAGTTTAGGTCCCCCAGAATGAACACTGCCAATATGGCTGGCAGATGGCGCTCTGCCCACTGAAGAATTCTTGATACTTCCCTCATTGCTATGCGGATTCGAGTGCCACCTTGATGATTTATGTACGCCACTGTGGTGGCATTGTCTGACTGAACAGGTCTGTTCTGTATTAAATGCTGGGCCAGGTTCAGAGCATTGAACACCGCCCGCAGTTCCAGAATGTTTATCGGGAGGAGAGATTCCTCCCTGGTCCACCGACCCTGAAGGGAGTGTTGCTCCAACACCGCGCCCCAACCTCTCAAATTGGCATCCATTGTCAGAAGTACCCAGTTGGAGATCCAGATGGGATGACCCCTGCTCAACCGGTGGTCCTGAAACCACCAGCTCAGTGACAGACGGACCTCCGGAGACATGGAGATCATTTGAGACCAGATCCGGTGAGGCAGGCCGTCCCACATGGCAAAAATCAACTTCTTCAGAGGGCGGGAATGGAATTGAGCGTACTCCACCATGTCGAAAGCCGACACCATGAAAGCTAGCACTTGCATTGTGGAGTTTATCGACACTAGCGGACGAGATAGGAAGTATTGAATCCTGTCCTGAAGTTTCAGGACCTTCTCCTGAGACAAGAACCACCGCTGGTTGTGAGTGTCCAACAACACCCCCAGGTGCACCATGCTCTGAGCAGGGACCAGGGAAGACTTTTTCCAGTTGATGAGCCACCCGTGGGTTTGCAGAAACTGGGTAGTCAGATCCAGATGGCGTAAGAGAATTTCTGGGGAATTCGCCAGGATCAACAAGTCGTCCAGATAAGGCAGGATCCTGATCCCTCGACGGCGGAGTATAGCCGTCATTACCGCCATGACCTTGGTAAAGACTCGTGGAGCCGTGGTCAAACCAAAAGGTAATGCCCGAAATTGGTAATGGAGGTTGCCAACCGCAAACCTCAGGTACTGCTGATGCGGCATTGCAATAGGAATGTGCAGGTAAGCATCCTGTATGTCCAAGGAGACCATATAGTCCCCAGGTCCAAGGCCAGAACAATAGAGCGAAGAGTTTCCATACAAAACTTGGAGACCCTCACAAATTTGTTCAAGGACTTGAGGTTGAGAATGGGCCAGAAAGACCCATTCGGTTTCGGGACTAGGAAATGCGGTGAATAGTACCCCCTTGCTTCTCTGAGCCAGAGGCACCTGTACTACCACTCCTGTGTCCAGGAGGGACTGTACCACCGAACAAAGTTTTTGCCTTCACCTGATCCGAAGGGACGTCTGTCAGGCAAAATCGAAGAGGGGGACGATTTTTGTAGGATATGGCGTAACCTCGAGTGACAACTTCCCGTACCCAGGCATCGGAAGTGGTCTTCTACCATTCCTAGGTAAACCCTAGAAGTCGGCCCCCCACCCTGGGATCCCCCAGATGGAGGCCCACCCTGTCATGCGGCAAGCTTGTCAGTTTTGGAAGAAGGCTGACGGGCAGCCCAGGCCCGTTTGGGTCTGGGCTTATTGGGCTTGGAAATGCGAACCTGTTTCGGGTACGCCTGACCTTTTGCTTTCCCTGAAGGACAAAAGGAGCAAAAGGAAGTACTCTTAGCCTTCGGCACTGAAGGAGCAGTACTAGGCAGACATGCTGTTTTAGCCGAAGCTAAGTCCTCCACTATTTTGTTGAGGTCTTCTCCAAAAAGAATGTCTCCCTTAAAAGGGAGTACCTCCAGGGTTTTCTTAGAGTCCAGATCCACAGACCAGGACTGCAACCAGAAAATCCGGCGAGCCAATATGGAAGTAGTAGAAGCCTTGGCCGCCAGAATACCGGCATCAGAAGCCGCCTCCTTAATGTAATGAGAAGCTGTGACAATATACGACAGACATTGTCTGGCCTGATTAGAAGCATTGTAAGGCAGCTCCGCCTCCAGCTCCTGAGCCCACGCTTCAATAGCCTCTGCAGCCCATGTCACTGCAATGGTGGGCTTATGCGCTGCACCAGTTAGGGTGTAAATCGCCTTTAAACAACCCTCCACACGCTTATCCGTCAGTTCCTTCAGCGAGGTGACGGTAGTGACTGGCAGAGCTGAGGATACCACCAGCCGTGCCACTTGCGAATCCACTGGCGGGGGTGTCTCCCAATTTTTACTCATCTCCGCCAGAAGGGGGTAGCGAGCCAGCAACTACTTGTGAGGCGTAAATTTCTTTAAATTTTGTGAAACACCTATATCATAGAATAAGCCTGATGCACTTAGCCCCCTCAGGTTATAGAATATAGGGATAGCAATCTGAGTGAGACACGAAATGGAGATCACACAGCAGCTATATGCACACACACTTAATCTCAGTTTACAATGCAGAAATTATGACATGCAATAAAACTGCACTGGACTAGCAATACAGACTAATACTAAGTATGGCTATACAGTCAATACATATAACAATGCACAGTAAAGACTGGATGTATATCACAGGGTACTTGTACTAAATAACCCTGACTAAATGCACTCTTTCTTAACTAACACTGTCAGCAGACATGTAGAATACTTAAGTGTCCTGTAAAATGCACAGCGCTGACATGCAGGTGGCTTTACAGAGGAGGATTTGCCTAAGCAGTCCCATAATCAGCTCAGCTTGTCCTAATGGCGCCCAAACGCTGACAGGGAGTGAGGGAGAGAGAGACATGCAGCTCCAGGGCGGGAACATTTACTCTAAATGGCGACCTGGGACTGGGGGAGGGGCTACAGGTCAAAGCCTTATGCCCCTGCTGGACTTCACCACCGGGTACTATGGGCTTAGAATATATACATTATGGTAAGAACTTTCCGTTGATAACGTGATTTATCTTATGTCCACAGGTATCCACAGGATAACATTGGGATATGCCGGAGCGACAGCGGAAATGGCACCAAACAGTCACGAGCTTTCTGGCCTCCCAGGATGCATCGGGGCTTCACCATATAATCCTGCCCACTGACTCAGTCAAATCAGTTCTTTCCACAGCAATTTAGGCAGGAGCGTCAGATAGAAACCTATTCAGGCGATAAGAACACACATGCACACCCTTTCATACAAGAGGGAAGAGGTTTAGTGATTGTAAAGATCCTCAAATCAGGTGCGTCAGGGTGGGATCCCTGTGGATACCTGTGGACATAAGAGAAATCACGTCATCAACGGTAAGTTCTTACCATAACGTATATTTCTCTGGCTGGGTCCACAGGTTATCCACAGGATAACATTGGGATTCCCAAAGCCAGTTTTAGTGGTGGGGACGCTCCTGATTAGACAGGAGAACCTTTCGCCCGAATTCAGCGTCATGAGAGGCAAAAGTATTCAAGGCATAATGTCTAATGAATGTGTTAATGGAAGACCATATGGCTGCCTTACAAATCTGTTCTGCTGAAGCACCATGTTGTGCTGCCCATGAAGGACCTACCTTACGTGTAAAGTGAGCAGAGACATTAGCTGGAGTAGGGAGATCAGCACGAGAATAAGCTTCTGAAATTACCATTTGGAGCCATCTTGCCAGCGTCTATGAAATCCGTAGAGGATGAAGAGAGAATCTGTTTTTCTGATGGCACTAGTACGATCTATGTAGATTCTTAATGCTCGGACTACGTCCAACGACGCTTCTCCCGCAGAAAGTCCCGATACCTGAAAAGCTGGGACTGCAATCTCTTCGTTAAGGTGAAACTTTGAAACCACCTTCGGAAGATAACCAGATCTAGTTCTGAAAACTGCCTTATCTGGAAAAAAAACTAAGGAAAGGAGACTTACACGACAGTGCTCCTAAATCTGACACTCTTCTAGCTGACGCCATTGCCAGTAGAAAGAGTACTTTAACCATTAACCATTTAAGATCTGTTCTATTAAGTCGTTCAAACGGAGGTCCCTGAAGGAATTTAAGAACTATATTCAAATCCCAGGGAGCTGCAGGAGGAACAAATGGAGGTTGAATATGTACAACTCCCTGAGAGAACGTACGCACATCCTGTAAGTCAGTAATCTTTCTCTGAAAACATACAGTTAATGCTGATACTTGAACTCTCAAGGAAGCTACTTTCAAATCCCTTATCCAATCCTGCTTGGAGAAAATCCAAAATCCTGGATACGCTAAAAGATCTTGGATTCAAACTTTTTTCACTACACCAATGAATATAGGCTTGCCATATTCGATGATAAATGTGAGCTGAAGAAGGTTTTCTTGCTCTAAGCATAGTTTGAATTACTTGTTTTGAAAATCCTCTAGCTTCTAGGATAGAGGTTTCAACAGCCACGCCGTCAAAGATAGACGATCCAGATGGCTGTGACAACAAGGACCCTGCATTAGCAGATCTAGACGTTGAGGGAGCAGTATTGGTGCTTCCACAGACATCCTTAGTAGATCTGTGTACCAATGCCTTCTGGGCCAAGCTGGAGCTATTAGAATTATGGCTCCCTTTGCTTGCTTTATTTTCCTCACTACTCTGGGTAACAGAGAGATTGGAGGGAACAGATATGCCAGATGAAATTTCAATTTTACTGACAGTTCGTCTACAAGGACCGCTCTGGGATCCTTTGTTCTTGATCCGTACCTTGGAACTTTGTTGTTTAAACGAGACGCCATGAGGTCTATCTCTGGTAGACCCCATCTGTTCACTGTAGTCTGAAACACTTCTGGGTGTAATGCCCATTTGGTTTCCTGAATGGTGTGTCGACTGAGAAAATCCGCTTCCCAGTTCAGTACACCTGGAACAAACACTGCTGACAATGCTGGAAGATGGAGTTCTGCCCACCTTAGTATGGGAGTTACTTCCTCCATCAGTCTTTTGCTGTGAGTTCCTCCCTGATGATTGAGGTACGCTACTGCTATTGCATTGTCTGAGCGAATCTGGACTGGTCTTCCTTGCAGACTGTCCTTTGCCTGAACTAGAGCCATATAAATGGCCCTTATTTCCAACAGATTTATTGGCAGGTGACTTTCCCTTATGGTCCATTTTCCCTGGAACCAAAGGCTTTTCGAGTACCGCTCCCCAGCCTTGAAGACTGGCATCTTTTGTCAGGACTTGCCATTCTTTTATCCAAAAGGGTCTCCCCTTGTTTAAATGGTCCTCTGTAGCCACCAAGCTAGAGACCTTCTTACGTTTACCGGAAACCTTATCATCTGTTTTTTTATTGTCTGTTGATTTCCGTTCCATTTGGTCAGAATAAGGTGCTATAATGGTCTGGAGTGGAACTGTGCATATTCCACCATGTCGAAGGTTGACACCATCAGACCCAGCAGTCGCATTGCTGCATGGACTGACAATGTCTGAGTGTGCAACGCTTCTTGAGTCATGACCTGCACCTTGTCTATCTTTTTCTCTGGTAAGAAAATTCTCTGTAGACCTGAATCCAATATGGCCCCCAAATGAACCATCCACTGTGATGGATTCAGAGATGACTTTTCCCAGTTTATGAGCCACCCATGTCTTTGTTGACAAACTACTGTCTGTTGAAGATGGCTCCAAAGTAATTTCTGCGAATGTGCTAGGATTAAAAGGTCATCAAGGTATGGAAATATTCTTATCCCATGCTTGCGGAGGTAGGCTGCAATAACCACCATAATTTTGGTAAACACCCTGGGTGCTGTTGCTAGCCCGAAGGGCAAGGCTTGGAACTGAAAATGTTGCTGGAGGATGGCAAACCTGAGGTAACATTGATGAGACCTTGCTATAGGCACATGTAGGTAAGCATCCTGTATATCCAGAGATACCATGTAATCTCCCGGTTCCATAGCCAACACTATGGAGCGTAACGTCTCCATGTGGAACCTTGGAATCCAAATGTATTTGTTTAACATTTTGAGATTGAGAATTGGTCGGAATGACCCATTTGGCTACTGAATCAAAAATAGATTGGAGTAAAAACCCTGTCCCCATTGTGATGGGGTACCGGGACAATCACACTCGACTGAAGCAATTTTTGAACTGATTCTTGCAGGGCATTGGCCTTCGACTCTATACAAGATGGGCTGGTGCAAAAAAACTTTGAGGGGGCTGACTCATGAATGGGAACCCATAACCGAGAGATACCACCTTCTGCACCCAAGCATCTGTCGTTGCCTGTTGCCATATGTGTGCAAAATGAAGGAGTCGGCCCCCAACCCTGGAATCCTCCAGGTGGAGGCCCGTCTCCTCAGGCTGATGGTTTCTGTTCAGGCTTGAAAGCTGGCTTTCTACTAGCCCATTGCTTCCTACCCCTGGCTGATCTATTGAACTGGGATTGCTTAAACTCCTCTTTCGCTTTTGCCTTGCCATCAAAATGGCCGAAATTTTGAACCCCTAGTCTTAGGGTTATAACTTGCCGAAAATCTGACTTTTTTAGATTCAGCTTCCGATTCTAGAATATCTGTCGACTGTTTTCCAAACAATATATTACCAATAAAAGGCAATGCTTCCAACTCTTTCTTGGAATCTGCATCTGCTTTCATAGTACGCAGCCAAACTGCTCTACGAGCGGCTACTGTCAAGGCTGATGCTTTAGAAGCAATCGAACCCATATCAATTGCTGCTTCTTCCAAATATTGGGCAGCTTGTCTTAAACGGCCCAAATGATACTCCTGCTCCCTATTAGGAGGGGAGAGGCCATTCTCTAGTTCCTCCATCCATTCTACCATTGCCCTTGCCATCCAGGCTGAAGCTATAGCAGGCCTTACCACTGCTCCTGAGAGAAAAAATACATTTTTCAAGAAGCTATCTACCCTTCTGTCTGTGACATCACTTAGTGTTCACTCTAAGCTTCTTTTGCAGGGCGCTGCGCCCTGCCCCTTTTTTGAGTGACAGAATGCCGCCCTGCCCGTTTGTGCCCGCCCTGCCGCCCTGCTAAGGACTGCTCTTCTCCCCCCGCCGCGCTGTCACTTCTTTCCCCCGCCGCGCTGTCACTTCTTTCCCCTGCCGCGCTGTCACTTCTCCCCCCCGCCGCGCTGGCACTTCTCCCCCCCGCCGCGCTGGCACTTCTCCCCCCCGCCGCGCTGATAGCTCTCAGCTGAAGGCGGAGACAGGGCCAGCGTGCAGTGGGGAGGAGCAGCCAATCAGAGCCTGCGGTGTCTCCCGCCAGTCCTCCGGCATGGTTTGATTCCCCCTCACCATGGCGCTGCGCGCTGACCTGGGCTCCGCCGTCAGCATCAAGAGACCGACCCCGCTGACCCGGCACAGCGCTTTCCTCCGCAACTGTGAGTGCCGCTCTGCATCTGCCCTGTGCCCGTCCTCCCCTTCCTCCTAGTGTTCTCTCCCTGTTACAGTGTGCCTCAGTGTTCTCTCCCTGGTGCAATGTGCCTCAGTGTTCTCTCCCTGGTGCAATGTGCCTCAGTGTTCTCTCCCTGGTGCAGTGTGCCTCAGTGTTCTCTCCCTAGTGCAGTGTGCCTCAGTGTTCTCTCCCTAGTGCAGTGTGCCTCAGCGTTCTCTCCCTAGTGCAGTGTGCCTCAGTGTTCTCTCCCTAGTGCAGTGTGCCTCAGTGTTCTCTCCCTGGTGCAGTGTGCCTCAGTGCTCTACCTGCCGCAGTGTGTATAGGAGGTTCTACCTGGTGCAATGTGTATAACGTGCTCTATCTGGCGCAATATGTATAACGTGCTCTACCTGGCGCAGTGTGTATAGGAGGTTCTACCTGGTGCAATGTGTATAACGTGCTCTACCTGGTGCAATGTGTATAACGTGCTCTACCTGGCGCAATGTGTATAACGTGCTCTACCTGGCGCAATATGTATAACGTGCTCTACCTGGCGCAGTGTGTATAGGAGGTTCTACCTAGTGCAATGTGTATAACGTGCTCTATCTGGCGCAATATGTATCACGTGCTCTACCTGGCGCAGTGTGTATAGGAGGTTCTACCTGGTGCAATGTGTATAACGTGCTCTACCTGGCGCAATATGTATAACGTGCTCTACCTGCCGCAGTGTGTATAGGAGGTTCTACCTGGTGCAATGTGTATAACGTGCTCTATCTGGCGCAATATGTATAACGTGCTCTACCTGGCGCAGTGTGTATAGGAGGTTCTACCTGGTGCAATGTGTATAAGCAGCACTATTGTGTGGTATAATGTGATTTGGTACTATTATGTGGTCACGCCCCTTCCCCACGAAACAACTCCCCTAAATTTTTGCTGCACGCCTCCGGCGCGCACTGTCCATGCTTTCACCTATAGGAATGGGAGCACCAAGCATTATAGTATGTACCTGATTTGGCCCTTCTAACTTAAAAATGTGCCCTCACGAATGAAAAATGTGCCCTCACGAATGAAAAATGTGCCCTCCCCGTGATCAGCACCCTGCCCTAAAAAAATCCTAGAGTGAACACTAATCACTTAGTGAGGTAGATGACAATGGTAAAGCAGATTTATGCACAAGTCGCAGTACTTGTGCATCTACTTTAGGAGGAACTTCTCTTTGAACAATCCGCAGCTGGAAATGGATAATAAGAATCCAATTTTTTCGTACTCTTATATTTTTTACTGGGCGTCGCCCAGGATTCTTCCTAATTTTTCGTCAAATCCTCTGATGCTGGGAATTCAGTCTTAATTGTTTTTGTTCGTTTAAACACAGGTGCTTTAGATTTTGACACTGTTTTGGTTGATTCCTCCAAAGAGAGACTAGCCTTCATTGCATCAATAAGTTCAGCTACATCCTCTGAGCTGAAACTCTGCGACTGATCATCATACAGAGTATTTGAATATACTATATCATCATCTGTTGTATCATCTTGTGTAGTCTGTAACATAGACATATCTACTTTAGTCTTACCTGTACCCTGGTTACTTGTAGAGGCTACTGGAACCAAACCATAGGAAGGGAGCTGCATGTACGGGTTAATAATATAACCTATTCCCTGGGGTGGAGCTGCAGGAGTTAATCTGTCTGCTATTGAAGACAAAGTCTGCGCAAACATACTCCATGGTGGCTCTATTGGTTGTTGCACCAATTCCTGCTTTTTACTTTGCTGAAAAGCAAAACAGTTTGCACATAACCCCTCATAAGTGACCAACTGACCTATT
The DNA here is from genome assembly GCF_028390025.1 of Pseudophryne corroboree. Lineage (NCBI taxonomy): Eukaryota > Metazoa > Chordata > Amphibia > Anura > Myobatrachidae > Pseudophryne > Pseudophryne corroboree. The sequence continues at coordinate 274,827,604 of NC_086447.1, read as the reverse complement.
CCAATTAACCCTGTTTTACAAGATAAACATGTTAAGGATGTAGGAGTGTTTGATAAGTTTTCCTTGTCACTTTTGTCGCTCACAGACATGGTAATAATCTGTTTTTATGACTACACAATTTGTGACCTGAAAATCACCTATATATAAATATATAGAAGTGAGATCAATCTGACCACAACGTGCACCTGAATTGAGGTTCAGAACAGAACTGACAACATATAAAAGTCAGCACACATACTAGCAGTCAGTCACATTAAACATTGTCATATGAGAATACAATCACCATCATAATAACTTACAAGTAAGTAGGAAAATTGTATTTCTGTTTTTAACCAGTTTTTCAGACATATCATGCAGAAAACAACAGTAATATACAAGCCTCATATGCAATATGTACCAAAAATTAACAATTAATGAGGGGCGTGGCCTAGCGGGACATGGAGTAGCAGCTCGGCGTGAGTGCTCTCCGCTCTCATTCACACGATTATAATATCCTGTGGGGTCCCCCCGAGCCCAATCTACCTTGTCTGGAGGGAGAAGGAGCCGAGCCACCGTGGAGCTATAGCGGGCCGCCGGACGGGTGCTGACCGCGGAGGATTTGAGTGCCACGTCTCCTCTCCCCATGCCTCCTAAGATGGCGCTGTGACTTCCGGTCCCGGCTCTCCAGCGCGCCCTTACAGTGTACGCTGCGCGGGACCCGTTTTCTCACTGGGAACTGCTGTACAAGCCTGCCGGAGCCTGCACACCACTCTCCCACACTAACCCAGCGCTGCTGTGAGCTGTAACACCCGCGACCCCCCCTCTCCTGTGCTGCCTTTGTGCAACAGGACCTGGGGCTGCCTGGGGGCCCTATATAAACTAGGGGTCTTGCTCCTTCTTTCTGGGTCCCTGTTGTACGCTCTCCTGGATCTGCTCTTGACTGTTATATGGTCTTATGAGTGGCTGTGATTATATCCTCCTGTTTTGAGTGTGTGCATACATTTATATCATTCTGGGCTCTACAATTTCTGTGCTGCTGACTGGTCTTCACTGAGCTACCGATCCTGATTTATTCTAATATATATAAAAATGGTGAAGAATCACCACAAATCTGCTGCAGCCCGGCTTGCCCGGTACTCGCATACCCCTGGAAGGCATGCAGCGTCGCCAGCTGGGGGTGGGGATACCCCTCCACCGGTGTCCCCCAGTCAATCATCCTCCTCTGGTGATGCTTCTGATGATGTGCTGCAAAAAGTGTTGGAAGCCCTGGCGGCTAGCGAATCCAGTCTCTCTGACAAGATTGGCCAGGTACAGGCTGACCTGACCATAATCCATCACGATATCCAAAAGGTTAGAGAACGGGTCGGGGAAGTCGAGACCCGAACATCCACGCTGGAGGATAAGCTCCCGAGTTACTGCCATTGATGCTCAGCTGTCCGATATAAAAAAGGCAAGATCCTTGATATGGAAGGCAGACTGAGGAGGAATAATGTCCGCTTTGTGGGGCTCCCGGAGAAGGAGGAGGGCAATGCCCCAGAGCAGTTCGTTGAACCTTGGCTGAAAAATTCTTCTCACAGTTGAACGGGCTCACAGAATCCCTTTCAGGCCGCTGCCGCCGGGTGCGCCACCGCGCACACTCATAGCGAAATTTCTCCACTACCGAGATCGGGTGCTGTTCTATCTCTGGCGCGCACCAAGGGTCCCCTGTTGTGGAATGGCTCCAAAATTTCCGTGTTTCCTGACTTTGCGCTGGAGGTGCAAAGGGACCGTGCACAATTTGTTCCGATTAAAAGACGCCTTAATCTACAGTATGCAATGCTTTTTCCTTCTAGGCTAAGGGTGGTGGCGGACGGAGAAACAAAATTCTTTGCTACACCTCGGGACGCTGCCCTGTGGCTGGATCGATGGGCCCCGGCCAGGCGGGCGCTTGCTGATGATCCTTAATGTCTGATATATTCTTATGTTTAGGCTGGTATTTCTTGCTGATATCCGCGTCGCAGTATGTTACCCGGATAATTCTACATTGCCTCTGCTAATGTTTATTTTTTCACTTCACTGATGTTTATATTTAGGGCTCGGGGTGGGGTCTGCTCACTTTTCTTAGGTGAGGGTGGGGGACCTACGCCTTTTGTCTTTGGGTCATTTTATTCATTGCCCTTTTATGTTGGTATAGTTTGTTTTTCTTTGTTAAAGGGGAAAAGTTTATTGGGATAAGGTATGCCTCAGTTCGGGCGGGTATACAGGGAGGGGGGGCAGGACGGGAGGGATTGTATTTTGTTGTTTGTTTTCTTTTTTTCTTTTCTTGCATGTGTTGCAGACGCTATGGGTTCATTGATCTTTTCAACTTCATCTAGTGTTGGTGCTGTTGGCCTGTCGGCGATACGCGGGACCGTTCATATATTTTGTTTTGTCTTGACTTATGGCCTCTAATCAACTTAAATTTCTATCCTGGAATATCCGGGGGCTGAACAATAAAGTCAAACGTTCACTAGTGCTCCGTCACTTTAAACAATATGGTGCAGATATTATTTGCCTCATGGAGACCCATCTGGTGGGGGCAAAAGTCCTGGCTCTTAAGAAACCATGGGTGGGCTGGGCTTACCACTCCACCCATACGTCGTATTCACGGGGTGTGTCAATTCTAGTTAGAAGATCGGTCCCGTTTGTCCTTGATCAGGTCCAATTGGACCAGTGGGGCAGATATGTTTTTTTAAAATGTCAAGTTTATTCTATGTCTTTGGTTATCCTGGCTGTTTATATACCGCCCCCTTATTACCCGGAGGTTCTCAGAAAGGCAGCCGAGTTTATCACGTTATATCCAAATGTTGCCATAGTTTGTCTTGGTGACTTTAATAACGTCATCGACCATGCTTTAGATAGAACTAGACAGTCCCCTGATGCTCCGGTAGTGCGCAGGAGGGACTTTGCGCTGCTGGTGGACAGTCTGGGCTTGGTCGAAGCGTGGAGGGTCCGTCATCCTGGCATACGACAGTATACATGCTTTTCTCTTACCTACTTATCCTTCTCCAGGATAGATTTGGCCCTCACCTCTAAAGGCTTGCTGCCAAGGTTGGTTGATGTTCAGTATGCTACTAGGGGCATATCGGATCATTCCCCGGTAATTCTCTGTTTAGACATGGGAGATGTTAGGGGGGCACGGTTTTGGAGGTTTAATTCCTTTTGGCTGACTCAGATGGGCACCGGTGCGGAGTTGGTGGAGATGTGGGAGGCCTTTTTGCTGGAAAATCAGGGCTTGGTGTCTGACACAGTTTTATGGGATGCCTTCAAGGCATATGTCCATGGCACCCTGATCAAAACAGTGGCTGGCTTGAAATTTGGTTATGCCCAGGGTGAGCGTGACCTTGAGGCAGGATGTAGGAGGCTGGAGCTGCAGTATATGGCCGATGGTCTTGACACTACGAGGGAGAGGTGGTTGCTTGCGCAGGAAAATGGCGTGATTGCTTGGCTGATAAGGCTAAGTACCATCTACTTTATGTTCAACACACGCACTATGCAACGGGTGATAGGCCTGGTAGCTTTATGGCAACATTGGCGGGTGCGGACAGGGCATCTAATACGGTGCCTGCAATTTGTACCAATGACAATGTGACTCATTTTAATACTCCCGATATCGTGAGGGACTTTGAAGATTACTATAGACGGCTGTATAGTTCATGGCTTACTCACACTGAGACGGAAATAGAGATGTACTTAGCGGATATTCCATTAACCACGCTGTCCCAGGACGCTATAACGTTTTAGGACTCCCCCTTAACGCTGACTGAGGTGGAATCCGCTGTTAACTCTTTTCCTGGAGGGAAGGCCCCGGGTCTTGATGGAATGCCCCTGGAACTTTATAAAAAGCACTTACCTTTTTATGGCCCTAAACTCCTTGATATATATAATAATTTATTTGCGCAGGGGAGGCTGCCTGACTCTATGACTGAGGCCCTAATTATAGTTCTCCTTAAGCCGGATAAAGACCCAACACGGGTCGAATCTGATCGTCCGATTTCCTTGCTAACAACAGACGTTAAGATTTTAGCTAAAATACTAGCGACAAGGCTTAGCGCTGTAATTCTACAATTTATACATGAGAACCAATCCGGGTTCATGCCGGGCCGGTCCACTTTACCTAATCTACGTAGACTCTATGCGCATCTCCAGGCCCCTCACGAGGGGTCCTGCTCCTCAGCTATAGTTTCCCTGGATGCTGCTAAGGCGTTTGATTTTGTGGAGTGGGGCTTCTTGTGGGGGACGCTGGACCGATTTGGTATTGGACCTATTTTTAAAAAGTGGGTCCAACTGCTTTATTATGCACCCCGGGCTAGGGTTTCTGTTAACGGCTACATATCCTCCACTTTCTCTCTACAGAGAGGGACGAGACAGGGTTGCCAGTTGTCCCCGATCCTATTTGCTCTGGCCATAGAGCCTTTGGCCTGTATTGTTAGATCCTCCTCGCGGGTGGCGGGCTTCCGGTTGGGTGGCAGGACAGACAAAATTGCTCTTTATGCAGACGATATTCTGTTGTTTGTACCTGATTACTTTACCACTATGCCTCATATCTTGGAAGTAATTGACACTTTTGGGGGATTCTCTGGTTTGTCCATTAACTGGGACAAGTCCTGTGTCCTTCCGCTTAGAGGCCTCTGTCCTGTCTGCCCTCCTGGGGACCTGCCGCTTCGCTGGGTGGACTCCTTTAAATACCTGGGGATATGGTTTACCAACCGGTCCTCGCAATTTATTGATCTGAATATACGCCCACAAATGGACTATCTACGGTCTCGTGTCAGGGTGTGGAGTAAACTGCCACTTACTGTTACGGGTAGGATAAACCTAATTAAAATGGTTGTATTACCTAAAATGCTGTATGTCCTCCAACATTCCCCTGTCTATCTCCCCCAGAGATTATTTGGTATCATAGATGGTCTCTTGTCCTCACTGGTTTGGTCCAACTGTAGAGCTCGGATTAAACTAGATACTCTAACCAGACCTCGGGACTCGGGTGGTCTGGCCCTCCCTAAACTTAGATTCTATTACTTATCGGCTCAGTTATTCCATCTAATTCCTTGGGTCTCCGACTCGTCTGGGGATTTATTAATCTCTACTGTATTACTAGCATCTAAAATCAATTTGTCAGCCCTCCAGCTCCTACTTAGTGATAATGTTGCAAAGATGCCGTTGGATAAACAAGCGATTATGGTTTGGAGGCAGATACATTCTATGTTGGAGAGGGGGGGGGGGGGGGGGGGGGGGAGAGATGGGATCCTGACACCACATTGAATGCACACTCGTGCTCTCACTCATTTCACGTCCCTACAAATGGGATCGGTGTGGGGATGCTGGAGTGTTTGTTCCCTCAATCAATTGTACTCCTCGGGCACGTTTATTTCTTTTGGACAAATGCAGACTGAGTTTAATATACCCGCATCCTATTATTATAGATATATTCAGCTTCGCCTTGCCTGCGCGTCTCAGTTTAGTGCTGCTCCACCTCTCCTTTGGAAGTCACCGGTTCACCTGCTCCTGACTGATACTCTAGGCTCCGGGACTGTTTCTGCTCTCTACTCCGCTCTGCTCGGTGCCCATCACTCTGACAGTCTCTCACACCTTAAATCTAAATGGGAGGCTGATTTGGGACCGGTCTCCCTCGATGTATGGGAGGAGGCCTTGGGGACTTCACGTACCGCTACCACCTCGGCTCGTTTTCAACAGATACACTTGTTTATATTACACCGAGTCTACATTACTCCCACCCGTCTTGTCAACATAGGGGGACGGAGTGACTCTAGGTGCCCGAAGTGTGCCTCTCTGGACAGTACCTTCTGGCATCTATTGTGGGCCTGTCCGGTGGTGCAGGACTTTTGGCAGGCGGTGATACGGATAATAGCCTCTACGGGAATCCCCTTTGACGTGTTTACCCCCCTTGTGTGTATCCTTGGGGTCATAGATGAGGAGATATTGGATGCTCATTCTAGAAGATATATTCTTAATTTATGTGCTTTGGCCAAAGTATTGATAGCACGCTCATGGATGGCGACTGCGGGCCCTGACATTAATAAATGGATCCAGTTAGTGAACTCGGTTGTGTCCCATGAAAAGTTTGTTTACATTTCTAGGAAAGCCCCGGATAAATTTTACAAGATATGGGATAGGTGGTTATCGTCCCCACTATACCAGTGTACCCGAGCTTCTGCCTCGCATTGATATCTGGTCACTTCATGTACCACCATTGTATGAACAAATGAAAAGAAATCACGACAATCGTTATGTATAACTTGTAGCTGTTTGCAACTTTATTCATGTTGTTCTGTTGATGCATACAACATTCGTTGGTTTTTTTCTCTGTGTACACATAGTGCATACCTTTTTATTCAATGTTATGGTTTGTCTGTTTGTCTGGAAAAATCAATAAAAACTTATTGAATTTAAAAAAAATTTTTTTTAAACAATTAATACTAACAAGTAGAGAGAATTTTTAGTACTGCATAACCCAGTTTTCCATAGAGTGGGATACAGGGAGACTCACCACACTTCCATATCCATCAATACGCTCTCAAGACGCTGAGTGGATTCAGACGTTACTGGTGTACACTGCCGCTCCGATAACGGATGAGAGACACAAACGCTCACTAACAGACACAGACGCTCAGTGAATGCTACGTGTATGCAGACGCTATGGCCTGCGACTCGGTCTAGGCGGCAACTCTAGTGTACACAACCGCAGTGTCTAAGCTGCGACAGAGTACACTCGTGGCAGCGTCTGAGACGGAAGTGAGGTCATTAGTTCATGGACGGGAGACGCACGGAAACTGGTCATGAACTTGGGGGAGGGGGTGCCAGGAGAGCGTCTAATTCCCCCTGTTGACTTAAACTCTAAGGATCGCGGCCTCAACCTTGTCCTGGCGCCTATGATCCCTAAAGCATAGCGCTGTTGCACTTATGAGTGGCGGCGCATCAACACACTGTTTGTAGTCTCCTCCAATACAGTGTAGCTGTGTCCGAAACCCCTAGTAAGAGTAAACCGATGCCTCACCTTCTCCCCATGCTCCGGCCACAGCCTGGTTACGTCTACTGGACCTGCTAGAATCATCCGACACAGACGCCCATCGAGACAGCACTATACCGCGAAGGTAAGCGTTGTTGCGACCCGGTGGAGAGTTGTTGGAGCGACTTTTTCTAGTATGCGTTTAAGACGCTGTTAAGAAAAGTCACTCAAGAGAAAAAAAAAACCATAGTAAGACTATAAAAATAAAATAATAAAAGCTTCAGGCTGCTATTTAATCGCAGCCCTGTGACCATGGTCCGGCTCCTGCCGCACCAAACAAAAAACTGATTTGACCGAGTCAGTGGGCGGGATTATATGGTGAAGCCCCGATGCATCCTGAGAGGCCAGAAAGCTTGTGACCGCTGGTGCCATTTCCGCTGTCGCTCCAGCATATCCTGTGGATAACCTGTGGACCCAGCCAGAGAAAAACGGTTTTTAGGAGAAACCAACCTCTGCCCTTGACCTGGTGGTCTAGTGGGGTCCCAAACAACTGAATTTAACTGAATTCAATTTTGAGCTTCGTTGCAAAGGCTGTGAATATTTATGTACATGTGATTTCTTAGTTTTTTCTTTTTAATAAATTAGCAAAAATCACACAATTTTTTTTTTTACATTGTCATTATGGAGTATTGCGTGGAGAATGTTGAGGGGAAACGTGAATTTATTCCATTTTGGAATAAGGCTGTAACATAACAAAATGTGAAAAAGTAAAGCGCTGTGAATACTTTATAGATGCACTGTATAATAGAACTACTAGTAACGATTATTCTTTAGAAATAATGGAACCATATACTTCCAGATTCAAGATAGCTAGCTGACACAAAGCACTAATACAATAAGGTATACTGTAGGACAAGAAATATATTTATAATGGCACCTTACAAAGATCTGCACAATAGATGAAGAAAAAAAGAAATAAAAAAACTTTAAAAAATATATATTTTGAAAATGTAATTATAAGAAAGAATATTGAATATTGCAAGCATGTTATCTAACCGTAAACCACTTCCCTGACAGAGAGTACCAACAGTCTAACAAATCTTTAGAGCAGTGGTTCCCAAACTCGGTCCTCAAGAAGCATGAAGGATGGGCACACTACAAAAATATCGGCCCGTTTTGTAGTTTCCAGGCAAATCAGAGTGACAAATTGGGCATATCGTTCAGTGTGTATGCCCGATTTGCGTGCTCCTGTGGTCGCAGGAGACATTGTCTGGTCGGCCCTGCTGCAGAGTAAACCAGAAGATATCAGTAATGATGCAGCTTGGCATGTTGGATTGCAGAGTTGTCACTTGCATCGTGCAAGTGTGTATGCACTAAGCGCAGTGGTTCTCAAACTCGGTCCTCAGGACCCCACACGGTTCACGTTTTCCATGTCATCCAGCAGGTGCACTGTGTATCACCAACTGTCACATTTTAAAAATCTACAGGTGACCTGCAAAACATGGACCATCTGGGGTCCAGAGGACCGAGTTTGAGAACCTGTGCTCTAGCTGATGTAGTTTCCCGTTGCCTGTCGGATTGGCCAGCTACACACTGTTCTGAGGTGTACCCTGCCTAACAGGTCATGTTTTCCAGATCATCCGGCAGGTTCACAGTGTATCATCTACTGTCACATTTTAAAAATCTACAGGTGGCCTGGAAAACGTGAACTGTTAGTGCTCTTTGAGGACTGAGTTTGGGAACCCCTGCTTTAGAGTTTTTACCAAACTATTAACTAATCATTCTGACAGAGGTCATAATGCTGGCTGCTTAAACATATTCAATACCAATACACTATGTGGCAATAATTAGTTTACCAAAAATATATAATACAGCAGATTGGAATTTTTGGCAAACATTCGGGTATAGACAATTGTGTGTTAATAGGATATTATTATAATTACAACGTTTGCTATAAAATAAATGCAGTTTTGAATAGGAAAATGTAACTATAATCATGCACTACACAGTCATAAAAAAACCAAAATGACTACTTGCATGTAGCCGAGAGACAATTATCCGCACCAAGCACTAGGTGGCACTGTTTTGCAAGACAACTAATCTACTCATGGCTATTTCCAGTATAGAGAACGGAATAGGAAAGCAAGGTGTTTTAATATGTTTCCACACACAGTTTTATCAGAGAGGTAATAAATAATGATGTATGATAAACATATTTTGCACTGCACCTTTACGGGTATATTTACTAAAGGTCGATTTTAATCTAAATCAATGTTTTTCCTTAGCAAAAACGCACATTTACTAAGAGATGATTTTTTAATATTGATTTTAAAATGTTAGTAAACGTGCGATTTAGCCCGTAAAATACAAAATCAACTTAAAATTTATTAAAATTTATGAAAATCCACCTTTTGTAAATAATTTCCTTAAGCTGGGTACACACTATATTCATACCTCCCAACTTTTTATTAGCAGAAAGAGGGACACACGCGCGTCGAAGCCGCGCACGCACCCGAAAAGGGGCGTGGCCTATGGCAAGGGGGCATGGCTTCACGGAGGACCCGCTCTTGCGAGCCACACCCCCATTTTAGGCACTGAGGGGGCATGCCCAGCGCTCTGTGAGCTGCTGGCATGCCCCCTCTCCCTCTGACTCCAGTGGATAGACGCTGTGCGCATACGCACAGCATCTATTCACCACTGCTCTGCTAAGCAGGGCAGCGAGTGCATGAGCCTCCCAACTGCCCCCCGCGGGACACTGCGGCCCGCGGGTGGGACATCGGGACAGTCCCCAAAAAACGGGACTGTCCCGCGAAAATCGGGACAGTTGGGAGGTATGCTATATTGGTCAATCTTGTGGATTGCAACGAACATCATATAGTGTATACATCCAATTTTACCCATAGTTTGATAAATTGTGTGGTTGCATCTTCCCATCTGATGTGCTGTACAACACTGTGTAGCTACATTAAGCATGTAACATTATATTGCTTTATTGCATGGCAGATTGTGCAGTGTGTACGAGGACACAATATATTGATACATTGCGTTGCTGCATCGCTGAGGTGTGTACTCGGCTTTAGACTTGTCTAGGGAAAAGATGGAGGTGAAAAGTTGTGTGTGAACTACATGTAAAGAATATCCAACAAGCTAATGCAGCAGAGGAAAAGCCAGCAGTTATGAGTGAATATCACTGAGGAGCACAAGTGGAGATGTTAATGTAACCTTAGCCACAGAGGAGAAGACTTCTTTGAAATCTGATGACAGACCCTTGCAAAGTTACTTTGAATTCTCAAACTGGAAATAGAAGTCAAGGATTCAATTCCTATTGTGGGTCCCGTCACCCGCGAGTGCCCGCCGACAGCTAATCAAATGTTGCTGCTGATGGGCATGAGAAATTCATTTGGGCTTGCTACCCCTGGGGATGGCGAGCTGAAATGTGTGTAAAGAGACCCGTTTGGGCACCCAAACAGACCTTTTCATGTTTGCGCCCATTATTTTAGTCGGGTTTAGGTGCTTTGCGCGCCTAAACCAGCAGGATAAGTAGGGGCAATTGAATATCTCCCTGCGATATCCCATCACTTTAGATGGGAGATCGGATGCAAATAAACAATTTAATTCCCCCCAATAACTTCAAATTTGCTGCAGAATTTGAAGGATCTGGGACACCAATAGAAATTGAAAATTATGGTACTACTTTATTCAAAGAGCTAGCCCTTATGAAGCAGTCGCTGTATCTGAAATCTGATCTTCTGCTGTGTCTTTGAAAAAGTCTGCTCCTACCAGCAGTGACTTGATGGACAATGTGCTGCTGTAGAGCTGTTCAAAGGGTACTAGGTCTTTAACCAATGCAACCTTGCCCTGTTAATCAATGTCTTGGAAATTAAGAGAAATTGGAAAGTCTCAACCGCCTGGGGTCTCCAACGTTGCTTCTTTAATTTCAGACATCTCCAAAAAACGTGCAGGATGCAAATCCTAACCTCTTGATATCTTATGTGGGGGAAATTGTTGAAGTTCTAAGTACAATCAATAAGAGATGAACATGGCTATAGAGAATGTTGGGCCAGAGATTAAAGAAAAAAAATTGGTAGTTTCGAAATGGCGGAAAAAGCACAAAAGGCTTTATCTGAAATATGTTACAATGGAGAAAATTGTCCTGAAACTTGAAAGCATTGTCGCACAACTGCTGAACAAATCACTTAAACATACAAAGTTCCATAACATTAGAAAAAAAGAAAACAATAACTTGGATGATGAGACCACCAGATGACAAAGGCTTCATGATGGTGTTCTTGATTGTGGTAGATGGCCTTGATGAGGAAATTAAAGAGGGACTTCAACATGAAAATGGCCCATCCCAAGTCGCTCACCCCAGGGGTTGTGAGCTAGGGAGGGAGATATTTGGTAGAATAAGGCTATTCTGTGCTGAGATAGTGGGATTACCTATGGACTACTTTGAAAATATACAGCCCAGATGGGGGTGAGGCGGCCAGACCAGAAGGACTTTGTATAAAGTTGTTTGCAGACTAGTTACCCCTTGATATATAGGGCTTTAATTGGTTAAATCATGGATTTAACCAATCAGGCCAAATAACAGGGAGGGGAACCAGGTGCACCATAAACCCTGGCCTGGGCGCTGCCTTCTGACACATTGGGCATTCCTGACAATATCTTTTTACTACGGAATGAATGCCACCCCACAGATGCGTGTGTGCCGCCCTTAATAACAACTGCTCGTATTTCTGAGGAACTAATAACTGGTCTACCATTTTACTCTGCAAAGAGGTTACACGGTACATCAAATCATTTTTCAAAATAAAATATCGTACACTTTCTGGCTGCAAAGCAGTAACCACTTTACCATTAACTTCTACCACATTTTCAAAGGAATTAACCAGATTTCTATCATTCTGTTGGTCTCGGCCAAAGACCTTTAAAAACACTTGCTCACTAACAGGGGACCACTGAGCCTCAGTCTTTGTTTCCTCCTGCGATTCACCGACCTGGGAAGCTTTCACGATCTAGAAAAACAAGGTTTTGGACAGACTGCGCTCCCTGTGAGGGTGCTTGTCATACCGCTGGTCTGCAGCTGTGGGGAGGTAGGGTAATCCTCAATCTCTATTATTTGTGAAAAAACTGTGCAAAGGAAAAAAATGCCCTAGCGCAAGACTAGCAGTAACAGATGGATATATATTTACATAAAACTCTTTATAGATGGAAGTATAAACAAGTAGAATATATGCAACTGAATTTATTTAAATAAAAAAAAACCATTTGTGTACATACAATGATCATTAAAAATAAGAATTTACTTACCGATAATTCTATTTCTCATAGTCCGTAGTGGATGCTGGGGACTCCGAAAGGACCATGGGGATAGCGGCTCCGCAGGAGACTGGGCACAAAAGTAAAAAGCTTTAGGACTACCTGGTGTGCACTGGCTCCTCCCCCTATGACCCTCCTCCAAGCCTCAGTTAGGATACTGTGCCCGGACGAGCGTACACAATAAGGAAGGATTTTGAATCCCGGGTAAGACTCATACCAGCCACACCAATCACACCGTACAACTTGTGATCTGAACCCAGTTAACAGCATGATAACAGAAGGAGCCTCTGAAAAGATGGCTCACAACAACAATAACCCGATTTTTGTAACAATAACTATGTACAAGTAATGCAGACAATCCGCACTTGGGATGGGCGCCCAGCATCCACTACGGACTATGAGAAATAGAATTATCGGTAAGTAAATTCTTATTTTCTCTAACGTCCTAGTGGATGCTGGGGACTCCGAAAGGACCATGGGGATTATACCAAAGCTCCCAAACGGGCGGGAGAGTGCGGATGACTCTGCAGCACCGAATGAGAGAACTCCAGGTCCTCCTCAGCCAGGGTATCAAATTTGTAGAATTTAGCAAACGTGTTTGCCCCTGACCAAGTAGCTGCTCGGCAAAGTTGTAAAGCCGAGACCCCTCGGGCAGCCGCCCAAGATGAGCCCACTTTCCGTGTGGAATGGGCTTTTACAGATTTTGGCTGTGGCAGGCCTGCCACAGAATGTGCAAGCTGAATTGTACTACAAATCCAACGAGCAATCGTCTGCTTAGAAGCAGGAGCACCCAGCTTGTTGGGTGCATACAGGATAAACAGCGAATCAGATTTTCTGACTCCAGCCGTCCTGGAAACATATATTTTCAGGGCCCTGACTACGTCCAGCAACTTGGAATCCTCCAAGTCCCTAGTAGCCGCAGGCACCACAATAGGCTGGTTTAAGTGAAAAGCTGAAACCACCTTAGGTAGAAATTGAGGACGAGTCCTCAATTCTGCCCTGTCCGTATGAAAAATTAGGTAAGGGCTTTTATAGGATAAAGCCGCCAATTCTGAGACACGCCTGGCTGAAGCCAGGGCTAACAGCATTACCACTTTCCATGTGAGATATTTTAAGTCCACAGTGGTGAGTGGTTCAAACCAATGTGATTTTAGGAATCCCAAAACTACATTGAGATCCCAAGGTGCCACTGGAGGCACAAAAGGAGGCTGTATATGCAGTACTCCCTTGACAAACGTCTGAACTTCAGGAACAGAAGCCAGTTCTTTTTGGAAGAATATTGACAGGGCCGAAATTTGAACCTTAATGGACCCCAATTTGAGGCCCATAGACAGTCCTGTTTGCAGGAAATGCAGGAAACGACCCAGTTGAAATTCCTCTGTAGGGGCCTTCCTGGCCTCGCACCACGCAACATATTTACGCCAAATACGGTGATAATGTTGTACGGTTACATCCTTCCTGGCTTTGATCAGGGTAGGGATGACTTCATCCGGAATGCCTTTTTCCTTCAGGATCCGGCGTTCAACCGCCATGCCGTCAAACGCAGCCGCGGTAAGTCTTGGAACAGACATGGTCCCTGCTGGAGCAGGTCCTTTCTTAGAGGTAGAGGCCACGGGTCTTCCGTGAGCATCTCTTGAATTTCCGGGTACCAAGTCCTTCTTGGCCAATCCGGAGCCACGAGTATAGTCTTTACTCCTCTCCTTCTTATGATTCTCAGTACTTTTGGTATGAGAGGAAGAGGAGGGAACACATACACTGACTGGTACACCCACGGTGTTACCAGAGCGTCCACAGCTATTGCCTGAGGGTCCCTTGACCTGGCGCAATATCTGTCCAGTTTTTTGTTGAGGCGGGACGCCATCATGTCCACCTTTGGTTTTTCCCAACGGTTCACAATCATGTGGAAGACTTCTGGGTGAAGTCCCCACTCCCCCGGGTGAAGATCGTGTCTGCTGAGGAAGTCTGCTTCCCAGTTGTCCACTCCCGGAATGAACACTGCTGACAGTGCTATCACATGATTCTCCGCCCAGCGAAGAATCCTTGCCACTTCCATCATTGCCCTCCTGCTTCTTGTGCCGCCCTGTCTGTTTACGTGGGCGACTGCCGTGATGTTGTCCGACTGGATCAACACCGGCTGACCCTGAAGCAGAGGTCTTGCCTGACTTAGGGCATTGTAAATGGCCCTTAGTTCCAGGATATTTATGTGAAGTGACGTTTCCATGCTTGACCACAAGCCCTGGAAATTTTTTCCCTGTGTGACTGCTCCCCAGCCTCTCAGGCTGGCATCCGTGGTCACCAGGACCCAATCCTGAATGCCGAATCTGCGGCCCTCTAGGAGATGAGCACTCTGTAACCACCACAGGAGACACCCTTGTCCTTGGAGACAGGGTTATCCGCTGATGCATTTGAAGATGCGATCCGGACCATTTGTCCAGCAGATCCCACTGGAAAGTTCTTGCATGGAATCTGCCAAATGGAATCGCTTCGTAAGAAGCCACCATCTTTCCCAGGACCCTTGTGCATTGATGTACTGACACTTGGCCTGGTCTTAGGAGGTTCCTGACTAGGTCGGATAACTCCTTGGCCTTCTCCTCCGGGAGAAACACCTTTTTCTGTACTCCAGAATCATCCCTAGGAACAGCAGACGTGTCGTCAGAATCAGCTGCGATTTTGGAATATTTAGAATCCATCCGTGCTGTCGTAGTACTACTTGAGATAGTGCTACTCCGACCTCTAACTGTTCTCTGGACCTTGCCCTTATCAGGAGATCGTCCAAGTAAGGGATAATTAAGACGCCTTTTCTTCGAAGAAGAATCATCATTTCGGCCATTACCTTGGTAAAGACCCGGGGTGCCGTGGACAATCCAAACGGCAGCGTCTGAAACTGATAGTGACAGTTCTGTACCACAAACCTGAGGTACCCTTGGTGAGAAGGGCAAATTGGGACATGGAGGTAGGCATCCTTGATGTCCAGAGACACCATATAGTCCCCTTCTTCCAGGTTCGCTATCACTGCTCTGAGTGACTCCATCTTGAACTTGAACCTTTTTATGTAAGTGTTCAAGGATTTCAGATTTAAAATGGGTCTCACCGAGCCGTCCGGCTTCGGTACCACAAACAGCGTGGAATAATACCCCTTTCCCTGTTGTAGGAGGGGTACCTTGATTATCACCTGCTGGGAATACAGCTTGTGAATGGCTTCCAATACCGCCTCCCTGTCGGGGGGAGACGTTGGTAAAGCAGACTTCAGGAACCGGCGAGGGGGAGACGTCTCGAATTCCAATTTGTACCCCTGAGATACTACCTGCAGGATCCAGGGGTCCACTTGCGAGTGAGCCCACTGCGCGCTGAAATTCTTGAGACGGGCCCCCACCGTGCCTGAGTCCGCTTGTAAGGCCCCAGCGTCATGCTGAGGACTTGGCAGAAGCGGGGGAGGGCTTCTGTTCGTGGGAAGAGGCTGTCTGCTGCAGTCTTTTTCCCCTTCCTCTGCCCCGGGGCAGATATGAGTGGCCTTTTGCCCGCTTGCCCTTATGGGGATGAAAGGACTGAGCCTGAAAAGACGGTATCTTTTTCTGCTGCGAGGTGACTTGGGGTAAAAAGGTGGATTTTCCAGCCATTGCCGTGGCCACCAGGTCCGATAGACCGACCCCAAATAACTCCTCCCCTTTATACGGCAATACTTCCATATGCCGTTTGGAATCCGCATCCCCTGACCACTGTCGCGTCCATAATCCTCTTCTGGCAGAAATGGACATCGCACTTACTCTTGATGCCAGAGTGCAAATATCCCTCTGTGCATCTCGCATATATAGAAATGCATCCTTTAAATGCTCTATAGTCAATAATATATTGTCCCTGTCCAGGGTATCAATATTTTCAGTCAGGGAATCCGACCAAGCCACCCCAGCACTGCACATCCAGGCTGAGGCGATTGCTGGTCGCAGTATAATACCAGTATGTGTGTATATACTTTTAAGGATATTTTCCAGCTTCCTATCAGCTGGTTCCTTGAGGGCGGCCGTATCAGGGGACGGTAACGCCACTTGTTTTGATAAGCGTGTGAGCGCCTTATCTACGCTAGGGGGTGTTTCCCAACGCGCCCTAACCTCTGGCGGGAAAGGGTATAATGCCAATAACTTTTTAGAAATTAGCAGTTTTTTATCGGGGGAAACCCACGCTTCATCACACACCTCATTTAATTCATCTGATTCGGGAAAAACTACGGGTAGTTTTTTCACACCCCACATAATACCCTTTTTTGTGGTACTTGTAGTATCAGAAATGTTCAAAACCTCCTTCATTGCCGTGATCATGTAACGTGTGGCGCTACTGGAAAATACGTTTGTTTCCTCACCGTCGACACTGGAGTCAGTGTCCGTGTCTGTGTCTGTATCGACCTGAGGTAACGGGCGCTTTAGAGCCCTTGACGGTGTTTGAGACGCCTGTACAGGTATTAACTGATTTGCCGGCTGTCTCATGTCGTCAACAGTCTTTTGTAAAGTGCTGACACTATCACGTAATTCTTTCCATAAGACCATCCAGTCAGGTGTCGACTCCCTAGGGGGTGACATCACTAACACAGGCAATTGCTCCGCCTCCACACCATTTTCCTCCTCATACATGTCGACACAACGTACCGACACACAGCACACACACAGGGAATGCTCTGATAGAGGACAGGACCCCACTAGCCCTTTGGGGAGACAGAGGGAGAGTTTGCCAGCACACACCAGAGCGCTATATATATATATATACAGGGATAACCTTATATAAGTGTTTTTCCCTAATATAGCTGCTGTATATATTTATATGACAATTTAGTGCCCCCCCTCTCTTGTTTTACCCTGTTTCTGTAGTGCAGGACTGCAGGGGAGAGTCAGGGAGCCTTCCTCCAACGGAGCTGTGAGGAAAAAATGGCGCCAGTGTGCTGAGGAGATAGGCTCTGCCCCTTTTTCGGCGGCCTTTCTCCCGCTTTTTTATGTAAAAATAGGCAGGGGTTAAATACATCCATATAGCCCAGGAGCTATATGTGATGTATTTTTTGCCAAAAAAGGTGTTTTTATTGCGTCTCAGGGCGCCCCCCCCCCCAGCGCCCTGCACCCTCAGTGACCGGAGTGTGAAGTGTGCTGAGAGCAATGGCGCATAGCTGCGGTGCTGTGCGCTACCTTAGTGAAGACAGGACGTCTTCTGCCGCCGATTTTCCGGACCTCTTCAGTCTTCTGGCTCTGTAAGGGGGACGGCGGCGCGGCTCCGGGACCCATCCATGGCTGGGCCTGTGATCGTCCCTCTGGAGCTAATGTCCAGTAGCCTAAGAAGCCCAATCCACTCTGCACGCAGGTGAGTTCGCTTCTTCTCCCCTTAGTCCCTCGATGCAGTGAGCCTGTTGCCAGCAGGTCTCACTGAAAATAAAAAAACCTATTTAAACTTTTACTCTAAGCAGCTCAGGAGAGCCACCTAGATTGCACCCTTCTCGTTCGGGCACAAAATCTTAACTGAGGCTTGGAGGAGGGTCATAGGGGGAGGAGCCAGTGCACACCAGGTAGTCCTAAAGCTTTTTACTTTTGTGCCCAGTCTCCTGCGGAGCCGCTATCCCCATGGTCCTTTCGGAGTCCCCAGCATCCACTAGGACGTTAGAGAAATATTCATGCTAATACCGGTATACAATACATGGGTGGCGGGGTGGGGAAATGAAATGATGCAACACACGCACACTTGGCACCACCCAACTGGACCACCATACCCCCCAACTGTACCTTTTTGGCTGGCACAGTACCATTTTTTTATGGTCTGTACCGGCCAAAAGGGTACTTGTACCGTTTTCAGAGTCTACCATTACTATGAAAGCCTATGGGATCGCCACTTAGCCATGCCCCCTTTACCCATGATCATGCCCCCTTTACGATATTGTTCCAGTTTTCAGCTGGGCAGTGTTGGAGGGTATCGACCACTAATACTTTAAAAAGGAGAAGGAGGGAGAGCACCAGCATACCCCCATTCCCTGAAGAAGCCTCTTAGAGGACAAACACGTTGGAGAGAGTACTTGCTGCGGGGCCCTACCTACCCACAGGTACCAGCACCTGTATTTTGCCGGCAAAACCTACTCTGCACCCTTTTCCTTGAACTTTAAGGTACTTTTCTGTAGAACGTATTGTAAGCTAAGACCTTTACAACCAGGAACCCCCACCTGTTGCCATCAGCAATTGGACTCCATATGTAATATACAGTATGACTTCATTTAGACCACATACGGAAGAGTGCTCCTTACAACATTTTAAAAGGAGATTTATGATAGACTTACCATTGTTAAATCTCTTCCTGCGAGGTACACTGGATTCCACAGAGAATAACATCAAGGCGTAGAGTAGGATCTTGATCCAAGGCATCAACAGGCTAAAGCATTGACTGTTCCCAGGATGCACTGCACTGCCTTCTATATAGCCCCACCTCCAGGCACTAGAGCTCAGTTTTGTTAACCAGTCCAATGCAGTAGCAGGTAAGCGAGATGGTAGATCTTAGTCACATATAACCACATTCTCAAGACAGGAGAAGGGACTAGCGGCTAATGCCATAAAAACCCAAAGAAGCTAAGTGCGTCAGGGTGGGTGCCCTGTAAAATCCAGTGTACCTCGCAGAAAGAGATTTAACAATGGTAAATCTACCATAAATCTCCTTTTCTGCAGCGGGGTACACTGGTATTCCACAGGGAATAACATCGGGGATGTCCTAAAGCAGTTCCTCATGGGACTGGACGCATTGTAGTGGGCACAAGAACCCGGCGTCCAAAGGAAGCATACTAGGAGGCGGAAGTATCAAAGGCATAGAGCCTGATGAACGTGTTCACTGAGGACCACATAGCTGCCTTGCACAATAGTTCTGCGGACGCGCCACGGCGGGCCGCCCAAGAAGGTCCAACCAACCGAGTAGAATGAGCCTTGATAGCAGCAGGAGCTGCGAGCCCAGCCTGTGCATAAGCTTGTGCAATCACCATTCTAATCCATCTGGCCAAGGATTACTTATTCGCAGGCCAGCCACGTTTGTGAAAACCAAAAAGTACAAAAAGAGAATCTGACCTTCTGATAGAGGCAGTCCTTTCCACATAAATACGGAGAGCCCGTACCACGTCCAAAGATCTTTCTTTGGAGGACAAACCGGAAGAGATGAAGGCCGGAACCACAATCTCCTGGTTAAGGTGAAAAGATGATACCACCTTATGTAAATAACCAGGGCGAGTTCAAAGAACTGCCCGATCACGGTGAAAAATCAGAAAGGGTGGACGACAGGACAAAACACTTAAGTCCGATACCCTCCTAGCAGAGGCAATAGCCAACAGAAACAGGACCTTAAGCGTAAGGCACTTAAAGCCCACAGACTCAAGAGGTTCAAATGGAGACTCTTGCAGGGCATTAAAGACAACAGACAGATGCCATGGAGCCACAGGAGGGACATAGGGAGGCTGCATCCGTAGAACACCCTGAGTGAAAGTGTGAACGTCAGGAAGAGACGCAATTTTTCTCTGAAACCACACCAACAAGGCAGATATATGAACCTTGAGGGAGACCAAGTCTGAAATTTTTTGAAAGTATATGCATCATAATTCTTAGCGGCACACCGAGTGAAGTAAGAATTCCAGACCCTGTAATAAATCCGAGCTGAAGTTGGTTTACGGGCTTTCAACATAGTTTGAATGACCGCCTCAGAGAATCCTTTTGTTCTCAGGAGTGATGCTTCAAGAGCCAGTCTGGCCAGGTCTGGGTAGACACAACGGCCCTGAACAAAGAGGTCTGGGTGTTGAGGAAGTAGAAGAGGATGCTCGATCGATAGACCATGCAGATCTGAGAACCAATGCCGTCTGGGCCACGCTGGAGCGACTAGAAGTAGTATTCCTCATTCTTGCTTGAACTTCCGTATTACCCTGGGCAGGCGTGACACTGGAGGGAACCTGTATGGCAGCCGAAAGTTCCATGGAACTGCCAGTGCATTCACAAATGTTGCTTGAGGATCCCTTGTCCTTGCTCCGAAGACCGGAACCTTGTGATTGTGTCGACATGCCATCAGGTCTACTTCTGGTAGGCCCCACTTGTCCACCAGGAGTTGAAAGACTTCGGGATGAAGACTCCACTCACCAGCCTGCACGTCCTGACGACTGAGGAAGTCTGCTTCCCAGTTGAGGACTCCCGGAATGAACACTGCCGATATGGCTGGCAGATGGCGTTCCGCCCATTGGAGGATTTTTGACACTTCCATCATTGCCATGCGGCTTCGCAAGCCGCCTTGATGATTTATGTACGCCACCGTGGTGGCGTTGTCTGATTGTACTTGAACAGGCCTGTTCTGTACCAGAGGCAGGACCAGTGTTAACGCATTGAACACTGCCCACAATTCCAGAATGTTTATCGGGAGGAGAGATTCCTCCCTGGAGAGAGTTTTGCTCCAACAACGCGCCCCAACCTTGCAGACTGACGTCCGTTGTCAGGAGGACCCAGTTAGAAATCCAGAAGGGACGGCCCCTGCTCAACTGTTCGTCCTGTAGCCACCAGCTCAGTGACAGACGAACCTCTGGAGTCAACGAGATCATTTAAAACCTGATCCGGTGAGGCAGGCCGTCCCACTGGGAAATGATTAACATCTTCAGAGAGCGGGAATGAAATTGAGCGTACTCTACCATGTCGAATGCCGAAACTATGAGGCCTAGTACTTGCATCGCCGAGTGAACTGACACTCTATGGCGAGAGAGGAAGTATCTGATCCTGTCCTGAAGTTTCAGGACCTTCTCTGGAGACAAGAACAATCGTTGGTTGTGGATGAGCAGGGACCAGCGAGGACTTCTTCCAGTTGATCAGCCACCCGTGGGCTTGTAGGAATTGGACCGTCAGTTCCAGATGACTGAGGAGAACCTCTGGGGAGTTCGCCAGGATCAGCAAGTCGTCCAGATACGGCATGATCCTGACACCCTGAGGGCAGAGAAGATCAGTCATGACTGCCATGACCTTGGTGAAGATCCAAGGAGCTGTGGTCAGTCCGAAAGGCAAGGCCTGGAATTGATAATGTAGGTTGCCAATAGCAAACCAAAGATATTGCTGATGCGACATGGCAATAGGAATGTGCAGGTAAGCATCCTGTATGTCCAGGGATACCATATAGTCCTTGGGTTCCATGGCCAGTACAATGGAACGCAGAGTTTCCATACGGAATTTGGGTACCCTCACAAATTTGTTCAAAGATTTGAGGTTAAGTATAGGTCGGGAGGACCCATTTGGTTTCAGGACTAGAAACAGGGTCTAATAGTAGACCCTGCCTCTTTGAGACAGAGGTACCGGCACAATCACTCCAGAATCTAGGAGAGATTGTACAACCAAGTATAAAGTTATCCGAAGGGAGCAGAATTGGTGAGGGGGACGTCTCTTGAAGGAGATCGCGTACCCGTGAGAGACAAGTTCCCGCACCCAGGTGTCTGAAGTGGTCTTTAACCAGGCCTGGGCGAACTGCAGAAGTCGGCCTCCCACCCTGGGGTCCCCCAGGGGGAGGCCCACCCCGTCATGCTGCAGGCTTGTCCTGTTTGGATGCAGGCTGACAGGCGGCCCAAGATGACTTGGGCTTGGTGGTTTTGGAAGAACGAGCCTGTCTCGGGTACGCCTGACCCTTTGCTTTACCTGGAGGTCGAAAGGAACGAAAAATGGTACTCAAAGCCTTCGGAGCAGAAGGATTAGTACTTGGGAGAAATGCAATCTTAGCGGTTGCCAAGTCAGTTACGATCTTGTTCATATCCTTTCCAAATAGTATATCTCCCTTAAAAGGGAGAACTCCAAGGTCTTTTTGGAGTCCAGGTCAACTTTCCAGGACCTTAACCACAAAATCCAGCGAGCCAGGACAGACGTAGTAGACGCCTTGGCCGCCATTACGCCTGCATCAGAAGCCGCCTCCTGAATATAGTGAGAGGCTGTGGTAATATATGACAGATATTGTCTGGCAGGGTCAGAAAAATTTAGGGGTAGCTCATCCTCTATTGCCTGAACCGATGTTTCAATAGCTTTTGCAGCCCAAGAGGCTGCCATAGTGGGTCTATGTACAGCACCGGTAAGTGTGTTAATAGACTTCAGGCATCCCTCCACACGCTTATCCATCGGTTCCTTCAGTGAGGTGACAGTGGTAACAGGCAGAGTAGAAGATATCACTAGACGGGCGACATGAGAGTCCACCGGCGGTGGAGTTTCCCACTTGTTACTCAACTGCAGGGACAGGGTAACGAGCTAGCATCTTTTTGGACAGGGAAAATTTCTTCCCTGGAGATGACCAAGATTCCGGACGTATGTTAATTAAAAGATTAAAATGCGTTAAAACTACTTTAGCAACCTTCTGACGTTTAAACTTCTCAGGTTTCTTAGACGTAGCGGGGGGGGGGGGGGGGCTCAATGTCGTCAACAATCTGGAGAATCAGCTTGATAGCCTCCACTAGGTCAGGAACATCAACTTGAGTTGTAGATTCCTCATCAGAAGCAAATGTATCAGTGTCTGATGGATCAGTATAATCCCCATCCTCATCGGTTTGTGAGGAAGAAATGGCCCGTTCAGATGACCCCTTGGCCCCAGCAGGGCAAGGGGTAGGTTTTTGTCTAACCAAAAACTGATTTAATTGTTGTTACTGGGTAGACAGAGCATCTACCCAAGGTGGTTTGACTACAGGGACAACATGTGGCTGCAAGGGCACAGGAGGTCCCACAGGGGGCGTAAGCCACGTTACAAGTGTCGACAACATATTTGAAAAAGCAGCCCAAGTTGGGTCTTGATTTGCAACAGGTGCTTCAAACTGACTGGAAGGTGCAGGGCACGCAGTGCCTGAACCCTCAACTGAAACCTTTTCCTCAGACAAATCCGTAGCGCCAGCACTGCATGATGCAGGAGCGTCAGCAGATTTCCCGCCCTGTGTAGCAGACATTATTGGGAATGTAGCCTTAGGGCACAGCAGTACAATATAGACCATGGGTGGGCAATTATTTAAGCTGGGGGGCCGCTTAACACTTCCAGTGAATAGTCGAGGGCCACACACAAAATATCTTGTAAATCGGTTCTGAACTGCACATGCACCGCAATGTGAAGGCGCGTCGGTCTGCAGCGACGGGATGGTACGAACAAAGCGATCGCACGGGCAATCGCAAGGTGATTGAGAGAAAGAGGACGTTTGTGGGTGGCAATTGACCGTTTTAGAGGAGTGTCCGGAAAAACGCAGGAGGGACCTGGCGTTTGGAGGGAGGGTTTCTGACGTCCGCTCCGGTCTCGATCATTGCACTGGAAGAGTAAGTCCTGGGCTGTGCAGAGACTGCACAAACTTTTGTTTGTGCAGCTCTCTGCAGATGCGATCACACCCCTGCACAGTGAATACCCCCTCCCACTGTAGGTGGCGTCTACCTGATTGCAGCAGTGCAAAAATCGCCTGCTAGCGATCAGGTCTGAATTAGGCCCATAGTTATGTATATAACAATAAAAACATAGTGTGTGTGTATATGTATATATATATATATATATATATATATATATATATATATATATATATATAACACTATAAAAACATACACCACAATACACATTAAATACGTTTTTTTACGGGTAAAATACAAAATGTCTAAAAAAAAGTAATCCAGTAATAAAAAAACAAACAAAAAAAAACAGTGCTGAAAACAAACAGCATCCTGTGTAATGCTGGTATTCACAGCTCCTGTCTCTCCCTGGGCACAGTTACTAGCTCCCTTCCCCCCCCATCCTCCCCTGGACCCATATAGCAGTCTCTACCCCCCTCCCCGCTGGACCCATATAGCAGTCTCTATCCTCCCCTAAACCCATATAGCAGTCCCTCCCCTCCTAACCAACCCTCCCCTCCCCTGAACCTATATAGCAGCTTTTAAAGTTAAGCATAGATGATGATCCCTTTACCTTTTTTTAACAGTGGCAGATCCGCTGCCCGCTGCCTGATCCCCGCTGTGCCGCATGGAGTCGCTGCTGCTGCTGCCTGCTGCCCGCTCCTTCCGTGCCCCCCCCCCCCCCCCCCGTGCCGCCCAGCGCCTGACGTCACAGTGGAAATCCCGGTCAGCAGACCCAGTGACGTGACCGGGATTTCCTCTGCGGCGCCGCTTCTGGGAGCTAGGTAGCGCAATGACAAGCGGATCAGCCAGTCGGGCCGCTTGTCATTGCACACTGGTGTGGGACAGCGGGCCGGGCAGGATCGGTTCGCGGGCCGCATCCGGCCCGCGGGCCGCACGTTGCCCACCCCTAATATAGACAGACAAACACAATACCTGCAAAAAAACCTGTGTTATGTGATAGCAAATGCAAAGCACAAAACAGAGGATTTAAGTGGTGTGAGGTGACTGAAACACACAGTGAAAAATACAAAACAGTATATTCTGTGGAACACTATATTTGAAATGAGACCCTGACGCACTTAGACCCCCAGGGTACAGAATATAGTGATAGCAATACATGTGATACACAGAACAGAATCCACACAGCAGCTGTAGGCACACACAGTCATAGGTACAATACAGAAATTATTACATATAAACAATAAGACTGCACTGGACTAGTAAATCTACATATAGATATGTATGTATACAGATATAACAATGCACAGTAAACACTGGATGTATATCACAGAATACTTGTACTAAATATTCATATAGCAGTACACTTGTTCTTAACTAACACTGTCTAAAATGACATGTAGAATACTTAAGTGTCTGTAAATACAGAGCGCTGACAAGACAGGTGGTTTTACAGAGGAGACAGTGCCCAGCAGTCCCGAAGATCAGCCCAGCTATGTAATGGCGCCAAAATCTCTTCAGGGAGAGAGAGAGATGCAGCTCTAGGGCGGGAACACCAGCAGTAGATGGCGCCCGGAGTTGGAGGAGGGGCTACAGGTCAATGCCTTATCCCCTCTGCTGAACTTCACCACCGGGTACTATGGAGCCTATATTAAATGGATTTTAGTAAATCCGACCTGTGCTCCCTGCCCTGGTGGATATAGTGGGGTCCCTGAACGGCCACAGTGTCCACGCCAGCGGAGCGGTCCGTCTACTGGGACCGCGACCGGATCGCAATTTACTGGCGGGTCCCACCTGGGGGACCCTCTTACCTTCTCCCTGTTGTGCAGCCATGCAATCCAGGAGAGCAGCAGCGGTGGTGTGCCTAGAAACTGGTGCGTCCCCGCTGCAAGTACCCGGGAACCAGGCCGCGGGAGTATGCAGCGCCACTGAGGGAGGTGATGGAGCCGCAGCACAGCATATCAGAATGACATAAAAATGCAGTGGCCCTTGAAGTCTTCTTAAAAAGCTCTTCTCAGGGCTGCCTAGTGCAGCCCCCCCATTAGTGACCCGCACTGCAGGCACCAACTTACAAACTGAGCTCCAGTGCCTGGAGGCGGGGCTATAGAGGAGGTGGTGCAGTGCATCCTGGGAACAGTCAAAGCTTTAGCCTGTTGGTGCCTCGGATCAAGATCCAACTCTACACCCCGATGTTATTCCCTATGGAATACCAGTGTACCCCGTTGCAGAAAAAAACTTTTTTTTAACTCTCCATTTTTTTTCCCTACCTCTTTTGCTTCTATTACTTCCACACCCCCATCAATGTACTGTATACCGGTATTAGCCTGAATATTTTAATAATCATTCTAAGTACAGAAATGCTATATCTTTTTATTTTTAATTTGAAACATATTCAATTACATATAGTCTACTTGTTAATACGTCGATCTATAAAGAGTTTTATGTAACATATATCCATCTGTGTTACTAATAGCCGTGCGCTAGGGAAGCTTTCAAGGAAGCAAGTGGTCCTCGGCTCCTGGGACGTCTCAATTGTTGACCATTTGCCGTAATTGTGCAGCAATGGGAAATCATGGCCCAGCATCAGCGGATAAGGTGGTCTGGATGTTACTGCGACCACCATCTTTAATGGATGGCCTTTTATTATTTGTGTCAGATGCATACGTGGGCAATCCTCGACATCACCATGTATACACAATACTTTGAAAGGGGGTAAAACCTGGTCAGCCCCTGGAGGAACCAGGTTAGCAGAGACAATAGCAAGTGTACAATATTGGGGTGGCAGCACCCGGGTCACAACAGTAAGCGTCTCCTTCCTGTATCTGCCCACACCCCAGACTCCTGTGTACCTAGCCAATGAGAGACTCCTCTGCCTGTGTGAGGGGAAGCAATCCCACAGATTGCCACTGGAAATACTATTATTTTTCAATTTTTTTTAAAGGAAGCATGGCCACGCATCACACAATTAGGTCACACCCACAAAAAGCATCCGGGCCTAGTCTAGCTCTCTATAGTCCTGCATATGCAGAATATACACATATGTAAAAACAAACACACAAATGCCTATACACTATATTGAACTTAAAGTGTGCCTTCCCACCGATACAAATTGTGGTTTCTGTAGTCACAAACTTGATCAGCCCATAAGACAGCTGTATCCACTGTTCTTGGGTAAGTAGTAAATGTTCCCACTAAGCCACCTAGGCACTTGCCTAGGGCCGGCATAAACTGGGAGGTCTGCCCATCAGTGTTTCCAGCAGACAGCAGCAGGGTGCAGCAGCTCCAGAACCACTGACACTACACTGTGCAGGGTGAGCATAGGGGACACGTTCCTAAGAAGCCCCTCTCACAGGGACCCCCTTTTCATAAGCGTGATGTTCTACAGCTATGCTCAGTGTGCTGTGGGAGAGTAGGCTCCCACCCCCGATGTCAGTCACACTCTCCATCCTTACCGAGACTCTGCCTATTCTTTCTCGGAGGCTCCACCCCTTCTCACCTTTGATCTATCTCTGTCCTCCTGTCTCTGATGCACCGCACCCTTCCCTACTATACCATATCACTATAACCGGTCCCTCTCATCCCCAAGTCCCTGCCTCCTCCTCTCCTCCACCCATGGGTTGTCTCCAATCTTCTGGGCTCTGTAGTGTGCAGAGAACAGAAAGCCTGCTTCTAGCTGAGGTAAGTATATGGGGTGATAGGTGTGCATTAATGCAACTTGTAGGTGGATTGGGGTGTGTATGAGTATTATGAGGGTATTTTAGTGTAATTACTGAGGTGTACATTGAAGTGTGTGTTTTTAGGTTTTAGGCTGTACTAGTGTTATGTGGAAGTGTTTTAATGTTTTACACACATAGATATAACCCAAATGTCCCACTCTTAAAGAGACTGTTCCATTCATTTATTTTTATTTCTATACCTGCCCCTTCTTTATACCAGATATATCCCATCTCCTGACACATCCCTGCCCCTTGTGTGTATTACACTTCATTATACTAGATATGCCAAGTCTTCTTATCAATCCCTGCCCCTGGTGTGCATTACTCCTCATTATACCAGATATACCCCATATCCTGACCCTTCCCTGCACCCTGTGTGTTTATTACCCCTTATTATACCAGATATACCCCATATACTTACATGCGGTGAGGTAAATAGCTCAGGCGGCACTGGCTAGTACCAGAGACAGATTTACACATAATATATGTGCCAAAGTGTTCATATGGGCATTATACACAGGTGCAGCAGTATATACATGTGGGCATTATACACAGGTGCAGCAGTATACACTGACGGAAATTTGTCGAGTTTTCATCAGAGATGTGCTGAAAAGGTATGCAGAGGAGGCACTGTCTCACCTGCTATAGACTTTTTACTCCAGAGTTTTGACTATAAAAATGATGAGAATAATACAAAGAAGATATTTATGATATATTCTTTGTATTTTTCAAATACTTTATATAGTCAAGACTGTGTCGTATATGTTAGTATGACAGGAAAGGCTCTGCCTCGCCTCAATGCACGTTACTGCTACTTACCCATCTTGCCCCTTCACCTGACCCAGTGCTGTAACTAGGCATTTTAGCGCTGTGTGCAAGAAACGGCATTGGCGCCCCCCCCCTTATGTAAAATATGGGCAGTGGCTTCATGGGGAAAGGGTGTGGCCACAAAATAATACCAATTCATATTATGGTGCACAGTAGTCTCCAGTATTCAAATTACACCGCACAGTAGCACCACTACACCAGGTAGAGACCCTTTTACACATTACGGCAGTCAGCGTCCCCTTTTTACACATTACAGCTGACAGTCTCCCTTTTTACACATTACAGCAGACAGCGTCCCCCTTTTTACACATTACGGCAGACAGCGTCCCCTTTTTACACATTACGGCAGACAGTGTCCCCTTCTTACACATTACGGCAGACGGCGTCCCCCTTTTTACACATTACGGCAGACGGCATCCCCCTTCTTACACATTACGGCAGACAGTGTCCCCTTCTTACACATTACGGCAGACAGCGTCCCCTTCTTACACATTACGGCAGACAGCGTCCCCTTCTTACACATTACGGCAGACAGTCCCCCTTCTTACACATTACGGCAGACAGCGTCCCCCTTCTTACACATTACGGCAGACAGCGTCCCCCTTTTTACACATTACAGCAGGCAGCGTCCCTCTTTTTACACATTATGGCAGACAGCGTCCCCCTTTTTACACATTACGGCAGGCAGCGTCCCTTTTTTACACATTACGGCAGACAGCGTCCCCCTTTTTACACATTACGGCAGGCAGCGCCCCTCTTTTTACACATTACAGCAGACAGAGTCGATAGAGAGAGAGATAGAGAGACACAGACAGACACTTACCATCTCTCCCCGCTGTCCTCTGTGACACTGGCTGGTGCTGCTGTGCTGTGCTGCGGCTGGGCAATGGAGATCTGATGCTTCGTACAGTGTTAAACAGGGCCGTGACTGTGCGCTCCCCAGGGCTCTGCGCTGTGTGCGAGGCCCCTCTCACACACACCTAGTTACGGCGCTGCATGCCAGGATGGGGTGACTGCACTGAACGCCACCCACACTGCGCTCACAGCTCAGATGAAAGCAGGTGCTGCTAATGCTGTAGCCTCGGGGGAAGCTGCACATCTGCATTCACTTTCCTTTACCCACTTCATACCAGCACTGATGATGTTCTCCATGGGCGAGAGGGGCCACAGCCAGGGGCCCCTGCCAGTTACTCCATCTACCTACTCCTTAGTGCTTCTTACTGGCACCAGAAGAGAACACTCACACACCGCCCCCTGCTCATACTGTCACTGGCCCTACATATACCAGCAGCAGGCCAGCAGGAGCAGCATACATCCCTGCACAGGTGACACAGTGACTGCGGCTATACACTATAAACACTCACCGTGGAGGCGGAGCTGAGGGGAGAGAGTCGGGACTGAGCCGAGGGGAACGAGCCGGATCTGAGGGGAACGAGGAGGCGGCAGTGATAAGAGCAGACATCCTCCGTTAGTGTGCGCGCTGTACCGCGATGGGCAGGTCACGTGATAAGATGAGCGCGCGGCGCTGCTGTGTTCCCGGCTGGCGGCCGGTGTTCGGATCGCGCTCAAGCAGCTTTGGCTGTACGGGGATCTTGGTGCCGTGCGTGGGGCAGGCCGCTGCAGTCACTGCATGAGAGGGCTGCTAGTGCTGAGACGCATGGAACCCAGCTCAGTCTGTCACTTGCTGTAAGGGCGGCCAATCGGGATCAAGGGGCATGATGCGCTCCTATCACAAGTGCGCTGTGTGCAAGGCACACAGCGCACACACCTAGTTACGGCTCTGACCTGACCCATTCCTGCCCCGGGTGTGAATTACACCACATTATACCAGATATGCCCCATCACCTGACCCATCCCTGTCACCTGTGTGTGTATATCTGATGTACTTTGGGGAAGCACTCTCTTGCTGCAGCTCTCCGTGCACATTGTTTAGATGTACATGACATCTAAACAGTGCTCGGGAGAGCCTGGGGGGAGCTTAGGAGTACTGGGCTCATTCCCAGAGTGACAGAAAAGTTGGGCATGATGTGAGGCCATGTGCCTTCAGCAGATGTAAAGTATCACTCTTATGACCTACACATTCAAATATATAATACAGTACATACTGTATACATATATATGTATTTTTATTTATTTATTTTGTGGTGAGAGGGATTGAGTCTCACCACAACTGACCACATTTCTATGGGATCAACTCCCTCCAAGAGAGAGGAAAACAACCTGTACACTCTGCACCTGCAGTAGTAATTATGGAACTCCGGGCTTTCGGGGCTGTACAGCTAAAGGTGGAAAAATAGAGTTCAGTCTTTTCCAGCTCACCCAGAGCCAGCAGGAAGTCAGTACGTACGTACGTACGTACGTACGTACGTACACATCCATCCACAAACACACACATACAGGGCTGTAACTAGGGCAGTGCCGAGTGTGCTCGGCACACATCGCGTAGGCAGCACATAGGCACAGTGAGCGGAGAACCGGCACCCCCGCATCCACCTTGGGTCCTCCTTGTGGTCCATGCTGGTGCAAGTAGAGGAGAAGTAAGCTGGCACATGTGGGATAGGAGACCCTTCCAGCTCTGGATGGCGACTCCATGAGTTTGGCTGAAATTCTCTTAGCAGGTTTCACCTCCAGCACTGGGCTCCTCCGTTCTCTCCACCAGGGGTCCTTTAGGGTCCTAAAGCCGACTGTCCGCACGATTCCTGCGTCCCTCCCGTTGTCTTCCCCTGAGGTCAAAGTGAGCCACGCTACAGGGAAGAGGCGAAAAGGAATTATCTGTGCTCCTCTGGTCCCTTACTGCTCCTCTGCTTTGGTTCCTCCGCAATGTCACCTACCGGAGAGGCTCCTCTTTCATGTACAGACGAAGACAGCCAACCTAGTGAGAGGGTTTTTTGCTGGTGCGATGGTGATTCTCCGGGATCCTGGTTGGACTTGGAGGGAGCTGGATCAGAGACTCGCCGCTATACGATCGGACTATAAAGATACAGGGCATCCATTGGGCATTCCCACCAAGGATCTCCAGCTGTCCACTTAACAGTGATGATCCATCCTCTGTTCTACTGGCAAGGAATCCAGTCACTCTGGCAGTCCCTCTGTCACAGGTTCCCTTCTTAGTTTGGCGCCCTCTTTTTACGGTGCTCCTTCCTGCTTGGCCTGCCTCCACAGCTCCGGCCCCTCTCTTCTCAGTGGCGTTGGGCCCCTAGAAACAGACAGCCCCTGGGGTCTACTGCCTTGTAATCCCAGCCTCCAATCTGGTAGGAGTAATCTTTTCCAGGAATGGGCTATTTGAGTTTAACCCAGGGTTGCGTAGACTTAGTGTATTAGGAATGATAAAATTTAAGTTTCACTGCTTTCAATCTCATTTTATGCTGCTCTCAGATGCTGCTCTCAATTCTACAAATTGTTACAAAATACAACTTGATTATGTTAAGGTTGATATACTAGTTAACCATTACATAGTCAGGTTATATGCTGACTATATACAATTCAGCTTAATTTCATGTTTTTAAACTTAATTTGCTAATTATATCAGTGCTTTAATTTATATCTTTAGAAAGGTGGTTGGTGTTTGTTATGAATATAATATGGTGTTTTTAATAGGAGCAGAAGGAGGAAATATACGCATTGGGTATGTGTCACCGGTGGGCTCGGTGGCTCGCCACAGGTTATATTCCCACTCTATGGGTGTCATGGACACCCATGAGTGGGAATAGTCCCTGCTGGTCGGCAAGCCGACCATCTGGATTTTCAGATGCCGGGATAACGGTGTCGGTATTGTGAACGGCGGTCTCCTTAACCGTCGGTCACATAAACGTAACCTAAATATACATATATATTACAAGCTGATTTAAAGTGTTTTCTGATGGAGCTCAAGAAAGGACAAAGGCCATTGTCTGGTTATACGAGACCAAACTAGTGTTTTGAGTTGGACATATGTCAACATACCAATCCTTGCTTATTAATCCTGGGACAATTGTTCACCTTGTGTCTTAAATCTATATAATCCATGTTAAACATTGTATTTATGTGTTATTTCTAACACTTAAAATTTAGGCAACAGTGTCCTCTACTGAATTTTTTTTAATTATTTATGTATATTTCCTAATTTGACCTTTGTACCTAAGAGATTGCTTATTCAGGAGTTTCCGAGCCTATATAAAGTAGAAATTGTCAGTATTAAAATTAGCCTCATGCCTGGATGAAACACAGACTGCAGAAGTGCCAGGATGATCTGAATATAATTCAGCCTCTAGACGCAGGGGGCGGGGCTCCTGAGTTTGCCGATGTGATGACTGTATTGAACATCTGTTGAATTTTTTAGCTAAGTATACAATAAATTCATATTCATATATTCAATTTATTTGTTGAGGTACTTTTCCGGGAATCCACCCATCTAGGTCTCCTCGAACTTAATCCACCTAAAACACTCAGAAACGCCCTGGGGTAAAATAAAGGTCACTGCAACCCTGCTGTTTACTTCAGGTGTCGTATACAAGGTCAACCACACTTAGGTCGACATGGTTTCTAGGTCGACAGGGACTCTAGGTCGACATGAGTTTTTGTACTTTTTTCAGTGCGATTTTCTCCGTACAGTAACCGGGATCCCCAATTAGTGCACCATGTCCCCTCACATGGCTCGCTTCGCTTGCCATGCTTTGGTTACCGTTCCCAATTGTAGTCCAGGTGGATCGTAAAGTATGAAAAAATCCAAAAAAATTAGTTTTTTGTGTGTGAAAAACTCATGTCGACCTTTTGTCATGTCGACCTAGAGTCCCTGTCGACCTAGAGACCGGATACAGTTTACTTCGGTGAGCTGCAATGTATTCACCTGGGTCTGCCTTATGTAAACTTTAAAAAAAAAAGGGCTATTTAGAAAGGGGAGATTCACTCCCTACATGGTTGTGTGGAACTGCACCCACTGCCAGCTACAAAACTGCCTGCTGTAATGTACAGTATTTAGCAGCGTTATTAAAGCACAGTGGGCAGCGCTGCAGCTGGCTTCCTTCTGTTAGCATTGCACGCAGAGTCCAGAGCTTGAGCTCCGAAGCTCCACCTTCCAGATCACTGCAAGGTGCACAGAGTGCAATTAGGGAGAGACATTGTGACGTCTCTCCCATAGTACTGAATGAGGAGCGGGAGTCCGGAGCAGTGGCAGACCGTGTTCGTGAGACAGCGGTGGAGAGCCACCCAGTGGGGTGGGGCAGCAGGACTCACAATCGTCTATGCTCCCCACCCATCCTTCCTTACTACGCTCTACAATGACGTTCACTCACTGCTCCCTACACCCATCCTCTATGCTTCCTACCCACCCTCAGTGCTCTCTGCTACTACCCTCCCTTACTGCACTCTACACTGACTATCCCTCACTGTTCTCTACACTTACCCCCACTCAAAGCTCCCTCACGAATTACAAGTTACACAATACTCACAAATGAAAACCATTACAGTGCTGATAAATCAGTCTTAAGCAGTGGAATAAACAATAATTTATTGTGCTTCAATGTAATAGTTGAATTCTTATGCCCCCCTCCCTGATCTAGCAGCAATAATACTGTGTGGCATACTGTAAGGGGTACTACTACATTGCATACTGTGTAGCAGGTGTACTACTGTTTGGCATACTGTGTATAAGGGCAGGGGAGGATTTAAGTGTGAGGCACCCCTAGGAACAACAGTAACAGCCACCCTGCCCACTCCAAATGTTATTTATTTTATTGACTGCCAATAAGTCCCCATTTGATGATAGCCAATTTAATATCTACTGTAGAAAAGCGAAAATTTGTCCTTCTGTCTTTCTATACAAATCCAGAGTTTACAAGCGAAGATCGTGAAATTTTACATACAAACGTATTAAAACACGGCGGAGGCAACTAAAACAATTAGAAATCCCTAGCACCCCTTGGGGGGAAGATAGCAGCACAGAGTATAACAGGAGACAGCATAACTCCGGAATTGCTGGAGCAATGTACTCAAAAATTGGTACAATCTGGGAACACACACTGTGGGGAGAATACACCCCTAGGGGTGGGACAGCAGCACAGAGTATTTCAGGAGACAGCATATCTCCCAAATGCCTGCACCAATTTACAACAAACTTGGTACACATATGACTTACAAGCTGGGAACAAACACTGTGGGGGTAAGACACCCCTAGGGGTGAGGCAGCAGCACAGAGTATTTCAGCAGACAGCATAACTCTGGAATGCCTGGAGCAATTTACAACAAACTTGCTACACATATGACTTACACTCTGGGAACAAGCACTGTGGGGGTAACACACCACTAGCACCCCTAGGGGTAGGCCAGCAGCTCACACTATATATCAGGACATGCATGATATGTCAGTGATGACAGGGCTGCATGTGACAGGGCCAGTGACATGATGTGAGGAGGGGAATGCAGGTAGCACAAACCCACACAGTGAGAGTTATATAGTGGAAGTAGCACGGTCCCCTAGCAGCACAGAGTATATCAGGAGATACATAATGTGCTGCGCTATATAAGAAACTGTAAAAAAATCAATAATTTCACTGGGGCACTGACATGATTTGAGGAGGGGAATGGAGGCAGCAGGGAGACACAGACTGAGGAGTTGTATAGAGGGTAGAGCAGGGTCCCTTGGGGGACCAAAAAGGGGTCCGGCTACTACACAAAATGTGTCAGGGAAGCAAGATATGCCTATATACTAGATCTCCAACCAACTTAAATTTATGAACTCTCATTCTAATTTACCATCCTTATCCCGTAGCAAAGCACGGGTATTCAGTTATCTACAATGTTATTTATACTGTGTGTTTAATATTTACATTTATTTTTGGAAACAGACATTTTTAAAATCCCGGGCAACGCCGGGTACTCCAGCTAGTAATAATAATAAAAGACACTATGAGATTTTTTATTTTTGTATACATATTTACTAAGTGGGACAGATTACAGATTTCCACGTCATTCAAGATGGCATATGGTACAGTACAGTGGAAATATTTTGCAGTTACTGCTACATTTTAGGCTGACAGTACCAACACAAGCATCCAAGTGCAGCCCCTTGGCACATGCCAAATTTGTCACTGTATAAGGGTACTATTGTGTCATAACGTGTATACGGGGTACTACTTTGGTGTAACATTTATAAGGTGTACCAATGTATGGTGTACTGTGTATGTTATTCCGAATATTGGGGGGGGGGCAGGACTGCCTGCTGTGATGTAAATTAGCAGCGTTGTATCTGGCAGAGAAGGAGCCAGGCGCAATGCTGCTATTATACTTAACAAATGGGCAGCAATGCAGCTGTCAGCAGCGGTGGTCAATCAGGGTGGATGCGGATGGTGCACCCACAGGACAAATGTGCTGTGTGCTAGGCACCATCTGCACACCCCTAGTTACAGCACTGTAAGAAGGCAATCCTGTGAAAATACCCTCTCTCACCAGAAAAAAATCACCCCAAAAAGGCCAAACATTTACTCTCAATGTAAAAGATAAGTTCAGTATTCAAAAAAACTCAAACAAACAATAATTGTTTGCATACATAAATTAAATCAGTAGGCCATAACCAGTACAGGAGAGATATTATAGAAACCTTCCTCCACCTTATTAAGGTGTGAGCTCGAGGAAGGATCTTGGACTTTTAACTGATAAACCCTGAGGACTTCTTCAGGGGTAGGTATCAAGGTATATCTAAAAAAGTAGGTACAGGATCGTTTCTGTCTATTACAACTTTGTCTGAAAAAATTGATTTTTATCTCCAAGATTATAGATGGAATGAAGCCTCCATGGACTCTATATTGGCAGGGTATAACTAAAAAGAACAGACAGAGAGGAGGGGGGTGCAAATCCCCACCCCTAAATTCCCTTCCGCACACTGAAAATTACCTGTAACCATCCCTGAACCTATCTGGTAATAAAATTCAGAGAATTAGTCACAAATGTTTGCAAACACATGTTTAGCTGCTGGCCATGTCATGGCTTCTCTGATACAGCAGTCCTAACCTACATAATAGCAGTGCCCACATAGGGCCATGTAATTTGTCACAGTAGGCCTCATGATAAAGGCTATTACTAAAACACTTCCAGACAGAGAGCTAACTTACCCAGGAGCCACCCCCAGGATCTCCCATTGGCACTACAAGGAACAGCATGCCTTCCAAATGCTGCTCCCATTCAATGCCTCTTGCACACAAGCAGACAAACAATTTGGCAGTTGCTCAATCATACCTGGAGATAATTATTTATCAGGTGCTGGAAGGGGGAGGGGTCACAGACAAACAACAGACAGAGAGGAGGGGGGTGCAAATCCCCACCCCTAAATTCCCTTCCGCACACTGAAAATTACCTGTAACCATCCCTGAACCTATCTGGTAATAAAATTCAGAGAATTAGTCACAAATGTTTGCAAACACATGTTTAGCTGCTGGCTACGTCACGGCTTCTCTGATACAGCAGTCCTAACCTACATAATAGCAGTGCCCACATAGGGCCATGTAATTTGTCACAGTAGGCCTCTAAAAAGATAAATACAGTATAGTTTCTATCCAAAATAGTTTGTCTAACTAATGGGTTTCTATCCCCAAATTTATAGATTGAATGAGGTCTCCTTGGACTCCATATAGCCAAGGTGTATTGTGGATGTAAATAAGATTTATCCTATAACAGCTTTATCCGCAAGTAAAAATGGAGTACAACCCACAATGGACCTTGTATAACTTTTCATGAATGAATGTAGCCGAGCAGTTCACTGGCCTCAAGCTCCAAAGTCTGTCTGTCTGTCTCTCACTCTCTCTATATATATTATTTATTTATTATTATTTATTATCAGTTATTTATATAACTGATACACATATTCCGCAGCGCATTACAGAGAATATTTGGCCATTCACATCAGTCCCTGCCCCAGTGGAGCTTACAATCTATATTCCCTATCACATGTACACGCACACACATTCATGCTAGGGTTAATTTTGTGGGAAGCCAATTAACCTACCAGTATATTTTTGGAATGTGGGAGGAAATCGGAGTACCCGGAGGAAACCCACGCAAGTACGGGGAGAATATACAAACTCCCCACAGTTAGTGCCATGGTGGGAATCGAACCCATGACCTCAGTGCTGTGAGGCAGTAATGCTAACCATTACACCATCCGTACTGTATACACACACACAAAGTCCAAAACCCAGCACTCTTGTAAACCTTATGTTTGCTTTGACGGGTGCCCTCCGATGTGAGCCACTGCGGGCAAACAGCATATAGAAATCCTCTGCGGCGGCACTCTGTCCAGTAGTAAAAAGACTCAAGACATAGCTTAATTCAGCAACGTTTCAGCTCCTTTATTAAGCCTTTGTCAAGCCACCATACATAAAACTCAGTGAAAACCACACTATTTAAATAACTCTCTCTATCAGGTGTGTCCACCTGGCCAGACTTCCTTCCGGTTCCAGGGTGCACCTGCATCAAAGAACTTAACCCCTGCATAAACTGCAGTCTATACAAAAGACACCTACAAGGAATACAAACAAACTACACACAGATACACAGACAATAAAATTATATCAAGAAATGGAGTTTGCAGATAATTATGTCAAATTCCACCACAATGAATTTAAGGTCCTCACTGGATGTAAAACATATTGTAGCAGTTTTATGTAACAGTTTTTTTTATAGTTTTTTTGTGTTGCAATAAACTCAGTAACTTCTCGTATCTCTAACATTGCCACATGATAACACCAGACCAAAAGGCCTTTTTTCAACATCCTTTTCTTCAACATATACCACGTTAGAAATACCATAACATGTATTGGTCATCACAAAAAACATTGCATATTCAATGACTCATTAAGGCCTTTAGGGGCCAAGGCGTCGAGTTTAATTATCCACTGAGATTCTAATCTCAAAAGTAACTGGCCTCTGCCGCTCATTTTACCCAACGGTGAAATAAGCGATCTCACTAGATTTGGCATGACAAATCTAGAGCCAGCGATAGCGACGCGCATCGCTGTCCCCGGCACCCTACACATGGAGAGATCCGTGCTTAATTTCCAAGCAATCTAGTCATATTGTTTAGAATTTAAGCACGGATCCCTCCGTGTGTACCCCCATTTAAGGTTTTGCCCCTACGATAACACGGACGTATTGTGTAGTGCTTTCAATTCTTTGTCAGAAGAAATCACCGCCCACAATTTCTTGGACTGTGTGTTAATACTTGTGCTCATGTGGTTGTATTTATTTACCCAGAAGTGACTCTTGGCTTTCTTCTTATCAGTTTTAAAGCTGAGCAATTGGTCTGGTGGAATAGCTAGTGCTTTGTTTTTACTCTGCTCCAATGTTTCAATAGAATAGCCTCTGGCTACAAATTTTATATTCATCTGATCTATTTGACGAATGCCTTCTGCACTTTCGGTAGATAACCATAAGGCGCGTACGAATTGAGAATAGGGTAGTACATTTTTCAAGCCTGGGGGGTGTGCACTAGTAGCTAACAGGAGATTATTCCTGTCAGTCTGTTTACTAAAAAAAGAGGTCAACAATCTCCCCTCGTGTTTAGTGATTGTCACATCTAAAAAGTTTACGCTAGTCTTATCTGTTGTACAAGTAAATTTGACCGGGCTATCGATTAATTGTACAAACTCACTCTCATCACCTCCCCATATAATGAGGAGGTCATCGATGTAGCGATAAAATGCCAAAACTTTTTTGGCAATTTCTCTATTGCTGAAAAATACATCCTGTTCACGTACAATGGGGCCACATTTGACCCCATCGCACACCCAGAGGTGTGTAAGTACCAACCTCCGTCTTACAAAAAGTAGTTCCTTGTTAGTATTAGTTCTAACAGCGACATAAAGAATTCCAGACGTGGACTTTCATATAAATAATTGTTAGTGAGCAGTCTGGTAGCCTGCATCCCCCCAGAGTATGTGGTATGCAGGTATACAGACTGCAAACATCACCTGAACACAAAATGCATTCCCTAGGTTACACTGCCAGAGATGCTAATGAAATTTTGGAATAAAATAAAACAGTGGTCTTTTAGTAATTTCCACTAATATCAGCAGCAGTTAAGAAAGCTTTAATAGTGGAATTTCCTAAAAGACCACTGTTTTATTTAATTCCTAAAATTCACAAGGACCTGGTTCTTCCGCCAGGGCGTCCCATCATCGTGGCGAGAGGGTCTATTTACCAAACTATATCTACATATCTTGATGCCTTCATGCAGCCATGTGTGCAGGCATGACCTACTTATTTGAAAGACACTAGTAGCCTTTTAAAATCATTAGCGTCTCTGCCAGAGTTACCTGGGGAATGCATTTTGTGTGTATATATATATATATATATTTATATATATGTATACATACATATACATACATACATACATACATGCACACACACAAACACATACATACATGTATACAGGGCTCCCAAGCAAGTGTCTTGCCTAGGGCCTCATGTAATTTTAATCAGGCTCTAAACATTCAGGTCGAATTCTAGTTGCCACCCTTAAAAAACAAAAACTTTTGATATTAACACAATCTGAGACACTATAAAATGGCTTGATTCAGTGGAATACATTAAGAACCTCCCTGCTTTAAATAAACTGTGCCACTCGTAGCCTTACAAGTAGAAGGAAAACCAAAGCAGGTTTTACTGTATACTGTCCATTGCCATGGGAGCGTGCACTAATTACCATTGCATAGATGGGAGAGTTGTCTGCATGTCATCTCCAAACACCCTATAACAACACACAAGCTGTCACACTGCAGGCCACACCACATTTGTCATCTAGATACACAGTTTCCTTTTTTTCTTGCACACAAAAGATATGTAATTCAATGCTCAATTTACCCTTGTCTCACAGGAGATTTTTTTCCCTGCTAATTGATAGAAATTAAGCCATTAATCAAGCCACTAGCCATCATTCAAACCAGAGAAGATGAATACAAACTTTCATAATAACCACCTTCCCCATTTTAGTGTTCATTAGCATTAATTTTTAATGCAATTATGCTATTCTTTTACGCTGAGCTCATAAATTACTGCTCTTTCGTTGCTGGCTGGCCTTGTAAAAATCCAAAGTAATGCTTGGGGCGGCGATCTTAAAGGCAATTACTGGGCCTCCTCTCTCCTGCTTCTGTATCCCCAATAACCTTTCTTCCGAGCACGGCGTGACAGTCATGCCACATATTTTAACATACTTGTTACACGTCAGAAATGTTATTAAGATGTGAGAATGCTTTTTTACATCCTCATTGTAAATTTATCCTGAGTGCAGCGTCTGTTACGCTGAATGTCTGGTTGAGAGTTGATTATGATTTAGAACAATTACAGCTACAAATACTCGCACATATTAATTATGTAGCCATGTTAGACAGGAATATGACTGCCAACAGCCATTCAGGTCCCATGTGTACATAAGATGGGCAAGACAAGACTTGCATAAACAGGTAAATAAAATATATATTTACTTATGCATGATGCCTGTAACTTTATCTCAAAGGGACCCTGAATCACTCTGAAAAAGTGCTTGTATCTTTCATGATAGTGCGTCTCCCAATTCTGCTGGTGTGAAAGCCGTGAATAGAGCAAGAACAGTCATATGGAGACGCAACACTGCAGTTCTGCCCTAGGCCTGAGATGGCTGGTGTGCTCTCCATGTGGTGAGTGCATCCAACTACAACAGGGTTAGTAATTATATGGGATCTGGTCTGGATCCCGGCAGTCAAAATCCCAACGCCAGAATTCCGACACCGCTCGGAATGCCGCGCCGGCATCCCGCATGGGATCACAATCCCGACAGCCGGTATCCAGAACAATTGACTGCCAGTTCGCTGGAGAGGTGAGCTGCCAGGGGGAGGTTAGGTATAGGCTGCGGGGTGTGGGGGGTGGGTTAGGCTGCAGGTACAGAGGATGTGGGGAGCATTGGAGGAAGGTAAGGAAACTTACCTTGCCCCTGTTGGGATTTTCACTATTTGGGATGCCGCAGTCGGTATTCTGACCGCCAGCATTTCAATCCCAACCCAGGAACTATTCACTGGCATTCCTCTTGTACTATCAGTGTATTTTCCTGCTCCCAAATCTCTTTTGCAATAGCCCAGGAAATAAAGGGTACTGAGTAACAACAGTCTGGGCATCACTGAATATTTGTCCTGAATGAGGTCCTCCATAGCACAGAGTACCAACATAAATCATGAGTCATAGCCATATAGAGAAGATTAATATACTTTAGCATGCTGGTCCTGTTGCAAGATCTGGAGCGGTTTACAGAGCCCCAAGGGGACTGTTACATATATATTAAGCTCACTTGATTCTATTAGCCTGTCACAAATGTATTTTGGCAGTTACATGCAGTATTCTAAAGCTTTCACCCTATACACTAGGAGAACAACACAGACATATTTGTAGGCAGATGTCATGATCACCTAGTAATTAATACATATTATGCTGGGATCCTATCATTCTACTTTACACTGTTTACAAAACATTGCTTATTCATTTTAATAATGTTAAAGGATATGCCCATCAAAAAACATTGACATTGAAGTTGAACCATACTTGCCTACTTTTGAAAAAGCATTTCAGGGAGATTGTGAAAGTAACACCTTGTATAAGCGCTGACGTATACTACATCTGAGAGGCGTCATGAAAATTACTTACATCCAAATATAAATGAGCCCCAACGTTAGTAAGATTTCTTGTTGAAGAATAGACACTGATATATTTCAGGATTTGTTCACGTATTGTGTTTTACAAGAGGTTCCATATACTGCAAAGTGGCTACGAGAAAACTTATTTAAAATGCATGTTGCTATAGGGATCACTTTGCCTTATAACAAAGGCAGGGAAATGGCACTGATGAGCCCATTTGAATGTATGTATCTCCGATTTCCAAGAATGTAAC
Organism: Pseudophryne corroboree; assembly: GCF_028390025.1. Classification (NCBI taxonomy): domain Eukaryota; kingdom Metazoa; phylum Chordata; class Amphibia; order Anura; family Myobatrachidae; genus Pseudophryne; species Pseudophryne corroboree. Next base: position 274,785,577 of record NC_086447.1, on the reverse strand, counting down.
AGCTGCATAATGGGGATAAGGTGCAATGAGGGAGATTTCTGGACAATTCAGGGAGTCAGGGAGATTGCTTCTATTTCAAGGAGTCTCCTGCAGAATGCGGGAGGGTAGGAAACTATGAGTTGAACCCCCCCCTCAATAAATTATCAGAACTCCAGGGGACTTCATATCACTCAAAGTCCCTATATGTTTTCATGGACACATGTTGAATACTAAATGTAAGAGTTAAACCTACAGTGCTCATTAATAGGGAATACGGACTTTACAGACAGCATAGGTAAAATATTAAAACGTGTGAGCCACCACCGTCTCCCCATCCCAGTGGCTAGAGGAGGTGTCTCCCTGGTACTAGCCATCATGTCACTGCGGACACCACTGGTTGGCTGTGAGCAGGGGAATACAGCAAAAAGAAATTCAATTCATTCTACTATATTTATAATTTGGGGATATGAATAAAAATGGTTGGATATCCATTTTAGTCCATCACTTCTTTCACACTATTAAATGCAGCTATTCGTATCATTATTATATACAATGACACTTATGTCTTGAGCACAGAGGTTGTGCTGTGCATTGACTGCTGGAGGTTAATATCCACACACTTCCTATAGTGCACGGTGATAAAACCATTTTTCATAGAGTAGATAAGCAGCAGAAGATGGGGGTGAGCTGTCATGTACAATGTGTAGATTAGATCAGATCATGATCTTGTAGCACACAGAGCAAGTGCAAATGCCCTGCCATACATTACTAACCATCCCTGACATGTTAAATGGATTTTCATTGATTATAAGCTTCCATAGCAGAAAGAAATACTGCAGCATTTCAAGAATACTCCATTCATATATTCCCTCTGTGATGGCTGGAAAACAAAATTGGAAACTAATTTATAGTAGCAATCTGTTATTATGACCTCATTATTGTCAGAGCTGATGGTTTCCGGCACCTATCAACAATGATCTTCTGTCTTCGGACTTTTAATTAGTGTTTTCCAAAACAGCACTTGAAATTTAAGCTTTAAAGTGAAACCTAATGAGGTCAGCAAAATGAGTTGCTGCGCTGTGAGGGAGGGGACAGATTTTTTTGTAGGAAGTGTGTGTGGCATTCTATTGGCCCTGTCCCCCTTGCGTAATCCTGCGGTTCCTCTAATAGTGCAGCAGGGTCATTGGAGAAGGGGGGTGATCTACTTTCCTAGGAATCTCCAGAACATCCCGATAACTTGGCACTGATAAGTTTCCATTTAGAGAGATATGAGCAGTTTTCACAGCTATGAGAACATAACGAATCCTATATAATAAAAGCCAACTCTGTTTGTCATCTCTGTTAGCGGACACAGCTCAAAGTAAAACTGCAGGGAAATGATACAGCCTTCTAACCTGCTGCTAGTAATAGTAACAATACTGATCTGACTGTTTCACACTTGCTGCACATGGAGAGAGGGGGCTGGGGAGAGAGAGTGGGGGGTAGGCGGGGTGGAGAGTGGGGTAGGGGCAGATAGGGACTGAGGTAGAAAGAAAGAGGGCAGGAGGCTTGGGGCAGATAGGGACTAGGGAAAGAAGGGGGTAGGGGCAGATAGGACATGGGGGAGAGAGGGGGGGTTGGGTTAGATAGGGACTGGGGAGAGAGTGGAGTGGTAGGGGCAGATAGGGACAGTGGAGAGAAAGATGCAGATTTTTTTAAATATAGGTCACCTGTGTGTGTGACGGAAATACACACTCCCTATGTACACTGCACCCCCCACCATATACTGCCACTATATACACTGCACCCCCATCCTCTTCCATATTCTGCATCCACCCACTATTTACTGCCCTATATAGACACTGCACCCCCATACCCCACCATATAGTGCCCCTGTATACATGGCATCCCCTCCTCCATATATTGCTCCTGCCATAAACCGCATACTCTGCACCCCCTTCTCCATATACTATGCTGCAACCCCAGGTTACTTGCTATCCCTCGACTCAGAAACAAGTAGCAGTGGTATCCAGGAAACGAATGCAGGAACCACCAGATGGTCCCGCAGTGCTCAGAGCGGAGTAATCAGGGACACTTGTGGCTGCTTACTGGCGGGGGGAGAAGGTGAATCAGTCTGGCAAAAAGAGTTGAGACCCTGTGTCGGATGAGCAGTGCGGTGACTGGGAGGAGTAGGGGGTCTGTGCTGGGGCTGCAGATTATGCGGGTGAGGAGGCAGATAATCTCCTCAACTATATATACTGCGTGCCAGTGGAGGGGCGGGGTCATGTGCTTGTCTCTCCCACACCCCAGACAGGACATGCCCAGACCCCTCCGGCCAGCTGCTGGTGGATACTGGTGTAATCTCCCCCCAGACTAGCCGGGAGCTGTGCGGGCACTGGTGAGCTTACACATGCCAGTACTGGTGTATACAGTGCAGCATCATTATACTCTGCTCACTACAGATATACAGCATCTATATTTATAAAACACACACTCAGCATGACAGAGCCCCTACTCCCAGCAGAAGGACTTCCTTAAACCTGGCAGCTCCTGTGTGAGTAGCGCCCACCCTCCTGATATAATCCTGCCCTGGGGTCCGTCATTTTGTCCGGCTTTTAACTAGTCTGTACATCTAATTATGGGCCATTCCAAAGTAACGGATGTAACTCTCAGATACAATGTTTGTGATAAACATCTTGATTGCTTCAAATTTAAAATGCACATAAAGAAGCAAATTTTACCACAATTGTATCTACCACTGGTGAATAAAAATATGAAGTGTGAACTAGCCTCACTATTGTTGTCTGCAGTAAATAAATACATTGTTTAAATGTAACGGATGTAACATGGAAAGGACACGGTAATTTCTGACATAAAATACATGCCTGATTTCTCTGAAACTACAACAGATATTTATTCCATACTTTTTTACAATAAAGCATAAACCACAGATTGTTTTAGTACAATTTTCAGAAAAGTCATTCTTATTATCTTGACAATATTTAATGGAATGTATGTGTAACGGTTGTAACCATCAAATACATTAATCAGGAAATGAAAAAAGGTCCCTTGCATTAACTGGTACAGGGTCATTTTCCTTTCAGATGTGTCAAAGTCGAAAAATATTGCAGTACACACATCACGTACAAACTACGCACAGATGGCCTCCGTGCGCGTACTTGCTCTGCTGTGCGTGCGCATATTCGCAATTTGTGTATGGTCGCTCCCACGGTCCTGCATATTAGCGCGTGGTATGAGTATTTACGGTACAGTTTGTGAACGCATGGAAGGCTATCAAAACATATTACATATTTAATCCAAATAGTGCACAATGTACACATAGTTTCCCTGCACCACATCAGAAAGTAACAGCAGTTTAAATGGTATCAGAACAAAGGGATTCACCTTTACAGGATAGGAGGGGACAGGACAAGGTTATAAGGTGGTGTTTGGTATCCAGCTGAAGGGTATTTTAAGGGTAACATACCGGTGTTGGTTTGAGAAAGATCGCATGTTCCTGCGGATAGTTATGTGCAGGAGCAGAATATAGATATAAACTGTATTTACTGTACATTATGTATGCGGCAGGAATCCAGAGGAGACCACCCACAAGAGCAGTTGGAAAAGACATCGCCTACCTATTCAAACCGACCTATGACCTCTCCTGTACTGTAAATGACCATCCCTGTGTCCAATGGACAAAGAGATTACAGTATCCATTGTGTTATGTTTTGGATGAATTGTATAAAGAGAGCCTGCAGCAGGCCTGGTCAGACACAAGACTCACAACGTTATCTATCAGATGACGGAGGACCAGACTGGGTAGCGCGACGAATCCACTCACGTATGTAACATTGACTGTAGCCATTATTCTGTTGTATTGTATTGTTTATATTGTAACCCCCTTTCAGCAATAATACACTGTGGTGTCAGAACCCAGTGGTTTAGCCACAGACTGGTGTCGTGTCTTTCTTTCCCTGCTAAGGTTTAAAGTGTAATAGCATCACACTGCATTGCTGCATAAGGTTTAAAGTGTAATAGCATCACACTGCATTGCTGCTTAAGGTTTAAAGTGTAATAACATCACACTGCATTGCTGCATAAGTTTTAAAGTGTATTAGTAACGCATCACATTGCTGTATAAGGTTTAAAGTGTGTTCATTGGGTGTCTACGCGCTGTGTGTACTTTGTACCGTCAGCGCGGCGTTTGTACGCTAAGTCCGTACACAGCACGGGACTTTGTACGCTAATAGCGTACAAAGTACGTAGAGTGTGTATTAAGTACAGCGGCCGCAGCGGCTCCATGGTAAAGTGTATTTAAGGTGTGTTTAAGGTATAGCTTTCATTCCTGCATATAAAACGGCATTGTCAGATGGGTACCATATTATAAACTACAATAATCCAAGTTTCTTACCTTTGTTTTCAGAAAACAGCAATAGATAATCAGTGGTCAAAATCAGTGTCTGCCTGATGCCTGGTAGGCATTACTGAAATAAGACAAAATGGCAGCATGTCATGTGACATACTGTTACCAACCCATTTTTTTAACTACTTTAGATTATAACTGATGCACTGGGAAATTCATTTTTTGAATAGTTCAACTTTTTTTTTCCATGACCCATGTCCACTTTTGGTTGGAATTGCCCTCATACTAATTGCTCATGTGACAGGTTTAGGAGAAACAATGTTACATGAAGCATTTTTTTTCCCGCTTCAGTGGTTTCTCCGCTAGCCAACTCTTGATTATGCTTTGTAAGGCCTTGTACATGCAGGCATTAATTCCAAACATTTAACAAGCATTCTATGAGTGATATTCAATTGTTATTGCACCTTCCGCACAAACAGGACTTTTAGCACCGCATCCATTAGTTTGGTCGGGTTTAGCCGTGTAAAGCGGGCACGATATGCAGGATAAAAGAGTTCAATTAAATATAGCCCGCAATCTCCTGTCACTTTACAGATGGGGATTGGCAGAGATATAACAAATGAATATCGCCCTAAAGGTCTATTAACCACAGTTTGCTGCATGTAGCTTATAAAGAGCTGTGAGCGAGCATACAGAAATCTGAGGTAGGGGGGTAATTCAGATCTGATCGTAGATGTGCTAAATTTACCACATCTACGATCAGTTTCTCAGACATGGGGAGCGACGCCCAGCACAGGACTAGTCCGCCCCGAATGTCTGGCCTCAACCCCCGCAAGGGTGCAATATAGTAAAATATATATATATGTATTGCTATACTGCATACTACACATCCTCCCACTTGCTCAGCCACACCTAGCGCTTCTTAGGGATGGAGAGCGTTGCCAGGGCCTTGCACTTGCTGGAGCATATGGCAGGCAGAGCCGGATTAAGGCCCCGGGAGGCCTGGGGTACTAAATTGCAGGGGGCCCCCATGGACTAAAAAAGTAATAAAAAAAAAAAAATATATATATATATTTTTTATTTTATTTTTTTTATTAGTTTTTTAGTCCACTGAAGGAGGAGGAATTTATATATATATATATATATATATATATATATAAAAATAATTTATCTAAGAATCCCTCCTCCTTCAGTTCAGCGTGCGGCGCGCCAATGACTGAGCCGCAGGCTTGCTGAGCCGGACAGCAATTGGACAGCTGAGCCGTCGCTCAGCTGCCCTGACTACAGCTGTTAGAGCACTCTTCTTAGAGCTGTAGTCAGCGCAGCTGAGCGACGGCTCAGTTGTCCAATTGCTGTCCGGCTCAGCAAGCCTGCGGCTCCGTCATTAGTGCGCCGCACGCAGGGCCGTTTCTAGACAATTTGGCTCCCAGTGCGAGATTTCAAAATGCGCCCCCCCCTTGCTATAAAAAAAATTTGCGTGCCCCCCCCCCATATAGCCAGAAAAAGAAAAAGCATGCGCGCGCGCTCCCGACAAGGGTGTGTGGCCTGATTAAAATGGGCATGGTCTCATTAAAGTGGGCGTGGCCTCGTCTGATATCATCACACCCACCACAGGGGGAAAAAATAAAAATAAAAAAAGTCCCCTTTTTACACATTACACCAGGCAAGTGTCCCCATATTACACAGTACGCAGGCAGGTGTTCCCATTTTACACAGTACGGTAGGCAGATATCCCCATTTTACACAGTACGCAGGCAGGTGTCCCCATTTTACACAGTACGCAGGCAGGTGTCCCCATCTTACACAGTACGCAGGCAGGTGTCCCCATTTTACACAGTGCGGAAGGTGCCCCCATTTTACACAGTGCGGCAGGTATCCCCATTTTACACAGTGCGGCAGGTCCCCCCATTTTACACAGTGCGGCAGGTCCCCCCATTTTACACAGTGCGGCAGGTGCCCCCATTTTACACAGTGCGGAAGGTGCCCCCATTTTACACAGTGCGGCAGGTATCCCCATTTTACACAGTGCGGAAGGTATCCCCATTTTACACAGTGCGGAAGGTATCCCCATTTTACACAGTGCGGCAGGTCCCCCCATTTTACACAGTGCGGCAGGTGCCCCCATTTTACACAGTGCGGCAGGTGCCCCCATTTTACACAGTGCGGAAGGTGCCCCCATTTTACACAGTGCGGCAGGTATCCCCATTTTACACAGTGCGGAAGGTATCCCCATTTTACACAGTGCGGCAGGTCCCCCCATTTTACACAGTGCGGCAGGTGCCCCCATTTTACACAGTGCGGCAGGTGCCCCCATTTTACACAGTGCGGCAGGTATCCCCATTTTACACAGTGCAGCAGGTATCCCCATTTTACACAGTGCGGAAGGTATCCCCATTTTACACAATGCGGCAGGTGCCCCCATATTACACAGTGCGGCAGGTATCCTCATTTTACATAGTGCGGCAGGCAGGTGTCAAGTGGGGGGGAGGAAGGGAGGAAGAGAGAGAGAGAAAGAGAGAAAAGAAAAAAAAATACTTACATCTTCCCTCTCTTCGGGTCCCGCCGACTCACGTCCCTCGCGCCGGCCGCCTCCTCCTTCGATGCTTATCTCCTCTCCTCCCTCTCTCTCCCCCCGAGCGCTCCTGCTCGGGGGGCGGGGCTTCGCAAAATGACGCATTTGCGTCGTGACGTCGCGACGCAAACGCGTCATTCCGCGAAGCCCCGCCCCCCGAGCAGGAGTGCTCGGGGGTAGAGAGAGGGAGGAGATAAGTAGTCACAAAGTGCCGCGGCGGGCGCCCCGTGCTCGCCCGCCGCTAAACGGCACTGGCCGCACGCTGTACTGAAGGAGGAGGAGGGACAGAGCAGCGGGGAGCCGGGGCTCGTGAGCGCTGCACCGCAGATCGGATTGAAGAAAGATCCGATCTGTGGTGTGGCAGGGGGCCCTTTTGGAAAGGGGGGCCCGGGGTACGTATCCCCGGGACCCCCCCCTTAATCCGGCTCTGATGGCAGGCTTCAGATGCCCGGAGATGATCCTCAGCCCGTGCTGGGAGTAAGAGGACACATGGCTGTCACGGCTGCCACCATGTTTCCTTTTTGCGAGGAGGCAGAAAGAGTGCTGCCTGGGGAGGGAGGGGTTGCAGCGTAGGCACTGATGCATCCCAGAATGCAGTGTGGGGCCATTGCTGGGCAACCCCTGTATGCAGTCTCCCTTCCTTACTGCTGCCCACTGCCGAACATGGGGGGGGGGGCAGATACACTGATAATTGCTGTGCGCCGACTTTAATAGTGTCGCCGGTGTCCAGTTCACGGGATAGTTTGTGGGGGACCCTAATGTGGGGCCCTGATGCAAGCTCTTCATTAATGAGTTCATAATTTGCTCATTAGGAGGCATTGTTCTCTCTATGCATGCTGCCAGGATACTTTTTTGGTGGTTGATTCATTTGATCTATATGGAAAAAGAGTCTATAGTCAACAGGTCGACAGGGTCAAAAGTTGGACAGTAGAGATGGTCAACAGAGTCAAAAGATCGACATGGAAATGGATGCCACAAAAAAGGACAACACCAGTTTGTTTTTTGGGGGGTTTTTTCGGGGGGGGGGGGGGGGGGGGGATTTGTGTGTGTTATTTTGTGTTTTTAACCACACTTGACCCAATTTAGTGCACCACATCCCCTTGCATGGCTTGGTTTGCTCGCCATGGTTCGGGAAGGTGCCTCGCTCTGATACTGATGTGCTTGGCACAGGTTACTATTTCCAGTCATACAAAAAGTTTAATATTTTAAAAGTTTTAAAGTTGTGTCAACCTTTTGTACTGTCTACCTTTTACATGTCAATCTTTTGGTTGTCTTCCTTTTTGTACCTGTAGACCTTTTGAATGTTGATATATCAGCTGGATATCCTTTTTTGCCTAGACAGAGCAAACAGAATGGCAGACACTATATCCAAATATTAGGCAGTAGATATGTGTGCATAATTAAAGTTTGTTATGAAACTGTGGAGCATATTCAATTAGCCGTGGGTCTTCACGCCCACAGCTATTCAATTTTAAGCCCATTTCCTCCAATTTAAGGGGCATACGGATGGTGTAAATGGTCGACCTAGTTAAGGTCGATAGTCATTAGGTCGACCACTATTGGTCGACATTGACAAGGTCGACATGGGAAAATGGTCGACACATGAAAAGGCCAACATGGATTTTAAATTTTTTTGTGTGTCATTTTTTGTGTAACATGGCTAGAAACCCCAATTAGTGTACTGCTTTGCTTGCCAAGCTGCAGGCAGTTACCATTCCCAATCGAATGTCCACGTAGATGGTAAAGTATGAAAAAGTTATTGACCTATTGGCTATTGACCTAAGTTGATACCGCGGGGTTCTGGATGGTAGTGTCAACCTACCATCCAGATGTAGCGGAATGCCAGCAGGGGGGGGGGGGGGATGGGACGAGCGCAACAAGCCTCGCTGTGCTCACCACAGGTTATAGTCCTACTCTATGGGCGTTGTGGACACCCACGAGTTGGAATAGTCCCTGTTGGTCGTCGTGCCGACCATCGGGATTGTGAGCGGGCGGGATTAAGGGGCCGGTATTGTGACCACCGGTCACATAACTGCAACCCTATATATACACATGTATACACACACACACACACACACACACACACACACACACACACACACACACACACACACACTGTATATGTGTGTGTGTGTGTGTATATGTTTGTTGCCCAGGGGCCCCAATGGACCTGGCTTCCATTATAGGTAAATATACTTTCATTTATTAGCAGTTATTTATAGATTGCAGACATAGTATGTAGCAGAAAATATTTAACCAATCACGCAAGTTACTGCAGCTTACAATTTATATTCCCGACCACATGTGCACAGATATATACACAAAGGTTATTGTTTTGTCAGAAGCCAATTAAATTACCAGTATGTTTTTGGACTATGGGAGGAAAACTGAAGTAACAGGAGAAAACACACAGGCACTGAGAAAATGTACAAACTACACACAGATAGGGCCTTGGTGGGAATTGAACACAAGACCTCCATTCTCTGAAGGAGCAAGCTAACCATGTTAGAAAGGATATCAGACAATTTATCCTCATTTAATGGGTATAATAAAATCCCTTAAGGTGTTTTGCCTGACTTTGTTGTCTTTCAGACAGTGGGATTCAAATCATGAGTCTATTTACTGCAGAAAGAGTAAACACTATAGTTACATGGATAATTAGGTCTTGTAAAAATTAAGTACTGCTCACCAAATCAATATATTTCACAGATCAAATTATAAAGAAATATGATGGTGGGAGCCAAACTGGAAGCAGCTAATGTTTCTAGTCTTCTGTAAAACATATAGAATAACAGGCACAAACGAGCGATTATGGGAAAACAATACTGCCGGAGAGTTCAGGTGACATCATAAGAGAGAAAGCTGAAGGTCAGGCAATTTGTCAATGTCGCCCAAAGCTCTGAAGGATTTTGAATTCCCAATATCTATTTTTGTACATGAGAATGTGCCTTAAAATGATGTTATTGTGATGTGGCAATATACATTTGGCTTGTTCAATATCAGTTTTTATCAATTGACTGGTCTCTCTCATAGGGTGTTTCCATTTCTCCAGAGTATTCCTGATCTCTTGGAGGGATAAAGGGGTAATTATTTCTCAGCATTCCTGTGAATTCTGGGCACAGAGGGGCAAATTTTCTGAAAGTGAAAACTGTTAGACAGGAACGTGAGTTAAATTATGCTTTCCACAAAGGTGCCTGTATCAGATATGATTCTATTGTTAACTGCATGTAATAAAATATAAGAAATGTGCATTATTCTCTTGATATCCCATGGTTTATTAAACATTCTTTAGGTATATTATATCATTTTGCTACATCTTCAATGATTTTTAATAAATGTGTTACTGGATTGGGGTACAAAAAGGAAAAAGAAAAGTGCGGTAAACAGACATAAGACATTATTATATGGAATTGTATTTCTTTTAAAATACAGATGTGTCTACATGCACCTATCCTCAAATTGTGCCAAAAAGTCCCACTTAGGACACCATGGACTTTGCAATGTAGCCACACAAAAACACTAATCCTAAGTACCTAGTACAATATAAGCGAGCTGAGGCGCAAAATAGAAGAAAATGTAGCAAAATTAGTAAATAGTACATAATATAGTAAACAGGCAAAAGACAGCTCCAATACAAGTAGCTCACGCTATGCATTGTTATGCTTAATCTGGGACTTTATACTAATTCCTTTGCTACAAAAATACTAATCCTACATGTCTAGTACACTAATTGTAAAGTAAGTTGCAATATTGAATTCTGGGTAAAAAGGCAAGGCAGGTCTGATACGGTGACCCATGCCATGCATCGTCATGCTTTATCTTACTGATACTAATTCCTGTGCTACAAAAAATTAATACCAAGTATCTAATACACTATGGGGGTAATTCAGAGTTGACCGCAGCAGCAAATTTGTTAGCAGCTGGCCAAAACCATGTGCACTGCAGGGGAGGGGGGGCAGGAGTGGCAGATCTGGGCAGATGTGGGGAGAGATGTGTGCTGAGCGAACCGCTCAGCACACATCTCTCTCCCCCCGCTCAGCACAGCGTGATGTGTGCTGAGTGTGCGGGGATGACGCCAGGGGAGCATGCAGGCCAATCTAGCACCAGCGATAGCGATGCGCAGGGCTGCGCATCGCTATGGCTGTGGGGGGTACACACGGGGAGATCATTCTTAAAATCTAAGCAATCTAGTCAAATTGATTAGATTTTAGGCTGGGATCGCTCCGTGAGTACCCCCCTTTAGATTTGGGTGGGTTATGTTGTTTCTGTGCAGGGTAAATACTGGCTGCTTTATTTTTACACTGCAATTTAGATTTCAGTTTGAACACATTCCACCCAAATCTAACTCTGCACGTTATATCTGCCCCACTTACAGTGCACATGGTTTTGCCCAACTGCTAACAAATTTGTTGCTGCGATCAACTCTGAATTAGGCCCTATATGCAAACTAAGAGGCACAACTGAGGAAAAAGTGAACATTGTGGGAATCATGCCAGGCGTCTCGTAATTTTAATGTGGAAATATATTTTTAGAATAAATTTGGCAGGTGAAAATTAATATTTGCATGCAAATTTGATGAAAAACTCTTGCCAGGTAACGAGTTCCGATAAGAGCCTGTACTGGCGAAGAGCTGGAAGCAGTCTGATAGCATAATATTATCACTATACTTCTTGGTTCGGGGTCCCCAGTGCACACTGCACATGTGCAGTCATCAGCTGTTGCAGGTGTCACCAGGGCCAATGAAGAGGCAGCCGGATGCTCCTTGTCTGTAAAAAATGTGAATTAGTAGTGCATAGTCTACTACAGTATAATGCCATCTGGAGATGGCAAAAACCTGAAATGCTTCACATTCCAGAACTTGGTAAATCTGACAGCTTTGCAGCCGAATATCTGCTGGGATCCTTCCATAGTACACTCAAGGGATTCTTTATTTTTGTGGGTATTCCCTCAAAAATTTATGTTTTCAGGGAATATCCTGTAAATATTATTTGATAAATAGTCCCCTTATATACTTTAAACAGTAAGCTTAAAAAGCTAAACTAATTTGTTGGCTTCCAACAAAAGTGCTGATGTGAGTTTGGAGGCATGTGCTGGGGTTAGAAAAGTTTTACCACTTAGATCTTTTTCTTTTGTTGGAGGAATAAGTTATAACTGCTTGGCTTGGAGAGACAAGTTGTGGGGGAATCTAGCTTCTGGCCAGAATAAGTTTATCATGTGGTTGATTTAGAGATACATATAGAAGTCTTGCTTTGGATGGATGAATTAGACCAAAGAGATTGGAAGATAATCAAGTTAAGTATTTTGGAAGCAGTCTCAAGTGTTATATTTGTCCACATACTGCTGTTGTTGAGTAGATGCTGGGTAGGATTTTTTGGAAGTTGTAGGTGAGGCATGGATGGATTAAGGTAGGGGTGGGCAAAATACGGCCCGCTGCCTCCCACCTGCATGCAATGACAAGCGGCCCGACAGCTTAACCGCAGCCGGCACTATACGATCTCTCCCCCCCTGCTCCCTGTCAGCGCAGCTCCTCCTCCCCCTGCTACTCTCACTCACCCAGGCAGGCAAAGCTCCGACTCTGAGACAGGGGGAAGGACAGCTTGTTTTGCCGTGCGGAGAATAGAGGGCTCTCAGTAGCAGGGGTCTCTCGGGGCATGTGTCCTGGGCCCCCCTCCTTCAATGGGCCATCCCTGATTATCAGAAGGAAGAAAGAAGGAGGAAGTAGTGTCCCTGCAGGGGTCGGGGCTATCCAGCACGGAGCACAGCCCTGAGGCTCCTGCACTTTATTATGCATGGCAGGTAGGATGATGGACTTCCAAAGAAGTCAAAGTTTTCATGCAGTGACATTCTTTCATTTAAGGTATGAGGGACCATAACTTATATTAGGTCTGTGTAACTGTAAATGATAATGTGCCTGTAACTCTGTGTATGTGTCTGTATATGTATATGTCTCTGTGTAACTCTATATGTGTCTATAGCTCTGTATATGTGTCTGTAGCTCTGTATACGTGTCTGTAGCTCTATATGTGTCTGTGTAACTCTATGTATACTGTATGTCTGTAACTCTGTATATGTGTCTGTGTAACTATGTATATGTAGCTCTGTGTATGTGTTGGATCAGTATGATTCACCGCCACTTGGGATCCCGTCGGTCAAAATACCGACGCTGGGATCCCGATATCTCGAAACTGACAGGGGTGAGTAAGGGGTGTTCTCCCTTCTCCCCAACCCCCTAACCCTCCCTCCCCGCAACCTAACCCTTGGTGCCTAACCCTAACCACCCCCCATGGCTGCCTAAACCTAGGGCCCTTTCCCCAGTAGCCTAACCCTAACCCTCCGAGGGCGGTGCCCAACCCTAACCTCCCCTCCCCGCAGCCTAACCCAAACCCTCCCCCCACCCACAGTGTGTAAAAGAGAGCTCTACCTGCTGTAATGTAAAAGGGGCTCTACCTGGTGTAATGTGTGTAAGTGGCGCTACTGTGTGGCATCATTTAAATAATGGAGACTATTGTGCAGCCTAATATGAATCTGTATGATTTTTTGGCCACGCCCCTTCCACACAAGCCACATCCCCATATTTTTGGCGCATGGAGGAGGGGGGGAGCTGCTATTTTGTGTGCGGCCCTCAAATACTGACAGGAAAGTGTCAAGTGGCCCCTCAGCTGAAATAATTGCCCACCCCTGGATTAAGGGCTTAGTTTGCTTGAGTTCTTTATGTTCTAATACATAGAGAGGTACACATTAAGTTCCTTTTCTTGAAAAACGCCCTAGTGCAGCCATATTTAATTATTTATAAAGTTAGCCAATATTACTTGATCATTCACATCCTTCAACTGATAATTTTATGTGCAAAGTTAGGGATCTTCAGAGCTATGTCTCTGTTCTGCTAAAATCCCTGTCCACCAAGACCAAATAATCACATCCCAGTCTGTGAATGCAGATAGTGGTTAGTAAAAGCCACTCCTTTAGGATCCCCCTCCTTCTGGAAGAACACACTACAGCCCTGTTTCTGAGCAGAATTAGTGATTCTCCTGCTGCTTTCAAACACCCTCTTTGGGCCTCTTGCCAGGTGGATAGTGGAGCCGAATTAGTCAGTATTCAGCAATCTTCTTGCTTGCTGAATACTGACTGAATGTCCTCCAGTTTTTCTCACTAGCTTCATATTAGACACACAGATCTGCAGGGTCACATAACCAGCAATTATTATCAATCCACTGACCAATGTGCTCTTCCACCAATAAATGCTGGAGCCTCTAACTTTGATTTACTGGGCAGCAGTGATGCAGAGTCTCATATCAAGGTTAATTTTTATTCCATTTTTAGAACTGCTGGTGGAGGTGACGGCATCTCTGAGCCAATATCCTCATTGGATTCTGGTCTGCTGTGGCAATCACAGGCATTCTGTAGGTTTCAAAGATCCATTCCTCTTTGTCTTTCTTTCTTTCTTTCCTTCTTCCCCCAAACCCTACTGGGCTAATCTCCTCCTTAGTCCTCTCTCTCTAATCTCCCTTAATCAATGACTGGAGAATAGAAAAATATTTCTCAGGCTGCCTTCTAAACCAGTATTTCTCAATCTACATTACTGTAACAAATATTTTGTGGGCTCAAGGGACAAAACATATATGTACAGTAGAAACGTATCTGGAATGTAATTAGAGTTATTGGTCTCTGTGAAAAAGTAGCCATACTTTTGTGTGGAATGGTGTTCACAGGCCAAAATGACTGTGGGCCTGATTCAGGGGGTGGACGCAGTGGCAATGTTACAGTCTGCATATGCACCTGAGGTACACGCAATTTCGGTGGGTGTTTCTGGGATGTAACAAGGGGGTGGCTAGCCAGGCGCAGGTGTATTGCTGTCAGAGTCTAAAGACGTAATTGCACTGTCCCACGCATCTTCAGACAGAGATTCTGCACCTCCATAGGGTTGGTGCAATCTCCGATGGTGCGTCTTAATGCACACAGTGTCAGGTTAGCGTCGCAGCTGGTGAGGGCCTCAGTAGGACAACCATCCGTCCTGAAATTAGCATAAAGACACAGTTGCAACTGCATCCACCTCTGAATCCGGCCCTGTGTGTTTCCCATCGGACAAAGTAATAACACACTGATGTTCTGAGGTCACATTCAGTAGTGAACACAGGAATGCACAAGATTGTACCGCATATTCAAGATATAATCAGGGGGATTTGGACAGTTTTAAAATATTGACCGTGTGGAAGTAAATTCTGAAATTACCAAAAAGAATGCAGGGGGAATTCAGATTGCATCCTCATAAACAAGAGTTATGCTGCAACACCGGTCATTTCAGTATAGAGAGCTAATGAAAACACACACAGGAGAGAATCCAAGTGTTTTTATCACAGCCTTTACTAATGGGCGCCGGATGGAACAACTCAATTAGTTTAGGGCGCCCATTAGTTCTAGTGCTAGTCGCACCAAAAAGCACTGGGTTTAGCTTCGTAAATCGACTAAATCAGTGTAAATTCCTGGTTAGAGTGCCCAAACTATGGACTTTGGCTGATTTCTGCTCACAAACTCAGGAGGCTAAGCTCCTGATTGGAGCAATATTTGAACTGCTCCGTTGGGTAAATCCGCAATAAAAACAACTGAGTTCCTCCCACTGTGTTATATAACCACAACCATATACTCTTTATATTTTAAACATTATATGGCATACAGTATATAATTAACCACGTTAATCCAATTTGTGAGTTGACGTGGTCAGGATCAAAGTTTTTGGTTTTCAATTAGTGTGTAAATTTAAGCATGTTAATACACAATAGGATTTAACACTGCTTTTTTTTCTCGCAGCTCCAAAGCAGGCGCAATGTCAGGGAAAATCCATATTTTAAGGTAAAAATGTTAGGACTTGGGGGGTGATTCAGACCTGATCATAGATGTGCTAAATTTAGCACATCTACAATCCGCTTCCCTGACATGCGGGGGGACGCCCAGCACAGGGCTAGTCCGCCGTGCATGTCGGGCCCTACCCCGTTGTTCAAGTACAAAATATTTGCACAGCGGCAATGCTTTTGTACTGTAGAAGTAGCTCCCAGCCAGCGCAGTTTCTGCACGCTGGCAGGGAGCTACTCGTCGCTGCCCGGGTCACATCGGCTGCGTGTGATGTCACGCACAGCAGCGATCAGGTCTGAATTAGCCCCTTGGTTCAGAAGCCCTGGGACACTTCCCTTAATGATTAATTAGGCAATCAGAATTTTTTAATTAGCTTAGTTGGGACAATAATTACATTTCATTTTTGGAGTGAATTCAGCAAAGTGCAGAACAATGGAGGGTTAAAAGATGTGGCACAGGTAGATGCAGTGTCATATGGATGGGACAAGTGTTTTTAACATTGCAGGTTGGTTACAAGTGTATTTAACCAATTTTTAAAAGTTTTAAAAAATCAGCTGACATGCATTTTTAAGCTCGCCTAAATTTAACTGGAGGATTTACTTGCTGAGAAAAAGCTGGGAGCAGTCAGTTTTTTTTTTTTTTAACTTTTGTAAAAGTGCCTATAAATGACCCAAATATATTCTTATATCCATTTTTATGTATCCCTAATTTAATGATAGCACTTATTTTGCTGAAAAAAACAATTGTTCTATAATTTTTTTACATTAAAAAAAAAATGTATATGACCGCTATTTGACCCAACATAAGTACACCAAATAGTTTTATTATGGCCATTAATAGACTTCTATAATGGTTTCCTATATTATTTTGCCTATAATTACTTCCCCATTTTCTCCTATACTTATCTCTGATATTGCCGGTCAGAAGCGTTTTCACGATTTTGGAATAGGATAAGTGAGAAAAATGGGAGTGCGCACACCCCCGACAAGCTCTTTTCATGGCAACTTTCATGTTGTAGTTGCGAAAAGTTGACCTGCGATAAATTGACGCGTTTTTGTTGCTAATAGGATACCCCCCTTAGTGTCCTCACTACTGGAACTATGATCATGTTCTTCGGTTTTTATTTTTTTAAATAATATTTTTATTGAAGAACAACATATGGTACAAGTGTTGTAAATGGTTCTAAGACATGGGAATAGACATGGCCTGGTGATATAGCAAGAAAAAGCCATCCAGGGTTATAAAAGTAATCGAAAGAGTATTCATATTATAACATCAACACAAAGAAAAAGGCATGGAATGTTATAAGAAACCACAAAAGATATGAAAAATTCCAATTAATAAATCATAATTAAAATAAGAGAGCATCTAGTGAAGGAGCTTAAAAAGGTGGACTACCACCCTCCAGAACAGCCATATTATATCAAGTGGAAAGATGGACAAATTGTCGGATACAGTCTTTTTCAACATCTGTAAATGAAATAATATAGGGCAGCCAGATATCAAAAAATTTTGCAGCACGTGATTCAATGTCTAGGGAGAACTCAACCCAATCCATTTGGTAGATATAATTAAGTCTAGGAAGCATACATTGTAATGAGATATGATCAGTATGGATCCATTTTGAAAGAATAGTTTTCTTAGTCACTGCAGCTATTTTGGCCAATAAACAGCGAGTATCGATAGTTGGTTCTAGGGGGTGGGAGGGAGGATAATGATTCCATAGAGCCCAAGAAACATTCACGGTAAACGGTATTTCTAATGTATTATTAATACAAGACTGTACTTCAGTCCAAAATAAGGAGATTTATGGTAAGAACTTACAGTTAAATCTCTTTCTGCGAGGTACACTGGATTCCACAGGGAATTACATCCGGGGGTGTAGAGTTGGATCTTGATCCGAGGCACCAACAGGCTGAAAGCTTTGACTGTTCCCAGGATGCATAGCGCCGCCTCCTCTATATCTCGCCTCCAGGCACTGGAGCTCAGTTTTGTTAACCAGTCCAATGCAGTAGCAGGTAAGAGAGACGACAACAACAGTTAGTAGCCACAGTGAAACACATTCTCACAACAGGAGAAGGTACCAGAGGCTAATGCCATACAAACCCAAAGAAGCTAAGTGCGTCAGGGTGGGCGCCTTGTGGAATCCAGTGTACCTTGCAGAAAGAGATTTAACAACGGTAAGTTCTTACCATAAATCTCCTTTTCTGCAGCGTTTACGCAGGGAATTAAATCGGGGATGTCCTAAAGCAGTTCCTCATGGGAGGGGACGCACTGTAGCGGCAAAAGAACCTGGCGTCCAAAGGAGGCATCCTGGGAGGTGGAAGTATCGAAGGCAAAAAACCTTTTGAACGTGTTCACTGAGGACCACGTAGCCGCCTTGCACAATTGTTCAAGAGTCGCACCACGGCGGGCCGCCCAATAAGGTCCAACAGAGAGAGTAGAATGGGCTTTGATGGTAGCAGGAGCTGGAAGGCCAGCCTGTACATAAGCATGTGCAATCACCATTCTAATCCATCTGGCCAAGGTCTGCGTATTAGCAGGCCAGCCACGTTTCCGAAAACCAAAAAGAACAAGGAGAGAATCAGATCTCCTAAGCGAAGCTGTTCTCTTCACATAAATACGGAGAGCCCGTACCACATACAAAGACCTGGTTTGTCTGCCATAGAGTGGAGAGATAAAGGCCGGAGCCACAATCTCTTGGTTAAGGTGGAAAGATGACACCACCTTAGGCAGATAACCAGGGCGAGTTCTAAGAACCGCCCGGACACGGTGAAAAATCAGAAAGGACGACCGACAGGATAAGGCACCCAAGTCTGAAACCCGTCTAGCAGAAGCAATAGCCAGCAAAAACAAGACATTAAGAGTAAGCTACTTAAGGTCCACAGACTCAAGAGGTTCGAATGGAGACTTTTGAAGTGGATCCAAGACAACCGACAAATTCCAAGGAGCGACAGGAGGAACATAGGGAGGCTGAATCTGTAAAACACCTTGAGTGAAAGTATAAATGTCAGGCAGAGTCGCAATTTTTATCTGAAACCACACCGACAAGGCCGAAATATGAACCTTGAGGGAGGCCAGTCAAATGCCTAAGTCCAGGCCCTGTTGCAGAAAAGCCAAAAGTTTAGCAGTACTGAACGTATATGCATCATAATTCTTAGCCGAACACCAGGTGTAGTAAGAATTCCAGACCCTATAATAAATCCGAGTTGAAGCCGGTTTACGGGCTTTCAACATAGTTTGAATGACTGCCTCAGAGAATCCCTTGGCCCTCAGAACTGAAGCTTCAAGAGCCACAGCGTCAAAGCCAGTCGGGCCAGATCCTGCTAGACACAAGGGCCCTGAACGAGGAGGTCTGGGCATCGCGGAAGTAGAAAAGGACGCTCTATCGCGAGACCCTGCAGGTCTGAGAACCAATGCCGTCTGGGCCACGCTGGAGCCATCAGAAGTAGCATTCCTCCTTCTTGCTTGAACTTCCTTATTACCCTGGGCAGGAGTGACACTGGAGGGAACATGTATGGCAGCCGAAAGTTCCATGGAATTGCCAGGGCGTCCACGAACGCTGCTTGAGAATCCCTCGCCCTTGCTCCGAAAACCGGAACCTTGTGATTGTTTCGAGACGCCATCAGGTCTACATCTGATAGGCCCCACTTGTCCACTAGGAGTTGAAATACTTCTGGATGAAGGCTCCACTCTCCACCGTGTACGTCCTGACGACTGAGGAAGTCCGCTTCCCAGGTAAGGACCCCCGGAATGAACACTGCCGATATGGCTGGCAGATGGCGTTCCGCCCATAGAAGACTCTTTGACACTTCCATCATTGCCATGCGGCTTCGAGTGCCGCCTTGATGATTTATGTACGCCACCGTGGTGGTGTTGTCCGACTGTACTTGAACTGTTCCTGTACCAGGTGTTGTCCGACTGTACTGCCTGTTCGGTACCAGAGGCAGGGCCAGTTTCAAAGCATTTAACACTGCCCGCAACTCCAGAATGTTTATAGGGAGGAGAGATTCCTCCCTGGTCCATCGACCCTGAAGAGAGTGTTGCTCGAACACCGCGCCCCAACCCCGCAGACTGGCATCCGTCATTAGAAGGACCCAGTTGGAGATCCAGAAGGGACAACCCCTGCTCAGTTGCTGGTCCTGTAGCCACCAGGTCAGTGACAGGCAAACCTCCGGAGTGAAGGAGATCATGCGAGTCCTGATCCAGTGTGGCAGGCAATCCCATTTGGAAAGGATTAACCTCTGCAGAGAGCAGGAATGAAATTGTGCATACTCCACCATTTCGAAAGCCGACACCATGTACTTGCATCGCCGAGTGTATCGACACATGTGGGCGAGATAGGAAGCATCATATATTTTCCTAAAGTTTCAGGACTTTCTCTGGAGACAAGAACAACCGTTGGTTGTGGGTGTCCAATAATGCCCCCAGGTGCACATTGCTATGAGCAGGGACCAATTAGGATATCTTTCAGTTGATGAGCCACCCGTGGGCTTGCAGGAATTGGACCGTCAGCTCCAGATGATGGAGGAGAACCTATGGAGAGTTCGCCAGGATCAACAAGTCGTCCAGAAGCGGCAGGATCCTGATACCCTGACGGCGGAGCATAGCCGTCATGACCGCCATGACCTTGGTGAAGATTCTCTGAGCCGTGGTCAGACCAAAAGGTAAGGCCTGGAATTGAAAATGTAGGTTGACAATAGCAAACCGCAGGTATTGCTGATGCAACATGGCAATAGGAATATGCAGGTAAGCATCCTGTATGTCCGGGGATACCATATAGTCCATGGGCTCCAAAGCCAGAACAATAGAACAAAGAGTTTCCATACGGAATTTGACACTTTCACAAATTTGTTTAATGACTTGAGATTGAGAATGGGCCGGGAAGACCCATTCGGTTTCGGAACTAGGAACAGCGTTGAATAGTACCCACTGTTTCTCTGAGCCAGAGGCACAGGCACTATCACCCCTTTGTCTAGGAGGGATTGTACCAACAAATGGAGAGTTTTTGCTTTTACTGGATCCGAAGGGATGTTTGTTGAGCAAAACTGGCAAGGGGGACGTTTCTTGAAAGAGATGGCGTATCCGTGAGTGACGACTTCCTGTACCCAAGCGTCCTAAGTGGTCTGTAACCATACCTTAGCAAATCGCAGAAGTTGGCCTCCCACCCTGGGGTCCCCCCAGGAGGAGGCCCACCCCGTCATGCAGCAGGCTTGTCTGGTTTGGAAGCAGGCTGACGGGCAGCCCAAGAACGCTTATGTTTGGGCTTAGTGGATTTGGAAGTGCGAACCTGTTTCGGGTACGCCTGACCCTTTGCTTTACTTGGAGGTCGAAAGGAACGAAAGTCAGCAACAATCTTGTCGAGATCCTCCTCAAAATGGATGTTTCCCTTAAAGGGGATCACCTCCAAGGCTTTTTTTAGGATCCAGATCTACAGACCAGGACCGCAACCAGAGAATCCGATGAGCCAGAATGGACATAGTAGACGCTTTGGCTGCCAGGACACCAGCATCAGATGCCGCCTCCTGAATATAATGAGAGGCTATAGTAATATATGAAAGACACTGTTTAGCATTATCAGGAAAATCAGACAGTAGTTCCGCTTCAACTTCCTGAACCCAGGCTTCAATAGCTTTAGCAGCCCAAGAAGCCGTAATAGTGGGCCTATGCACAGCTCCTGCAAGAGTGTAAATAGACTTCAAGCAACCCTCCACACGCTTATCCGTCGGTTCCTTCAGAGAGGTGATGGTAGTGACAGGCAGAGCAGAAGACACCACCAGACGCGCAACCTGTGAGTCCACCGGCGGCAGTGCTTCCCAATTTTTACTTAACTCTGCAGCGAGGGGATAACGAGCTAGCATCTTCTTAGACAGAGAGAATTTCTTTCCTGGATACTCCCAGGATTCCTGACGTATGTCAACCAAATGGTTAGAATGGGGTAAAACTAATTTAGTAACCTTCTGACGCTTGAATTTATCCGGTTTCTTAGAAGTATCTGAAGGCTCTACTTCATCATCAATTTGAAGGATCAGCCTGATAGCCTCCAAGAGGTCAGGAACATCCACCTGTGTAATGGATTCCCCATCAGTGTCTGAAGGGTCAGTATATGCGCCATTTTCATCAGATGAAGTATCCGAAACATGTGTGGATTGTGAGGAAGTAATGGCCCACTTAGAGAACCCCTTGGTCTTAGGCGGGTGAGTGTTAGGTTATTGTTTTGCCAAAGACTGATTTAATTGCTGTAAAGGAGAGGACAAATTATCTGCCCATGGCGGATTAACTGCAGGGACAATATGTGGCTGTAATGGCACAGGAGGTCCCACAGGTGGCGCAAGTCTAGTTACTAGCGTAGTCAGTAAATTAGAAAAGGCAGCCCAAGGTGGGTCTTGGTGTGCCCCCGGTGCTGCAGACTGACTGAGGGGTATAGAACCCCCAGTACCTGAACCCTCAGCTGCTATGTTTTCCTCTGAGCAATCTGTGGCGTCAGTACTGCACGATGCAGGATCAGCCATGAATCTACCAACCTGTTTAGCAGACATTATTTGTAAGCGTAACCTTAGTGTGTAATAGTACAATAAAAGCAGACAAAATACCTGACAAAAACTACCTGTATAGTGTGACTGCGAAGCAGAGCACAAACAGAGAATCTAAGAGGTATATGGTGACTGAAACACACAGAGAAAAATACCAAAGTAGTATATCCTGTGAGACACTATATAAAGGAGAACCCTGACGCACTTATCCCACTTCAGGGTACAGAATATAGGGATAGCAATATGTGTGAGATACACGGAATATAGACCATACAGCAGCTATTGGCACACACAGTCACATGTACAATGTAGAAATTATTACAAACAATAAAACTGCAACGGACTAGCAATACTAAGTAACTACTAAGTAAAGCTTTGTATATATACAGATATAACAATGCACAGTAAAGACTGGATGTATATCACAGGGTACTTGTACTAAATAACCCTGAATTTATGCACTTTTTCTTAACTAACACTGTCTAAATGACATGTAGAATACTTAAGTGTCCTGTAAATGCACAGCGCTGACGATGCAGGCGGCTTTACAGAGGAGACATTGCCCAGCAGTCCCAGAATCAGCTCAGCTTGTGTAATGGCGCCAAAACGCTGACAGGGAGTGAGGGAGAAGAGAGTATGGGAACATTTGCAATAAATGGCGCCTGTGGCTTGGGGAGGGGCTACAGGTCAGAGCCTTATCCCCTTGCTGGACTTCACCACCGGGTACTGCGGGGCCTATTTGAAATGGATTTTAATAAATCCGACCTGTGCCCCTTGCCCTGGTGGTCTAGTGGGGTCCCTGTACGGCCACAGTGTCCACGCCAGCGCGCGCGGTCAGTCTCCTAAAGACCGCGCCGGACCGCAATTTCAGCGGGTCCCGCATGGGGGACCCTCTTAGCTCCTCCCTTGTAGACGCGGCCACGCGATCCAGGAGAGCAGCAGCGAGTCTGTGCCTGATGAGACCGGAGCCCTCCTGCTGTAAGTAGCCGGCAACCAGGGCGCGGGAGTACCACTGCAGGAGGTGAGGGAGCCGCAGCACGATATGTCAGAGTGACATATAGCACTTCTAAGTGCCTGTGCTGCGGCCCTTGAAGTTTTCTTTCTTCAAAAAGCTCTTTTCATGGTTGCTCAGTGCAGCCCTCCCTGTTAGTTGCCTGCACTGCAGGCACCAACTTACAAACTGAGCTCCAGTGCCTGCAGGCGGGGATATAGAGGAGGCGGCGCTATGCATCCTGGGAACAGTCAAAGCTTTTAGCCTGTTGGTGCCTCTGATCAAAATCCAACTCTACACCCCAATGTAATTCCCTGTGGAATCACAGCGTACCCCGCTGCAGAAAATTGGATTACATCACACGACCATAGACAGTGAAGGATATCAGCCTCCGGGAGTGAGCATTTAAAGCAACTTCAGTTATCCGATACACCAATTATGTGACGGAGTTTAGGCGTATAATATACCCTAAAAATATTGCATGTCCGTAAAGGATGCGGAAATCAGGTACTTATTCAACAAGACAGAGTGTTTAATAATTGAGTGTATTGAAAGATCAGGAAATGTAGCACACCACTTGGTCAGACCCGTCGTGACTCGGGAAAGATCTAGCTTTATCCGGATTTGGTCATAAAGCAGGGAAGTGTGCATGGGACCCCCCTTACGACTTAATATTAAAGTATCAAATAGGTTACTTCGTTCACACACTGAGAAATCAGATAACAGTTTCAAAATATAACTACGGGATTGAAAAAACTCAAATAGAGGAATGGAAACCTGGGGGTGCAATTTCTTGAGGTCGGACAAGTCAAGGACCGAGGAACAGTCCTCAGCCAAAAATTTATATATTAAACGAAGTCCCCGGAGGTGTGCCAATTAACAAAAACAACATCCGCCATCCCATCCTGAAAATCTAAATTATAAATTCAAGGCAAGAATATGGATCTAGTACAAGATAAGTGTAACTGTTTACGAGAAATACGCCAAGCCAAATAAGGGGTATATAATAAAGAATTACGCTTCACTGTTTCCGGAAAAGAAGCCATTGGCTTATGTAGCAACGCATCCAAAGTAACATCTGAGAGGAATGCCTGATCTAAAGATTTATACACATAATTATCCACGTCTCCTGTCCAGTCCAATGCATACAGCAAACTGGAGGCGGGCATAATTTTGAATACTCGGTAGGTTAATACCCCCCAATAATAACGGCTTTTGTAATTTCAACAACGACATCCGGGGACACTTGCTGGCCCATATAAATTTGGTAAGTTTCCGTTCAATAACAGTAATATTACGTTTAGTCAAAAGAAAGGGCAGCATCTGGACTGGATAGAGGAGCCTAGGAAAAGAGACCATCTTAAACAAATGAGAGCGACCAATATAGGAGAGTGGCAGATGTTTCCATCTATCAGACAGCATTTGAGAAATGAAGTGAGTAAAATTAACTAAATAGAGGTCTGAAACATTTCTAGAAAACCGTAAACCTAGGTACACCAGGAACTCTGAGGCCCAGCGAAAAGGAAACAGAGATCCCCAGCCCAACTGTGCTTCAGGATACAAAGCTAAAGCCTCTGTTTTATGAAAGTTAACCAGAAATCCTGATATGTCATGAAAAGTGTTACATACAAAATTGGGAGATATGGGGGAAGGAAGTCTGTTGCACAGGAAATAAATGGTATACCTTATCTAAAAAGGTGGTATTAACGGCCCCTAGTATTTAATAACACACAATTGATATAAAGCGCAACGGAATATGCTGCGCTATATAAGAAACTGTTAATAAATAAATAAATATATTGGCCAGTGGGGGTGTGACATTGTCTTGCATTTTTGCACTACTTTATATGGTTTTTTATCAATATTTTGCATAAATGTTGTTTCGTATAGTGTGATATACCATCCACTTTTAAATGAATTAATAAATGTTATATTTTCATTACAAGTGCACCAATACAGATAGCTTTTTCCTCTTCTTGTTTTTATATGTCATGAAAAGTGTTCAGCGTAGTTTGTATGCCAGATAAGGCAAGTTTCGGATTACTAAAGTATAAAAGCAAGTTATCAGCAAAAGCCGATACTTTCACTTCCACATCAAGTAATACCACTCCCTAAAAAGAGACATCATGTAAAAAGGTACGGATCAAGGGCCAAATTAAACAGCAACGGGGGATAAGGGGCAACCCTGATGGGTCCCTCTGAACAAATGGAAAGAAGGGGAATTTAAACCATTAATCGTAATACAGGCCTCTGTGGAGGAATACAAGAAAAAATAGCAGCGCTAATTGAAATGTAGTAAACAATTAATAATAAGAAGGATTGAGTGATAAATTGATTTTGTAATTTAATAAAAATGAATTATCGGCCTTTATATAAAAGTGGATGCAGATCCACACACATATTCAAACAATTAAAAACAATGCATAAGGGTCTAATGAAAATGATGACTGCCTAGCACATAAACATCCGTTCCTGATTTGGAAAACCTGGAAATTTAGCAGATGGAGACAGACTGACAGCGCAGTCACACCAAGGCACTTTACCCACAACCGCTAGAGGTGTAGTCCCTTTGAGAACGTCACTGATGTTTTTGCTCAAAATCAGCCAGATTCGGGATCCTCATTTAGCACGGTGTCCTCTTTGTAAAGATGGGGTAGATGGTGCTACCCAAGTAGCCTCCTCCTAACGCGTTTCACTGCAAGGCACTGCAGCTTTGATAAAGCTGCAGTGCCTTGCAGTGAAACGCGTTAGGAGGAGGCTACTTGGGTCAACTATCACGCTATTTTGACTGCCGTATCACATCCGGACCAAACACTGGACTTTGCCATCTGCAGTTTATTTGAGACAACTATTCCCTGATTGAGGAGCACCATCTACCCCATCTTTACAAAGAGGACACCGTGCTAAATGAGGATCCCGAATCTGGCTGATTTTGAGCAAAAACATCAGTGACGTTCTCAAAGGGACTACACCTCTAGCGGTTGTGGGTAAAGTGCCTTGGTGTGACTGCGCTGTCAGTCTGTCTCCATCTGCTAAATTTCCAGGTTTTCCAAATCAGGAACGGATGTTGATGTGCTAGGCAGTCATCATTTTCATTAGACCCTTATGCATTGTTTTTAATTGTTTGAATATGTGTGTGGATCTGCATCCACTTTTATATAAAGGCCGATAATTCATTTTTATTAAATTACAAAATCAATTTATCACTCAATCCTTCTTATTATTAATTGTTTACTACATTTCAATTAGCGCTGCTATTTTTTCTTGTATTTCTTTGAGTTTATGGCTGGGGTGTAACTACCCCCAAATGTTATAGCAGCAGTATTAGAAACACAGCACCTGAAAGCGCCCGATCCTCCATTGATTTGGTAAAATTTCTCTGTGGAGGAATATAGCATTTTAAATATCCTTATGAAATCAGGCCCAAACTGCTGAATCTGTAATATTCTGAGGAGATGTGACCAGGAAACACGGTCAAAAGATTTGTACGCGTCACAACCAGGGCCGGACTGGCCATCTGGCACATGCCAGAAGGGCCGATGGTCTGGTGGGCCGCTCAGCGCAGCTCCCGGCTCTCTGGTTTGTCCCCAGCTGCCGCCGCTGCAGGGCGTGCCCCGTTGCCAAGCAATATGGGGTCGTGCCGTGAGTCCACGCCCCGACTCGCCCCCAGTTGCAGTATACGCGCACCCTTTACAAGTCGCGCGCTCCCCCTTTCTTCGGCGCGCGCTCACGAATGATCACAACTAACGATTATAGCTTCCTTATTACCAAGCTGGTGAATACAGTGCATAGCGGCTATTAGCTTGCGTATGTTGTGCACTGAGCTACGTCCTTTTACAAATCCATTTTGCGCCGGATTTAAAATCCTAGGCAAAACTGACTGTCAACGGTGGGCCAACAATTTAGTAAAAATTTTTACACCTTAATTTAACAAAGAAATATGCCTATAAGACTGTAAGTAAGTAAGTAAGTAAGGTCTTTACTTGGCTTCGGAAACACCACATGCGAGCCGCAGTAAAAGTATGGGGAGGTAGAGTCCCAGAAAGTAAAGAATTATACAAAGATAGAAGGTGGGGAAGCAAAGGTTCTTTCAACATCTGATCGTATTCTGCCCCAAAGCCATCTGGGCCAGGAGATTTACCCTTTACCAAAGATTTAATAATAAAGAGCAATTCCTGCTCAGTTACAGGGGAGGTTAGAGAGTCCCGTTCCTCATCAGTAAGTGTCGGTAAATCAGCCTTCTGAAGGAATTGTATACCCCTCAAGAGGCTTATCAGGAGGGGCGTCATATAAGTGTTTATAATAAGATTGAAATGCAGCTGAAATATCTGGTGTGTCCGTAGCGAAGGACCCCAAGGGGGAAGCAATTTGCAAAATATGTGAGGGCGAAGTGTGGGACCGCACCAAATTAGCCAATATCCTCCCTGACTTATTACATCCACAAAAATATTTGTTACGCTGGATATTATGTGTGAATTGGGCCTTCTCCGTGCACAAAGTATCATAGGCATGTTTAGCTTCTAAATAGGTTTTTCGGGCCCCTTCAGAATTGGTCAAAAGGAGATCATCATACGCAGATGCCAAGAGTTTGCTATGATCAGCTATAATAGAATTTAGCTTTTTGCACTTCCTGGCTACATATTCCATAATTTGACCTCTAACAACCGGCTTAGCCGAGGCCAAAAATAAATGAATATCATCCACATGTTGCTCATTATCTGCAGCATAAGTGAAGATAGCACTTTCTAAATGGCTACGAAAATCAGTGGAATTAACCGAATAGGAAGGAAATCTCCAGTTATATGACATGGTAACAGGATTCTCAAGCGACAGCGTAAACCATACCGGAGCGTGGTCAATTAGACCCACTCCTGTGTCAAGAACCCTATGATAAAGAGAAACCGAAATCAACCAAAAATCAGTGCGTGAAGAGGTGAGATGGGGATGGGAATAGAAAGTATAGTCACGAGATAAGGGGTATTGGCACCTCCAGGGATCACACTGTTGTAACAAAACAATCAACAGCATCAAAGGAGAGGGACATAGTCTACTTCCAGTAACAGGTCGGCTCCCCGACTTGTCCAAACCCTCAGAGAATACACAATTAAAATCCCCCCCCCCCCCAGTATTAAATCTCCTTCTACCCAAGACTGTAATTTAACATATATAGAAGTGAAGAACACTTTATTCGAGCCTGTAGGGGTGTAAATAGCTGCAAAAGTATAAAAGGAGCCAGAGAGCATTAGCTTGATAAATAAAAAAATGGCCTTCTGGATCCAGCCACGTATCCCTTATAGTATATGATAAGTGTTAACCGAACAGGATCAGAACACCCCTGCGTTTGGCTGTAAAAGAGGCAGCTTTAAAGTCACCTATCCAGAAGTCCCTAAGCACATTGGGATCCTTTACATTCCTGGAGAAACGCCACATCAGGTTTAAGGCGTTTCAAGTGAGTTAAAACTTTACGTCTCTTAAGCAGGGAGTTGAGGCCCTAAACATTCCATAATATATTTATACATTTAAATATTTAATGAGGACTGAACCCTGGTGGAGCTATCATTAGGAATAATCATTACTACCCGATACCCACCCTCGGCCATGAAAAAGGGAAAGGTAATAAACAAGGCAATCTCCAGCCCGTTCCAGCGAGCGGGCATCAGAGAAAAAACATGGGCCAGAGGTGACATGTCGGACCCAAGTACTATATATTATACCAGTCAACAACATACCAAATAAACAGTTCAAAATTAGTTTAGCCATTTCTAGAACCCAGAAGGGCAATCGCAAGAACCGCCTAATATTAAGATGAATAAATGAGTGTGTCCTAGTGGGACTGGGGTTATGGAGACATGTCAAAGGAAAAAAGGGCAAAGAAAATACAATAATAAGTACAATTAACCAGACATCAGCAATAAATCCGGGCGAACCCGGTAAAACATAATCAACATGAGAGATCACAGTATTAAGCAAATAGAGAAACCTGATACTCTGCAAGTCTCGCCAACTAAGAACAGAGACATGACAATGCCAGTAAAGGCACACCATAAATAAAACATAAGAAATAAAACTATGAATCAGGAATAAAAATGAATGTAGCAAAATGAAAAGATATGTTTAAAGAAGTCAGTCTGCATCGTCCATATGTGAAGAAGATCTAGACGACAAAGAATCAACAAAGTTCTTAGAAGCTTGCGGAGAATCCAAAAAATAGGGCTTCCCATCATGGAAGACACGGAGCTTGGCCGGATACAATAAATCTAAGCAGTCCCATTTGAAACAATTTCCTACAGATGGGGGGCAAATTCCCTATGCTTTGTGTCATCTAAGTAGGAAGAGGATTTTAGCACCGGCATAGCGAAGATTCGAGCATTTTCTGTATGCGTCTAATAAACGAACTTTGTCTGCATAGTTGAGAATTCGTAGAATAACTGGGTGAGGTCTGTCTTGTGACAGTTGTCGGTCAGGGCCAACACAAACTCTTTCCACCAGCAACGAACCATCAGCAGGCACACAGCCTAGTTCGCGGAGCAGCCATTCCGACAAGTGGCATAAGCTTGGCAAATTTCACAGATTCAGGGAGACCAATAATGCTAAAATTATTTCTTCAACTTCTGTTCTCCAAATCCTCTAACTTGTCATGGACGGAGGCCACCAGCTTCTCCTGGACAGTAACCGTTGCTTTGGTGGAGGAGAGCTCATCCTCCAAATCGGATATCCTCTGCTCCACCTCAGAAAGCCTGCGATCATGCTGCATAAGCTGAGTTAAAGCAGAGTCAATAGAATCTTTTAAAGGCGCCAATTTCTGATTTAGTAAAGACTCAAGGATGATGGTAATTTCCCTTGATGAGACTGCGTCAGCAGTTGGAGATCTAGCAAGGACCGGATCCCTGGTACCATAAAAAGCCCCAGATCCAGACATAGGAGAGAGAGAGAGAGCAGGAGAGGTATCTTTACCTCGACCCTTACCCTGTTGGTTCCCTTTAAGACCTCTCTGAGGCCTTGTCACAAATTTATCCATCACAGGCAAAAAGAAAAATATTCAAAGTTCACAGAATAATGCTGCGTATCAGGTTTCAATAGTGCAGGCCAAAATATACGTTATGGTAAGAACTTACCATTGATGATGTGGATACCTGTGGTAAGTTCTTACCATAACGTATATGTCTCCGGCAGGGTCCACAGGTTATCCACAGGATAACATTGGGATTTCTCAAAGCATTTTTTAGTGGTGGGGACGCTCCTGATCAATAGGAGAAGCCTATGCCCGAATTGAGCATCATGAGAGGCAAAGATATCCCAGGCATAATGTCTGAGTGAATGTGTTTATTAGAAGCCATGTGGCTACCTTACATATATGTTCTGCTCAAGCACAATATTGTGCTAACCATGAAAGATCTTCCTTGCATGTAAAGTAAGCAGAGACATTAGCCGGGACAGGGAGATCAGCTTAAGAATATGCTTCTGAAATAATAATTCGAAGCCATCTTGATAGCGTCTGTTTAGTAGCAGGCCATCTCCTCTTGTGAAAACCGTAGAGGATAAGAAGAGAATTTGTCTTTCTAATGGCACTGGTACAATCCATGTAAATACTTAATGCCCGGACTACGTCCAGCGACGCATCTCCCGCAGAAAATCCCGATTACTGAAAACCGGGACTATATCATCTTCGGTAAGGTGGACTTTAGATCACCCCTTAGGAAGATACCCAGACCTAGTTCTGAGAACTACTTTATCTAGATAACATCAGAAAAAGGAGACTAGCATGAAAGTGCTCCTAAATCTGACTTTCTTCTAACTGATACCATAGTCAGCTGAATGAGAACTTTAGCCGTCAACCCTTTAAAATCCACTTCACTTAGTGGTTTAAACAGAGCAACTTGACAGGCTTTGAGGACTAGATTTAGATTCCCTGACCCTGTAGTAGGAAAAGGGGAAGGTTGAGTGCGTAGCATTCCCTGGAAAAAGTGCACCCATTCTGCAATTTGGCATTTCTCTTTCGGAACCATACCGTCAATGCTGACACTTGTATATCCAAAAGAGGCCACCGCTAAACCTTCAATTATTCCTGTTTAAAGGAAATGGCAAAAACCCTGGAAGCTCTGCAAGATTTCGGGTCCATACCTCACTTATTGCACCAATGCATATAAGCTTGCCATATTTGGTGATAAATGTGAGTTAAGGAAGTTTTTCCTTGCTCTGAGTCATTGTGAGAATCCTCTGGATCTCAGTATATAGATTTCAAAAGCCATGCCATTAAAACAATTGATCCAGCTATCTGTGATAATCAAGGACCCTGTCTTAGTCTGGACGTAGAGGAAACAGAAAAGGTATTCAAAATTTTCTGTGGATCTGTGTACCAACCCCTTCTGGGTCAAGCCGGGGCTTATTAGACTTCCGGCATCTTTATTGTGTTTTCCTCACTATCCTGAGTAACAGAATGACTGGAGAAACACATAAGGGAAATAAAAATTCCCATTAAAAAGATATTCACAAGATCACCGCTTTTGTTCCTGACCCGATTATGGCTTTTGTTGTTCAGATGGGACTTCATGAGAATTATCTCTGGCCAAGCCCATTTGTCTACCTGAGTCTGAAATGACTTTAGGGTGCAAGCACATTCATTTACCTGAATGGCGTGTCGACTGAGAAATCAGCTCTTCTGTTTAGGACTTCCGGAACAAACCCTGAGGACAAGGCTGGAAGATGGAGTTCTGCACATTTTAGTATGTGATTTACCTCCTTCCTCGCTATTTATCTGCGTGTTCTTGTCTGAAAGTAAGGGTACACTACTGTCCTTTCCTTGTCCTTGCTGATCTGGACCAATCTTTCTTTAGGAATGTCCCGTGCTTGAATCAGGACTCAGTATATGGCCTGAAGTGCTAACAGATTTATTAGCAGGCACGTTTTTTCTGTGGTCCATAATCCCCAGAATCATATATTTTTTTAAAAATTGGCCTCAATAGTCGAAACGACTTGTATTTGTTGTTAGAATTTCTCCACCTGATATCCAAAAAGAAAAAGGTATCCTCTCATCTAGATGGAATGTCTGTAGCCCCCAGGTTACTTCTTACCTTTTTCTACCAGTACCACATACTTATTTGTGCACTGCTCCCGGAGATTTTAACCCGGTACAACACTGCTTAACTTCCAACCTCATTGAGATTGGACATATCCAGTGTGATGCGGTCTTAGATGGAGGAGATGCTGAAAAAGTCTTGAGTGGAAATATGCCCACTCCATCATGTGTATTGCTAACACCATCAAACCCACCATTCGCATTGCTGCGTGAATCAATATTGTTTGACATTGTGATCATCTCCTAGTTTTGCCTTGGATATCTTGTTCCGAGGTAACTACTTTCTGCAAACTCGAATTCAGTATAACCCCACCAAGAGTTATGTTATGAAACCAGAGATGATCCCATTTATGAACCAGAACCTTTCCTGTATTTGTGTCAGGATAGGAAGGTGGTCCAGGTATGGTATATATATACACACACACACACACACACACACACACACACACACACACACACACACACACACACACACACACACACACACACCATATGAGCAGATTATCAACTACGAACACATCTCAAAGCATGTAGGAGTACATATTACTGGTTCTGCTCTATACAGATCTTTAAAGCATTCAGACGCATTGCGAAGAAACCACAGTATTGTACATAAACTCATATGCAAAAGGCACTAAAGTTAACTATTCATACTACAAAGGTAGATAGAATTTTAGTGCTGTATAGCTCTTACTCTGTAGAGTACAGGGAGACTCACCCCACTTCCAGGATCGATCAATAAGTTTGCAAACCGCTGAGTGGATCCAGACGCTACTAGTGTATACTGCCGCTCCGGTATTTTTATTGGACACAGACGCTCAGTGAACGTTAGTGCATGCAGACGTTCTGTCTGCGACCCAGTCTCTTAGCGGTCAAACTTTAGTGTAAACAGACGCAGCGCCATGCTGCGACCGAGTTCCCTCGTGGTAGCGTCTGAGACGGATTGAGGCAATCAGTTCATGGCAGGAGACGCTCGGAAACTGGCCATGAACTGGGGGGAGGGGCGACCAGGAGAGCGTCTGACTCCCCACTGCTGGCATCAACCCTAGGGATCGCAGCCTCAAACTAATCCTGGCGCCTTCTGATCCCTAAAGCCTAGCGCTAGAGCACCCATGGTGATGGCGCGCCAACTACTGTTTGGTAGTCTCCTCCCAAATCAGTGCAGCTGTGTCCGTGTTCCCCCTCTAAGCGGAACCGATGCCTTACCTTCTCCCCGTGCTCCGGCCACAGCCTGGTAACGTCTGCTTGACCTGCTAGTAACATCCGACACAGACGCCCGTCGAGACAGCACTTGTACCGTGGGTAAGCGTTGTTGCGACCCGGCGGGGAGTTGTTGGAAAGACTCTTTCCAATATGCGTGTAAGACGCGGTTAGGAAAGTTCACTTAAAAAAAGGTAAGACTATAAAAATAAATCAAATAAAGCTTAGGGCTGCCAAAGACAGCAGCCCTGTGACCATGGTACGGCTCCTGCCGCACCAAACAAAAAACTGATTTGACCGAGTCAGTGGGCGTGATTATATGGACGAGCCTGGTGCATTCTGGGAGGCCTGAAAGCTTGTGATCGTTTGGTGCCAATCCGCTGTTGCTCCATCATATCCCAAAGTTAACCTGTGGATAACCTGTGGACCCTGCCGGAGAAACAGGTTATATTAAAAAAAAATCCAGTGACAGTCAGAAAAAAAATGAGTACAGTGCAGCACAGTACAGCACTATGACCAGCATCAGGTTGTCTGTGCTCCAAGTAGATATATTGCCCCCCAATAAACACCCTGAGATGAGGAGGGGTGTACGTTACTTTACAGCCCAGCAGATATCTGTAACTCAAAATGTCTCCTGGAGGCTGTAAGGGGACAAGCAGCACATCCCCATGGAAAGTACCAGGGCAGCCAGAGGACCAGAGGAGTCCTCTATTCCAGGTCCAGAGGTGACTCAACCCCAAGCAGCAGGGCTTCAGGGGGATCCCTCAGCGGCGTCCAGGCAGGAAAGAGAGGCAGAGGAGCACCTTGCAGTGCGGACTGGCGTCCGTCTCCGGCAGGCTCCAAACTCACTGCCGCGGCTCGGGTCCGGAAGGTAGGCAGCAACCTGCGGGAACCAAGTCCAGCGTTCCTCGGCTCCGCGGACCTACTGCCCAGTTCCAGGTGACGCGGTAAAGGGAGGGAGGTATAGCAGGGCGCCTATGAAGCTCCGGGCCCGGTCCCAGGGTGGAATACAGGGCCCGCGATCCGGGAGCTTGGTGGAAACACAGCTTCCCTGCTAGTCCGCTAGGCCACCCCCATGGTCTTTGGTTTTAATAATTTATCTATCATCATAATTTAAACAATGGAAAAAAATCAGCCATTTAAAACGGCTGATTTACCCATTTTTCTCGTAATTACTTAGGCTATTAACAGCCAAAATTACTGTGCAAAGATTTTTTTTCAATTGGATAGTACATGAATCTGGAGCATACAAAGCTGCTTTACCCAGAATTTGTATGCGATAGAAGCGTTCATTTCAGCAAGAGAAACCTTGCAGACAGTGGAAATGCCTCTATTTCTGGTCTTCAGGGGAAAGTCTGGCCACCAGTAATCCCCTTAGCACTTACCTAAAACCACTATAAGTGGTGAACCCATCTTTTAAGTGACGATTGTACTTGAAGGCAACAGACAAGATGAGACAAGAGAACCTTATGTTACCTTGTCTGACAAAGTAAATGATTAAAACCATGATCATAGTTATAGTAGTGAGGACACTAAGGGGGGGTATCCCATTAGCCACAGAAACGCGTCAATTTAACGCAGGTCAACTTTTCGCACCTACTGCATGAAAGTTGCCATGAAAACAGCTTATCGGAGGTGTGCGCACTCCCATTTTTCTCACTTATCCTATTCCAAAATTGCGAAAACGCTTCTGGCTGGCAAAATCAGAGATAAGTATAGGAGAAAATGGGGAAGTAATTATAGGCAAAATAATATAGGAAACCATTGTAGAAGTCTATTAGTGGCCATAAAAAAAAACTATTTGGTGTACTTAAATTGGGTCAAATAGCTGCTATATACATTTTTATTTTTTTAATGTAAAAAAAATGATAGAACTATTTTTCCCCCCAGTAAAATAAGTGCTATCATTAAATTAGGGATACATAAAAATGGGTATAAGTATATATTTGGGTCATTTAAAGGCACTTTGAAAAAAGTAAACAAAAAACAACAGACTGCTCCCAGCTGCAAGACTAAAAACACTTGCCCCACTCATAAAGCACCCCAATATACCTGTTCCACACCTTGTACCCCAATTTCCATCACTTTGTATTTTTGGACCCCAAAAATGACGTCATTATTGGCCAATTCAAAACTTCTAAAGTGCCTAATTAGTCATTTAGGAGGTTGTTCCAGAGGTTCTGAACCAAATCCCCATATTTTACCTTAAAATAGGGATTCTGCACTACTCATAACCAGCTCAGAGATGGTGAAAGCAAATTTACGATTACTCTATAAAGACTTTTTGCTGATAACTTTTTGCAGCTAATTGGATACCAAGTTTTAGCAATTGCAATAAAGAGCCCTGATTTTAACTGGAAACCGCATTTTTGAGGCTAATAGGATACCCCAATAAAAATTTTACTCTCAAAGTTACACAGGTCACTTAAGCCACCAATATTCATTATTTTCAAGGTTGCTTTTGTCTCATCCATAATCATAGGTACAGTACAATAGCATAAAATAAAAAAGTGTGCGTATTTTACCTACTGAAGTGATTATCACAAAGTAGAGATCAACCA
Organism: Pseudophryne corroboree; assembly: GCF_028390025.1. Classification (NCBI taxonomy): domain Eukaryota; kingdom Metazoa; phylum Chordata; class Amphibia; order Anura; family Myobatrachidae; genus Pseudophryne; species Pseudophryne corroboree. The sequence goes on along the minus strand of NC_086447.1, from coordinate 274,749,473 downwards.
GAAAAATGATTTCGTATAACTCATGAACACCTTTGTACACTAAAAACAAATTGAAGCGAAGGCTTTAGGCACAGTACTATAGTATACTAGATACAAGACACAGTAAGCTAATGTTTCTGAGTCATAAACACAGAACCAACTTATTAGCTATTTAATTGAAAAGCGAAGCTTCGGCCTTTATGTTTCCATTAATGTGCATTGGTGACTCTGCTGAAATTTTAATTAGTGAAAATTGTTAACTCTGGGGAATTAGTTATGCAAATATTGGTGTGTAGCTCTGGCCTGTTAGCCATCAATACAAATCACAAAATCAATAGTCCTAATAGCTCCTTATTACACGGCTGATACATTTGCAAGACTGAATGGAGTACTGTGAGTGAATAATCAATTCAGTCCCAGCCTATTACCTGATCACTGGCCAGAAACAGTTTCATAATGCACTGGTTTATTTATATCTATGGTTACACTGTATTTCATTTAATTGGAAGTATGTAGTTTTTATTGTGATTAACCAACTCCAACAGTTCATTGCTTGATACTGGCTGCACAGCTTTCATCACCTTTTTCATCAATTCATTTAGAAGTTAGCAGTGCTAAATTACTATAGGTAGGTATATAGGGATTATACAGCTGCACACACATGCACGCACGCACATTTAATAAATAATGTATATTCAAAATGTGAAGAGTACACCACATACAGGAATGTTCTTTTACTGTCCACCATAAATGAAATAATCCTCTGAATAGCTGGTTTGGTGGACAGACCATTTATTTATACACACCAAAAGCAGGCACTGCAGGATGAAGAGTACCACCAGTGTTTCTTCTGGCACTCACTACTGTGACTTACAACATAAGCACATTTAATTGGAAGGGAAATTAATTTTCCTCCCTTTCTAGTACTACCTTTAGGACATATTTAAGGGACATATGGAGTACAGCATGAAAAGTTCAGTGAGTACAGGGTAAATGCCCATTCAAATGCTTACATAGACATGGTAAATATCCCCAAATGAGATCATACAAGGGGATGGTATCGGGATCCCGGCACTTAGGATGCCAACAGTCAGAATACAGACAGCGGCATCCCGACATCTACTTTGTAAGTATACTAACCCTAAGCCTCCTTTCCCACAGCCTGACCCTAACCCTCTCCCCTTCCCCGCAGCCTAAACCTAAGCTTCCCTCGTTGTGCCTAACCCTAAACCCCCTCCTCTGCAGCCTAAACCTAACCCTCCCTCCCCGCAGCCTAACACCCCCCCATTCTAACCAGTCTGGAGTCCCGGCAGTCCTTTGTTCGGGATGCCGGCATTTGGATCCTGGTGCCGGCATTTTGATCCATGTCGGGAATCCGGTGTCTGTATTTTAAGCAGTGTCGGGATTCCGGCATCAGTATTCCAACTGCCGGGATCCCATACATGAGAACTTGTAGGTATTCCAAGCACATATGGAGAACATACAAACTCTAAAAAGAGGGTTGATAAAATACCGTGCGCCAAATAATAGCAGCCTTCTGGTTTCAAAATGGAAAAGAAAGTGTCACCAACACTTCATAAATCGATGCAGTCAAAAGAGAATACCATTTGAATCCACTGGCGCTCATAAAAAACAAACAAAACAAACAATCATAGTGTATTAAGTACATAAAAGAATGATAAAAACATAGGGAATCTTTTGGTAGGTCTTATACCTAAATTGTATGTCTACCGTTTTAAGAGTAGACAAACACGTTTTCATAGGAGCTGGAATCTCACCAGTCTGGATTCTGTCCCCTTATAATCCTCTCCTCGGTGATGGGCCCGAAAAAAAGAGAAGGACAGAAACCTCCAATAGTGCAACACTATTTATTTTGCAACAGACATAACTTAAAAACACTTGGGGATAAGGGTGGTCTCTCACCAAAGGAAATGGTCCACTGAATAAGCAGACAAAACAGCGAAATTAAAGATGGTAACACCAGGCGTCCCCGGAATTCGCCGTCCAGATCCTATGTTGATATTCCAGACGTCTCCCCAAAGCAAACAGCTCCTCCTGCCAACGCGTTTCGACACTCCAGTGTCTTTTTCAAGGCGAATTCCGGGGACGCCTGGTGTTAAGTTTGGAGGTTTCTGTCCTTCTCTTTTTTTCGGGCCCATCACCGAGGAGAGGATTATAAGGGGACAGAATCCAGACTGGTGAGATTCCAGCTCCTATGAAAACGTGTTTGTCTACTCTTAAAACGGTAGACATACAATTTAGGTATAAGACCTACCAAAAGATTCCCTATGTTTTTATCATTCTTTTATGTACTTAATACACTATGATTGTTTGTTTGTTTTGTTTGTTTTTTATGAGCGCCAGTGGATTCAAATGGTATTCTCTTTTGACTGCATCAACATACAAACTCTGCACACATTAAAATTCAGATATATAGCGTCAGCATATTGCACTTTACAACTGGGAACAAAAAAGTAACAGTAATAAAACAAGACTGGGTAACAGACAAAGAGGTTGGAGGGCCCTGCTCACAAGCTTACAATCTACAGACACATAATAAAAATGATATTACCTCAAAATCCCTATTAAACATTAGTGTACTTATGAAAAAAAGGATTTCTGAGTAGTATACTAAATAAATAAATAATAAGAAGAAGAAAGAAAGAAAGAAAGAAAGAAAGAAAGAAAGAAAGAAAGAAAGAAAGAAAGAAAGAAAGAAAGAAAGAAAGAAAGAAAGAAAAAAAGAAAAGAAAAGAAAAGAAAAGAAAAGAAAGAAAGAAAGAAAGAAAGAAAGAAAGAAAGAAAGAAAGAAAGAAAGAAAGAAAAGAAAAGAAAAGAAAAGAAAAGAAAAGAAAGAAAAGATATATTCTCTGAAATCTAACTTTACAGCCCCAAATCCTGGTTCAGCAAATTTCAGGCACAAATTCTGTGATCCAGTAACTATTGACATATTAAAAAATGACAGCGGTAGTAAAATAAAAAAAGGTGTAAATGAACATGTCACATACAGTAACTGCAACTGCACAAGAGAGAATGTTGAAAGGCTCTTGGAAAACAGCTGTATTTAATTCTAAATGGCTGCACACAGTGTACATTTAACAAGGATTACTGAACTAGAAGTCAGCGGTTCTGACGAAAGTAGTCGCTAACAAGTGGGAAGTTGCACTGACACATTAATTTATTGTTTTTGGCTAAGTGACAATGAGTATCAAAAAAAAAGGATCATCAATAATATTAAAGCCTTCATCAAATTTACCTGTTTAGCATCACTGAGTGAAATGATGAGTGGGCCACTCAAAGCATTAGAGCAGAGGGAAGCAAATTGCTCAAAATGATGCTTTATGAATGAGTTAAATTGAATTAGTGGATGATGCTACTGTTAATCTTTGTCCCATTAAGTTATGATAACAATGTTCCTAATGGCTGCACAATCTTGGCAGCATGTGTATAATGTGAACACTAATCAGGATCACTCAGCAGGTCAGCAGATTAGGATCGCAGTTACTGGCAGATGCACAGATATTCTCTGGGGACTCTCAGACCCACACCAGGTGACTGTAATAGTCTAATGAAGAAACTGCACACTCAACATGGATAATACACTGCAGCTGAGGAATACAAACGCTGCTCTGACCTGCTGATTAATGACTGGGACATATATATTATGTAGTGTACTAGATAAGGGATAACCCAGAACACAAGTGGCCAGTAGGGACACGTGCAGGAATACATCTGTTGAACATGATTCTGCACTATAGCATGGTATAAAATGTGACATTTTGGAAATCTATTGTTTGACCATGGGGCAAGGGCTACACCACTTATTGATGATCTGTCACTATCTGGTTTTTTTTAATCTCTTTACCAGATACTCATAGAAACCTCACAAAATATACTAAATGAATACAAATAACAATAGGGTAGTACTGCACAGCGGGGGATAAGCATTCGGCATGCTGTTCGTACCATACTCTCTATGAAACAAATGGAAGCAATTTTTTTTAAGCACTATAATTTAGGAGTGTCTAGTTATTATAATGGGATGTAGTTATGTGACCGGCGGTCACAATACCTCCACCTGCATCCCGTACCCTGAAAATCCCCACAGTGACTATTGTCACTCGTGGGTGTCCATGACACCCATAGAGTGGGAATAGACCCTATGAAGAGCGCAACTCGCCACTGAGCTTGCATCGTGGCGAACGCAGCAAGCCTGTAAGGGGCTTTGTTGCACTCGCTCCCGCCGCCGGCATTCTGTGGCCAAGATCCCGGCGTTGGGGTGATATTACATTCTCTTAGGAAATCTGGTCTCAGAATTTAGGTGAGGCGCATGCAGCGGTGGGGACGGCTGCTGGGGGGGGGGGAATGACAGGTGCGATTGCTGACACCCCCACCCCCCACATGTCAAGCAGAGAGACAGACTAGTGGACACTGCTGCAGCTGCCTCTCTTCCCAGATAAGAACCATTTGGACCATCTAGTCTGCCCTTTTAGGGCGCAGTTACAAGGGTTGGGGGTAGGAGTTTGAATATTAGGGTCGGTGCTCGGAGTAAGGGTTGGGGTGTTCGTGGTTGCGGTAGTAGGATTGATTGCGAGGGTATTGTGTATTTGTGTTAGGGGTTTCAAACAGGAAGCATAAGCAGAGCTGTAATTGGATGGGGGGGCATAGAGGCAATGAAGATTTGAGTGCGAGTAGAGGAGAAAAAATTGCCATTATGAGGGGTAGAGAAGTATAGTGCATTAGAGTAAATAGTGGAAGGTACAGTAATCAAGGGGACAGTAAATATGGCCAGAGAAAAAAGCAAATGGCAAATTGCTGGGGGGGAGGGGTAGTGGTACAGAACTGTGGAGGTGCAGTCAGTGTGTGGGGAAGACGGAGATAAAATTGTGAAGCGACTGTATGGAAGAAGGGAGTTTGATTAGTACGGCATGGCTGGAGTTTGTAAGAGTAAATTGTACAATACTAAGATCTACAGTATGGTAAAAGGAAGGCAGTACAACTATACGATGAAGAGCAATACAGAATAAAAGTATCAATACAATGTGAAGGTAATATATATGGGAAAAACAGTCTGTAGATTCAGTCAGTTGCACTGACAGCCACAACATTATACACATGATGAGCTGCTACCGTTACCAACAATGATAGTAAGTTCAGAAGAACTAATTCACACACAGTGTTTCCAGCACGTCACACAAGTAATATAAAATGCTGTGCCTGTGTCACTGTAGCGGCTTCCCGGATCAGGATGGTGCTGCACATGCATTATCATGATAAACAGATTGTAGACATTTCTAGGCTGGGTGACACCACTTATGTTTAAGTAAGAGAGATATAACAGAGTCTACTCTTGATATTCCTCCTGCCTCTCTGTGTGCTAAATTAGTGACCGGAAGGTGAGAGGAGATCAGGCTGATCAGAGAGACAGGAAATAGCGCTTCTGCTGTCAGGAAACGCACTCTGTTCTCTCCCGTTACCAATAGACACTGCAGCAAAGACTGTGCATGCTCCTAATGAGAGAGCGCAGACTTTCTGGGTTTATTTCCCTTGTTTCTCATGTGCAATACATTGTAATACAAATATCATACGCATATTAAAGAATCATTTTATTGGATGCCACAATAAAAGGTTAGCTTTTAATTCTGCAAGATTTTTTAAAGTGTTATGGAGTCTCATAGGGGCCAGCAGCAGAACTCCAGGATGGTGCTGAGCAGGGAGCCCCAGGTGACAGGTGACTGTGTGGAACACAATCACCTGCCACTTATCTTAGCAACGCATCTCTCCAGACTGACCACACCCAAATTATGGGTAAACAGCAGCACTCTCCTCTACGACCACTATGCCTGTCCATACACAAGTAATCCAGCACTTTACCTGTCTAGCACACAACATACTGAACACAAGTGCACTGCTGAATACCTTTTGCCATGGACCAACTGTCTACAACTCAATCACCCCTTCCACATATGTCTCAGGAGACTGCCCAAGTCATCCCTGGCCCTCCAAATCTATCCAACAAAAGTCTATTTCTAGAAGTATCTCAGAAGAGTGCCCCGCCCTTGTCCTGCCCACCTGCAGTAGCCCCCTGACTTGTACAGTATCTAGTTACACCCAGGGAGCACCACCAACACATTACAGAAAGAAACTTCCACTGAATTATAAATTGTTACTTTACATATACATAACACACATATATACAACCTTACTATTAGTCTGGTGCAGGACCCTCCCGTTTATTATGCACATACCATATATCTTCCGGACAGCTGTACTTTGTCTTTTTGCTTAGCAAAGATAAACACCAATGACTCTTGAAAAGTTTTAAGAAGAAAATATTACAAAGTTTTCGATTATGATCAAACTAACTGGTCCCAATTAAATCCCTAATTATGGTTATCATCATATACTGATCACATAGATCACAAGTTTTTGTAGTTTAACCCTCTGTACACTTTGGAAGTGAAAAATAAAAAACTAACACGGTCTTAACCTTTACTAAAAACACAGTGACATAAGGGACAGCCTATATTTTTAATGCACTTGGCTGACCGCAACGTACTTTATTATTATTATTTTTTTTAAAGACTTAACAGGTCAATGATCTGCCATAAAGTATGACCTTAGGTAAAACCTAATGAGCATCTTAATAAATGTTGTTATCATTGAACGCAGCACTTAAGTTATTACAGCTGCAGTTCCTGACCTCGTGCGGCTGATATAATGGAACTGACCAATACCTTCAAATATTAATTAAATTGTGCCCTTTGCGCTGATGATCAATTGTAAAAATATGGGATAAGAAACAAGAAGAAATGACAGTTTGCATTAATTTGTGTGTCCTAGTCATAATTTTCTTGTAAATGAACACAAAAAAATACTCCACAGTATAAATAAAAACAATTTGTAAATGTGCCAAAACATTCACTTATGAGAAATGTAAATAGCAATGTACAGTATATACTTTATGATTATTTAGCAAAATTAAATATGCTAAGGCACACACACTACACAGATAAATAACTCAATTTAAATAATTGCTTAAACAATGTTACAAAATGAGATTATTATACTTGAATAAAAAATGTGTTTGACGCAGGGGAAAAAAGCTCCATAAAACAAAAAAAAAGGGGCATATGTGACTATATACAGCTTTGCCTAAGAGCGCTTTACACAGGTTCTGTGGCTGGCTGACTTCAAGCCAGTATTTCACCTGGTTTTAATCAGCCACAGAACCTGTGTAAACCATGAGCGTCCCGGTTTAAAGGGATGGTATGGTAAGCCTATCTAAACTAAATGGAGAATATACAAATCAAAAATAGACGGACATTCATATATACACAAAATAGCCATTTTCTATAATGTACATAATTTAAATGTTCATATTGATATGGTAATTTGGCATGCTTTACTACTTATTGTGAAACGTGCACACTCCTAAGTGTAGCTTACAAAAATAATGTAGATTTTGTAATGTAATTAAGAAACACTGCAGAAAAAAAATGTGTTTTTCTTTTGCGGAAAAGCTCAATTTTGTGGATGATTATGACATTTCCTTCTTGTCTACAGTCACAATTCTGGTTTCCAAACATGTGCCGAATTCTATATAAATAGAACAAATTAAACTGTCTCCACATATATCCTCACACATTTGTTGTCCTGATTCTACTGTAACACATGGTCAAGATGTTGTATTATCTGCCAGCAGAGGTCAAACGGAGGATACTAAAAATTCTGAGTACGCAACTGTGTGCTAAAGAAAATAACCCACTTTCACATGCCTCAGTCAAAGTCTTTTTTAAGAAACAAAAGAGCAACAACAGAAAAAAAAACACAACTTGAAATATGCCATGATGAAAAATCAATACGCCAGTAATTGCTTGGCTTATCATAGTAAGGGATGACAAATTAGGAAGCAGAGTTTAGTATCCATCCGGGTTTCATTGAAACAAGGAATTTCAGGATCACTAAACCAGAAAAGGAGAAGGTCTCACAGTGATAATTAAATCAACTCATGCTGATTTTCTGCCAAATTTATTTCCCAAGTGTATATCAAAATGTTTCACTGCTTACTAGCCAGGCATAACTAATCATTTACCACTAGGTTAACACAAACGAGCAAAATACAATACAAACGTAACAATGAAGAATAATGATTTATTTCAAGCATATGTCGTAGGTAAAATGCATTTTGATGCACAATTTTGTTAATAAATGGAACAGGTTGCTAAAGTCTAGATTTCATTAGTCCCTTTAATACAATCTATCCGCCAGTTTAAACATTCTGCACAATTGATGGTGCCTATTAAGTTAAGCAAAAAGTGTGAATACATGTTTTATATAGGTTCTTTCAAATATTATGTGCTTGTAATTATGGCTACAGATGATAATTCTTAATATTCAATATACTTTTGTATTCAAATTATGTGCATTATTCACAGCTGAAACAAGTATGCAATCTAGCGTTTAGATCTGCACTGAAATACTCAGGTTCTAGTTTCCACTTTCATAAAGTCTTACAAATCAAAAGAGTCACACAAACACAAAAAACCTCAGTACTGTATAATGTAATAATTATTTCTTGCCCCCAGAGATGATATCCTATTCAGCAAATTAGCATGGCTCTTATCTAAGGGCAAATGAAATCAAAATTTCAAATTGGGAAGAGGCAGCTATTTATTTTCTTTTTTCCTTCTTTTTTATCCCATCTGAAATGATTTCTTTTTGTGTATATGTCCTTTAAATAGCTACTGGGGCCTTAGTAATTAAAACAGCACCAGCCTCAAGTCTCTAATCTGCAGCCCGGGTCAGCTGTCTGTAGATTCTAATTTGTCCCCTATTTGTATTCATGACAGCAGAATGCTGAATATTTAACAGCAGGCTGGCAGGAGGGGGTACTGGTGAGCTTGGAGGTCAAATAATTTGATTTCACAGCAGATTACATCCAACATCTAATCTCACATCATTTGGTCACAAAATTACAATAAAAGCAATGTTATGACATCTACTGGAGGCAAGAAGCCGGACAATCCTTTATTTCCGCCTCACAAATTAATAAACAGTTTAAAAGGCTCCATGTTTAATGTGTTATCTTATTTAAATACCTATTAGTTTAATAGCAAAGGTTATATGTTTCTCAAGAAAATATATAGACATATCTGAACCAGAAATGTAAGCTAATATTGAGATGTCAGAAAAACAAACTAAAAACAAGCAACAAAACAAAACTATAATGTGTCTATATTTGTATGTAATTAACAGGTAAAGAGTAGAAATACCCGTTTATAAATAGACAGAGACAAGGGAAGTGGGGAAGAGGTATTTGTTGTTGTGTAAAGTGAATATAAAAGTGTATGGCGGTGGCTGAATAATCTTGAACAGGAATAACACAGTTCAAATAGAGGCTGAAGTTGTAAATCACATAAAAACAAAGTAAAGGAGGAAGGTGCAGTGCTGTGGATACTTTTTGCTGGTACTGTGCTAAAAGGCCCAGAAATACAGCAAAACGGAATTGTTTAATAATTTTGGATACTTAATTAGCCAATAATAATGCAGCAGTACAGTACTTATTAATCTTACATCGGGGGATTATGGGGCATATATATTAACCTAGAGAAGGGATAAGCGCAAGGTGATAACACACCACCCAATCATTACAGATTTGAAAAATGACAGGAGCTGATTGGCTGTTGCGTTATTACCTTGCGCTTATCATTGCTTGATCACTTCTTTATCCCTTCTCCAGGCTTTATACATCTGCCCCTATATTCACTTATTACGGGGTTTTAGACTCGACAATTATAATTTCTTATTGCCGCTACTTGCAGCAGTATGAAATGATACAGTAGATCGCACGGATATACAGATAATCACCCGCAGGGGCAGGAGTTACAAAAGAAGCCTGTCCCCACGATGTGTAAGAACAGAAATGATTGAATAAGTGATCATTTCACCGCTGCTACCTGGCGGCGTTCTGCGCATACACGGCCAACTGACCATGCGCCGATACTTTTTTGTGAAATATAGCCCAAAGACTACATATGCGAACGTCCTCTTCAGACGACGGGGCCAAACTCTGGAAAGCTTTGGTAAATCTGATATAGGTCACAGCCCTCATAGGTTTCTATATGCCACAATATTATTTGATAAATATGCCCCATGGAGAGGTGAGGGTTTCAAGTATGCCAGAAAGAAAATAATGGACATGTTCACACTATCAGCGGGATGTAATGGAGTCCGGGATCGCCGGAGATGCAGGATGCCGGCTGATCTCATACTTTTTTTTTTTTTTTTAAAGGGGCAAATCACTTACAAGGCTTGGTTTTGCCTTGTGTTTCCCCTTTAAAAAAACATCCAAGATCGGACAGCATCCTGCACCTCCGACGATCTCGGACTCCATTACATCTTGCCATATGTTGGAAAAACACAGTTATTTTGGTAAAGTTACACAACTCACAATACATACTATATTTATTTTAATTTAAAAAAAAAATGCGGAAGGATTTCTTTTTCTTTTTTGTGTAAAAACACACTTTTCTCGTAAAATGTTCAAGCTGTCACCATTCTAACCAAATTAATAAATTCCTACTATTCATGGCTGCTCAATGGAGCATCTGTACGCAGTGCCATGTCAGTGCTGAAACGCTGTATGCGTAATGACTGTTCATACCACAGTATCTGCCCAGAAACCTAAATAAAAATCACAGTCCTATGGTGAAGTTCTCTTGGTGCTTTGTGTAATTGAACAGGTAATTTCTATAACCAAAGGTAATGTCTTACATGCATATCTATCCAGTGGTGGGGCCATGTGCAAAAATATAATTTGGGCCCCCCTCCTCCACCCTAACCCAAGTTCACAATATGTCTAATAGCATTTGGTGACAGTAAGAAGCAGAGCGTGACAGTGTAAGGCAGGGGAGGCAAAGAATGACATAGGCAGAGTATGATAACTGAATTCAAGTGGAGGCAAAGGGTGACAGCAGAATGTAGGGGGCGGTAGAGGGTGACAGCAGAATGCAGGGGGAGGCGGAAGGAACAGGGGAAGGCAGTTGGTGACAGGAGTACAAGCACAATGTCCTGTGTGGTGTGGAGAACATGGAGCATGTACCTTGGTGAGGGAAGCAACGCAGGGGCCACTGCCCCTTGTGTTTTTCTCAGTTTGGCACTCGGTTAGGCAGACTCTGACAGTGCCAGGTACACCGGTTGTGAGCTGCCTTTAATTCACATACAACCGTGAATCAGAACAACAACAACAAAAATATACAGCTGGCTGTTAATTAGACACAGTATGTGTCTGTGATCATCAGCGCTTATAGGTGGCAGGACTCCCCTCTCAGCCCACCACACACAAGGTCAGCCCTGCTTACCTACGGGAATGGGCAGGTCGCTCAGGCAGTGGGGCCTACCCTGCTCTCTGCACTATGACATTCATCTGACATTGCTTACAATGCTCTGCAGGGGATAACTCATCCTCAGGGGCCCCGGAGCAATGCACCTGCTGCACCGATGGTAGTTCCACCTCTGTATATACGAATGAATATATATATATATATATAACCCTCGTACATGTATTGCTTTTGCATGCAGGGTAAATACTGGCTGCTTTTGCATGTAGCGGTTCAATACTGGACAGATTTATATTTACACTGTAATGTGGAGATCAGCAAGAACACGCCCCTCCCAACTGTAATCTGTGCACATTTTATATCTGTCCCACCCACAGTACAACTTGATTTGTCATGGTGTAAGGTTCCACCTCTTTTAGGTTTTGCTCCCAGCTATGAATCTGCCCCAAAATAGTTAAACAATTGCAAAATGTTTTTTTTTTTTTTTTTTTTTTAAGTAAAACAATCACCCCACAAGCTGCACAGCCTGCTGCTGCTCCCTTTTGCTCAGCACAATGCAGCTGGCAGTATGTTGTCAAGTAAAGGGGAGGTCAGCAGCAGCAAGGGCAGCAGAGCAATATCTGATGCACACCTCTTGCTCTAGCTGAGCCAGATATTATCAGACAGGTAGCATGTTGTTCACCAAACAATGGATGTTTTAGATAATGGAGTTTATTTGCTTAGGACTATCCTAACTAAAAACTGAATTAACTTTTAAATCCAAAAAAGTTAAATAAATCATATACATGAAATTCAACAGCTAGCCTGAAAATACTATTGAAATGAAAACAAACTGCACATAGTTAATAGTAAAAAAAAAAAAAAAAAAAAATGTATTTGGTTGATTCAAATATGTTTCTTTTCTAAGTAAACATGGTAGAGTGTGCATTTGTATAAATTTAATTAACTGCTTAGGAGTTGTAATATATATATTCAGTATAATAAAAATAGCCAATAATAAAAGACTCATGGCTATTTCTGTAATGTGACAGGTGCAAATCATTTCACTGAGCAGAACAATAAAAATACAAAGAAATAAAAGATTCACAATCAAATAATCTTCCATGAGAACAGGGAGTGGAGAGTCTCAAGATAAACCAGCAATGACAGCATGCCACAGAGAAGTATTGAGTTAATGCTAACACTTTTATGAAATACAAAAGATTAGGTCTTAAACGAGAAAGAAAAAAAATGAAACCAAGCCAGGGTTTAGATGGAGAATCTGAAGGTTGGCTATGTTCTTGTTGTTCTGTGCCTTGAATTGTTGATGGCACTACAGTAGCACATATTAAAGCGTCCTGTTGCCTAAACGAAACGGAAGCACCGATATTAATGAGGACACAACTAGGAGATAGTGACATCACTGAGGTACGGGACACCAAGCATTGGTGGCTACAACTGGTACACTTCAATTGTGATTTGCCCAATAAGCAGCCCTGTTGATTGTTATAAAGGGGTTGCAGTTGCAAATTAAACTGTATCTGCACAGCGCCTATATTTTTCACAGGTCAATGTGCCTCTTTATGGATGCATAAACTAACTGTTTAGTATGTGCTCAAAACATACACAGCTGACAGCAGAAAATAATCGTTATGGTAGACTTACCATTGATAACTCTATTTCTCCTAAGTCCACAGGATAACATTGGGATATGAGGTAGCGACAGAGGATTGGTACCAAACAATAAAAGCTTTCGGCCTCCCAGAATGCAACAGGCCCGTCCCTATATCCCCACCTCCTGGCTCAGGCAATTTAGTTGTTTTCCCAAGCTCAAGGCAGGAGCATCATAGAGAGCCCTAATCAGACGAGAAGAACACACATGCACACCCTTCCGTAGAAGAAGGAAGAGTTTAGTAAGTGAAAGGCTCCTCAAATCAGGTGCATCAGAGTGGGATCCCTGTAGATCCTGCAGACTCAGGAGAAATACAGTTATCAATGGTAAATCTACCATAACGATTATTTCTCCTGCAGGGTCCACAGGTTATCCACAGGATAACATTGGGATGTCCGAAAGCAATTTAGTGGTGGGGACGCTCCTGATTGGACAGGAGAATCCTTCGCCCAAATTCAGCGTTCTGAGAAGCAAAGGTATCAAAGGCAGAATGTCTAATGAATGTGTTAATGGAAGACCATGTGGCTGCTTTACATATCTGTTCTGCTGAAGCACCACATTGTGCTGCCCATGATGGACCTACCTTACGAGTAGAGTGAGCAGAGACATTAGCTGGAACAGGGAGATCAGCTTGAGAAAATGCTTCTGAAATATTCACTCGAAGCCACCTCGCCAGTGTCTGCTTGTCAGAAAGCCATCCTCTCTTGTGAAATCCATAGAGAATGAAGAGAATATCTTTTTTTCTGATGGCACTGGTACGATCCACGTAGATCCTTAAAGCATGGACTACGTCCAACGATGCATCTCCTGCAGAAAGGTCCGGCCCTTGGAAGGCCGGGACTACAATTTCTTCGTTAAGGTGGAATTTAGACACCACCTTAGGAAGACACCCAGATTCGGTTCTGAGAACCGCTCTATCTGGATAAAATAAATCAGAAAAGGAGGGCGACATAACAATGCCCCTAAATCTGAAACTCTTCTAGCTGGAGCAATAGCCAGTAGAAAGAGAACTTTGCTGTCAACCATTTAAAATCCACTTGTTTTAGTGGTTCAAATGGTGCAACCTGAAGAGCCTTTAGGACTAAACTTAAATCCCAAGGCACTGTAGGAGGAACAAAAGGAGGCTGAATGTGCAGCATTCCCTGGAAAAAAGTGCGCACATCCTGTAGGTTAGCAATTTTCTTTTGGAACCATACAGTCAATGCTGACACTTGCACTCTCAAGGAAGCAACCCTTAAACCTTTGTCCATTCCTGACTGAAGGAATGCTAGGACTCTGGAAACTCTGAAAGACCTAGGGTCAAATTTCCAGTCACTACACCATTGAATATAGGCTTGCCATATTCGGTGATAAATGCGAGCTGAGGAAGGTTTCCTTGCTCTGAGCATTGTTTGAATTACCTGTTGTGAGAATCCTCTTACTTTCAGGATGGAAGTCACAAGAACAACACCGTCAAAGACAGTCGATCCAGGTGCTTGTGATAGCAAGGACCCTGAGATAGTAGATCTGGACGTTGAGGGAGTAGGAATGGAGCATCCATCGACAACCTCTGCAGATCTGTGTACCAATGTCTTCTGGACCAAGCCAGAGCTATTAGTATCACTGTGCCCCTTCCTTGTTTTGCCTTTCGCATCACCCTAGGTAACAGGGTGATTGGTGGAAACAAATAGGCCAGACAAAAAGTCCATCTCACTGACAGGGCATCCACAAAGATCGCTTTGGGATCCTTTGCTCTTGACCCGTATGCGGGAACTTTGTTGTTCTGACGGGACGCCATGAGATCTATCTCCGGTAACCCCCACTTGTCCACGAGAATTTGGAAGACCTCGGGGTGTAAAGCCCATTCGTTTGCATGAATGGCGTGTCGACTGAGAAAATCCGCTTCCCAGTTTAGGACTTCCTGAATGAACACTGCGGACAAGGCTGGATGATGAAGTTCTGCCCACTTTAACGTGCGACTTACCTCCTTCATTGCGTTTTGGCTGCGAGTTCCTCCCTGGTGGTTGAGGTACGCTACTACCGTTGCATTGTGCGAGCGGATTTAGACTGGTTTCCTCTGGAGGATGTCCTTTGCCTTAATAAGTGCCATATATATGGGCCAAAGTATTTATTGGCAGTCAACTTTCTTCCTTGGTCCACTGCCCCTGGAAGCAACTCCTTCCTGACACCGCTACCGAGCCCTGAAGGCTGGCATCTGTTGTCAGAATTTCTCAATCTGATATCCAAAAGGGTCTCCCTTTGTCCAGATGGGATGTCTGTAGCCACCAGGCTAATAACCTAATTACTTCCAGAGGAAGGACCATAGTCTGCGTTTTTATTGTCTGATGAAAACCATTCCATTTGGAAAGGATCAGACGTTACAGAGGCCTCGGGTGGAACTGAGCATGCTACACCATGTCGAATGTCGACACCATCAACCCCATCACACGCATTGCTGCGTGAATGGATACCCTTTGACTGTGTAGCAGCTCCTGAATACTTGACTGAATTTTGGACATTTTGTTCAGAGGTAAAATTACTCTCTGAAGACTCAAATCCAACACAGTCCCCAAGTGAGTCATCCGTTGTGATGGAACCAGGAACGACTTTGCCCAATTTATGAGCCAACCGTGTCTATGTAAACAAGCTATTGTCTGTTGTAGAGGACACTGAAGCAATTCCTGAGATTGTGCTAGGATTAATCAATCGTTGAGGTATGGAAAAATCCTTATCTCCTGGTGTCGGAGATAAGATGCCATTACCACCATAATTTTGGTGAACACTCTGGGAGCTGTGGCCAGTCCAAATGGTAGGGCCTGAGAATGAAAATGTTGCTGGAGGATTGCAAACCTGAGATAGCGCTGATGGGACAGTGCTATAAGAGCATGAAGGTAAGCATCCTGGATATCCAGGGATACCATAAAATCCTCTGCCTCCATGGCCAAAATAATGGAACGTAAAGTCTCCATATGAAACCGAGGCACCCAAATGTACTTGTTCAGCACGTTGAGACAGAGTATGGGCCGGAACGACTCATTTGGCTTCTGGACTAGAAACAGGTTGGAATAAATACCTTGTCCTCGTTGTGCAGGAGGAACTGGAACTATCATTCCTGACTGAAGCAACTTCTGAACTGCCTCTTGCAAAGCCCTGGCCTTTGTTTCCACTGAAGACGGGCTGGTAAAAAAAAAAACCTTTGAGGGGGTGTTTCTTGAAAGCAAACGCATAACCATGAGATACCACATCTTCCACCCAGGCATCTGTGGTAGACTGCTGGCAGATCTGTGCAAACTGAAGAAGTCGGCCTCCCACCGCGGGGTCCCCCAGGTGAAGCCCGCACCATCAGGCTGATGGCTTATCTTCTGATTTGGAATCCGGCCCTCTGGTAGCCCAATACTTTTTAGTCTTACCAGACTTGTCAGATTGAGACTGTTTGCCATAACCCTTTCCTTTTGCTTTTCCTTGAGTCCGAAAAGGTCCGAAAAGCTGGAAATCTAGGCTTGGATTTGTGTGTGGAAGGAAACTTCACTTTCTTGGAGTCTGCTTCTGACTCCAAAATACTGTTTAATTCTTTACCCAAAAGAATATCCCCAGTAAAAGGCAAAGACTCCAGAACCTTTTTGGACTCTGAGTCAGCTTTCCATGTACGTAGCCAAACCGCTCTGCGAGCTGCTACTGCTGAGGCTGATGCCTGAGAGGCAATAGTACACCTATCCAAGGCTGCTTCTTCCATAAAAAATAGCTACCTGTTTGATATGTGCAATATGGGATTTTTGCTCTCTATATGCCATAGAAAGGTCATGCTCCAATGCATCAGCCCAGGCTGCCATTGCTTTTGCCATCCAGGCTGAAGCCATGGCTGGTCTTAATACCCCAGACGAGGAGAAAATGGTTTTAAGAAAACCATCTATTTTTCTAACTGTGACATTATTTAATGATGTTGAAGGCAGAGGTAATGTAGATTTTCACACCAATCGAATGACATGTGTATCTACTATTTTTTTTAAAAGTCCCCAGCCGGAAGAGAATAATGGGAATTCCATTTCCTTGGAATTCAAAACTTCTTACTGGGTGTAACCCAAACCTCTTGCATAATTTCCGTCAGCTGTTCTGACCAAGGAAACTCAATCCCAACTGTTTTGGGACGTTTAAACCAGTGGCGTAACTACTGCCCCCGCAGCCCTCGCGGTGGCTTGGGGGCGAGGGGCTGCGGGGGCGCCGCCACTGATTTAGAGCAGATTGACATGCGGACGAACGTCCGCTTGTCAATCTGTTGTCACTAGCCCCCCGCTGTGAAGTAGGGACACGGAGGGCACAGCGTGCGCCTCTCCTGTGTCCCTCTGAGTCTCCGGCGTGTCGGGGGGGCGTGTCCTATGAAAAGGGGGCGTGGCTTCGCGGAGGACCCGCGATCGCGGGCCACGCCCCCGTTTCGTCACTGAGGGGGCATGCCCAGCACTCTGTGAGCTGCTGGCATGCCCTCTCTCCCACTGTCTGCGCTGAATAGACGCTGTGCGCATGTGCACAGCGTCTATTCACTACTGCTCTGCTATGCAGAGCAGTGACTGTAGGAGCCTCCCAACTGCCCCCCCCCATCGCGGGACACTGCGGGAGGTATGCATATATGGCACTGGGGGGGCACTAAGGGGGCATATATGGAACAGGGGGGGGCACTGAGGGGGCATATATGGCCTGAGGGGGCATATATGGCACTGGGGTGGCACTGAGGGGCATATATGGCACTGAGGGGGCATATATGGCACTGGGGGCATATATGGCACTGGGGGGGCACAGAGGGGTCATATATGGCACTGCGGGGGGCACTGAGGGGGCATATATGGCACTGAGGGGGCATATATGGCACTGGGGGGCACTGAGGGCATATATGGCACTGGGGGGCACTGAGGGGGCATAGATGGCACTGAGGGGGCATATATGGCACTGGGGAGGCACTGAGGGGGCATATATGGCACTGAGGGGGCATATATGGCACTGGTGGGGCACTGAGGGGGCATATATGGCACTGGGGGGGCACTGATGGGGCATATATGGCACTGGGGGTACTGAGGGGGCATATATGGCACTGGGGGGCACATATGGCACTGGGGGGCACTGAGGGGGCATATATGGCACTGGGGGGGCACAGAGGGGTCATATATGGCACTGAGGGGGCATATATGGCACTGCGGGGGGCACTGAGGGGGCATATATGGCACTGAGGGGCACTGAGGGCATATATGGCACTGGGGGGCACTGAGGGGGCATAGATGGCACTGGGGGGCACTGAGGGGGCATATATGGCACTGGGGAGACACTGAGGGGGCATATATGGCACTGAGGGGGCATATATGGCACTGGTGGGGCACTGAGGGGGCATATATGGCACTGGGGGGGCACTGAGGGGGCATATATGGCACTGGGGGGTACTGAGGGGGCATATATGGCACTGGGGGGCACTGAGGGGGCATATATGGCACTGGGGGGTACTGAGGGGGCATATATGGCACTGGGGGGTACTGAGGGGGCATATATGGCACTGGGGGGGCACAGAGGGGTCATATATGGCACTGAGGGGGCATATATGGCACTGCGGGGGGCACTGAGGGGGCATATATGGCACTGAGGGGGCATATATGGCACTGAGGGCATATATGGCACTGGGGGGCACTGAGGGGGCATAGATGGCACTGGGGGGCACATATGGCACTGGGGAGGCACTGAGGGGGCATATATGGCACTGGTGGGGCACTGAGGGGGCATATATGGCACTGGTGGGGCACTGAGGGGGCATATATGGCACTGGGGGGGCACTGAGGGGGCATATATGGCACTGGGGGGCACTGAGGGGGCATATATGGCACTGGGGAGGCACTGAGGGGGCATATATGGCACTGGGGAGGCACTGAGGGGGCATATATGGCACTGGGGGGGCACTGAGGGGGCATATATGGCACTGTATGTGTACCTGGCACATGGGGGGCTATATTTGGCACTGGGGGCACGTGAGCACCTGGCATTGTGGGGGAATATCTGGCACTGGGGGCATATGTGGCACTGGGGGGAGAGGCTATATTTGGCACTGGGGGCATGTGAGTACCTGGCACCGTGGGGGAATATCTGGCACTGAGGACATATGTGGCACTGGGAGCACAGCCCTAGCAACAAGCACTACCCCCTAGCAATGAGCATGACACCCAGTGCATGAAACCCCTGGCAACGAGCATGACACCGAGTGCATGAAACACCTGGCAACGAGCTTGACACCCTGAGCATGAAAACCCCTGGCACCGTGCATGGAACCAAGAGCATGAAACCCCTGGCAACGAGCAGGTAATTTAAAAGTAATTAGAAGCCTTAATGTAGGACTTAATGTGTAATGGGCATTACGGTGTGTGGCATAATGTATCACGGACATTGCGGTGTGTGTCAGAATGTGTCACAGGCATTACGGTGTGTGGCAAACTATATCACGGGCATTGTGGTATGTGGTATAATGTCTCAGGGGCATTGCAGTGTGGCATAGGGTATAACGGGCATTGCGGTATGTGTCACAGGCATTACGGTGTATGGTATACTAGATCACGGCATTGTGGTATGTGGTATAATGTCTCAGGGTCATTGCAGTGTGTGGCATAATGTATAATGGGCATTGCGGTGTGTGGCATAATGTGTCAGGCATTACGGTGTCTGTATACTATATCACGGGCATTGTGGTATGTGGTATAATGTCTTAGGGTCATTGCAGTGTGGCATAATGTATAACGGGCATTGCGGTGTGTGGCATAATGTATCACGGACATTGCGGTGTGTGGTATACTATATCATGGGCATTGTGGTATGTGGTATAATGTCTCAGGTTCATTGCAGTGTGTGTCATAATGTATCACGGACATTGCGGTGTGTGGTATACTATATCATGGGCATTGTGGTATGTGCTATAATGTATCAGGGGCATTGCAGTGTGTAGCATAATGTATAACGGGCATTGCGATTCCTGTCATAATGTGTCACAGACATTACGGTGTGTGGCATAATGTGTCGGGGGCATTACGGTGTGTGCATATTGTGTCATGTGCATTATTGTGTGTGGCATAATGTCTGAGGGCCTTTGCAGTATGTGGCATAATGTATACTGGGCATTACTATAAGGAGGAAAAATGACAAATAATGGAAGGGGCATGAATCAGGATTATTTTTCTTTCCTGTGGTGGCTAACGTCTGGGCGTGCAGGTTGCAAAACTGGGGTATAAGGTAGTCTATTCCTGCAATGCCACGCCTCTTTATGCGAAGCCGTGCCCATTTAAACAAAACCACGCCCCTTTTTGGCGCCGCGCGCCTTCGGCGCGCACATGTTGATCCCTTTCCTAGTGCCAATTATGGGGGGGGGGGGCGCCGAAGAATTTTTTGGCTTGGGGGAGAAAAATTTCTAGTTACGCCACTGGTTTAAACACAGGTGCCTTAGACCGTGAACCTACAGTGAACACATACGCCCAAGTGAACACTGACGCACCAGTCATACAGCTGCCTATGCTGTGACTAGCTCCTTTTAGATACACAGCGTCTCAGACAAAAGCGGGAACTCCGTTCATGGCGGGAAACTCGGGAGGAAACTGGTCATGAACCGGGGGGAGGGGCGACCAAGTCTTACTCCCCACTGCTGACATCAACTCTAGGGATCGGGGCCTCATACTACCCCTGGAGCCTATGATCCCTGAGATCTAGCGCTGGTGCACCCGAGGTGGCAGCCGCGTCAGCGACTGTTCGGTAGTCTCCATCCCGAAACAGTGCGACTGTGTCTCGAGTTTCCCCTACTAAACGGAACCAATGTCTTAACTTCTCCCCGTGCTCCGGCCGCAGCCTGGTAACATCTGCTGGACTTGCTAGTACATCCAACACAGACGCTCGCCGAAACAGCACTGTACACGTGGATAAGCATCGGGAAGTTGTTGGAGCTCAAAAACAAAAATAGTAAGACTATAAAAACAAAATAAAAAAGCTTATGGTTGCTGAAAACCAGCAGCCCATTGACTATGGTCCGGCTCCTGCCGCACCAAACAAAATACTGAATTGCCTGAGCCAGGAGGCGGGGATATAGGGACAGGCCCGTTGCATTCTCGGAGGCCAAAAGCTTTGATCGTTTAGTGCCAATCCGCTGTCGCTACCTCATATCCCAATGTTATCCTGTCGATAATCTGTGGACCCTGCAGGAGAAATTAAACACCGCTATAATGGGCTTAAGGATGAAAGGCAACACTACACATAGGGAAAATATAGTCAAATACATTTCCTTTATATTAAACCAGTAGTGCCTACTGGGGATGCGGTCAAGATGCCGGCTGTCGGGATCCCGACACCCCTTAGTGTGCCGACGCCAGAATCCCAACAGGGATAGGAGACCATCCCTGGAATCTCAACAGCTGGCATCCAAACTGTAAGTATAGTGTGCGCAATAGGGTTAGGGTTAGGTGGTAGGGGAGAGGGGGGGAACAGCCTTCTCTCTTCCCTGTCAGGATTTACACTATTGGGATGCCGGCGTCACTATTCTGACTGCTGCCATCCTGTCAGCCGAGATGATATACTGAATCCACCTACTGTACCTGTCGTTGCTGATTATTCATTTTAAACACAGAAACAAAGAATTTGACAGCAGATAAGAACCACTTGGTCCATGTAGTCTGTCCCTTTTGCAGACTGATTATTAATTTTATTCAATGATAAAAAAAACAAAGGAATAAACATTTTTTTTTAGTTTACTCATGTGTCTTAATATCTTCTAGTTATTTATTTGAGGAATACTTATTTATTTTAGCAATTAAATACCGCTGAAAAATAAAAATCGATATCTTACCAAAAGTGCAAAGATACCGTAGACGTCAACCAGAATTTATCTCACTTGCACACGTTTCGTCTTTATCGGGTGTGAGGTCATAGCAACAACATACACACACACAGGCAGATTCAGGGGGTGCTGTCATTTCTCATTTTAGTCCAGTGCAGCAGGGACATGCAGTCAGGGGTGGCAGTGCCTCACCTGTCAATAATGAATAAAATAACACAAAGAAGATACTTATGACACATATTCTGTGTCATAAGTATATACTTTTGCCTTAGTATTATTTTATTAAATTTTTACCTACTAAAAACTATTTTAAATGTGTTATAGAGGCACCGTTCTCGGTGCCTCCCGCTATCAATGATGAAGGGCCGGAAGAGGGGGGCGGAGCCAAGCATTGGGAAGTAATAGCCCATAAAAAAAAAACCTATAAGCGGCACCTCTAGAAGTGCTGCTTCGTGTGCTGACAGCAGTGGCGTAACGAGGGTGGGTGGGACAGGTCCAGAAGAGGAGGAGCCGCCGGCTGTTTCCAGTGACAGCATCCCATCCAGATTAAATGTCCCCCAAAAGAAATAGCCATGCAGCGGGGACATACATGGACAGGTCTGGTGAGTCGGATAGCTGTGCACGTCGCCAAGGCCACAGGAGCTGCAGCGCCCACCCTCCTCTAGCAGCCGGTGACCCCCGGTGCACGTTGCGGTCCACCCCGCTCACCGTGACAAACACCCGGTCAGTGTCCGGGTAGGAGAGCGGGTCCTGGGGTCTCACCCGCACATTGCACGGCAGCTTCACCCTCAAGATGCTCAGCGGGTTCACGATTAGCGTGCAACGTGCACCGGGGGCTGGATTTGGACAACATTGAAGTCAGATACGACGAGGAGTCCAAGCAGGTGCTAATCACCTCGCAGGACATAGACAGCCAGACTTGTGTAGATGTCGCCACTCCGATGCGCTTCGGCACGTAGTAGCCCTGTGCCCCCCGGACCCCGCACTTTCACCGCTTTGCTCTGCTGTCATTACCCCCAGCGGGTGTAGTACAGCAGGTGTGCGGTGCGCTGGTACACTTCTTGTGCAGATTTTACTTTTTCTTTCACTATTATCATTTTAGTAATTTCTAATTCCTTTGTGCTGTTTTACATTTTATTTATAAATTACTGTAATGTTGACTGCTTATTAATTTAATGTTTTAGTTATAGGTAGCAAGTATAAAATGAGTTATTTCTTCAAAATATGCTTTTATCTGTGTATGTTTTATGGAAATAGAGCATCATTGGGGCCACATGTCCCACATTGCATGTCACTTGGGATTCCCTGCTTTTATAGCTGTGACTTGCACTTGGCAATCCTGCGCTCACATCCACTAGTTTTATGACATCTGTTTGATTAGCCCCTCAGGCATGACTGGGGTGTATTAGTGAGCCTGAGGTGGCACACACGCTGGGTAATATGGGATTGGGTGAGAGCCGGAACAGTCAGACCAGACTGGCTCCCTGAACAGACCCCTGCCGAGGTTGAGGTCTCTGTGCATGTCCCCATGTATGTGACAGCTGTCACACGGCATACGGTGCAGGGAGACACGTTACAACCTCCTTCTGACCTGCAGAGATACTCGGAGCAGCACGGCCAAAATGGATTGGACTCCGGAATGCTGGAACGGTTCCCTGCATCAACTTTTGCTGCTGTCGCACAGCAAACGTTGCAGGAAGACACATGAACACAGCTCCACAGTAACGGAGGTCGCTGCAGGGAGGCGGTACGGACCTATCCGGCATTCACCCAATCCCAGCTAATATCACACATCTATTGTAATTTCTCATACGTCCTAGAGAATGCTGGGGTCCACTTTAGTACCATGGGGTATAGACGGATCCACAGGAGACATGGGCACTTTAAGACTTTCAAAGGGTGTGAACTGGCTCCTCCCTCTATGCCCCTCCTCCAGACCTCAGTTTTAGAATTGTAGCTCCCTGCTGCTGACCTGGTGGACGCTGGTTGGAATTCAGAGGACCCTTTACCTTCGGGGAGCCACACACAGCTGACCCGACGGTGGATCTGCGCAACAGGTTCCTCCTCCCTCCTTCCTTTTTCATCTTTGTTATGCCTCTGGCTGTCGGTACATATGCAAGCACGCCCCTGTCACTGAGTCTTATGTTATTGGGCAGCGGTGGACACCCCGTCCACCAATTATATTTTTTATTAATTGGACTGAGATGCGAATTAGCGCGGGGGGGGGCCGAGGTGGTTGATGGTGGCAATTTGTAGGACATTGGTGGGGGCGGCGGCCATTGGTGTGGGCAGCAGCCATTAGTGGGGGTGGTAGCAGGCATCGGCTTGGCAGTGGTAGGGGTCACCGGCGGGACTCGGTGGACATTATGGCTGCAGTGCCTCACCAGCCACTGACCTCACCGCACACCACTGCAGTGCAGCTATACAGAGATGAATGCTGGTTCTGGGATTGGGGGGGGGGGCATGAAAGTGACAGGCAAATGGCATTAGATTTTGCAGTGCACTGCACCCCAAAAGACTGACTGGCGCCCCCTTGCATCCCCCCCATACCAGCGGGCACCTTTGCACACTATGATGCTGCATTTGAGTAAAGTAAAATTACAATTTTCCTAAATGACAGGGTGAGCCCCGTTACACATGTGTGTCTCTGACCCCTACATTACCTGTGCTGTGGCACGACAACAGAGATGATTCAAAGTGTTGATTATTTTGTTTGCTAATTAGCCACTTACCATGATAGTGAGTTGATTAATAGCCTATGGGGGTAATGCAGACCTTATAGCTGGGCAGCGATTTTTGCTGTCCTGCGATCATACAGTCACCGCCTACTTGTGGAGTCTATGTTAGCTGTGCAAGTGTGTGAACGCATGTGTAGCAGAGCTGTACAAACTGATTTTGTGCAGTCTCTGCGCAGCCCAGGACTTACTCAGCTGCTGCGATCACTTCAGGCTGTTCAGGACCAGAATTGACGTCAGGCACCCTCCCTTCAAATGCTTGGACACGCCTGCGTTTTTCCAGACACTCCCTAAAAACGGTCAGTTGCTACCCACAAATGCCCTCTTCCTATCAATCTCCTTGCGATCGCCCGTGCGATTGATTTTTTCGCACCATCCCGTCGCTATGCACCGATGCCCGGTGCAGTCGTCCGACGCGCCTGCGCATTGCGGTGCATACGCATGCGCAGTTCGGACCTGATCGCAGGCTGTGAGAAAACGCAGCCTAGCGATCAGCTCTGAATTACCCCCTATGATACTAGGAGCACATTTCAGTTTAAAATCGCTTTAGTAGTTCTCGAGTGTATCGTAAACATACATACAAATGAATGATTTTGTAAATAGTTACCAAAAGTAAGTAAAATATCTATTACAACACAATATAATCTGTAAATAATTTAATAAAAAGCTAGTCAATACATTTTATTTTACTGTTGGACATTCCCAGTTGGGGCAGTGTACCTAATTCCAGAGCAAGGGTTCAAAATCAAATTATGACAATTTATATACTTTCATCATGATCCGGTACGTCAGTTACATAAAATATGTAATTGCCTATCTATCTGTTAGTCTTATGGTGAAAACGGGCAGTATAATACAGTAATTGGCTAAAAAATAATAAAGAAAGGTAAGTCTAGCCTAGTCGCACAGGATAAAGTGTTGCTCTAATATGAGAATTAGGCCCCGTTTATATTATCGTCAATTAGTTCATAATAGGAAAAAAAAATTAAATAAATTAACCCTAGATAATTTATACAGGTCTGTAAATATGCTTTGAAAAATTAAAAACTATAAGAAACGTTTTAAAGTTATGGTTCCCCCAGATGGGACTTAGCTATACTAGGATACAATTTATTTAGGAAAGATAGAATAGGAAGAATAGGAGGAGGGGTAGCAATGTATGTGAAAAAAAGCATAAATGCTACTTTAATACAAAATATTGAAGCCAAAACTGAGGCCCTTTGGGTCACCATAGAAACTGGGAAGAAGGACATTATTCGCATTGGGGTGATCTATAGACCACCAGGCCAGGGGCAGGATTTGGACAGGAACCTATTGTTGGACATCTCTAAAATGGCTTTTAAGGGAGAAGTCATAATCATGGGAGACTTTAATTTACCTGATGTAAATTGGGAGGCGTCTTTTGCAAGTTCAGCTACAAGTTGCAAATTTCTACATTCCTTACAGGGAGCATCTCTCAAGCAATTGGTGAGGGAGCCCACTCGCAAAGACTCAATATTAGATCTAATTCTTACAAATGGTGATAGGATATCTGATATATATGTGGGTGAGCACCTGGGATCCAGTGATCATCAAGCAGTATGGTTTAGTATAAAGACAGTATCCAACTCCTCTCACACAAAAACAAAAGTGTTGGATTTTAGAAATGCAGACTTTGCAAAAATGGGGAGATGTTTAAGTGATTCATTGGCAGACTGGAGGAACTTGGAAGGAGTGCAGGAGAGGTGGAAAAAATGAAAAGTGCATTACTAAGTGCAACAGACCTTTGTATCAAAATGGTTAGGAAAAGCACCAGGAAAAGGAAGCCAGTGTGGTTCACAAAAGTAGTATCAACTAGCGTGAAAGCAAAAAAGATGGCTTTTAGGAAATACAAACAGACTCAAAATAATAACGACAAAGAGGTGTATCTGGACAGACGGAAGGATGCTAAGAAAGTGATCAGACGTGCAAAGGAAGAAGCTGAGGAGAAAATGGCCCAGTCAGTAGATAAAGGGGGCAAAACTTTTTTTAAGTATATAAGTGAAAGGAGAAAATCAAATGGAGGAATAATAAGACTTAAGACAGAGAGTGGGCATTTGGTGGAGGGAGACAAGGCAATAGCAGATCACCTAAATAATTATTTTTGCTCAGTATTTACTACAGAAGAAGGGATGGGGCCACAGTTAAATTGCAAGGACATTCATAAAAATAAGGTAGATGAAAATACATTTACAGAGGAGAAGGTCCTAACAGAACTTTCAAAACTAAAAGTGGATAAATCAATGGGACCAGATGGGATACACCCAAGGATACTCAAAGAGCTAAAAGATGTGCTGGTTACACCTTTAACAGATTTATTTAACCAGTCACTAAATACAGGTGCTATTCCAGAGGACTGGAAAAGAGCAAATGTAGTTCCACTGCACAAAAGTGGAAGCAAGGAAGAAGCAAGTAACTACAGACCAGTAAGCCTTACATCAGTAGTAGGGAAAGTAATGGAAAAACTATTAAAAGAAAGAGTAGTGGAATATCTTAAATCAAACAACTTACAGGATCCAAAACAGCATGGATTTACTGGTGGGAGATCATGCCAAACAAATCTTATTGACTTTTTTGACTCTGTGATGAAAATAATAGATCAAGGGGGAGCTGTAGATGTAGCATATCTAGACTTTAGTAAGGCATTTGACACTGTCCCACATCGCAGACTGCTAAATAAACTTGAAAGCCTGGGGGTGGATTATAAATCAGTTAAATGGATAAGAACCTGGTTGCAGGATAGGAAACAGACAGTCGTAGTTAATGGAGTGCAATCTATGGAGGGAAATGTTACCAGTGGAGTACCCCAGGGATCTGTACCTGGTCCAGTTCTCTTTAATATCTTTGTTGGTGACATTGCAGATGGTATTGAAGGGAAGATATGCCTTTTTGCAGATGATACAAAGATATGCAACAGGGTAGACACACCGGGAGGGGTCAAACAAATGATTAATGACCTAGGTAGGCTTGAGAAATGGTCAAGAACGTGGCAACTACAGTTTAATGCTAAAAAATGCAAAATAATGCACTTGGGTCTCAAAAACCCAAAGGCTAGTATAGTATCAAGGGTACTATAATGGAAACTACTGAGGAGGAAAGAGATTTAGGAGTCACTATTTCAAGTGACTTGAAGGCAGGAAAGCAATGCAACAAAGCAATGAGAAAGGCAAGTCAGATGCTTGGTTGCATAGGGAGAGGAATCAGTAGCAGGAAAAAAGAAGTGATAATGCCACTGTATAGGTCATTGGTACGGCCCCATCTGGAATACTGTGTCCAGTTCTGGAGACCCTATCTCCAGAAGGATATAAATACATTAGAGAGTGTACAAAGAAGGGCAACTAAAATGGTGCATGGCCTACATCACAAAACTTACCCGGAAAGGCTAAAAGATCTTAACATGTATAGTTTGGAGGAGAGAAGGGAAAGGGGAGACATGATAGAAACTTTCAAATATATAAAGGGTCTTAACAAAGTTCAGGAGGGAAACATTCTTCAAAGGAAAAGAAGTATTAGAACTCAAGGGCATACATTGAGACTGGAGGGGGGGAGGTTCAGGGGAAATTTAAGGAAAAATTACTTCACAGAAAGGGTAGTGGATAAGTGGAATAGCCTCCCATCAGAGGTGGTAGAGGCTAAGACTGTAGGGCAATTTAAACATGCTTGGGACAGGCATATGAATATCCTTACAAAGAATCAAGGTTAAAAAAGGGTTGAGATTGCCTAAAGGATAAAATAAAAAAGGGGCAGACTAGATGGGCCAAGTGGTTCTTATCTGCCGTCAAATTCTATGTTTCTATGTAATAAAACTTATTGACCTACGGAACCACAACAATCCACCAAAGAGAAAACTTCATTGCAGTCTTATCTCTATTAATCATCGTTACATCTGCAATTCATTTCTTTATCATACATTAAGCCAGATATCTGGCTAACATAATTAGCAAATTAACATAAGAGAAACAAAAAGATATTCTTTAGATGAAATGAGTGCCCAGTGTAGTTTGAAGTGAGAACAGTTTTGCATACATTATTTAAATTTTCTACATTACACAGAAAAAGTTATATATATTTCATTTTTAAATGATCAATGAAAAAAATGTTTAAACTCCAATATATTAAAACCTCTAAAGATGATTACAAGCATTTTTATTTTTTTTACTATGAATAATAACTCAAAAGCAGAGATAAATAAAAGCTTGGAAGTAGACAGACCTACAAAGACATTGGAAAGTGACTACATTGCATTCAGTCTAACGAATCCCTCAGTCAATTATTAATGTGAAACTCAGTTTACAGAATATTTGTTATATGAAGTTGAGGATTTTGATGTTGCATTAAATCTTTGTAACAAATGACACTAAACGCAATTAAAATATATTCAATAAAAAATAGTTAAAGAGCCAACATTAATATTCTACTTGACTTTGTTTTGTAAAGGAAATGTATACCCTGTTAGGAACATGGAAAGTATTTGCTAAAGCGATACTCTCCATTTTGCAGTAATGTTTCCTCCCATGAGGACCTTGCTACATGGGAATAAGGGCACGACCAGCCGCTTGGCAGATGAGAATAATATGTAATTCAGGTATAAGTATTTACCCAATCATAGATCTGAAGTATTGGAGTATATGAGGAAAGCAGGACTGGATGGCCGGTCCTAGTACCTACTATATTCACTCGCTCACATATTTATGCTCAAGCACATGGACAGAATAGATTCTTCCAGCTGTCCTGCTATCACACTGAACTGACTGTCATTCTTAAGCTGGGTACACACTGGAGTGATATCGCTCCAAAAACGCAGTTTTGGATCGTCATATCACTCACAACGCTCGGTGTGTACCTAGAGCTGCATGCTTCCGTTGTAGCATGCGACAGATCCTTGGTTTGATGTGCTGCAAATCAAACCAAGCGCCAGTCACTAGCGTCCTGTGTTGTGTTAATGAAGTATGGAACATGGTCGTTCCGTCCTTTATTAAAGTCGCCTCAGTGTGTACGGGCAATTCGGACTGGTGGGGATTCGTTCCTATGTCAGTACGAATCTCAGTCGCGCCAGTGTGTACCCAGCTTAAGATACACTGAATCATTTCAACACTGAATCATTTACTTCATGTGTTACTGCAATCAGATTTGTCCTAACAACATGAGCTTTAAAAATGACATATTACTATGGCAGAAAGTGAAGTATTATGTAACAATTATAGGACCACAATGCAAACTTTTGTGGGAATCCCCATTCCTCTTTAGCCACAATCAACTAGCTCAACTCTTGTGTTAAAAGTCAAAGGCAACCACTGAGATCTACTACATCCCTTCTGAGCTACAGAATAGATAGATTGCATTCCTTTAACCTGAGTAATAGCCCTTTCCCACTGAAGCCTCGGCTTTGACCTAGGGATACTGAACAAATGTTGGAGTTTCAGCTATACTTTTATACCGCCGGATAGTACCGGGTCGTTGCCGTTCATACAGGATGCTTGGCGATGATGTCATCTCCAAGCGCTCATGAGCCTGCCAATCATCTGCATTTTAGGCATGACACGGGAATAGCAATGGCCGCGACCAGGGACGAACCCTGGATGCATAACCCGGTCGGCTCTTCCACCCTGAGCTGGGATCTGGGTCGCGTAGACTTGCCATAACCAAGGTTCTCAGTGTGAAAGGGGTATAACGGGTAATTGCTTACAACTCCACCCTCCCCCCGAAAAATATGCAGGCAGGCTAAGACATACTACTGGCTTTCCTATGGGTTCTGGATCACTAATATTGGTTGGCTTATAGGATGAATATAGATTGCTAGTTAATGGCTTTAAATTATTAGGGAATTATATATAAATAGCATATGAGTATATCCATAAACACCTACCTTCTTCTTTACGCTTTCTGGCATCCTCTTCACTCTTCTCCTTTGCTCGTAATGCTTCATCCGCTTTTGCTAAAAAAAAACCAAAAAATGAAATTGTATAGTTAGATCTGTAATAAATTAGCAACAGTTCCGTTTAACATTACACGCATTTTGCAGGGTATTTTCATGAATCACACTCCCGATACCCATGCAATTCAGTTTCAAATGGAAAATTGCAGATGACGTGTATTAATTCTCTTCTATTCACATTTCTGACCTTATTTCCCTTCACACTCCTGCCCATCCACTTCACTCAACAAATGAATGCTGGCTCTCCTCCCAACTGATTACTTCCACCCACTCCCCACTGTTACGGTCCTGCGGGCCAACCCTCCACATACATCAATCTGGGAATCGCCGATAGTGATGTTTATTGGTTACTTCAGCGCGTGTGGTTAATCAACACATTCACTGCCACCAGTCGAAGAACCTTTTAGGGACAAAGCCCGGGGCAAGTTCCTGCTCTCACTCGCACACTCAATAATGTATACTTAGAAAAATGGGTTACATGGGCCACTGGAGGTCTTGGGTCAAAAACACATAACCAGAACTAGAATTTTAGTATTTAATTCAAGTACATCTTCAAAGCTTATAGGTACAAAAGGTTACAAGATTATAATAACTTTAAAAGATCACACAGGTTTCAACAATTTCAAGAAAACAAAAGGGAAAAAAAACAACATTCAAATCACCTGGACAGGGTTGAACAATGGAGGAAGTGAGCACTCCTCCTGTAGATTAGGTGCATTATGAGCCATAGCTCTCCTCGACGATTATGAACAACTTGTATAGGGTGCCTCTCATACTTAAGATACCTGCCAGTTATGCTCAGACCCCGACCCTTGGGATTCTTTTAAAACCTACCATGCAATTTGAATAATACCATTTTTTTTAATGATATACGAATATGTGTGCGCTACATAAATAAATGATAATTAATAAATAAATAAGATTTTACTTACCGGTAAATCTATTTCTCGTAGTCCGTAGTGGATGCTGGGGACTCCGTTAGGACCATGGGGATAGATGGGCTCCGCAGGAGACATGGGCACTTTAAGAAAGAATTTAGGTTCTGGTGTGCTCTGGCTCCTCCCTCTATGCCCCTCCTCCAGACCTCAGTTAGAGAAACTGTGCCCAGAAGAGCTGACAGTACAAGGAAAGGATTTTGGTAATCCAGGGCAAGATTCATACCAGCCACACCAATCACACCGTATAACATGAGTTTATAACAACCAGTCAACAGTATGACAACAACAGAGCATCAGGTCCAACCCTGATGCAACCATAACATAACCCTTATTGAAGCAATAACTATATACAAGCATTGCAGCAGAAGTCCGCACTTGGGACGGGCGCCCAGCATCCACTACGGACTACGAGAAATAGATTTACCGGTAAGTAAAATCTTATTTTCTCTAACGTCCTAGTGGATGCTGGGGACTCCGTAAGGACCATGGGGATTATACCAAAGCTCCCAAACGGGCGGGAGAGTGCGGATGACTCTGCAGCACCGATTCAGCAAACACAAAGTCCTCCTCAGCAGGGTATCAAACTTGCAGAACTTTGCAAAAGTGTTTGAACCAGACCAAGTAGCCGCTCGGCAAAGCTGTAATGTCGAGACCCCTCGGGCAGCCGCCCAAGAAGAGCCCACCTTCCTAGTGGAATGGGCCTTAACTGATTTTGGTAGCGGCAATCCAGCTGCAGAATGAGCCTGCTGAATCGTGTTACAGATCCAGCGAGCAATAGTTTGCTTTGAAGCAGGAGCACCAAGCTTGTTGGAAGCATACAGGAGAAACAAAGACTCTGTTTCCCTGACCCTAGCCGTTCTGGCTACATAAACCTTCAAAGCCCTGACCACATCAAGCAACTCGGAATCCTCCAAGTCAGTAGTAGCCACTGGCACCACCATAGGTTGGTTTATATGAAAGGATGAAACCACTTTCGGCAGAAATTATGGACGGGTCCGCAATTCTGCTATATCCGCATGGAAAACCAGATAGGGGCTTTTATGTGACAAAGCCGCCAACTCTGACACACGCCTAGCCGAAGCCAAGGCTAATAGCATGACCACCTTCCACGTGAGATATTTCAACTCCACCGTTTTGAGTGGTCCAAACCAGTGGGATTTCAGGAAACTCAACACCACGTTAAGATCCCAAGGTGCCACTGGAGGCACAAAAGAGGGCTGAATATGCAGCACTCCCTTTACAACCGTCTGAACTTCAGGTAGAGAAGTCCACTCCTTTTGAAAGAAAATGGATAGGGCCGAAATCTGGACCCTAATGGGACCCAATTTTAGGCCCAAATTCACTCCTGACTGCAGGATGTGAAGGAACGGCCTAGCTGGAATTCCTCCGTAGGGGCATTCCTGGCCTCACACCAAGCAACATATTTTCGCCATATACGGTGATAATGTTGAGCTATTACGTCCTTCCTAGGCTTTATCAGCGTAGGAATGACCCCATCCGGAATGCCTTTCTCTGCTAGGATCCGGCGTTCAACCGCCATGTTGTCAAACGCAGCCGCGGCAAGTCTTGGAAGAGACAGGGCTCCTGTTGCAACAAGTCCTGTCTTAGAGGAAGGGCATACATTGAGACTGGAGGGGGGGAGGTTCAGGGGAAATTTAAGGAAAAATTACTTCACAGAAAGGGTAGTGGATAAGTGGAATAGCCTCCCATCAGAGGTGGTAGAGGCTAAGACTGTAGGGCAATTTAAACATGCTTGGGACAGGCATATGAATATCCTTACAAAGAATTAAGGTTAAAAAAGGGTTGAGATTGCCTAAAGGATAAAATAAAAAAGGGGCAGACTAGATGGGCCAAGTGGTTCTTATCTGCCGTCAAATTCTATGTTTCTATGAAGAGGCCACGGGTCCTCTGTGAGCATTTCTTGCAGATCTGGATACCAAGTCCTTCGTGGCCAATCTGGAACAATGAATATTGTTCTCACTCCTCTTTTTCTTATTATCCTCAGCACCTTGGGTATGAGAGGAAGAGGAGGGAATACATAGACCGACTGGAACACCCACTGTGTCACCAGGGCGTCTACAGCTATCGCCTGAGGGTCTCTTGACCTGGCGCAATACCTCTGTAGCTTTTTGTTGAAGCGGGATGCCATCATGTCCACCTGTGGCAGTCCCCACCGACTTGTAATCTGTGCGAAGACTTCCTGATGAAGCCTCCACTCTCCCGGGTGGAGGTCGTGTCTGCTGAGGAAGCCTGCTTCCCAGTTGTCCACTCCCGGGATGAACACTGCTGACAGTGCGCTTACGTGATTCTCCGCCCAGCGAAGAATTCTGGTGGCTTCCGCCATCGCCACTCTGCTCCTTGTGCCGCCTTGTCGGTTTACATGAGCCACTGCGGTGATGTTGTCTGACTGAATCAGAACCAGTTGGTCGCGAAGCAAGTTCTCCGCTTGACGCAGGGCGTTGTATACGGCCCTTAGTTCCAGGATGTTGATGTGAAGGCAAGTCTCTTGACTTGACCACAGACCTTGGAAATCTCTTCCGTGTGTGACTGCTCCCCACCCTCGGAGGCTTGCATCCGTGGTCACCAGGACCCAAGTCCTGAATGCCGAATCTGCGGCCCTCTAGAAGGTGAGCGCTCTGCAGCCACCACAGAAGAGACACCCTGGCCCTGGGGGATAGGGTGATTAACCGATGCATCCGACGATGTGATCCGGACCACTTGTCCAGTACGTCCCATTGAAAGGTCCTCGCATGGAACCTGCCGAAGGGAATGGCCTCTATGATGCCACCATCTTTCCCAGGACTCGAGTGCAGTGATGCACTGACACCTGTTTTGGTTTTAATAGGTTCCTGACCAGTGTCATGTGTCTAGAATCATGCCCAGGAAAGGCAGGCTAGTCGTAGGAACCAAGTGCGACTTTGGAATATTTAGAATCCAGCCGTGTTGCCGTAACACTTCCAGAGAAAGTGCTACGCTGATCAGCAACTGCTCTCTTGATCTCGCCTTTATGAGGAGATCGTCAAAGTATGGGATAATTGTGACCCCTTGCTTCCTCAGGAGTACCATCATTTCCGCCATCACCTTGGTAAATATTCTCGGTGCCGTGGAGAGACCAAACGGCAACGTCTGAAATTGGTAATGACAATCCTGTACCACAAATCTGAGGTACGCCTGATGAGGTGGATAAGTGGGGAAATGAAGGTATGCATCCTTTATGTCCAGAGACACCATAAAATCCCCCCTTCCAGGCTTGCGATGACCGCTCTCAGCGATTCCATCTTGAACTTGAACCTTTTCAGGTATATGTTCAGGGATTTTAAATTCAATATGGGTCTGACCGAACCGTCCGGTTTCGGGACTACAAACATGGTCGAATAATAACCCCTTCCCTGTTAAAGGAGGGGAACCTTGACCACCACCTGTTGAAGATACAATTTGTGAATTGCAGTTAACACTATTTCCCTCTCGTGGGGGGAAGCTGGTCGGGCCGATTTGAGGTATTGGTGAGGGGGCATCTCTTCGACTTCCAGCTTGTATCCCCGAGACACAATTTTTATTGCCCAGGGATCCACCTGGAAGTGAACCCACTTGTGGCTGAAATTTCGAAGACGTGCCCCCACCAGGTCTAGT
Organism: Pseudophryne corroboree; assembly: GCF_028390025.1. Lineage (NCBI taxonomy): Eukaryota > Metazoa > Chordata > Amphibia > Anura > Myobatrachidae > Pseudophryne > Pseudophryne corroboree. The sequence goes on along the minus strand of NC_086447.1, from coordinate 274,714,430 downwards.
TCCTCCTGTGAAGCCCCAGCGTCCTGCGGTGGATTTTGTAGAGGCCGGGGAGAACTTCTGTTCCTGGGAACTAGCTGTGTTGTGCAGCTTCTTTCCTCTGCCCCTGCCAAGAAAGGACGCACCTCGGACTTTCTTGCTTTGTGATCGAAAGGACTGCATTTGATAATGTCGTGCTTTCTTAGGCTGTGCGGGAATAGAAGGCAAAAGATCAGAATTACCAGCTATAGCTGTGGAGACCAGGTCCGAGAGCCCTTCTCCACACAATTCCTCAGCCTTGTAAGGTAAACCTTGCATATGCCTCTTTTCGTCGGCATCACCTGTGCATGTTCCACAGGACACGTCTAGCAGAAATCGACATAGCGTTGACTCTAGACTAATGTCTCTTTGGGCATGTTTTATATATATATATATATATATATATATATATATATATATATATATATATATATATGACAGCATCTTTTATATATATATATATATATATATATATATATGTATACACATACTAGGGTCTCCATGTCCACGCTGCTACAGCGCTATAACCCCATGCCGACACAATCGCCGGTCTGAGTAGTGTACCAGCATGTGTGTAAATGGACTTCAAAGTACTTTTACTGCATGCTATCTGCAGGATCCCTGAGGATAGCTGTTAAGTCAGCGCTACCTTTTGGGTAAACGTGACAAGCTTTGTCCACCCTAGGGGAAGATTTCCATCGTACCCTGGCCCTAGTAGGGAAAGGATACTCCCTGAGAATTCTTTGTGGGAAGCTGCAGGTTCTTGTCTGGAGATTCCCGCTCTTTTTCTTCATGAGAGGAGGGAAATTTACCTCAGCTTTCTTCCCCTTAAACATGTGTACCCTTGTGTCAGGGACAGATGAGTCATCAGTGATATGCAAAACATCTTTCATTACAATAATCATATATTGAATACTTTCCTGCCATTTTGGCTGTAACTTTGCATTATCGTAGTCGACACTGGAGTCAGACTCCGTGTCGATATCAGTGTCTATTATTTTGGATAGTGAGCGTTGTGAGACTCTGAATGTCTCTGCGACATAGGGACAGACATGGGTAGATTCCCTGTCTGTTCTCTAATCTTTTGTGCAATAAATTTACCTCAGCACCTAATTTCACATAACCAATCAGGTGTCGGCGTTGTCGACGGAGACACCACACACACACACACACATTTGCTCCATCACCTCCTTAGGAGAGCCTTTTACCTCAGACATGTCGACACACACGTGCCGACACACCACACACTCAGGGAATGCTCATCTGAAGATAAATACCCCACAAGGCCCTTTGGAGAGACAGAGAGAGAGTATGCCAGCACATACCCCAGCGCTATATGACCCAGGAAAAAACACAGCAATTTAATGTTTACCCAGTAGCGCTGTTATTATCTGCGCCGAATTATGTGCCCCCCCTCTTCTTTAAAACCCTCTCTTCTACCGTGGTATAAGCAGGGGAGAGACCGGGGAGCTTCCACTCAGCGGTGCTGTGGAGAAAAAACATGGCGCTGGTGAGTGCTGAGGAAGAAGCCCCGCCCCCTCGACGGCGGGCTTCTGTCCCGCTTAAATATACATTTTCTTGGCGGGGGCTCATACATATATACAGTGCCCAACTGTATATATAGAAAAAAGAGAGAATGTGAGACAGCGCTAATTGCTTTGACGTTTTTTATATAGTTAAAACACAATTTCACAATAACACATGTAAATACCGGCAAGTATTCTTTAAAATATACATATAATCTAATTGACTACTGAGAAAATCAATATAGCTTATCCCTTTAAGGAACTGCTGAATATAATAATGCTGCAATGTTATATTGCAGAGGTATCACTCTATCCTTTCTGGAGGCAAATGGATCGATGACATTTGCAAATTAAAGTCCCACTGTGGATAATTCCAACACAGTTCTTTATGGGTACAACATGCACCTCTACCAATCAATTCAAAGATGGTATGCAGTTCTTATTGCGTGCCAAACCAGGGTAGGATATTTGCCATGTTGGTAAAAAGCAAATCCTACCAGCACTTGAATGACACCAAATGAGCTGTTGGTTGGTATATAAACAGTTCTTTTAGGTGCACCATGCAAAGCACCAATTACCTCTCACAGCTGCTCCTCTCACTTGTGGCTCTGCCTGTGTTCTCAGGCTGCAGTGTGGAGTCCGTTGTATTCCCCCTTATCACTGGGGTGTTGTATTGAATATGCGCCGGCCGGCTAGCAGACAATTCTGCAAAAGTGGCAGTGTATCTCTCCCGGATGTCCTGCTCGTGACAAACGCGTTTCTCTGCCTCCTAATTAGCATCGGCGGCTTCCTCAGTGTCAATTAGATTATATGTATATTTTAAAGAATACTGGCCGGTATTTACATGTGTTATTGTGAAATTATGTTTTAACTATATAAAAAACGTCAAAGCAATTAGCGCTGTCTCACATTCTCTCTTTTTTCTGTTATCAAATTTGGGGGAATTGGAACTTAATCCCCGAGACTAGCTGCTAATACTTTGTGGGCGGTGGCGCCAGGTGTATACAGTTTTTGTAACAACTGTATATATGTTTACTTTTGCCAAAAGGAGGTCCAAATGCTGCCCAGGGTGCCCCCCCCTGCGCCCTTACAGTGACCGGAGTATGTGAGGTGTGTGGGAGCAATGGCGCACCGCTGCAGTGCTGTGCGTTACCTCAGTGAAGAACGGAGTCTTCTGCCGCCGATTTCGAAGTCTTCTTGCTTCTCATACTCACCCGGCTTCTGTCTTCCGGCTCTGCGAGGGGGACGGCGGCGCGGCTCTAAGATCGGACGGCGAGGGTGAGATCCTGCGTACGATCCCTCTGGAGCTAATGGTGTCCAGTAGCCTAAGAAGCAGGACCTAGCTTCAGAGAGTAGGGCTGCTTCTCTCCCCTCAGTCCCTCGATGCAGGGAGTCTGTTGCCAGCAGAGCTCCCTGAAAATAAAAAACCTAACAAAATACTTTCTCTCAGCAAACTCAGGAGAGCTCACTGAAAAGCACCCAGCTCGTCTGGGCACAGTATCAAACTGAGGTCGGGAGGAGGGGCATAGAGGGAGGAGCCAGAGCACACCAGAACCTAAATTCTTTCTTAAAGTGCCCATGTCTCCTGCGGAGCCCGTCTATCCCCATGGTCCTTACGGAGTCCCCAGCATCCACTAGGACGTTAGAGAAATAATGATGATGCCCATTACACCCACCTCCAAAATTCAGGCTCTCCACCTCTCTGTAAACTTTCAAACTGGCTTTCAAAACCCAGTATCTTAATCAAAGCTTTCCAGCTCTCATTCAAACCCATGTTCCATGCTCCTCGCTCACTGTCTCTCCCTTTTGTGTCACCGCTGTCTGTCACTTCCGTTTAGATTGTAAACTCTCCTAAGAAAGGCCCTCTTACCTCACTTATACAATGATCTCCTCCCAATGGCACTAAACCTATGATTTCAGCCAACTGTATTTGGGTAGTATGACTGCTGACGCAGCCATTTTAATATACATTGTAGTACATGTTCTGCAATGTTTTGTACCGTTAGGGGTTTATTTACTAAGGGAGGATTTTCATTAGTTTTTATCAATCTCAAATCAATCTAAATCGATGTTGGGTCTCAGGGGCTAAAACACACATTATCTTAAATGTAAAAAGTAATAATAAACAAACAAAAAAATCGCCCGTCAGTAAATGAGTGTTTTAGCACCTAAAACCCAACATCAATTTAGATCGATTTAATCAACCTTTAGTAAATATCCCACCCACACAGTCCCCCCCCCCCCCTCTTTTTTTGTCATTCTGTTTCTGCTTATTTTCTTTGGAAGGCGCTGCGGACCCTTTGTGGCAACACATAAATGATAATAATAATAAATATTATTATTATTATTATTATTATTAATAATGATGATAATAATTAAAGTATTGGAGGCTGATAAAGGGTGTCAAATGATTGGCTTTTGGAACTTTTATAAATGATGGAAAAATTATAGCCAGCAAGTGTGTTTCGCCAAATAAAATTGTTTAGAGTATTTTGGGTACATTAAAATGTCTCTGTAGTGATATTTAAGTGTATATATATATATATATATATATATATATATATATACACATTTTTTTGTAAAAAACAACAAAAAAACTATTCTTGTAACTCCCATCTGCAATTTCAAAAACACCTTTCCTATCAATATAACACCTCAGCATATATATCACACATACTTGAATCCATTTTTCTGCTTTTTAGAAATAAATACCCATAAAATGACATGTCCATATAGGCCAGACTTTCATATTTAAAAACCTATAAATACATTATTATGCATTGGGAGGGGTGTCCAAAGAGCACTGCACTGTGTCTCATAATTTTTAAATTAAAATAAAGCTTTCCCTCTACTTTTCACCATGTCTGGAGCTGCAAACTAAAATTTGCATGAACTCCCACTTGGGACAGTGTTAACGTCACGCAAATTTATAATTGAATAGCAAAATGTCACAGCCACAAGTTTTTAACCTGTGTTAAGCAATTTTTGGTCAATTTGCAGCTTATTGAATCCTGCTCCATATAAAGGGGTTGATGCTGTGTTGGGTGACAGTATTTTAATTTGTGCATATTTTACGGTTTTGTACTTCAGATGAGCACATTCTTTTTCTACACATCCCTTCATATACACTATAGATGTGTAAGTATTTTGTACTTACCCCTCCATAGAGGTACAGAGAAGGAGGAGCATGCAAGCATTGGCAAAGTCCAGTAAAGGCATGTTAAGGTAAATGTTTCACTCAGACCACAATAAGGGCACAATGCACTTATCGGGAGATGTATAATTTGCAGTGCTCAACATCTGGTGCAAAATACACACTGTTAGTGGTGTCAGTAGCAGTTTTTTTTCTTAAGGGGAAGACAACGAATATTTGTATTTAACTGAACTTCATTAGTACCTTTACTTTACATTTATTTAGTGATATTTTAAATGGTAAATGCAACTATTACAGACATAGGCCAGGCTGTCTTATGTATATAATACATCATGAAAGTCAGCGGCGGCTCCTACCTTTAAGGAGGAGGGGGGCTGCCGCAGGCCAGGTCCCGAGGAGAGGCGAGAGCCGCCGGCCGGGTCCTGGGTCTGCACATGCGCAGTCAAGCGGCAGCTTTACTGCGCATGCACAAAAAACTGGCTTCTAAGGACTGTATGACTCCAGTCAATATAAGCCGGGGTTTGCGCATGCGCCAATCACTACCACGCAATCACAGCCCAGTCTGGCAGTCCTGGAGGGAGAGGACACCTCCCAATGGGACTGCCTGTGAGACTCGCCTGGCTCTGTGCCCTAAACTATTTGCATCTTTTTGTGTGATACATATTATGGCTATGTTTATGGTGAAAAAAGCACCCAAATCTATACATCAGCTCCACAGTATTTTGTGCATGAACAATACGACCATTAAATCATTAAGTGGCCAAAAAACAAAAACAAAAAAAAACTGTGCACCTAGGCAAAACCATGTTGTACTGCAAGTGGGGCAGATTTAAAATGTGCAGGGAGAATTAGATTTTGGAAGGGCACGTCCAAACTCAGATATAAATCGCACTGTAAAAATAAAACTGTCTAGTAGTTGAACGTTACATGCAAAAGCAGCCAGTATTACCATACATAAACAAACAGAAATGTATTTGCTCCCCTTGCAGTGCAGCATGGTTTGTTCCAGATGCAATTTTTTTTTTCGCTTCGAACCCAAGTCAGGTCCAATGGCAGTAAACAAAATATATTATGTCAGCAATTAAATCACAATTTTACTATAAAAAGGTTCGAAGCAAGCATGAAGGAAAGAATTTATAGGGTATTCGGCTCACAGTCTACAAATAAATTACAGACTTGTGAACTACACACAGCAAAGCATTAAATGCTCTGTGATTGCATAACTATTAGGACCTGATCAAGTATTACTCCACATAAGGCAAATTAAAAAAAAAATTCTTTAGAGATAGGGATTCCTTTTGATAGCACAGAGCAGTGGTCCTTCTTGAATCACGACGCCCTAGAGTATCAGCTTTTTGTTTTTCACGGCACCCTTAGGTCAAATGTTTCTTGAGACGTTCAGCAAAAATTATTTCATAAAGTTACTTGTGCTTACCTTTCATCCTAAGACTAAGTTACGGTAAGTTGTGGTGCACAGGATTGCGCTTATGTTACATATTTTATGATTGGCAGCCACCAGCACTGAGTTTGCCTATTACACGGACCATAAATAATTTCATTTGGTACTGAACCAAACCTGTGGCACCCCAGCAGGTGACCTCTACACATGAACAGTGTTAGCTCTTTACTTAAATGCAGGAATTAGATCTACATAACATCAGATCTAATAGCGTTGATGTAAGTGGAGAATATATCCGGAAGTTTTCATACTTCTGAAGGGCTCTACTACATCAGGAGAATTTGCATTGACGCTATGGATATCTTAGCAATCTCCATGCACTACTGCACTTTAAAACAAAACTCTCACACTGAGTGCCGCAGGTTTAGGCAGTTAAGAGCGCAGGAACCAATGACGTTGATTTTTGTCCACAAACCGGACCATAAGGCTGCCCCTAACAGCCTGGGGATGGAACGTATTAATGGCTGCATTTGTAATGTGATCATTAACAGACATCATTGCATACTTACCTGTGGGAACATCAGCCGGAATGCTTAATTTTCTTCTTGAAGGGACAGCTCTGTGATACCCAGCTGTCCTGGCAATGCTTTGACTTCCAGGGTTCTGAACCAAGGTCTGAAATGTCCATGCACAGCTTCTGGCTTGTACATGTGCAAGGGACCAGTCATGTAGACGGAACCTTTGGATTTCTCATTGTAAATTCGCCCATTAGCTACTATATCTAAATATGGCATTAGCTCAGCATTGAGCTCCTGAAAGTTGTGCTTTGCAGAGCTTGATGCATTTGGCCATATCATGGCCCCATACAAATCTGTGGGCACTGATTTGCTGTGGGACTGCTGCAGATACCACCCATATCTGCTGCGGACCCTTTAAAATAAACAGGGAAGTATATAGATCTACTGAAAATTCAGAAAACGGCAACTGCATTTTTTTTTAAAACAAAAAGTCTTTAATACATCTCAACAATATTGATACTGTGCGCTTGAGTACGTGGCTGCTATCACACTTTTTTGCTTAATTAAACTCATGGTCCAACCTTGCTGATCTATATTCACTATGATTAGATATAGGGACAATTCAATGCTGAGCGATGCACGGTCGCAATGTGTTGCAGTCTATGTCACTTAGAATGGGAAAGAGCAACACAGCTCATTTTGCTGGGCACCCTTACATAAGGTAAAATGAGCGACAGATCACAGGCAGTACTGAGAGCACATAGCCTGAACTGCCCACAGAAACTGGTTAAACAGACCGTATATAAACATATAACGCTATGGTTGATTTGTGAGCATGAAATAGTAAGAAACTAACTGCTGCTTTCTGGTAATGCAAAACACGTATACTTTACTATTGAGATTTCCTTCAATAGTCACTCTTGCGGCACTACTAAACAATTTCATTAAGAGGCAAATGTCATGGGTAGTGTGGTAGGAGTAACTTTAACATGTAATTTAGTATATGTTTGCCATGGTTCTCCAAATTATTGAAAGATCCAGGATAATAGGTTTCAATATATATTATAAAAGGTACAGTGTGTCAAAGCCATATAGAGGTATATTTACCAAGAGTGGAAGATACTCCTTATCTAATAATAATAATAATAATAATATAACCCTTTCCCTAACACCAATTTCTCTTATGGCAAGTGTGAAAATAAGTGGGTGTAATAAAGGTAATACCACAATAATTTATCTCTTTTATAGAATACACATACTGTAATCTTTTTAAAATGTATTTTATCATACCGAACCAGAAATCAATATTAGAAAACTAGAAAACGATCCTGTCAAAAACTATTTCATAGTCTATTTTACTATTAAAACAAATAAAATGTTTTTTTTTTTTTTTTTTTCAACTAATAAAATAAATGTGTTATTTAGAACATGGGCCCTCATTTTGAGTTGTTCGCTCGCTAGCTGCTTTTAGCAGCATTGCACACGCTAGGCCGCCGCCCTCTGGGAGTGTATCCTAGTTTAGCAGAATAGCGAACGAAAGATTAGCAGAACTGCTACTAAATAATTATTTGCAGTTTCTGAGTAGCTGCAGACCTACTCACAGGTTGCGATCAGCTCAGTCCGTTTAGTTCCTGGTATGACGTCACAAACACGCCCTGCGTTCGGCCAGCCACTCCCCCGTTTCTCCAGACACACCCGCATTTTTCCCTGACACGCCTGCGTTTTTTAGCACACTCCCGGAAAATGCTCAGTTACCACCCAGAAACGCTACTTTCCTGTTAATCACTCACCGATCAGCAGTGCGACTGAAAAGCGCAGCAGGATCCACAGCAAAGCTGCTAAGTTTTTAGTTAAATAACTAAGCGCATGCGCCCTGCGTGCCTTGAGCATGCGCATTTTGCAACTAATCGCAGCATAGCGAAAATCGGCAACGAGCGAACTCGGAATGACCCCATGGTTTCAAATTGTAACACTGTTTTATTAAAGATATTTTAAAGGATTTTTTTTTTTTTTTTAAAGAATATCCCTCAGTTTCTTAAAAATTCTACTTTTCTGCATGAAATTACCCATCTGCCAGACAGGTAAGAAATATTCCTGAGAATTAAGAGTGAGAACATCCCACAGACAGGCAGAAATCTGCTCACTTTTCCTGACAAGCTTTCTGTGACCACTAAACTGTGGGAGGTTGGCAGCTTTCAGCATATCTACATTGAATGAATGATTGCATTAAATCAATGTCAAAGAATCTACTGTTCACACAAACAGCAAATTTAAATAATGCATTAAAGCATGAAGAACAAAACAAGGTAACATCTACAGTACTGGCCCATAGCAGTAGAGAAGGGACAGTAATACTACTCCCACTGAAAATCATTATTGCACTACTCAAACATTAACTGCAAGAGGAAGAATATCATTGGTCTGACGGTTCTCATTTGGTGTGGAGAATTCCAAGAGTGCAGGTACAGGTGACAGAGGTATTCTAAGGAGGGGACACAAAGCCCAAGGGACACTGAACAGGTATAGAGAAATTAATTAAAGGATATTGATGAAACCAACCATTCAGGAAAAAGATTATAATCAGGACCAAGAAAGGCCCTTGGTAAGATAAGTTAGGGTTGGAGGTGCGCCACTAAGCTGGGTTACAGTATTTTTTTCTAGAGGTTATTAGTGTAAGCCACTAGTGGGCCTATCACTAAAAAATGATGTGAACAAGCTGATTGTGAAACGTACGTCATCCACTAACCAGCGGGACGTGGGCGCGCATCTAATACGGAGGTACGGGAATCTTACCCGACCCGGCGTCCGGCTCCCGCAGCAGCTCCCTATTAACACACTGAGACTTGACTCTATATTGGGCCAAGGCGCACGCAGCACACGGAGGTGCAGGAATCCCACCCGACCTGGCGTCTCCCGGAGCCCTTTTTTCGCTTAAACCACTGGAGGATTTCCCTGATCTCTTACAGGCACATTACGTGGCATTAATCAGGTACTCAGGGCCGCTCTCTCATCCAGTGTGTAACATCTGCAGGCCCCCCTGCAATGCACCTATGCAACAGGGGAGGGGGATGTGAAACGTGGACAGCAGAAGCAGCCCGCACTGCTCTTTCCTTTCAGCCCTAGGTGGACGGCTCTTCCCCGCTCTCATTGTTCCCATTCACTGCCCATTGTGGCACATGGGACAACAGTAGAAAGGGAACCTGTTTCCACACACCCGAGACTCTTTTCCACCTTTAGTTTTTATATCTTGCAAATAGCATTATATGGATGCATTATATGTGACTCATAATAATCTCATAGAGACATGCATGGGAATACCAACTAAATAATGCCAATTTATAGCCATTTTTCAATTTTTTGGCTAGGATAGAGTACAATACGCACAAGCCCAATTTGTTAGTTAATTGTGCCTGTATAAAAAGGGCTGGAGTTATCAATCAGGACAAAAATTAATTCTGATGTGCCGATATTTAATCTGAATTACAAGCCAGAGAACAATTTCAATCTTGAACTTCTTGTTATAAACACTCTGTCACAACTGAGGGCCTGAGCTGACGGGAGGCAGCCTCAGTTGTAGGGGCTGAGATGTAACGGAACCTGGGAGGTTGTATCAGACCCCTAGACATGTAAGTAACATGTAGAATAACTGCCCGAAGGCGTGACCACGACAACCAGGATAAAAGTCAATGATGTTTATTATGACAAACTCCGTAACACAGCAGCAGTAAAGGAAACATAAAAGTCAACAGAGGATAAATACAATTCCTGGGTACTACAGGGTGGCAAGGGCCACAGGCACTGGTAGAGTGAGACAGTTCTTATAATCTTCTAGTTGGAAAGTCCTTACCAGGCCTGACTGTAGCAATGGAGAGAACCCAGGATCGTACCAGCTGGTGTTCCAGGAAAGGCTGGGTTGCTGAAGATAAAACGGCTGCTGTGGATACTGGCTGGAACCAGACTGTTGTTGGTACGGAGTGGATACTGGCTGGGACCAGTTAAATAATAAACGAACTTGAGAGCGATGAAATAATAATGAAGTTTGGAGTTTGAGAGCGGTGAAATAATAATACCGGTGGAGAGTGGTAAACTGCAGAAAAGGACACCGGCCCTTTAAGAGAAGCTGTACACTGCTGGAAGCTGGGCTGGAAGCAGGTGATTGTTTGAGAGCGGTGAAATAATAATACCGGTGGAGAGTGGTAAACTGCAGAAAGGACACCGGCCCTTTAAGAGAAGCTGCACACTGCTGGAAGCTGGGCTGGAAGCAGGTGATTGTTGTAGCTGGAAACAGGTGAGTCCAGAATGGATCGGAGAGTCAGGCTACACCGCAGATGGAATGCTGGTGCGGGTCTCTATAGCAGAAGTCTGGAGACAGGAGCTGGAACCTGGAAGACAACCACAGGAGAGAGACAAACTGGAACTAGGTTAGACAACCAAAGCACTGACGCCTTCCTTGCTCAGGCACAGCTAACTTATACCTGCAGCAAGGAAGGGGTTGGCTAGGCAATTATGCAAATCAACAATACAGACAGCAGATTGGTGGAAATGCTCAGATGACAAAATCCAAGATGGCTGCGCCCATGCAGACACTTGGAGGGAAGTTTGGTTTGTAATCCATGTGAGAATTGAAACAGTAATGGCGACGCCGGCCACAGGAGACAGGAGACGCCAGACTGACAAGCGCACATTTAACCACGCGGGCACAGCGGAGGCCGCGGCTGATGAAATCACCACTCTGACATTCTGCATGTGGAAACTCAGGAACAGCGGGATCCGGTCCTGGAACGCTGAGCCAGCCTTAGGAGGCATCTGAAGGGTAAGTAATGGCGTCCAGATACCCGGATCGTGACAGCACCCCCCCCCTTTAGGAGTGGCCCCAGGACACTTCTTAGGCTTTAAAGGAAACTTTGCGTGGAAATTTCGGACCAAGGCAGGAGCATGGACGTCTGAGGCATTGGTCCAAGAGCGTTCTTCAGGACCATAGCCCTTCCAGTCAATGAGGTATTGTAACTGACCGTAACGGAAACGTGAGTCCAAAATCTTGGCCACCTCGTACTCGACTCCCCGTTGAGTCTGAACTTTGGGAGCTGGAGGAAGTGCGGAATGAAACCGATTCAGGATCAGCAGTTTCAACAAAGAAACATGAAATGTCCTGGGTATTTTCAAGAAGGATGGTAACTGTAACCTGTAGGCAACAGGATTGATGACTTGTTCAATCTTGAAGGGTCCGATGTAGCGAGGTGCAAATTTCATGCTGGGAACTCTCAACCTCAAATTCTTCGTGGACAGCCACACACGATCACCCACCTTGAGAGCAGGAACCGCTCTACGCTTTCTATCGGCAAACTTCTTATACCTGAATGAGGCTTTAAGCAGGGCTGCGCGGACGTTCCTCCAGTTATTTGAAAACTGACGCAAGGTGACATCCACTGCTGGAACAGAAGTTGCGGGAAGCGGTTGGAATTCTGGGACTTTAGGGTGGAATCCATAATTAATGAAGAATGGTGTAGAAGAAGATGAGGAATGGTATTGATTGTTGTGGCTGAACTCGGCCCAAGGAAGGAGTTGAACCCAGTCATCTTGAGAGGAAGACACATATATACGGAGGAAGGCCTCCAAGTCCTGATTCACCCTCTCGGTTTGACCATTGGTCTGAGGATGGTAAGCCGTGGAAAACTTTAACTTGACTTGGAGGGCTTGACACAAACTTCGCCAAAATTTGGCTACAAATTGTACTCCACGATCCGAGATGATCTCTTCAGGAAGACCGTGAAGTCGGAAGATCTCTTGTATAAACACTTGAGCCAACTTGGAAGCTGACGGAAGACCGGTGAGAGGGATGAAATGTGCCATCTTGGTGAACCGGTCAACTACCACCCAGATGGTATTAAACTTGTTGCAGATAGGTAGATCGGAAACAAAGTCCATCGACAAATGGGTCCAAGGTCGACGGGGAACAGATAATGGAACCAGTTGCCCCGCAGGCGACTGGCGGGAGACTTTGTGTTGGGCACACTTTGGGCAGGAGGCAATAAATTCCATAACGTCCTTCTTCAGAGTTGGCCACCAGTAGGACCTAGAAATAAATTCAAGGGTTTTCTGAATGCCTGTATGTCCAGCAAAACGGGAAGCATGGGCCCAATGCATGAGCTTCTTCCTTAGAACTGGCTTAACAAAACTTTTCCCTGGTGGAGGCGTAGAGTCCATCCCTACCGTGGAGAATGCCAACGGATTAATAATAGGATGCTTGTCTGCAGACTCGGACTCATTTTCTTGCTCCCATGAGCGGGAAAGGGCATCGGCCTTACGATTCTGAGAACCCGGACAGAACTGGAGTTTAAAGTCAAACCTAGAGAAGAAAAGTGCCCATCTGGCCTGACGAGGATTCAGACATTGTGCGCCTTTGAGATATAAAAGATTTTTGTGGTCGGTAAGTATGGTGATTGAGTGGGAAGCTCCCTCCAACAGGTATCTCCACTCCTTCAGAGCGAGCTTGATGGCTAGCAACTCCTGATCGCCAATGGCATAGTTGCGCTCAGCTGGGGAGAACTTCCGGGAGAAGAAACTGCAAGGATGTAGATGTCCATCTTTGGCCCTCTGGGATAACACTGCTCCTACTCCAACGGAGGAGGCATCTACCTCTAAGATAAAAGGAGAGTCGGTGTCGGGCTGTTTCAGAACTGGTGCAGAGATGAACCGTTGCTTCAGAAGGTGAAAGGCCTGTGTAGCTTCCTCGGACCACTTGGACGGATTAGCACCTTTCTTGGTTAATGCAGTGATAGGCGCCACAATGGTGGAAAAGTCTCGTATAAATTTTCTATAATAATTGGCGAACCCTAAGAACCTCTGGACCCCTTTGAGGCTTAAGGGTATAGGCCAATTCTGGATTGCTTGGAGTTTCTCAGGATCCATCTCTAGTCCGGAACCGGACACAATGTAACCTAGAAACGGAATGGTTTTAACTTCAAACACACACTTCTCCAATTTACAATAGAGGTGATTGACACGGAGACGGGAAAGAACCTCTTTTACCCAGAAACGATGATCTTCGAGATTATTAGCAAAGATGAGGATGTCCTCTAGATAAACCACGACATGGCGGTACAAGATGTCCCTGAATATCTCATTCACGAAGTGCTGGAAGACTGCTGGAGCGTTGCTCAATCCGAAGGGCATGACGAGGTACTCATAATGTCCGTCACGGGTGTTAAAGGCGGTCTTCCACTCGTCACCCTCACGGATTCGGATGAGATTGTAGGCACCCCTCAAGTCCAGCTTTGTGAAAATAGTTGCACCACTAACTCTATCAAAGAGCTCGGTAATCAGGGGTAAAGGGTATCGGTTCTTGACGGTAATGTCGTTCAAACCTCTGTAGTCGATGCACGGACGCAGACCACCGTCTTTCTTCTTAACGAAGAAGAAGCCTGCGCCGGCTGGAGAAGAAGATGGTCGGATGAAACCCTTCGCCAGGTTCTCTTTGATGTACTCTTCCATGGAGTGTGTCTCAGGCAGAGACAACGGATAAGTTCGGCCTCGCGGTGGATCCTTCCCTGGAATGAGGTCGATTGGGCTGTCCCATTCTCTATGAGGAGGAAGGATATCAGCAGAGGCTTTACTGAACACGTCCGTGAAGTCTTGATATGGAGGAGGCGGAACATCAGATGACCTGGGGAAGGAAGAACAAACAGGAAGAACTTTGGCTAAACAAGTCTCAGCACAGGAGGGACCCCATGCCAGTATTTGCGTAGTCGTCCAGTCAATTGATGGGTTGTGGAGACGGAGCCATGGAAGGCCTAAAACCACTGGATGTGTGGCTCTTGGAATCACTAAAAAAGAAATATACTCAGAATGAAGAACTCCCACTCTCAGACGAACTGGAAGAGTCCTTAAGGAAATGACTGCGTCAAAAATCTTGCTGCCATCCACGGCAGTCAAAGAGATGGACGAGGACAGTCTCTCGGTGGGTAGGGACCACCGTTTAACATAAGCTTCGGTTATGAAATTCCCAGCTGCTCCGGAATCAAGGAGGGCAATGACGTTCCTGTAACGTTGAGCAATTTGGAGCGACACTGGGAGGTTACAGTCATGAGGAGATGGAGAGGAGATCATTACTCCTAGCCGGCCCTCTCCTTGGCGAGCTAGGATCTGGAGTTTCCCGGACGTTTGGGACAGGCATTGATAGTGTGCGACGGAGCTGCACAGTAGAGACAGAGAGACTCAGAGAGACGTCTTCGGCGCTCAGCGGGAGATAGACGGGAACGACTAATTTGCATAGGCTCATCCTTGGATGGAGATGGTTGACGAGGAGGAGGAGCAGAAGATTTAGGAGTAGATGATCTTCCTCGCTCAGTTGCTCTCTCTCTGAAACGTAGATCAACCTTCGTGCAAAGAGAAATTAGCTCATCCAACTTAGAGGGCAAGTCTCTGGTAGCTAACTCATCCTTGATGCGTTCTGATAAGCCATGCCAGAATGCAGCATACAGGGCCTCGTCGTTCCATGCCAGTTCGGATGCCAGGATTTTAAACTGTATAAGATACTGTCCCACAGTACGTGTTCCCTGGCGTAAACGGAGAATCTCAGATGAAGCAGATGTTATCCGGCCTGGCTCGTCGAAGATGCGCCTGAATGTAGCTACAAAGTCAGTATAGGAGGATAGCAGGGGATCAGACTTCTCCCATAAAGGTGATGCCCAGTCAAGGGCTGTGCCACTGAGAAGGGAGATGATATAGGCAATTTTGGTACGGTCACTGAAGAAATTGCCAGGTAGAAGCTCAAAGTGGATTTCACATTGATTGAGAAATCCCCTGCAGAACCTTGGAGATCCATCAAATTTTGCTGGCGTTGGAAGATGAAGATGTGGACTGGAAATGGGTAAGGTGGGTGGGGTTACAGCTGGTGTCACTGTAGTGGACGCACCGGACGTGCCAGGTCCACGGAGGGTCGTTTGAATCCCATCCAGCCGTGTAGAGAGATCCTGGAGACAGCGGATGATGTGGCCCTGTGCAGCCTCCTGATGTTCAAGTCGGGCTGCCAGTTCTTGCATTGGCCTGGCCGCTTGATCCTGGTCTCCGGCTGGATTCATTAGGTCAGTGCTTACTGTCACAACTGAGGGCCTGAGCTGACGGGAGGCAGCCTCAGTTGTAGGGGCTGAGATGTAACGGAACCTGGGAGGTTGTATCAGACCCGTAGACATGTAAGTAACATGTAGAATAACTGCCCGAAGGCGTGACCACGACAACCAGGATAAAAGTCAATGATGTTTATTATGACAAACTCCGTAACACAGCAGCAGTAAAGGAAACATAAAAATCAACAGAGGATAAATACAATTCCTGGGTACTACAGGGTGGCAAGGGCCACAGGCACTGGTAGAGTGAGACAGTTCTTATAAACTTCTAGTTGGAAAGTCCTTACCAGGCCTGACTGTAGCAATGGAGAGAACCCAGGATCGTACCAGCTGGTGTTCCAGGAAAGGCTGGGTTGCTGAAGATAAAACGGCTGCTGTGGATACTGGCTGGAACCAGACTGTTGTTGGTACGGAGTGGATACTGGCTGGGACCAGTTAAATAATAAACGAACTTGAGAGCGATGAAATAATAATGAAGTTTGGAGTTTGAGAGCGGTGAAATAATAATACCGGTGGAGAGTGGTAAACTGCAGAAAAGGACACCGGCCCTTTAAGAGAAGCTGTACACTGCTGGAAGCTGGGCTGGAAGCAGGTGATTGTTTGAGAGCGGTGAAATAATAATACCGGTGGAGAGTGGTAAACTGCAGAAAGGACACCGGCCCTTTAAGAGAAGCTGCACACTGCTGGAAGCTGGGCTGGAAGCAGGTGATTGTTGTAGCTGGAAACAGGTGAGTCCAGAATGGATCGGAGAGTCAGGCTACACCGCAGATGGAATGCTGGTGCGGGTCTCTATAGCAGAAGTCTGGAGACAGGAGCTGGAACCTGGAAGACAACCACAGGAGAGAGACAAACTGGAACTAGGTTAGACAACCAAAGCACTGACGCCTTCCTTGCTCAGGCACAGCTTACTTATACCTGCAGCAAGGAAGGGGTTGGCTAGGCAATTATGCAAATCAACAATACAGACAGCAGATTGGTGGAAATGCTCAGATGACAAAATCCAAGATGGCTGCGCCCATGCAGACACTTGGAGGGAAGTTTGGTTTGTAATCCATGTGAGAATTGAAACAGTAATGACGACGCCGGCCACAGGAGACAGGAGACACCAGACTGACAAGCGCACATTTAACCACGCGGGCACAGCGGAGGCCGCGGCTGATGAAATCACCACTCTGACATTCTGCATGTGGAAACTCAGGAACAGCGGGATCCGGTCCTGGAACGCTGAGCCAGCCTTAGGAGGCATCTGAAGGGTAAGTAATGGCGTCCAGATACCCGGATCGTGACACACTCCTTGTACCAGGGAGAGAAATCTCTACTGTTTGGTATGAGTATAATTGCTAGTAATATAATTTTTACCATTCAAAGGATAAGAATTACAGGTGTATTTTGGAGCAAATTAACAGGTCATTTCCGTCGTGTTAACTCTATCTTTACCAGGATATAGAGCTGCCCCCTGTGCTCACATATATGCTTTGATACTAGATACACGTGGGTCGCAATGATAAGCTGGTAGAATACTTACCATATAGATATATATTTATATACTCTTTCTGTATTCTTCTCTCAACACTTTTTGTGACACAAATATTTGAGATATTAATAAGCATATGTTTTAGAAATCACATGCACACGAGCTGCAGGGATAAGAGCTTTGAGCTATTTACTATATATCCCTTACAGACAGGCGCTATTTTTGACACGAGTACTCGAGACAGCTTATTTATTATTTGGTCTCCAGTACATACTGTCTTGTCAGCCACACATTGTTGCAGAATGGTGGATGCAAATCTGTATCAAATTACATTAGCACTGTTACTGCAGTCTTGAACAGTAGACTGGTGTAAAGGGTGACTATATGTTACAAAACTTCAATTTATTGGGCTCCTTTTCTTTTCCTTTTTCACTCCTTGGAATAAATACGGGAATTATTATCCAGGAAAAGCACTGATAGGTGGTTTCTGCAGAAATATGAACCCCTCTATTTGAGGGCTACTAAGGCTATAATATTATAGCGATTACCATCACAATTTAATCTCCAAAGGGAGTTTAACAGTAGCTAATTAGCACCGATTAATTTCAATAATATTTCACTTGGCTTATTAAATTGTATAAACCGTTCTTGCCTAACAAAAAATTTTTTGGACGTTGACATCATTTTGATGCTCTAGTCCCGTAGGCAACTTTTCTATTTATTACTTTTTGCACTTTCAGGTGATCAGACTAAATACTATGCCTGTTTACGGTGACTATTTTTAAGTATGGAAAATAAGAATTTACTTACCGATAATTCTATTTCTCGGAGTCCGTAGTGGATGCTGGGGTTCCTGAAAGGACCATGGGGAATAGCGGCTCCGCAGGAGAAAGGGCACAAAAGTAAAGCTTTTACAGGTCAGGTGGTGTGTACTGGCTCCTCCCCCTATGACCCTCCTCCAGACTCCAGTTAGGTACGGTGCCCGGACGAGCGTACACAATAAGGGAGGATTTTGAATCCCGGGTAAGACTCATACCAGCCACACCAATCACACCGTACAACTTGTGATCTAAACCCAGTTAACAGTATGATAACAGAGGAGCCTCTGAAAGATGGCTTCCTAAACAATAACCCGAATTAGTTAACAATAACTATGTACAAGTATTGCAGATAATCCGCACTTGGGATGGGCGCCCAGCATCCACTACGGACTCCGAGAAATAGAATTATCGGTAAGTAAATTCTTATTTTCTCTATCGTCCTAAGTGGATGCTGGGGTTCCTGAAAGGACCATGGGGATTATACCAAAGCTCCCAAACGGGCGGGAGAGTGCGGATGACTCTGCAGCACCGAATGAGAGAACTCCAGGTCCTCCTTTGCCAGGGTATCAAATTTGTAAAAATTTACAAACGTGTTCTCCCCTGACCACGTAGCTGCTCGGCAGAGTTGTAATGCCGAGACCCCTCGGGCAGCCGCCCAAGATGAGCCCACCTTCCTTGCGGAATGGGCCTTAACAGATTTAGGCTGTGGCAGGCCTGCCACAGAATGTACAAGTTGAATTTTGTTACAAATCCAACGAGCAATCGACTGCTTAGAAGCAGGTGCACCCAACTTGGTGGGTGCATACAGTATAAACAGCGAGTCAGATTTTCTGACTCCAGCCGTCCTTTAAATGTATATTTTTAAGGCTCTGACAACGTCCAACAACTTGGAGTCCTTCAAGTCGTCTGTAGCCGCAGGCACTACAATAGGCTGGTTCAGGTGAAACGCTGATACCACCTTAGGGAGAAAATGCGGACGCGTCCGCAGCTCTGCCCTATGTCGAATGGAAAATTAAATAAGGGCTTTTATAAAACAAAGCCGCCAGTTAAGATACTCTCCCGGCCGAAGCCAGGGCCAGTAACATAGTCACTTTCCATGTGAGATATTTCAAATCCACATTCTTTAGTGGTTCAAACCAATTGGATTTGAGGAAATCTAAAACTACATTTAGATCCCACGGTGCCACCTTAGGCACCACAGGAGGCTGTATATGCAGTACTCCTTTGATAAAAATCTGGACCTCAGGGACTGAGGCCAATTCTTTTTGGAAGAATATTGATAGGGCCGAAATTTGAACCTTAATAGATCCCAATTTGAGACCCATAGACAATCCTGATTGCAGGAAATGTAGGAAAACGACCCAGTTGAAATTCCTCCCTCGGAGCACTCCGCTGCTCGCACCACGCAACATATTTTCGCCAAATACGGCGATAATGCTTCGCGGTGACTTCCTTCCTTGCCTTTATCAAGGTAGGAATGACTTCTTCTGGAATGCCTTTTCCTTTTAGGATCTGGCATTCAAACGCCATGCCGTCAAACGCAGCCGCGGTAAGTCTTGAAAAAAAAAACAAGTACCCTGCTGAAGCAGGTCCCTTCTCAGAAGTAGAGGCCACGGATCGTCCGTGACCATCTCTTGAAGTTCCGGGTACCAAGTCCTTCTTGGCCAATCCGGAGCCACTAGTCTTACTCCTCTTTGCCGTATAATCCTCAATACCTTTGGTATGAGATGCAGAGGAGGAAATACATATACCACCTGGTACACCCAAGGTGTTACCAGCGCGTCCACAGCTATTGCCTGCGGATCTCTTGACCTGGCGCAATACCTGTCCAGTGTTTTGTTGAGGCGAGACGCCATCATGTCCACCATTGGTTTTACCCAACGGTTTAATAGCATGTGGAAAACTTCTGGATGAAGTCCCCACTCTCCCGGGTGAAGGTCGTGTCTGCTGAGGAAGTCTGCTTCCCAGTTGTCCACGCCCGGGATGAATACTGCTGACAGTGCTATCACGTGATTCTCCGCCCAGCGAAGGATCCTGGCAGCTTCTGCCATTGCCCTCCTGCTTCTTGTGCCGCCCTGTCTGTTTACATGGGCGACTGCCGTGATGTTGTCCGACTGGATCAACACCGGTCTTCCTTGAAGCAGAGGTTCCGCCTGGCTTAGAGCATTGTAGATTGCTCTTAGTTCCAGAATGCTTATGTGAAGAGACTTTTTCAGGCTCGACCACACTCCCTGGAAATTTCTTCCCTGTGTGACTGCTCCCCAGCCTCTCAGGCTGGCATCCGTGGTCACCAGGATCCAATCCTGCATGCCGAATCTGCGGCCCTCCAATAGATGAGCCTCCTGCAACCACCACAGAAGGGATACCCTTGTCCTCGGCGACAGGGTTATCCGCAGGTGCATCTGAAGATGCGACCCTGACCATTTGTCCAACAGATCCCTTTGCATGGAATCTGCCGAAAGGGATTGCTTCGTAAGAAGCTACCATTTTTTCCCAGGACTCTTGTGCATTGATGTACAGACACCTTTCCTGGTTTTAGGAGGTTCCTGACCAGGTCAGATAACTCCTTGGCTTTTTCTTCGGGAAGAAAAACCTTTTTCTGAACTGTGTCCAGAATCATCCCCAGGAACAGCAGACGAGTTGTCGGCATTAATTGGGATTTTGGAATATTCAGAATCCATCCGTGCTGCTTTAGCACCTCTTGAGATAGTGCTAAACCCATCTCTAGCTGTTCTCTGGACCTTGCCCTTATTAGGAGATCGTCCAAGCATGGGATAATTAATACGCCTTTTCTTCGAAGAAGAAATATTATCTCGGCCATTACCTTTGTAAAGACCCGAGGTGCCGTGGACAACCCAAACGGCAGCGTCTGAAACTGATAGTGACAGTTTTGTACAACGAACCTGAGGTACCCCTGGTGTGAGGGGTAATTGGTACGTGGAGATACGCATCCTTGATGCCCAAGGATACCATAAAGTCCCCTTCTTCCAGGTTCGCTATCACTGCTCTGAGTGACTCCATCTTGAACTTGAACTTCTTTATGTACAGGTTCAAGGACTTCAGATTTAGAATAGGCCTTACCGAGCCATCCGGCTTCGGTACCACAAAAAGAGTGGAATAATACCCCTTCCCTTGTTGTAGAAGAGGTACCTTGACTATCACCTGCTGAGAATACAGCTTGTGAATGGCTTCCAAAACCGTCTCCCTTTCTGAGGGGGACGTTGGTAAAGCAGACTTCAGGAAACGGCGAGGTGGCTCTGTCTCTAATTTCAACCTGTACCCCTGAGATATTATCTACAGGATCCAGGGATTTACCTGCGAGTGAGCCCACTGCGCGCTGTAATTCTTGAGACGACCGCCTACCGCCCCCGAGTCCGCTTGCGAAGCCCCAGCGTCATGCTGAGGCTTTTGTAGAAGCCGGGGAGGGCTTCTGTTCCTGGGAAGGAGCTGCCTGTTGCTGTCTCTTCCCTCGTCCTCTGCCTCGTGGCAGATATGAATAGCCCTTTGCTCTCTTATTTTTAAAGGAACGAAAGGGCTGCGGTTGAAAGGTCGGTGCCTTTTTCTGTTGGGGAGTGACTTGAGGTAGAAAGGTGGATTTCCCGGCCGTAGCCGTGGCCACCAAATCCGATAGACCGACCCCAAATAACTCCTCTACGCATCGCCTGTCCACTGTCGTGTCCATAAAGCTCTTCTGGCCGAAATGGACATAGCACTTACCCGTGATGCCAGTGTGCAGATATCTCTCTGTGCATCACGCATATAAAGAAATGCATCCTTTATTTGTTCTAACGACAGTAAAATATTGTCCCTGTCCAGGGTATCAATATTTTCGATCAGGGACTCTGACCAAACTACCCCAGCACTGCACATCCAGGCAGTCGCAATAGCTGGTCGTAGTATAACACCTGCATGTGTGTATATACCTTTTTGGATATTTTCCATCCTCCTATCTGATGGATCTTTAAGTGCGGCCGTCTCAGGAGAGGGTAACGCCACTTGTTTTGATAAGCGTGTTAGCGCTTTGTCCACCCTAGGAGGTGTTTCCCAGCGCTCCCTAACCTCTGGCGGGAAAGGGTATAAAGCCAATAACTTCTTTGAAATTAGCAGTTTTTTATCGGGGCACCCCACGCTTCATCACACACGTCATTTAATTCTTCTGATTCGGTAAAAACTACTGGTAGTTTTTTCACACCCCACATAATACCCTGTTTAGTGGTACCTGTAGTATCAGCTAAATGTAACATCTCCTTTATTGCCAAAATCATATAACGTGTGGCCCTACTGGAAAATACGGTTGATTCGTCACCTTCACCACCGGAATCAGTGCCTGTGTCTGGGTCTGTGTCGACCGACTGAGGCAAGGGGCGTTTTACAGCCCCTGACGGTGTTTGAGGCGCCTGGACAGGCACTAATTGAGTGTCCGGCCGCCTCATGTCGGCAAACGACTGCTTAAGCGAGTTGACGCTATCCCGTAATTCCACAAATAAAGGCATCCATTCTGGTGTCGACCCCCTAGAAGGTGACATCCTCATATTTGGCAATTGCTCCGCCTCCACACCAATAACGTCCTCATACATGTCGACACACACGTACCGACACACAGCAGACACACAGGGAATGCTCTATACGAAGACAGGACCCACTAGCCCTTTGGGGAGACAGAGGGAGAGTCTGCCAGCACACACCAAAAAGCGCTATATATGACAGGGATAGCCTTATGATTAAGTGCTCCCTTATAGCTGCTTTTATATTAATATATTGCCATTTATTTTGCCCCCCCTCTCTGTTATACCCTGTTTCTGTAGTGCAGTGCAGGGGAGAGACCTGGGAGCCTTCCTGACCAGCGGAGCTGTGACAGAAAATGGCGCCGTGTGCTGAGGAGATAGGCCCCGCCCCTTTTCCGGCGGGCTCGTCTCCCGCTATTTAGTACATTTAGGCAGGGGTAAATATCTCCATATAGCCTCTGGGGCTATATGTGAGGTATTTTTAGCCTTTTTAAAGGTTTTCATTTGCCTCCCAGGGCGCCCCCCCCCCAGCGCCCTGCACCCTCAGTGACTGCCGTGTGAAGTGTGCTGAGAGGAAAATGGCGCACAGCTGCAGTGCTGTGCGCTACCTTAAGAAGACTGCAGGAGTCTTCAGCCGCCGATTCTGGACCTCTTCTTGCTTCAGCATCTGTGAGGGGGCCGGCGGCGTGGCTCCGGTGACCATCCAGGCTGTACCTGTGATCGTCCCTCTGGAGCTTCATGTCCAGTAGCCAAGAAGCCAATCCATCCTGCACGCAGGTGAGTTCACTTCTTCTCCCCTCTGTCCCTCGTTGCAGTGATCCTGTTGCCAGCAGGAATCACTGTAAAATAAAAAACCTAAGCTAAACTCTCTAAGCAGCTCTTTATGAGAGCCACCTAGAATTGCACCCTTCTCGGCCGGGCACAAAAATCTAACTGGAGTCTGGAGGAGGGTCATAGGGGGAGGAGCCAGTACACACCACCTGACCTGTAAAAGCTTTACTTTTGTGCCCTGTCTCCTGCGGAGCCGCTATTCCCCATGGTCCTTTCAGGAACCCCAGCATCCACTTAGGACGATAGAGAAATAAAAGTTAAATAATTTGAATATAGAACAATTATTTCAAAAGAGTGCGCCACACACTAAGCCCTTTTTTTTAGTGATAGGCCCACTAGTGGCTTACACTAATAACCTCTAGAAAAAAATAAATACAGGTGACAGAGGATCAGCAAGCTGGTGGTACAGAGGCATGGTGAGAACTTTGACTTTACTGAACCAGACAAGGTTCAAGAGTGACCCTGATGATGGTTACACTTTAATATGCATTACTAGAGGAGCCTCCTGGATGAGCAATACTTGTCCAATGTAAATGCGGCAAGTAGCCCTACAGTGCCATTATTGGCCAGCCCTGAATGTGCTACTATTCTGCTTACTCTGAGAAATGTGATGGTAAATAATGACTGATTTTATACCTGATGCATTTGCATCTTCATAGTGCAGTGCCTTCTTTAGTCACATCAGTGTCAATGGAGTTATTGACAGCTATTCTCTAAATTACACCACAATAAAAAAGCAGTTACAGTTCATGAATAAAATGGTTAATGGTTTTATTGACTGGCCCATGATATATGTAAATAAATGTACATCAAAAATAAAACCATTTACCTTACCAATCTCCAGTCAGCATCAAAAACAGTATGAACCACATACAATACGTAACAAAATTGTTCCCTCTGTGTAAGGATTATAATCCGACTCACAACATGATTAGATGGATGAATTATCCAAATGTTGCAAGATGCAGTTTCTAGTTTAAAATATAATGGAATTATATATTTTCTTCTCAATAAATCATGTGAACAGTACTTTATTCCTATTATGACAGCACTCGTTAAAAGAATCTCTTTCCCTCTGGAAACCTCTTCCCTTATTACTTAATTATCTATTAGTTGCTCGACTGCAGGGGTTTTGAAACACTTTACTACAGATGTTAAAGAAGATTAAAAATATACAGCACAGTAACAGGGGACTATCAATATACTCTGTAAATTAATTAAATTTCTGTTCTAGCACATCATTTATTCCAAAGCATTAATGTCTCAAAGGAGCCATTCCCTTTTATTGCCATCTCACTGCCTGATGAGTGAACTAAGTGAAAATAAGTCTCTAATAGCATTATACTTGATGAAATATTAAGTTTAAAAAGTACTGCCTTGTCAAAAGAAAAAATCTCAACTTTGCTTGAAAGGGAGGATACCAGGTGTATGTCCATGAGATAAGTGCATACTCAGGTATTCATAGAGTTTATAATAAATACACACCCAGAACTGCCATTAAGCAGATTGCCTAGGGCATTGGGATTTGGGGGGCACCACATCTGCCCCTTCTCCATGTACTGTATATACCGATCACCCAGAGGCTCCCCATGACATTCCAGGAACTGAAAAAGTGGGAAGTAATACTGAGGAGTTTCCTGATCAGCAGCAGGAGCTCCTTAAGCAGCCCTGGCAGCGCACCTATTGGCTGAGGACATAATAGACTCACTCAGACAATAGGAGAACAGACATGATCCATAACTTCACTGTCCGAGCCATGGAGGAAGCACAGCAGTAAGAGGTTGTGAGTGTGTATGAGAGAGAGTGTGAGAAAGCTTGTGGGTGCATGAGAAATATGTCACAGTAGGTGAATGAAAATACTAATAGACAATGTTTGGCATTCAAAGTTTCTGGATGAATGTTTATTTCATAATGTGCAACTTAAGTTCTAAAATATACAACATTTCATTTAAGAATGGACTCTCTTTCCCCAAACTGCCCCTTGCACTCCCCTCCTCATTACACGGTTTAGCAGCGCTTCTCAGAGTGGATGCACATGAAAGCAATAGATAATCAGGTCGGTGTACATAGGCGGATCCAGGGAAGGGGGGGGGGGGCACTTGGGACCGTGCCCCCCCTGACATTTCTGACTTCTTTTTTTTCAAAAGGAGAACAGCAGCAGCACTATTGCTATTTCCGTCAGTCAGATTTGATAAAAGAGCCGGCAGGCACTAGGACCCACCGCGGCTCTAACAGCAAGTCCGTGTGGTAACCAATGGGGAGGCTGGAGCTGCAGCTCCAGCCTCCCCCTGCTCACACCGCAACCTACCTCCACCACTGCCAGCCAGCCAGAGTCCAGCCCAGGCGTGGGGTTTAAATGCCATTATCGAGTAAGACTGTTACTTATGACGGCACAGAAGGCTTCATCAGCCCTCACTGCACCACACAATAATCCCAGCGCTTCCTCCTTCACTTCCTTTACCACCTTGCTAGGTGCAGTCAAACTCAGCTCAGCTTTGAGAAGGCGGGTCGTGTGATTGTGACAGTGCTGTCTTGCAGATGTCTTATGCTGCTTGTTGGATATCCAGCTGGCTGCTTCTGCTGATGAAAGATGGGCAGTTTGTGTCCAGCAGTCTGAGTCTCAGTGCAGTGCCCAAAACAAGGTATGCTGCGCAGCTGCCACTACCAACTAAAAACTATAATAATTATGTTGTGCTGGGGTGCCTTCCAGGCTCCCATAACTAATGGAACAGGTGACCAACATTTCAAGGACCAATCAGCCTTTTCATCAGGGTGAAACATTGGCAATATGCCAGAATGCGCTCCTACAGCCAATCATTACCTGATGGCGTATTATGTGAGGCCACACCCCCTGTGATACCACACCCCTTATCTGGGAGCACACGTGCCTTAGGTGCATGTAAATATAACTATTACCGTTCCCCTATCATGGTGCCCCCCCCTTTCATTTTCTTTGGATCCTCCCTTGGGTGTGTATGACATTACAACAAAACAACAGCATTTAATTATTTAGCATTTTCTTAAATATTTTTCCAGGCACAAATATGTACATCTCTGTACATGTAAAATTAACTTATCAGGTCTGATATACAGTACTTGTCATTTTGTCCATTCATCAAATACAATGCCAGGGATACTGTATTATTAAGTGGTGGAAATGAGGTCCAAGCATTTTGCCCTAGAGAGCATGCCAAGTATTTTTCTTCTGTGCAATATCTTTATTGTGATGAAGCATCTTTGGACTGCTCCATGTTCTATTTGTGCCAATGATACCGTGTCTTGTCGACACTATCCCAGAATACAACACTAATTTCTGACATTGATACAAAATACTATAATGCTACATAATTTTTTCTCGTATGTCTCAGGCTAATGTTACTACACAACCTTAGTACTTACCCACAATAATTTATTTTGTAACATTTATTTATATTGCACACACATATTCTGAATATTTCAGTAATTCACATCAGTCGCTGCCTGTAATATGGACACACAAACACTAGGGTTAATTTGTTGGTCTAGCCAATGAACATTTGGATTGTGGGAGAAAACTGGAGCACCTGGAGGAAACCAATGAATACTCCACAAAGATAGGGCCTTAACTATGCCAATCGTGTTGATCAATAATACACATAGTGGCCCATAATTCAGATTTAAACTCTAATTCCACACACTTTTATTCACCAATATCTTTTTGACCCTCCTCTAGAAATCCTGCGTTTACCTCTGGGCAGCAGTGGAGGCTGGATAGCATTTGGTAGTGTGTATTGTGTGGGGTTTGGTAGACTGAAGCTTTGCCTAGGAGAACAGAGAAAACGTACACAAGCCTCGAATAAACAGCAAATTCACAGTATTGGTATATGTATTCGGACATATGACGCTGCAAAGTTTACTCTTTCTTTCTTTTTACATGCTGCATGTGTTGTTCCCTTGTCGATCTTACTGTTTAACAGCATACAAATTGTGTCTTAACAGACCTAAAAACGCCATTAAAAACATTTTTTGTTGTATCAAAACAGATGGAAACAACCAGGGGCGTCTAAACAGAGGAGTGGGCTCGTGTGCAGACTCCAAGTGGGCCCCCCTCCTCTTCACGGCACAGTAAACCATGACATTGTGCCAGAGTCTACTGCACCTGCACAGGTCTCCGGAAACATGGAGCCTGCCATGTTCCGGAGACTACATCCCTACTGCACGTGCTGCTTTTTAAAAAAAATTCTTACTGTGGCTCCAGCTCCGACTCGGGACTTCGGAAAGGTCAGTAATGTGTGAGGTGTGGGCCCCCCAGGGGTCCATGTGCACCGCACACATTGCACCCATAAAAATGCCAATTTAACAACAATATATTGTGCATAACTTATATCATAAGAAGGCTAACCAAGCATGTAATCCTTACAATAATCGTTACTTGCAGAGGACATGCACATTACAGCATTGCTACATTGAAAGGGTGTATATTGTAATAATTTTCTTTTTTTAAACTATATTTTGCCCAAGACCATAAAGCTATAATACATGTATAACAATGTCAACATGTAAAATGCCCAGAGAACAACTCACCCAACACAAACATTTTAAAATATTTGCTCATGCATTACTATTATAACGGAATCAAGTTGATAGCTACACTCTGAATTGATCTACATTCTATTTACAAGATGGAAACGGCTTCATGTTAAAAGCGATGGCATTTTGAGGCATTAACCAGGATAAAAAAATGTTAATTAGTAGCCGCTAACTGTTCAGTTTTTCTCTAGACAGTCCTGTTCTCCGTAACAAATAAGAAATGTGGCCTTTCCCATGAGGCGTGTCCCGTGATTGGTGATGTGGTCTGGGAGAGTAAACGGTTTTTGTTCTGCAACTAGAAATATTGGGCAGCACGGTAATTAGCCACAGACTTCAATGGTACAGTGTTATAATAATAACAACGGAAGATCACTGTAACAAGCAACAACAAAGCATTGCTGAGACATGGGAGTACTATTGTTTTGCTCAGCATGAAACGTAAAGCAAAATACCTAATTAATGTTCCAATACAGCGTTGTTTTAAATAGTACGTATATCCTATTTAAAAGACTTTAATTAAAGTTCCAG
Organism: Pseudophryne corroboree; assembly: GCF_028390025.1. NCBI lineage: Eukaryota > Metazoa > Chordata > Amphibia > Anura > Myobatrachidae > Pseudophryne > Pseudophryne corroboree. The sequence goes on along the minus strand of NC_086447.1, from coordinate 274,685,965 downwards.
TAAAACAAATCGTTTAGATATTGCTCTGAATCCATTTTTTCTGCATGTCATGTCAAATAAACACAATCATCTTCACATTAACAATACCTGTTTAACAAATGCAGAGTTTGTTAAATATATTTTGGAACATTTAGGCTCCCAAAATCCCCATTAGGCAGTGTATGTGCCCAACATCTAAGGTGACTTATGCTAAGGGTAGCTATATAATAACCGAGGGTGACCCAACTCAATATAAATCTCTATCCCTGTGACTGAGAGAGATCAGCAGCCCATATCAGTATGTTTACAGAATGAATCATAATGAATATTTATTGCAGATTACAATTGTATTAATAATTTGACATGTTTCTTTTCTTAATACAGGACCACTAGACACCAACACTAAACATTTCTAAAGTGAGCAACAAAGTAAAATACATTGCTCAATATAAAGCTGATTTTTTTCCTAAAGTGATATTAAACAGTACAATATGACGTCCAGATGCTACCTGATACAGAACAACAAGATGTGACCGAGCTGCTGTGATATAATCTACACTTCCTCCAGTTGTCTGAATCACTTCACACTGTGCATGTCTGCCCAGCTGTCACTCACTCTCTGTGTATTCAGTTACACAAGCACCGCCCCCAGCGGATTTCTGGGGAAACACAACACTTGTCCTGAATACTGGATGTTAGGAAGTACAGGACACCTTACTCAGTAAACTCTAAACTGTGAAGTCATCTACATTCTTCTCACCTTCTAGCAAAACAAACTTAATAAAGATTCTATTTAAACCTAATTTAGATTAAATGTGTAATTGTAGATGTTCCCCTACAGTCATGTTAAAGGCTTAGCTGATGTTTCTTTCAAATTATCCAGTTCAGACTCACATTGTGCGCTCTACAACCAGTTTCAGTACTTATTAGTACAGCTCATTAGGCTGAAATGTAATATTGCAAACATCAGGTGGATTTCCAGTGCCTCCATTATTAGCACAAGATGGATTGCTCACATACAGATCTCAGGCCAAGTGGGCACAATTTATATTCAATAAACTACCCCTTCTTGAATTTGATTTATCTGTTCAACTATGCAAGTATGCCCTTTAGAGCAAATGTGTTTCTTCACAATGAAATTTCACGAGAATGCCACAAAGTGAGTCGGCTTTGAATAATAGTATTCAAATGGTCATTTTAATGTCGACAACAATTATTTTTATTTTTTTATGGGCGTTCTTTATTGCAGCGATTTTATTCCAATAAATTCAACAGTCATGTGCAGCTTGGGGTGTGATATATTTTACTTGCAGTCGGGATGCCAGCAGTCACATGACTGACACCGGCATCCCGATAATGAGAAGGCAGACAGGGAATGGGTAATTATTGTACCCCTCCCCAGTCCCCTACCCTAACCCACCTGGGGTAGTGGCTAGGGCTAAGACTTTGGGGGTGGCGGCTATGGCCAACACCCCCCCGCCCCCTCCCCCATAGTGCCTAACCCTAAACCCCCATTATTGGTTTTGTACTGTCTTCTTAATAGAGCACCCCTTTACTGCTGCCAAAACTCTGGATGTGAGTTCAGGGAGTGTGTGTGTGTGTGTGTGTGTGTGTGTGTGTGTATATATATATATATATATATATATACATACACACACATATACAGTATGCATATGTTTATTTTGTTTGTCAAAAGCTACTACTCCTGCATTCTAAGGAATAGCATATCTTGAAGTATATTCTTGCACATCACCCAAGTCACCCTGGAGCTCAGTGGCCTCCTACAAATGATAACATTTTAATTTCCTATGGGAAGAAGTGCAGCAACATTCAGCACACATTTAAAAAGTTAAAGAAAAATGATCAAACATACAAATATATGAAAGTTGGGGGGCCTGGGGGACCTGGTCACGGCGGCAAAGAAATAGGCAGCAAGTCCCGGGAGCTCCCCGGCTACAATACTCCTTCTGGATATCCTGACCCCCTTTGGTGCACCTACCCAGCACTAATCTCCTCTGGGCTGCGACGGGACCCCTCTCCGTTACCTCCGCTAGCTGTCTGGCTGCGGCGGCTGCTCTCCGGTGCTGCGGCCTGCACCTCCTCCGGATCCCCGGCCTCGGAGCTCTTGGCCGCACGGTTCCCGGAGCCTGAGTGACGGACTCGCGGGTTACCTGGGGGGATGCTGACACCCCTCCTGCTCCCGGCTGGTTGCGACCTGGAGCTCCGTGGGCCAGCGGATGATACAGGTACTCCTGGGGAAGGGGAGAGAGGACTGGGAGTCGGCGGCCATTTTAAGTGAAGCTCCACAGACGGCCCTACTGCACTGGACTGATCTGTTTGCTTGCAGAGGCTATATACACACAAGGGCTTCTGTTTTATTACTTCAGTGCATACTGATGCTTCCTCCTGGGACCCTAATATAGGCTGCTTTTATTTGATATACATATTGGTGGCCACCTTTAACTGCCTTCACTTCTACATTGGGACGCTTTACCTCTCTATTACTCTATTACCCTGAAGGTCGGACACGGCTGCATATATAGTTACTGAATACTCACGACCTCACTGCCACCTGCTTTTATCTACACTTTTACGCTGAGAACCTGCCGGTGTTAACTACTACTACCACTACCCTTTGATCATCATGGTTAAAGATATGGAGAAGTTTGCTAGACAATCTAATCCTCGGGCCTCCCTGGTTCCTCCTCAGGGAGCTTCTACAGCTCATCCCTATTCCCCATCTGCGACAGCTGCCGACTCCCCTACGGCACCCTTAACACCTTCTATTCAACAAGTGCTGGAGGCTATAGCAGGCACTGAACAGCGTCTTTCAGATAACATGGAGAAAGTGCAATGTGACCTTTCCTTACTCTGACAAGATGTCCAGCGTATCCGAGAGAGAGTGGGAGAGGCGGAGACGCGCGTCTCAAATTTGGAGGATTTGTGTGGACCCCTAAAACAGTCCGTACCCACAGTGACCCAGCAGGTTTCCTCCATCCAAAACAAGCTTCTAGACATGGAGGGTCGACTATGTAGAAACAATGTAAGATTTGTGGGCCTGCCTGAGAAAGAGGAGGGCTCTCACCCTGAAGATTTTCTTGAATCATGGCTCAAGGAGTTGTACGGCACAGAATCTTTCACGGCTCAGTTTACGGTGGAGCGTGCACACCGGATACCATCACGCCCACTACCTCCTGGTGCCCCTCGCGCACCTTCATTGCCAAATTTCTACACTATAAAGATCGCGACTCAGTCCTCCGCCTAGGTCGCACAATAGGCCCCCTTGTCAGGAATGGTGTCGGCTTTCCCAGACTTTGCTGCAGACGTCCAGAAAGACCGAGCCCAGTTTATGCCTATTAAGCGACGTCTCAGAGACCTAAATCATTCCTACTCCATGCTGTTCCCGTCTCGGCTCTGGGTGGTGGCAGACGGAGAGACCAAATTCTTTAATTCCCCTAGTGAGGCGGCCCAATGGTTGGACAGATACGCAGCAGATGCTCGTCGGCTGGTTCCAGACTGATTTCCTGCGTTAAATGTGCTGTAATTCTGTTCACCGGAGGAGTCAAACCATTGTCCGGGGAGCCCCCCCTTTGCTTTGGTGGCTCTGGACTTTTTTGATTGGTTTTGCTTACAGGTTTTATTGAGAATTTAGTTCTTGGTAGTTAGGGTTGGCTGTTTCGGATATACGTATGCTGGTGTGTGGGGTGGTACACGGGGAGGAGGGTGGTTGTTGTGGAACTGTCAGTTACCGTTCCTTTTGATCTTTTTTTTTTCTTTCTTTAGTTTCTTGTTTTTCATATATGTATATTTTACTCTGCAAGGAGTATGTTTGAAGCATCGGATGATATGGCTTACAACTCAGGGACTGTGTATGATATGTGTTAATTTTGCTCTTAATATTGATCTCCAGACATGTTTGGTGGGGCTTTTATCCATGTGGCACATAGAGCCCTGCTAGGGTTATGCCTGATCTGAAATTTTTGGCATGGAATGTCCGAGGTCTGAATAATAAGATAAAACATTCCCTAGTTCTGAATATGCTTAGGAAATACGACCCGGACATTGCATTTCTCTGCGAGACCCATTGGAGGGGAATAGGTTATTGTCACTTCGAAGAACTTGGGTGGGGTGGGCATACCATGCTTCTCATTCCTCCTTTTCCAGAGGCGTGTCGTTTCTGATAAAAAAGTCGGTGCAATTTGAGTTACTATCGGTCCAAACTGACCCGTATGGTAGATTTGTGTTTCTTGACTGCAAACTGAGCTATCAGCCCTATCTTATTTTAGCAGTATATGTCCCCCCCCACCACCCTTTTTCGTCTGATGTGTTACAGCAGGCCGCCTCATTTATGGCTTCCTCTCCTTGTACCCCAGTGATCTGTTTGGGAGATTTCAACAATGTTCTAGATATATCTCTGGATAGATGAGACTCTCCACTGGCTGCCGAGGTGGGTGGTGGTTCTACTAAATTCGCTGATTTTTTTAATAATTTGCAGTGGGTGGATGTATGGAGACTTCGACACTCTACAATTCGCCAGTTCTCGTGTTTCTCCAGCACGCATGGTTCCTTTTCCAGAATTGACCTGATCCTACTATCTACCACTCTTCTCCCCAAAGTCACAGATGTCCATTATGAGGCCCGGGGAATCTCTGACCACTCCCCTTTGTTGCTGACTCTTAATGTGGAGAGCCAGAGGGGACAATCCTACTGGAAATTGCACCCTTCTTGGCTGACTCAACTGGGTGACTGCTGTGACATGGAAACTCAGTGGGTGGGATATTTCAATGATAATATAGGATCAGCCCCGGGGACGGTGGTCTGGGATTCATTTAAGCCTTTTTTAGGGGTACGTATATCAGAAGCATAGCAGCCCATAAAATGTCTTGTAGGGAGAAAGAGAAGGCCCTTGAGAAGGATGCCAGGGACCTGGAATCCCGCTACATGGCAGATGGTTCCCCTGCGCTAAAAGCAAGCTGGTTGGTGGCTCAGTCAGCCTGGTTAGCTCATCTATCTGATAAAAACTTGCGTTCTCTTCTGTTCCGGGCTACTAATATTTATATGCAGGTTGATAGACCTGATAACCCGCTGGCCCGTCTGATACACCACGACCGCCCTGGAACAACGATTACTCAAATGTCCGACAGTGATGGCTCCCTTGTTGACACCACGCCGGACATTGCACAGTTATTTCGGTCTTATTATGCTGATGTTTATAGTTCACAGTTGGTGTGCTCTGCATTGGATCTTTGCCGGTATCTGAGGAATATTCCCCTATCCACACTCTCCTATGAGGCCTGGGAGTTGTTGGAGGCACCTTTGATGTTGGATGAGGTGATTGCGGCTATTGGCTTATCTCCTAATGGTAAGGCACCGGGGTGTGACGGAATTCCTTCTGAAGTATATAAAACTCATGTTGATTATTTTGGGCCCAGGCTTCATGCCTTATACTTGGATATATTTGCTAATAATGAACTTCCCCCGTCTATGTCAGAGGCGGTTATTTAGTGATCCCGAAACCCGGAAAGGACCCTAGGTTCCCAGACTCCTATAAACCGATCTCTCTGAGTCCCACTGATGCTAAGATCCTGGCAAAAATTTTAGCACTACGGCTTGACACAGTTATTACCTCCATCATTCACCCGGATCAGACCGGCTTTATGCCGGGGATGTCCACCTCTATTAACCTGCGTAGATTGTATACCATCTTACAAATCCCACACGATTTTCCATCTGACTCGGCTGTGGTCTCCTTAGACGCGGCCAAGGCATTCGACAGTGTTGAATGGGCTTACTTATGGGAAGTCATGAATTGTATGGGCTTCGGCCTAATTTTATAAGATGGACTAAACTACTGTACCAACATCCGAGTGCCAGGATCTCAGTAAACGGTTACGTATCTCCCTCCTTTCAATTATCCCGTGGCACTAGGCAGGGCTGCCCCCTATCCCCCACATTGTTTGCCCTAGCTATTGAGCCTTTGGCCTGTCTGATAAGATCGCATCCGGGTATCGTGAGAATCCATACAGGCCCTCGAGCGGATAAGATTGCTCTTACGCTGACGACTTGCCGTTGTTTTTGCAGGATTACGCCAAGTCTATGTCTATTTTGTTGCAAGTGATCGAGGAGTTCGGTGCTTACTCCGGCCTTCCTATTAACTGGTCTAAATCTTACATTATGCCAGTAATAGGCCCCCCTCCTACCGTTCCAAAAATTTCCTTGCCACTATGTTGGACAGCACAATTTAAGTGCCTTGGGGTTCAAAAAACTAATGACCCCTCTGATTTTATACCGTTGAATCTTGATCCGATCATGCAGCAAATTACGCGTAAATCTAAAACTTGGTGTAGGCTTCCATTGACGGTGTCTGGCAGGGTCAGTCTCATTAAAATGATAATACTGCCTAAAATTCTGTATATTATTCTCCAGTCCTGTGTATATTTATCCAGTATTTTTTTAGAAAATTGAATAGCGTTTTATCTTCTTTAATTTGGGCTAACAAGAGACCCAGGATACAGCTGACTACTCTCACCAGGCAGCACTGTGATGGCGGCCTGGCACTACCTAATTTTCACATATATTATTATGCCGCTCAGTTGACTCATATTAGTGCTTGTCTCTACACTGGGTGTTCATTACATGCTACTTTCCTAACCTCTCCCCTATGCAGGTGTTGCTGAGTGGGAACATAACTTGGTTCCTCCCCGCTATTTTTTTCCAGAGCTTGAGGATCTGGCAGGCCCTGAGGGTTCTTCTAAGGTTTGACGGCTTGGTCCGGGATACCCCCCTTTGGTACTCTAACTGGCTCCCCGAATTGCATATGCTTGAGGGGCGGGAGGTCTGGGCTCCTAGATCTGTAGTTTCTATATCCCACCTATATACAGACAATATATTTAAATCCTTTCAGCAATTGAAAGAGGAGTTTGATTTATCCAACTCCTACTTTTTTTTAGATACCTTCAACTTCGCCGTGCTCTGCAGACCCAATTCGCGGGATCTCCCCCTAGTATCCACCCATTTCGCATTAAGAACTTTTTAAGTACACTGGGTCGAGTAAAGATGATTTCCCTTGCATATGGTTATCTCCTCGCTAAATTTCACACGGACCCTCTGACACGTCTCCGTGGAAAATGGGAGGGAGATCTGGGTCCTATAGTTGAGGAGGATTGGGCCTTTGCCCTGGAGAATCCTGGTACGGTCACCAAGTCCCTTAGATATCAACAAATACAGTTCTTCATTCTAAATAGAACATATATGATTCCGGTTAGACTGGCCAAATTTGGGACTGGTCGATTGGATGTCTGCCCTAAGTGCGGGGTGGCTGTGGGTACTTTTTGGCATCTTGTCTGGGACTGCACGGCACTGCGGGTGTTTTGGCCGGGGTTCAGGTCAATTCTGGAGAATACAGGAATAGCTGGAGACTTGCTCACCCCACTGTTCTGTATTCTGGGGATGGGTTGTTCTGCTTTTGTGTCCAGTCCAGAAGGCCTATATGCTCGCAGTATATGCGCCTTGGCAAAGGTGCGTCTTGCGAGGTTGTGGATGGCCCCTAATAGCCCCTCAATCTCTTCATTTAAGGTCCTAGTAAATGATACTATTTTCAAGGAACGCTATATATACATGAAACATAATGCTTCCACTAAGTTTGACAGGATCTGGTCTCCCCGGATCAAATCTCCATACTCTTATCCTGATCGCTATAACGGTTATTGGGCTGCTGTTATCCCCATGATCTGTTGTTTGGTGACATGTGCTTTGTTTCTATAAGATGCGCCCTGCGTGGTCGCGTGGCTCTGAGCAATGTTTAAAATGGTTATAGGTTAGGTAGTTTTTCTTTTTCTCTCTTCTCTTTTTTTTTGTGTATAGGCAAAATAATATAAAAATTTAATGAGGACTAATACACTGTTTATGGATCTTGCAAGTTTATTCGGTATGAATAATTGTATGTATATGCACATCTCTTTACCAACAAGGATTATTCATGTTTATCCATGACCTGCAATATCCTTCATACCTGTTAATACTATGGGGTATATTCAAGTAAAGTCGGATTCATTCCGACATGTATTTGTCGGAATGGATCCGACAACCCCTATTCAATCCCATCTTAATTCAACTTTTTCAAGTCGAATTAAGATGGGACACAGAGGAGGAGAAGGGGGGCGAGCCACGGGGGGACAGCCGGCGGGCATACAGGGAAGATCAGCGCCACAGTAGCGCTGCAGCAGGATGTCACTCAGCCGCCCGACCTCACGACAGCTTCCACCCGGCTCCAGCAGCATGCCGTGAGGTCGGGCGGCTAAGTGACATCCATCTGCAGCACTACTGTAGCGCTGATCTCCCTGTATGCCCGCCAGCTGTCCCCCGTCTCCCTGCGACTCCCCCCCCCCCTCCTCTGGGTCCGCATCTCAGTCCGACATCATTTTGATGTCGGACTGAGATGGTCGAAAAGGGGGTCAAGACCAGGCCCCGTTTTCGACAAAAGCACGTGGATCGGCAACTATTCCGCCGATCCACGTGCATTTCAACAAGTCGAATTTATCGACTTGTCGAAAAATTTAGGAAAATATTGAATAGGTCGAATCAGGATTCGACCTTCAAAAGTCGAAAACTGCCGTCTTTTCGACAGACGGCAGTTTTCGACTTCAATTGAATATACCCCTATGTTGTAAATGGATATTGTCTCACATGTGGTACTTTGATTTAATGTACACGATACATCAATGTTATGCATTATCTGTAATCGAAAATTTAATTTTTTAAATAAAAAATACTCTATTAAAAAAAAAAAGTTAATGTGTAACATTCAATATAATGGGGCCAAAGCACCTTATAGTTATTGACAACTGAAGAGACTTAAAATGAGATGGACATGTTCTATAGAGCAGTGTACCACTTCAACTGTCCAAACACAAGTTTACTGCTCAGCTGTTTTTGCCTGAGGTTGAATAATGAAAAAAAATAATACACAAACGGCACAGTCCTGCTTCAGTCCAACTTATCATTAGGATATTGCTATTTACAAATATTTTGGATAACAGCGCAATAGTTATATCTGCAAACTATACTAATGTACTTAAACTTTGAAGGGTTTGTCAATTGTTATATCTATTTACAATGTAGAACATTGGCGGGGTCTTTCCTGTAAGATCATCAGCATTACCTGAGAACAGCTGCAGAATATGTGGGAGAACAGAGAGGTGGGTGGCTAGCGCAGCACTAGGTACTCAGGTTGCAAAGACTGACATTGTATAGTAAAACAGTACTATGGGGGTCATTCCGAGTTGTTCGCTCGCAAGTGGATTTTAGCAGATTTGCTCATGCTAAGCCGCCGCCTACTGGGAGTGAATCTTAGCATCTTAAAATTGCGAATGATGTATTCGCAATATTGCGATTACACACCTTGTAGCAGTTTCTGAGCAGCTCCAGACTTACTCGGCATCTGCGATCATTTCACTGCTTGTCGTTCCTGGTTTGACGTCACAAACACACCCAGCGTTTGCCCAGACACTCCCCCGTTTCTCCGGCCATTCCTGCGTTTTTTCCGGAAACGGTAGCGTTTTTTCCCACATGCCCATAAAACGGCCTGTTTCCGCCCAGTAACATTCATTTCCTGTCAATCACATTACGATCGCCAGAACGATGAAAATGCCGTGAGTAAAATTCCTAAGTGCATAGCAAATTTACTTGGCGCAGTCACAGTGCGGACATTGCGCATGCGCATTAAGCGGAAAATCGCTGCGATGCGAAGATTTTTACCGAGCGAACAACTCGGAATGACCCCCTAAGTTGGCTGGCAGCAGATCTTCAACTGGGTGGTGCATTAATTACACAGCATCTAGTACAAGCATACCGTAAAAAAAGATTTAAAAAACAGTGCTCCAGATCAATAGTGCAGCATTCAAGGCTTGAGATGGTCATCCCCACCTCCAAAAGTCCACAATATGCCTAAGTGCGCACCCCCTGGTATATCAGGAATTCAATAATGTCTTCTCATAGTCCCAAAAAATTATTTGTAGGTAACTTCAATTCATCAAACGACTCTGGCTATAATGCTCCTTCTCCCGTATTCCCTCTGGTGGTGATGAGTATCTATACTCCTCTGTATGCACCCACCAACATAAAAGGAGAATATATATAGTCTAACACCGTTTATTTGACAAACTTAGAATGTTAGAATGATAATTGAGAGCTGCACAGTCTGGACCAATCAAATCACTTCTACAGGGTTTAAATACCATGATCATTTTAGTTCACCTTACACCTTGATAAAGGCTCTTAGAGCAGAAACACGTTGGTGATCTGATCAGACGGACTGTAGCAGACCAGTTTCCAGGACCAATTGGTGTTGCCTATCCAGTGATGAGACGGTGCTAATAACCCGGGAGGTACCTGTTTGACATCACATGCTTAATTGGGTTGGCACGCATGGACTCCCCACTGTTTCTGGTATGCACAACTGCCTGATTTTATGGTGGATTATTTATATATTTGGATTTTATAAGAAGCTTTTAAGAATGGTTTTTAAGTTTGTTAAATAAACGGTGTTACACTACATATATTCTCCTTTTATTTTGGTGGGTGCATAGTCGTTTGATGAATTAAAGTTACCTACAAATAATTTTTTGGGACTTTGAGAGGACATTATTAAATACCTGATATCCTATAGGGTGCACACATAGGCAAATTGTGGACTTAAATCTAGTACAAGCAGATTAAAATAACTGCTCAGTCCCACTCCACAGTAACGACAGCACTATGGTTTTCAAGTAACGGAATAATTTTGTGGTAATACCAGGATACCCAATTTATATGTTACACTGAAGGGCAGTTATTAAATAGATGTATAGTACTGTGCAAAGGTTTTAGGCAGGTTTGGAAAAAATGCTGCCAAAGTAAGAATGCTTTGAAAAATAGAAGTGCTAATCATTTATTTTGATCAATTAACACAATGCAAAGTGAATGAATAGTAGATACATCTAAGTCAAATCAATATTTGGTGTGAGCATCACTTGCCTTCAAAACAGCATCAATTTTTCTAGGTACATTTGCAGTTTTTGAAGGAACTGGGCAGGAAGGTTGTTCCAAACATCTTGGAGAACTAACCACAGAATTTTTTTGTGGCTGTATGCTTGCTCAAATCCTTCTGTCGCTTCATGTAATCTGATAAACTCGATGATATTGACATCAGGGCTCTGTGGGGGCCATATCACTACTTTCAGGACTCCTTGTTCTTCTTTACGCTGAAGACAGTTCTTAATGACATTGGCTGTATGTTTGGGGTCATTGTCCTGCTGCAGAATAAATTTGAAGCCAATCAGATGCTTCCCTGATGGCATTGCATGATATATAAGTGCTGTACCTGTCTGTTTTTCTCAGCATTGAAGCCGCAACAGGCAATGTTGAGGACCGTAGACGAAGCGGTTAGCCAAGGAAACTCAGTGCATCAGATGAAAGACACATCATGCTTACTTCCCTTCAAAATCGGAAGATGTCCAGCAGTGCCATCAGCTCAGAACTGTATACCCATCTTCTGTTCGGAGAAGCTGACCAGAAGTGGTCTTCATGGAAGAATTGTGCCCAAAAAGCCACACCTTCCACATCGAAACAAGGCCAAGCAACTTAACTATGAATGAAAATATAGGAACTGGAGTGCAGAAAAATGGCAGCAGGTGCTCTAGACTGAGGGGTCAAAATGTGAAATATATGGCTGTAACAGAATGCATTTTGTTTGGCCTAGGGCTGGAGAGCTGTACAGTAATGAGTATCTAGAAGGAACAGTGAAGTATGGGGGAGGTTCCTTGCAAGTTTGGGGCTGTATTTCAGCAAATGGAATTGGGGATTTGGTCAAGATTAATGGAGTTCTCAATGCGGAGAAATACAGGCAGGTACTTATCCATCATGCATTACCCTCACAGTGGCGTCCGATTGGCTCCAAACTTATTTTGCAGCAGGACAACGACCCCAAACATACAGCCAATGTCATTAAGAACTATCTTCACTGTAAAGAAGAACAAGGAGTCCTGGAAATTATGATATGGCCCCCACAGAGCTCTGATCTCAACATCATAGAGTCTGTTTGGGATTACATGAAGAGACAGAAGGATTTGAGCAAGCATACATCCAGAAGATTTGTGGTTAGACCTCCAAGATGTTTGGAACAACCTCCCTTCAGAGTTCCTTCAAAAACTGTGCAAATATACCTGGAAGAATTGATGCTGCTTTAAAGGCAAAGGGTGTTCATAGCGAATATTGATTTCATTATGATTTCTCTTCTGTTCATTCACTTTGTATTTTGCTAAGTTGATCAAAATTAACTATGAACATTTCTATTTTTGAAAGCATTTTTACCATGTAGCAATTTTTCCCACACCTGCCTAAAACTTTTGCACACTACTGTATATTTCCCCAAAACAGACATTGTACCATGTAACAAAAAATATATATCTTTTTTAAATATAAATTAAAACTATTTAATTTTACACAATATTAAAACTTATCCTTTGTATTTTTTTAATAAATGAATTAATCTCTATACAATATTATAAATGTAAACATGAATACAATTAGCTCTCTTAGGTGTATGTAAGCAAAGTATGTTATAGGGAAACCCCCGCTATACATTTTGGAACATTGCCTAGAATTACTCATCCACTGATAAAACCATCACTGTCTACATTATACTATATATGTCTAGCAATTCATTCATCCCCTGACCTTCATCAGCTTCCTATACTGAACATCAACTCACTCCTTAAATTGTTCCTGACAGATACAAGTTAAAATTCTGCATAGGAAGAGCTTGAAACTCTCATTTATACTTACAGTCACTTCAGCGGCAGTTGCTATTCCTGCACATGTAATAATATAGGGGTGTATTGTTTTTATTATTATACATGATCAGGGGCGGATTGGGAACAAAAAGCGGCCCTGGAAAAATTTGTACTAGTGGCCCCACATGGGCAGCACCAGAGGTGTAAGGTCTAGCCATGGGCCATGGCAGCAGCACCCTCACCCAAAACTTTCCAAATAGTGGGCATGTCCAGCATCAAGGGGGAAGTTAAAAAGAAATAAAATTAAATATTATGAGCACATTATATGATACACCTTCAGAATTTAGGAAACTATATCATTCTTTAGAAATATATATTTTCTTGCTTATTACACCAACCGTATCCCAATCACTATTCACTCAATCTTATATGTCAGCCAAGCAGGCAGACAGAGCATACACTAGATCATCTGCAATCACAGGCTAAGTGGCAAAGTCATTTTCATATATGCAAATTATTTTACATCTTATTCATTATGTCTATAAAAAGGACCACATGTCCTCAAACAAAACAGGCCCCACGGGTGCGGCGGCCCACCGGAAATCTTCCCTGTAGACCCTATGCCCAATCCGCCTCTGTACATGATCAACCCTCTCTGAAAATGTAAAAATAGGATTTTAATACCTACCGGTAAATCCTTTTCTCTTAGTCCGTAGAGGATGCTGGGGACACCAAAAGAACCATGGGGTATAGACGGGATCCGCAGGAGACATGGGCACTTTAAGACTTTGAAAAAGTGTTGTGCACTGGCTCCTCCCTCTATGCCCCTCCTCCAGACTCCAGTTATAGAAACTGTGCCCAGGGAGACGGACAAATTTCGAGGAAAGGATTTATTGTTAATTAAGGTGATATTCATACCAGCACACACCGCAAACTCGCCGCACAACGTGACATTCAACAGAACCCAAGCCAACGGCATGAACCAATGTCCGCTATAGGCTGACTATAACCATAACACAACATGTGTGTAACTAGAACTAATAACTGCAGATACAATACGCACTGGGACGGGCGCCCAACATCCTCTACGGACTAAGAGAATAGGATTTACCGGTAGGTATTAAAATCCTATTTTCTCATAAGTCCTAGAGGATGCAGGGGACACCAAAAGAACCATGGGGTTATACCAAAGCTCTAGAACGGGCGGGAGAGTGAGGATGACTCTGCAGCACCGATCGACCAAACTGGAGGTAGTCATCGGCCAGGGTATCAAACTTTTAAAACTTCGCAAAAGTGTTCGAAACTGACCAAGTAGCAGCTCGGCAAAGTTGCAATGCCGAGACTCCTCGGGCAGCCGCCCAAGAAGAGCCCACCTTCCTAGCAGAATGGGCTTTCACCGATTTCGGCACTGGCAATCCTGCCGTGGAATGAGCATGCTGAATCGCATTACAGATCCAGCGTGCAATGGTCTGTTTGGAAGCAGGACACCCAATCTTGTTGGGAGCATACAGGACAAACAGAGCTTCGGTTTTCCTAACCCGAGCCGTTCTGGCGACATAGATTTTTAGAGATCTGACCACATTCAAAGATTTTGACTCAACGAAAGTGTCAGTAGCCACCGACACCACAATAGGTTGGTTTATGTAGAAAGATGAAACCACCTTTGGCAGAAATTGTTGCCGAGTCCTCAACTCTGCTCTATCTTCATGAAAGATCAAATAAGGGCTCTTGGGAGACAAGGCCGCTAACTCAGATGCGCCTCGCGGACGCCAAAGCCAACAGGATGACCACTTTCCAAGTGAGAAACTTCAACTCCACTGTCTGTAAAGGCTCAAACCAATGCGTTTGAAGAGACTGCAACACCACATTAAGATCCCATGGTGCTACAGGGGTCACAAATGGAGGTTGGATGTGCAACACACCCTTCAGGAAAGTTTGAACTTCTGGAAGGGATGCCAATTGCTTTTGAAAGAAAACCGATAAGGCAGAAATTTAAACCTTAATGGAGCCCAACTTTAGGCCCGCCTCTACACCTGCTTGTAGAAAATGGAGAAAACGTCCTAGCTGAAACTCTTCCGCAGGAGCCTTATTGGATTCACACCAAGATACATACTTCCTCCAAATGCGGTAGTAATGTTTAGACGTTACTCCCTTCCTGGCCTGAAGAAGTGTGGGAATGACTTCACTGGGAATACCCTTCCGTGCTAAGATCTGGCGTTCAACCGCCATGCCGTCAAACATAGCCGCGGTAAGTCTTGGTATACGCACGGCCCCTGCTGTAACAGGTCCTCGCGCAGAGGAAGAGGCCAGGGATTTCCTATGCGTAATTCCTGAAGATCTGGATACCAAGTCCTCCTTGGCCAGTCTGGGACAATGAGGATTGCTTGAACCTTTGTTCTTCTTATGATCTTTAGAACTTTTGGAATGAGAGGAAGTGGAGGGAGCACATACACTGACGGAAACACCCATGGTGTCACCAGTGCATCCAATGCAATTGCTTGGGGGTCCCTGGACCTGGAACAATATCTCTGAAGTTTTTTGTTGAGGCGCGACACCATCATGTCTATGTGAGGA
Source organism: Pseudophryne corroboree (assembly GCF_028390025.1). Classification (NCBI taxonomy): domain Eukaryota; kingdom Metazoa; phylum Chordata; class Amphibia; order Anura; family Myobatrachidae; genus Pseudophryne; species Pseudophryne corroboree. Next base: position 274,670,642 of record NC_086447.1, on the reverse strand, counting down.
ATTCCCCAACGACTTGTGACTTCTGTGAAGACCTCTTGATGGAGGCTCCATTCTCCTGGATGGAGATCATGTCGGCTGAGGAAGTCTGCTTCCCAGTTGTCCACTCCCGGAATGAAGATCGTTGACAGCGCTCTTGTATGCTTCTCTGCCCAGCAGAGAACCTTTGTGACTTCTGCCATTGCCGCTCTGTTCTTTGTTCCGCCTTGGCGGTTTATGTACGTTACTGCTGTCACATTGTCCGATTTCGAAGAAGATGTTCCGCCTGCACAAGACCACTGTAAATGGCCCTTAACTCCAGAATGTTTATGTGGAGACAAGTTTCCTGGTTTGACCATCTTCCTTGAAAGTTTACCTCTTGCATGACCGCACCCCATCCTCAGAGACTTGCATCCGTGGTCATTAGGATCCAATCCTGGATTCCGAACCTGCGTCCCTCCAGGAGGTGAGACGTGCCACCACAGGAGCGATATTCTGGTCTTTGAAGACAGGACTATCTTCCGGTGCATGTGTAGGTGGGATCCGGACCACTTGTCCAACAGGTCCCACTGAAATACTCTGGCATGGAACCTGCCAAATTGAATGGTCTTGTAGGTCGCCACCATCTTCAGTACTGTGTCCAGTATCATCCCTAAAAATGACAACCTCATTGCCGGAATCAACTGTCATTTTGGTAAGTTCAGGAGCCAACCATGTTGTTGAAGAACTGTCAGAGACAGGGCCACGTTTTTCGCCAACTGGTCCCTGGATCTCGTCTTTATCAGGAGATCGTCCAAGTACAGGATAATTGTGACTCCTTGTTTGCGAAGGAGAACCATCATTTCCGCCATTACTTTGGTGAAAATCCTCGGAGCCGTGGACAGACCAAACAGAAACGTCTGAAATTGGTAATGACAATCCTGAATTGCAAACCTCAGGTAAGCCTGATGAGGAGGATAAATGGGGACATGCAAGTAGGCATCTTTTATGTCCACCGACACCATAAAATCCCCTACCTCCAGACTGGAGATCACTGCTCGGAGAGACTCCATTTAGAATTTTTTTAGGTAGAAATTGAGGGATTTCAGGTTCAGGATTGGCCTGACCGAGCCATCCGGCTTCGGAACCACAAAAAGACTTGAATAAAAGCCTTCTCCCTGTTGTGACCGGGGAACCCTGACGACAACCTGATTTTGACACAACTTTTGTATGGCGTTGCAAATCACCTCCCTCTCCGGTAGACAAACTGGCAAGGCCGATTTGAAAAATCGGTGAGGGGGGACGTCTTGAAACTCCAGTTTGTACCCTTGGGATATTATTTGTAAAACCCATGGGTCCAGGTCCGAGCAAACCCAGAAGTGACTGAAAAATTTAATACGTGCCCCCACCGGTGCGGACTCCCGCATAGGAGCCCCAACGTCATGCAGTGGAATTGGCAGAAACCTGGTAGGACTTCTGCTCCTGGGAGCCTGACAAGGCTGGTGACCGTTTACCTCTTCCCCTTCCTCTAATAGCAAGGAAGGAAGAACCTCGGCCCTTTCTGTATTTATTGGGCCGAAAGGACTGCATCTGATAGTGGTGTGTTTTCTTTTGTTGTGGAGGAACATAAGGCAAAAAGGATGACTTACCCGCGGTAGCAGTAGATACCAAATCATCAAGGCCGTCACCAAATAAGGCCTTACCTTTATATGGTAGAGACTCCATACTTTTCTTGGAATCAGCATCAGCATTCCATTGGTGAATCCACAACGCTTGTCTCGCTGAGACAGCCATGGCATTGGCCTTTGATCCCAAAAGGCCAATATCCCTCGCAGCTTCCTTTAGGTAAACTGCAGCGTCCTTGATAAAACCCAGCGTCAAGAGGATGTTATCCCTATCTAGAGTATCTATGTCAGATGACAAGTTATCTGCCCACTTTTCAATAGCACTACTAACCCACGCCGAGGCAATGACCGGTCTGAGTAATGTCCCTGTGGTCGTATAAATGGATTTTAACGTACCTTCCTGCTTACGATCTGCAGGATCTTTAAGGGCTGCCGTGTCAGGTGACGGAAGAGCCACCTTTTTAGACAACCGTGATAGGGCCTTGTCCACAATAGGGGGTGACTCCCACTTTTCCCTATCCCCCGTGGGAAACGGATAAGCTACCGGAATCCTTTTGGGAATCTGAAATCTTTTGTCAGGATTTTCCCAGACTTTATCAAATAAAGTATTCAGTTTATGAGAGGGAGGAAACGTTATTTCAGGTTTCTTTTCCTTATACATACAGACCCTTTTATCCTGAGCAGCAGGGTCCTCAGTAATATGCAATACCTCTTTAATAGCCACAATCATGTACTGAATGCTCTTTGCCAGTTTGGGATCTAATCTGGAATCACTATAGTCGACATTGGAATCAGTGTCCGTGTCGGTATCAGTGGCTGCCAACTGGGTAAACATAAGTTTCTGTGACCCCGAGGGGACCTGAACGTGTAATAACATATCTTACACAGATTTCTTCCATGCTTGGGTCTGAGACTCAGACTTATGCAATATTTTACTAATACGAGCTACATTAGCATTCAAAGTATTCAATACATTTACCCAATCAGGAGTCGGCGGTGCCGACACAATCACCCCCACCGCCTTTTGCGTCTCTAATACAGTCTCCTCCTGTGAAGAGCACTCAGCCTCAGACATGCCGACACACGTGTAATATACACTCAGACACACTGGGCTTATAGGGGACAGACCCACAGAGAAGCCTGTCAGAGAGACACAGAGGGAATTTGCCAGCCCACACCCCAGCGCCAGATAAATGGGTCAGCAGCGTTAACTAAAATGCCCCAGACCTGTAGCGCTTTTTATAATGTATAATATTGCACCAAATAACCTGCCCCCCCCCCCCCCCTTTTGCACCCTGATACTTGTTCAGCAGTGTGAGGAAGGACCAGCGTCTCTGCCGCCAGTGGAGAGGAAATGGCGCAGAGTGAGCTGTGGGGATGAAGCTCCGCCCCCTTAATGGCACGCTTCCGACCCGCTCTTTTATAATATATATCCTACTGGCGGGGGTTAGGACAGTGCCAAGCACTAATGTCCCCTTGCAAGACCTTTTGCTGAGGTGACTTAAGCTGCCCAGGGTGCCCCCCCCCCCCCTCGATCCCTGCACCCAGTAGTGCTGTGTGTTGAGCGGGAGCTTGGCGCGCAGTGTCCGACCGCTGCGCGGTACCTCAGGGAAATGCCGTCATTGAAGTCTTCTTTCTTCTTCTACTCACCTGTCTTCTGGCTTTGTAATGGGGGTAATGGCCGGCTGCGGGAGCGAGCATCTGAGCGTACCCAGCGATCAAACCCTCAGGAGCTAATGGTGTCCTGTAGCCAGAAGCAGAGCCCTTGAACTCACTAGTGGGTCATAACTTCTCTCCCCTTAGTCCCACGAAGCAGGGAGGTTGTTGCCAGCAGCCTCCCTGAACATAAAAAACCTAACAAAAAAGTATTTTCAGAGAAACTCAGTAGAGCTCCCCTGCAGTGCGTCCAGTCTCACTGGGCACAATTCTAAAACTGGAGTCTGGAGGAGGGGCATAGAGGGAGGAGCCAGTGCACACCCCTTTTTCAAAGTCTTAAAGTGCCCATGTCTCCTGCGGATCCTGTCTATACCCCATGGTTCTTTTGGTGCCCCCAGCATCCTCTAGGACGTATGAGAAATTCATGTAATGACGGCTAAGCACATCAGGCAAATAATAAGAATTTACTCACCGGAAATTCTATTTCTCGTAGTCCGTAGTGGATGCTGGGGACTCCGTAAGGACCATGGGGAATAGACGGGCTCCGCAGGAGACTGGGCACTCTAAAGAAAGATTAGGTACTATCTGGTGTGCACTGGCTCCTCCCTCTATGCCCCTCCTCCAGACCTCAGTTAAGGAAACTGTGCCCGGAAGAGCTGACATTACAAGGAAAGGATTTTGGAATCCAGGGTAAGACTCATACCAGCCACACCAATCACACCGTACAACATGTGATAACCTTACCCAGTTAACAGTATGAACAACAACTGAGCATCACTCAACGGATGGCTCATAACAATAACCCTTATTAAGCAATAACTATATACACGTATTGCAGAAAGTCCGCACTTGGGACGGGCGCCCAGCATCCACTACGGACTACGAGAAATAGAATTACCGGTGAGTAAATTCTTATTTTCTCTAACGTCCTAGTGGATGCTGGGGACTCCGTAAGGACCATGGGGATTATACCAAAGCTCCCAAACGGGCGGGAGAGTGCGGATGACTCTGCAGCACCGAATGAGCAAACACAAGGTCCTCCTCAGCCAGGGTATCAAACTTGTAGAACTTTGCAAAAGTGTTTGAACCCGACCAAGTAGCCGCTCGGCAAAGCTGTAAAGCCAAGACCCCTCGGGCAGCCGCCCAAGAAGAGCCCACCTTCCTTGTAAAATGGGCTTTCACTGATTTTGGATGCGGCAATGCAGACGCAGAATGAGCCAGCTGAATCGTGCTACAGATCCAGCAAGCAATAGTTTGCTTTGAAGCAGGAGCACCCAGCTTATTGGGTGCATACAGAATAAACAGCGAGTCAGTCTTCCTGACTCCAGCCGTTCTGGAAACATATATTTTCAAAGCCCGGACTACGTCCAGCAACTTGGAGTCCTCCAAGTCCCGAGTAGCCACAGGCACCACAATAGGTTGGTTCAAATGAAACGATGATACCACCTTTGGGAGAAATTGGGGACGAGTCCGCAATTCTGCCCTGTCCATATGGAAGATCAGATAGGGGCTTTTACGTGACAAAGCTGCCAGTTCTGACACACGCCTAGCCGATGCTAAGGCCAACAGCATGACCACTTTCCACGTGAGATACTTTAGTTCCACGGTCTTAAGTGGCTCAAACCAGTGGGATTTCAGGAAATCCAACACAACGTTAAGATCCCAAGGTGCCACGGGTGGCACAAAAGGGGGCTGAATATGCAGCACTCCCTTAACAAACGTCTGAACCTCAGGCAGTGAAGCCAGTTCTTTTTGAAAGAAAATGGATAGGGCCGAAATCTGGACCCTTATGGACCCTAATTTTAGGCCCATAGACACTCCTGACTGTAGGAAGTGCAGGAATCGACCCAGCTGGAATTCCTCTGTAGGGGCCGTCCTGGCCTCACACAAAGCAACATATTTTCGCCATATATACGGTGATAATGCTTTGCTGTCACGTCCTTCCTAGCCTTTATTAGCGTAGGAATAACTTCATCCGGAATGCCTTTTTCCGCTAGGATCCGGCGTTCAACCGCCATGCCGTCAAACGCAGCCGCGGTAAGTCTTGGAACAGACAGGGCCCTTGTTGCAGCAGGTCCTGTCTGAGAGGCAGAGGCCATGGTTCCTCTGTGCGCATTTCTTGCAGTTCCGGGTACCAAGTCCTTCTTGGCCAATCCGGAACAATGAGTATTGTTCTCACTCCTCTTTTTCTTACAATTCTCAGCACCTTTGGTATGAGAGGAAGAGGAGGAAACACATATACCGACTGGAACACCCACGGTGTCACTAGCGCGTCCACAGCTATCGCCTGAGGGTCCCTTGACCTGGCGCAATATCTTTTTAGCTTTTTGTTGAGGCGGGACGCCATCATGTCCACCTGTGGCAGTTCCCATCGATTTGCCATCTGTGTGAAGACTTCTTGATGAAGTCCCCACTCTCCCGGGTGGAGGTCGTGTCTGCTGAGGAAGTCTGCTTCCCAGTTGTCCACTCCCGGAATGAACACTGCTGACAGTGCTTGCACGTGATTCTCCGCCCAACGAAGAATCTTTGTGGCTTCCGCCATTGCCACTCTGCTTCTTGTGCTGCCCTGGCGGTTTACATGGGCGACCGCCGTGATGTTGTCTGACTGAATCAGCACTGGTTGGTCTCGAAGCAGGGGCTCCGCTTGACTCAGGGCGTTGTATATGGCCCTTAGTTCCAGTATATTTATGTGCAGACAAGTCTCCTGACTTGACCACAGCCCTTGGAAGTTTCTTCCCCGAGTGACTGCCCCCCATCCGCGGAGGCTTGCATCCGTGGTCACCAGAACCCAGTCCTGTATGCCGAACCTGCGGCCCTCGAGAAGATGAGCACTCTGCAGCCACCACAGAAGAGACACCCTGGCCCTCGGGGACAGGGTGATCAGCCGATGCATCTGAAGATGCGATCCGGACCACTTGTACAACAGATCCCACTGAAAGATCCTCGCATGGAACCTGCCAAAGGGAATGGCTTCGTATGAGGCCACCATCTTTCCCAGGACTCGCGTGCAGTGATGCACCGACACCTGTTTTGGTTTTAGGAGGTCCCTGACCAGAGTCACTAACTCCTGGGCCTTCTCCTCCGGGAGAAACACCTTCTTCTGTTCTGTGTCCAGAATCATGCCCAGGAAGGGCAGACGCGTCGTAGGAATCAGCTGCGACTTTGGAATATTCAGAATCCAGCCGTGCTGTTGCAACACTTCCTGAGAGTGTGCTACGCTGATCAACAACTGCTCCCTGGACCTCCCCTTTATGAGGAGATCGTCCAAGTACGGGATAACTGTAACTCCTTGCTTCCGAAGGAGTACCATCATTTCCGCCATTACCTTGGTAAATATTCTCGGTGCCGTGGACAGGCCAAACGGCAACGTCTCGAACTGGTAATGACAGTCCTGTACCACAAACCTGAGGTACTCCTGGTGAGGTGGATAAATGGGGACATGCAAGTAAGCATCCTTGATGTCCAGAGATACCATAAAATCCCCCTCTTCCAGGCTTGCAATGACCGCTATGAGCGATTCCATTTTGAACTTGAATTTTTTCATATAAATGTTCAAGGATTTTAAATTCAGAATGGGTCTTACCGAACCGTCCGGTTTCGGTACCACAAACATTGTGGAATAGTAACCCCATCCCTGTTGAAGGAGGGGGACCATTATTATCACTTGCTGGAGGTACAGCTTGTGAATTGCCGCCAGCACTACCTCCCTTTCCGTGGGGGAAGCTGGCAAGGCTGATTTTAGGTAACGGTGAGGGGGAGTCACTTCGAATTCCAGCTTGTATCCGTGAGATACAATTTGTACAGCCCAGGGATCCACTTGCGAGCGAACCCACTGGTTGCTGAATTTTCGGAGACGCGCCCCCACCGCTCCTAGCTCCACCTGTGGAGCCCCAGCGTCATGCGGTGGACTTAGTGGAAGCCGGGGAGGACTTTTGTTCCTGGGAACTAGCTGCATGGTGCAGCTTCTTTCCTCTACCCCTGCCTCTGGCAAGAAAGGATGCACCTCTGACCTTCTTGCTTCTCTGAGAACGAAAGGACTGCATTTGATAATACGGTGCTTTCTTAGGCTGTGAGGAAACCGGAGGCAAGAAAGTCGACTTTCCAGCTGTCGCTGTGGACACGAGGTCCGAGAGACCGTCCCCAAACAATTCCTCACCCTTATAAGGCAAAACCTCCATGTGTTTTTTAGAATCGGCATCCCCTGTCCATTGCCGAGTCCATAAGACCCTCCTGGCAGAAATGGACATTGCATTAATTCTAGAGCCCAGCAGGCAAATGTCCCTCTGGGCATCCCGCATATATAAGACGGCGTCTTTTATATGGCCCAGGGTTAGCAAAACAGTATCCCTGTCCAGGGCATCTATGTCCTCTGACAGAGTATCTGTCCATGCTGCTACAGCGCTACACATCCAGGCTGAAGCAATAGCTGGTCTCAGTAGAGTACCAGAGTGTGTATACACTGACTTCAGGATAGCTTCCTGCTTTCTATCCGCAGGATCCTTTAGGGCGGCCGTATCCTGAGACGGCAGGGCCACCTTCTTAGATAAGCGTGTCAACGCCTTGTCTACCCTAGGGGAGGATTCCCAATGTAACCTGTCCGTTGGCGGGAAAGGGTACGCCATCAGTAATTTTTTGGAAATCACTACTTTCTTATCAGGGGAACTCCACGCTTCTTCACATAACTCATTTAATTCATGTGACGGGGGAAAAGTAATTTCTTGCTTTTTCCCCCCCAAACATATACACCCTCTTGTCAGGGACAGGGTTAACCTCTGAAATGTGCAATACATCTTTCATTGCAATAATCATGTAGCGGATGGCCTTGGTCATCTTAGGCTGTAAATGTGCCTCATCATCGTCGACACTGGAGTCGGACTCCGTGTCGGCATCTGTGTCAACCATCTGAGATAGTGGGAGTTTGACGGCTTCTGAGTCGTCTGGGCAGGCCCGGGTTGAGACCCCGGCTGTCCCAAGGCTGCAGCGTCATCAAAACTTTTATGCAAGGAGCTTACATTATCATTTAAGACCTTCCACATATCCATCCAATCAGGTGTCGGCCCCGACGGCGACGACACCACATTTATCTGCACTTGCTCCGCCTCCACGTAACCCTCCTCATCAAACATGTCGACACAGCCGTACCGACACACAGCACACACACAGGGAATGCTCTGACTGAGGACAGGACCCCACAAAGGCCTTTGGGGAGACAGAGAGAGAGTATGCCAGCACACACCACAGCGCTATATAACCCAGGGATTTTCACTATAAAATAAGAATTTACTTACCGATAATTCTATTTCTCATAGTCCGTAGTGGATGCTGGGACTCCGTCAGGACCATGGGGAATAGCGGGCTCCGCAGGAGACAGGGCACATCTAAAAAAGCTTTTAGGTCACATGGTGCGTACTGGCTCCTCCCCCTATGACCCTCCTCCAAGCCTCAGTTAGGTACTGTGCCCGGACGAGCGTACACAATAAGGAAGGATCTTGAATCCCGGGTAAGACTCATACCAGCCACACCAATCACACCGTACAACTTGTGATCTGAACCCAGTTAACAGTATGATAACACAAACGAAGTAGCCTCTGAACAGATGGCTCACAACAACAGTAATAACCCGATTTTTGTAACAATAACTATGTACAAGCATTGCAGACAATCCGCACTTGGGATGGGCGCCCAGCATCCACTACGGACTATGAGAAATAGAATTATCGGTAAGTAAATTCTTATTTTCTCTAACGTCCTAGTGGATGCTGGGACTCAGTCAGGACCATGGGGATTATACCAAAGCTCCCAAACGGGCGGGAGAGTGCGGATGACTCTGCAGCACCGAATGAGAGAACTCCAGGTCCTCTTTAGCCAGAGTATCAAATTTGTAAAATTTTACAAACGTGTTCTCCCCTGACCACGTAGCTGCTCGGCAAAGTTGTAATGCCGAGACTCCTCGGGCAGCCGCCCAGGATGAGCCCACTTTCCTTGTGGAATGGGCCTTTACAGATTTAGGCTGTGGCAGGCCTGCCACAGAATGTGCAAGTTGGATTGTACTACATATCCAACGTGCAATCGTCTGTTTAGACGCAGGAGCACCCAACTTGTTGGGTGCATACAATGTAAACAACGAGTCAGATTTTCTGACTCCAGCTGTCCTTGAAATATATATTTTTAATGCTCTGACAACGTCCAGTAACTTGGAGTCCTCCAAGTCGCTAGTAGCCGCAGGCACCACAATAGGCTGGTTCAAGTGAAATGCCGAAACCACCTTAGGGAGAAATTGAGGACGTGTCCTCAATTCTGCCCTGTCCGAATGGAATATCAGATATGGGCTTTTGTATGACAAAGCTGCCAACTCCGAAACTCTCCTGGCTGAAGCCAGGGCCAACAGTATGGTTACCTTCCATGTAAGGTATTTTAAATCTACCGATTTTAAAGGCTCAAACCAATGAGATTTGAGAAAATTTAGAACCACGTTCAAATCCCACGGTGCCACTGGAGGCACTATTGGGGGTTGTATATGTAGTACACCTTTGACAAAAGTTTGTACTTCAGGCACTGACGCCAATTCCTTCTGGAAGAAAATTGATAAGGCCGAAATTTGAACTTTAATGGACCCCAATTTGAGGCCCATAGACAATCCTGCTTGCAGGAAATGTAAGAATCGACCCAATTGAAATTCTTCCGTTGGAGCCTTCTTGGCCTCACACCACGCAACATATTTTCTCCAAATGCGGTGATAATGTTGTGCGGTCACTTCTTTCCTGGCTTTAATTAAAGTAGGAATAACTTCCTCAGGAATGCCCTTCTCTTTTAGAATCCGGCGTTCAACCGCCATGCCGTCAAACGCAGCCGCGGTAAGTCTTGGAACATACAAGGTCCCTGCTGAAGCAGATCCCTTCTTAGAGGTAGAGGCCACGGATCCTCCGTGAGCATCTCTTGAAGTTCCGGATACCAAGTTCTTCTTGGCCAGTCCGGAGCTACCAGTATTGTTCTTACTCCTCTTTTCCGTATAATTCTCAGTACCTTTGGTATGAGAGGCAGAGGAGGGAACACATACACTGACTGGTACACCCACGGTGTTACCAGAGCGTCCACAGCTATTGCCTGAGGGTCTCTTGACCTGGCGCAATACCTGTCCAATTTTTTATGGGGGGCGAGACGCCATCATGTCCACCTTTGGTTTTTCCCAACGGTTCACAATCATGTGGAAAACTTCTGGATGAAGTCCCCACTCTCCCGGGTGAAGGTCGTGTCTGCTGAGGAAATCTGCTTCCCAGTTGTCCACTCCCGGGATGAACACTGCTGACAGTGCTACGACATGATTCTCCGCCCAGCGCAGAATCCTTGCAGCTTCTGCCATTGCACTCCTGCTTCTCGTGCCGCCTTGTCGGTTTACGTGGGCGACTGCCGTGATGTTGTCGGACTGGATCAACACCGGCTGACCCTGAAGCAGCGATTTTGCCAGGCTTAGAGCATTGTAGATCGCTCTTAGCTCCAGTATATTTATGTGAAGAGACGCCTCCAGGTTTGACCACACGCCCTGGAAGTTTCTTCCCTTTGTGACTGCTCCCCAACCTCGTAGGCTGGCATCCGTAGTCACCAGGACCCAGTCCTGTATGCCGAATCTGCGGCCCACTAACAGATGGGCAGTCTGCAACCACCACAGGAGAGACAACCTTGTTCTCGGTGACAGTGTTATCCGCTGATGCATGTGCAGATGCGATCCGGACCATTTGTCCAGCAGATCCCACTGAAATGTTCGTGCATGGAATCTGCCGAATGGAATCGCTTCGTACGAAGCCACCATCTTTCCCAGGACTCTTGTGCATTGATGTACTGACACAGTTCCTGGTTTTAGGAGGTTCTTGACAAGTTCGGATAACTCCCTTGCTTTCTCTTCCGGGAGAAATACCTTTTTCTGAACCGTGTCCAGAATCATGCCCAGGAACAGCAGATGTGTTGTCGGGGTCAATTGAGATTTTGGAAGATTTAGAATCCACCCGTGTTGCTGAAGCACTACTTGTGTTAGCGCTACACCGACTTCCAGCTGTTCTCTGGACTTTGCCCTTATCAGGAGATCGTCCAAGTAAGGGATAATTAATACGCCTTTTCTTCGTAGAAGAACCATCATTTCGGTCATTACCTTGGTAAAGACCCGAGGGGCCGTGGACAACCCAAACGGCAGCGTTTGAAACTGATAATGACAGTCTTGTATCACGAACCTGAGATACCCTTGGTGTGAGGGGTAAATCGGGACATGTAGATAAGCATCTTTTATGTCCAAGGACACCATGAAGTCTCCTTCTTCCAGATTCGCTATCACTGCTCTGAGTGACTCCATCTTGAACTTGAATTTCTTTATGTACAGGTTCAAGGATTTCAGATTTAGAATAGGCCTTACCGAACCGTCCGGTTTCGGTACCACAAATAGTGTGGAATAATACCCCTTTTCCTGTTGTAGGAGGGGTACCTTGACTATCACCTGCTGAGAATACAGCTTGTGAATGGCTTCCAAAACCGACGTCCTTTCTGAGGGAGACGTTGGTAAAGCAGACTTTAGGAACCGGCGAGGGGGAGACCTTTCGAACTCCAGCATGTAACCCTGAGATACTATCTGCAGGACCCACGGGTCCACTTGTGAGTGAACCCATTGATTGCTGAAAATCTTGAGTCGACCCCCCACCGTTCCTGAGTCCGCTTGTAAAGCCCCAGCGTCATGCTGATGGCTTTGTAGAAGCCGGGGCGGGCTTCTGTTCCTGGGCAGGGGCTGCTTGCTGCCCTTTCTTACCCTTTCCTCTGCCTCGCGGCAGATAAGACTGTCCTTTTGGTCGCTTTTTATAGGAGCGAAAGGACTGCGGCTGAAAAGACGGTGTCTTTTTCTGTTGGGAGGGGGTCTGAGGTAAAAAAGTGGATTTGCCGGCAGTTGCCGTGGCCACCAGGTCCGAAAGACCGACCCCAAACAATTCCTCTCCTTTACATGGCAATACTTCCATATGCCTCTTGGAATCCGCATCACCTGACCACTGTCGCGTCCATAAACTTCTTCTGGCAGATATGGACATCGCGCTTACTCTTGATGCTAGAGTACAAACATCCCTCTGAGCATCTCGCATATAAAGGAAAGCATCCTTTAATTGCTCTAGAGTCAATAAAATACTGTCCCTATCCAGGGTATCAATATTTTCAGTCAGAGAATCCAACCACACTACCCCAGCACTGCACATCCAGGCTGAGGCTATTGCCGGTCGCAGTATAACACCAGTATGTGTGTATATACTCTTCAGTGTAGTTTCCAGCCTCCTATCTGCTGGATCCTTGAGGGCGGCCGTATCAGGAGACGGCAACGCCACTTGCTTTGATAAACGTGTGAGCGCCTTATCCACCCTAGGGGGTGTTTCCCAGCGCGCCCTAACCTCTGGTGGGAAAGGGTATAATGCCAATAACTTCTTGGAAATTAGCAGTTTTCTATCGGGGTTAACCCATGCTTCATCACACACGTAATTCAATTCCTCTGATTCTGGAAAAAATACAGGTAGTTTTTTCACCCCCCACATAATACCCCTTTTTGAGGTACCAGCAGTATCAGAGATCTGCAAAGCCTCCTACATTGCCGTGATCATATAACGTGTGGCCCTATTGGAAAATACGTTTGTTTCTTCACCGTCGACACTAGATTCATCTGTGTCGGTACCCGTGTCGACTGACTGAGGTAAAGGACGTTTTACAGCCCCTGACGGTGTCTGAGACGCCTGAACCGGTACTAACTGGTTTGCCGGGCGTCTTATTTCGTCAACTGACTTTTGTAATGTGCTGACATTATCACGTAATTCCATAACTAAAGCCATCCATTCCGGTGTCGACTCCCTAGGGGGTGACATTACCATCATCGGCAATTGCTCTGCCTCCACACCAACATCGTTCTCATACATGTCGACACACACGTACCGACACACAGCAGCCACACAGGGAATGCTCTAATCGAAGACAGGACCCCCTAGCCCTTTGGGGAGACAGAGGGAGAGTTTGCCAGCACACACCAAAAACGCTATAAATGTATATAAACAACCCTAGAAGGTGTTGTTTACTATATATGCGCTCTTAATATATAAATATCGCCAATTTATGCCCCCCTTCTCTTTGTTACCCTGTTTCTGTAGTGCAGTGCAGGGGAGAGACCTGGGAGCCTTCCTCACCAGCGGAGCTGAGCAGGAAAATGGCGCTGAGTGCTGAGGAGAATAAGCTCCGCCCCTTTTTCGGCGGGCTTTCCCCCGGTTTTTAAGAAACTGGCCTGGGTTAAAATACATACATATAGCCTTAATGGCTATATGTGATGTATTTATTTTGCCACTAAAGGTAATTATATTGCTGCCCAGGGCGCCCCCAGCAGCGCCCTGCACCCTCCGTGACTGAGTCAGTGAGCCGTGTGACAACAATGGCGCACAGCTGCCGTGCTGTGCGCTACCTTCAAGAAGACTGAGGAGTCTTCTGCCGCCTGCTTTCCGGACCTCCGTTCTGCCGTCTCTTCAGCGTCTGTAAGGGGGATCGGCGGCGCGGCTCCGGGACGAACCCCAGGCTGACCTGTGTTCCGACTCCCTCTGGAGCTAAGTGTCCAGTAGCCTAAGACTCCAATCCATCCTGCACGCAGGTGAGTTGGAAATCTCTCCCCTAAGTCCCTCGATGCAGTGATCCTGTTGCCAGCAGGAATCACTGAGATTGAAACCTAAAAAAAAACTTTTCTAAACAGCTCTTTAGGAGAGCCACCTAGATTGCACCCTCTCGGACGGGCACAAAAACCTAACTGAGGCTTGGAGGAGGGTCATAGGGGGAGGAGCCAGTACGCACCATGTGACCTAAAAGCTTTTTTAGATGTGCCCTGTCTCCTGCGGAGCCCGCTATTCCCCATGGTCCTGACGGAGTCCCAGCATCCACTAGGACGTTAGAGAAAAAGTGATTACCCAATAGCTGCCGATTTTATGTCTTTTGCGCCTAAATTTATGTGCCCCTCCTCTCTTTTTTACCCTTCTTGTACCTGGATACTGCAGGGGAGAGCCCGGGAGCTGCTTCCAGCGGAGCTGTGAAGAGAAAATGGCGCTGGTGTGCTGAGGAAGAAGGCCCCGCTCCCTCAGCGGCGGGCTTCTGACCCGCTTTCTGTGTGAAAAAATGGCGGGGGTTTTTACATATATACAGTGCCTGACTGTATTATATATGTATTTTATGCCAAAAAGGTACTTCAATTGCTGCCCAGGGGACCCCCCCCCCCCCCAGCGCCCTGCACCCTACAGTGACCGGAGTGTGAAAGTGTGCTGGGAGCAATGGCGCACAGCTGCGGTGCTGTGCGCTACCTTAAATGAAGACAGGAGTCTTCTGCCGCCGATTTCGCCGTCTTCAAGCTTCTGTTCTTCTGGCTCTGCGAGGGGGACGGCGGCGCGGCTCCGGGAACGGACGATCGAGGACAGATGCCTGTGTTCGAACCCTCTGGAGCTAATGGTGTCCAGTAGCCTAAGAAGCGCAACCTAGCTGCAGATAGGTAAGTTTGCTTCTCTCCCCTCAGTCTCTCGTAGCAGTGAGTCTGTTGCCAGCAGAAGCTCACTGAAAATAAAAAGCTAACAAATACTTTCTTTTACTAGCAGGCTCAGGAGAGCCCACTAGGAGCACCCAGCTCTGGCCGGGCACAGATTCTAACTGAGGTCTGGAGGAGGGGCATAGAGGGAGGAGCCAGTGCACACCAGATAGTACCTAATCTTTCTGTAGAGTGCCCAGTCTCCTGCGGAGCCCGTCTATTCCCCATGGTCCTTACGGAGTCCCCAGCATCCACTAGGACGTTAGAGAAAAAAGGTACTGTTTTCTCAATGGCAGGTATTCCTAGAAGAGCTGGTAACCATCGCAGCGTAATTTCAGTTTGCGCTTGTCAAATTCTAATCCCCATCGTCAGATCACTGGGTAACTGTAAAGCCGATGTGAATTACAGAGCAGCACACTCGCTAACACTCCCAATTGGAAATAGGCCTTGCCTTGATCCATACAAACAATGCATACATAAACCACGCCCATTTGTGCAGGCCCATAAGGTACTGAATATCAGGCCTTGGGCCAGTATGAGCACTGTCTCATATGCACTAAATGTGACAAGAATGTGGGGAATTATAGGGCCAGATGTAATGATGCCCGAGATGGGTGGAGGTGCGGGTTCCTGGACAAATTCTTTTTTTTTTTTTTAAAGCATGGTTAAGCCTTGCATGGTTTAGCCATTGCTGCTTTAAAAAAAAGGTCAGAGATCAGCTGGAAACCCGCACCTCCGGCCAAATCAGGCGTCATTACATCCAGCTCATAGAGTCAGACTCACCACATCAGAGCAAGGGAGTTTTGTAAGATTAACAAATGCCACCAAGAGATCTGTCCTCTGTGCCCTCTACAGAAGCTGCATGATGTTACTGCAGAAGGTTACTCCCAACTAGGCCCAGGCACTTTCTACCAATTCAAGGCACCGATAGGAGAAACATTGCAAGGAGTAAAAAAAATAAATACAGCAATGCAAGTTATCTGGGAACATAATCAGTGCATGTACTAAGGATGCAGAAATACAATAAAAAATTTTGTTGGGTGGGCATATTCTTAGTTCCTACAGCAGTAAGACACACCTAATATATTATAGATAACAAATCTATAAAAGACAAAATGTATCTGACTCCTCTAGGAATAGTTCTTGGTCTAAGATCAACATTGGTTCAATCACTATATACAAAGGCCTTATGAGCTGGCAACTTCAGTCACTCATCAATATCTTTCACCAGCAAGAAACGCACATGGGCCTAGAGAGGTAAATGCGTAGACAACACTACTCATGTGGCAGCAGAGAAAGTCCTTTGTTTATATACTTGTATTTTATTCCCAATTTGCTGGGGAGTCTGTGTCAGTTCCCTAATTATCCTGTCGGACTAGAGTGACCTGTACATCACCAACTTAACCATGAGGGAACTGTTCATACTGTGGCTACAAGTCTCTAGATGAATAGTGATTCAGTGCAATGTATTGTACTTACATTGCAAAGATTTTACATATTAACCTCATACATCGATTTTTTGGCCAGTCCCCCGTACCCACAGCAGAGTAGCCAGATCTTCCACATCCCGCCTGCTTCCTAATGAAGCGGGCATGATGAGATCATACAGGAAATTGCGGTCCTGTATATTGAGGGTGCAGAGCTAAATGACGCAAAATCACGTCATTTAGCTCTGCCCCCTACTCACAGACACATGAATCGTGACATCTCAACTTATCCTCTTTAGAAGGTTTTGAGGGGTCCACAGCTGTATTCTGCTGACAGTAGAAGGGATAAGCAGTTGATAAGCATCTATGCAGGTTGTTAGTAAATGCTGATAAATGTAGAAAAAGGATAAATGTGTATATACTGTATATAGAAAACTGTACTGCACTGGTCTAAAAAATTTGTTTTATTTATATTTCTGTTCCAAGAAAAAAAAAAAAAAAAAAGCCAAAATGAAACAAAAAAAAAAAAAGAAGCTTTTGCAACTTGAGAACATTAATTCAGATGCCAAAATGGTCTCAAACATACTTCACTTAGAGGAACTGGATATATTATCCAAAATACTTGGGAACTGGGTAAAGTTATCTTTTTGTTTATTTTTCCCTGTTATACATCTGGAGCAGCACCCCTAAATCATTTTTTTTTAGATGTCTCCGTTTTCACAACAATCGATCTCTAGCTTTTCTTCTTAAATTGTTTAGCAGTGCTCCTCACAGTGACTGAAACTCAATGATCATGGAATACAGGTATAGACTTTTACTTTGTGATCAGGGTCCAACTGTGATCCCGAGGTTAGAGAACACTGCTTATACTAACCAATTAACCAAAGGATGCCAACCCCCAACTGAATGTTTTTCAAGTACCCATGGGTGCCACAGTGCACACCCAGGTTGAGAACCACTATGCTAGAGGATCACTGGTAATTTAATCACCATAAGACATCAGGACGCAGGATATAAAGTCCTCAGATGTGCTCATACAGCTTTTTATCTCTCAAATAAAAATCTGTATGGACAGGGCATGTACACCAGTTTGTGCTACACCATAATACACCTAGCCATATTCCCACCATTCCCATAAACAACATTAAAATGTTCCTGCTGTGCACTGTGTGGACAATTTCAGTTGCAGCAAGTAATACGTTTTCCTTAAGAAGTATAACACAATTGAACCCATTTACAGCACCTGCACACAGGGCCGGCCCGAGCTTCATTTTTTTGGTAAGCGAATTTAGAATTTAGCGCCCCTTGATGGGATCAAATTTGAAAAGAGGTGTGGTCTCACAAGGAAGGGCCGTGGCCACACAATAGTACCCCCAGGGGTCCAGGGAGATTGTCAGTGACAGGGAGAAAGTGCGTGACTGGGTGGTAGAGGAAATGGAGATAGTGGGTGACTGAGGAGGCTGGGGTCACAGGGAGATAGTGGGTGCCATGTGCTCACAGTGCTAAATATGCCCCCACAGTGCCACATATGCCCCCACAGTGCCAGATACAGATATGCCCCCACAGTGCCATGTGCCGATAGTGCCACATATGCCGCCACAGTACCAGATACAGATATGCCCCCACAGTGCCATGTGCCCACAATGCCAGATATGCCACCACAGTGCCAGATACAGATATGCCCCCACAGTGCCATGTGCCAGATATGCCCCCACAGTGCCACATACAGATATGCCCCCACAGCGCCAGATATGCCCACACAGTGTCACATATGCCCCCACAGTGCCAGATATGCCCCCAGAGTGCCAGATATATATATGCCCCCACAGTGCCAGATACAGATATGCCCCACAGTGCCATGTGCCAGATATACCCCACAGTGCCAGATACAGATATGACCCCACAGTTCCATGTGCCCACAGCGCCACATATGCCCACACAGTGCCACATATGCCCCCACAGTGCCAGATACAGATATGCCCCCACAGTGCCATGTGCCCACAATGCCACATATGCCCCCACAGTGCCATATGCCCACAATGCCAGATATGCCTCTACAGTGCCACATATGCCCCCACAGTGCCAGATATGCCCCCACATTGCTACATATGACCCCACAGTGCCATGTGCCCACAGTGCTAGCTATGCCCCCACAGTGCCACATATGCCCCCACAGTGCCACATATGCCCCCACAGTGCCACATATGCCCCCACAGTGCCACATATGCCCCCACAGTGTTGCTCACCGTTTTGCTGCTGTGTGTGTGTGTGTGTGTGTGTGTGTGTGTGTGTGTGTGTGTGGAGAGCGCAGCGCGCGCCTCTCCTGCCTGCTGCCCTGCCCCTCAGTCTGGTCTCCGGCAGTGACGGCAGCATGTATATCTCAAATCAGGCGCCGGTCCGTGATTGGCTAACGAACCGGCACCTGATTTGAGCTATACACTCCGCAGTCACTGCCGGAGACCAGACTGAGGGGCAGGGCGGCAGGCAGGAGAGGCGCGCGCTGTGCTCTCCTCGCCTCTTGTGGATGAGCGGCGGATCTTGTGGATTGGTTGTTTGGATGATCGGCTATTTGGCCACCCCTGCCGGCGCCTTCAACACTGTGGCGCCTTTCCCGTGCACGTACCCCGCGTAACGGGCGGGCCGGCCCTGCCTGCACAATTATGAAACACAATTACTTGTATGTGTACTTCAAACGGATCTTTAATTGAACCTGATCACCTGACATTTGCACTAGTTTGTTGTACCGATTGATTATGCCAGTGGTTCTCAAACTGTGTGCTGTGGCACCCCGGGGTGCCTTGGATTGGTGGTCCAGTACCAATTCAAATTATTTATGGACAATGTTATAGGCAAAACCAGTGCTGGTGTCTGCCAATCATAAAATGTGTGGACAAACAGAAGCAAATCCTGTCCCTCACCACACAACTGAAACTACGGATGACACAAACACAATTTACCTAATTTAATATTCCCTTCTAAATTTCTCAATAACAAAACTTTTGGCGTAGCGGTGCTGTGAAAAAAATTCTGATGCTCTAGGGCACTGTAATTCAGAAAAGTTTGGGAACCACAGGATTATGCACAAATTGAAGAGTGGCAAACAGAAGCTACTTGTGTATGTGTGTGTTGTGTACATTGTACAATGAAACATGAATGTGCATGCACTGTATAAAACTATGGGTCTAATTCAGACCTGATCTCTCCTCTGCGTTTTTTCCAGAGGTCTGTGATCAGATAGCCGCCGCCCATAAAGAGTGAAAACCCGCCCCGTGTGAATGCATGTGTACGCAGTGCAAAAACTTCACCAGACAGCTGCAAATCTGTTCGCAACTCATTAACCATCTAATAAGTTTTCCAGTCTGTGTGTAGCCCAGGACTTACTCCTACAATGGCCGGAGAGGACGTCACACATCCTTACAAAAAACGCTTGGGAACGCCTGCGTTTTTCCTGACACTCCCAGAAAACGTGCAGTTACCACCCACAAACGTCCTCTTCCTGTCAATCACCTTGTGTAATTCTAGCGATCAAAATTTTCGCACCATTCTGTCACTGTTTGGGCTCGCGGTGCATACACAGTCATTCGATAATTGGCCGCTGTGCAATTTCGCACAACGATCACATCTGAATTAGGCCCTAAAACACCCCACCACCCCCCACCACGTTGTTTTATTTGTTATAGAAAAGTGATGATGTTGCGGTACAGTATTCTAACGCAACGTGTGCAGACTAACATCACAGTCACACATCACAAAGAACTGAATACACTGGAGACTCCTGTAAATAAACAAGCTTCACAAGTGGGTGCATCCAGCAAATCTCTGCAACCTGTGCATGCACCATAGAAGACATATGCATCTTTATCTATGGTCGAGCTGGAGGACACATCTCAGTCATTTCTCTACCTGCGTCAATTGGGTGTTTCTGAATGTCAACTGGGTGGACGCATGGGCGTATAGCCAGAGTTGTGCCCTATTCTGAATCGTGTATTTCAAGTGGATGCCTGCATCAGGTAGATCTCTTGAACCTAGCATAGGCTTGGTGTAAGTGCCGATACCAGTATTGACAACTGTGCTTGCAAAAGGGAGACAGTGGAGCGGAGCGAGAAGACAGGCACCATAGTCACATCCGCATATCATATGTGGCCAGGTACACAGCTGTGTGTGACTCAGAATCAGGGGACTGGGGACAAGTCTTGCAATTTACCTCTTGCAGAATTTAGGCAATGAAGGGATCCTAAAGCCTTCTGTTCACACTTCTAATGACTGCTCATAGATCCTAAACATTTGACTTCATGTACTTTATGTAATCCCCAATAGGAAGTAAATAACTGTGGTCGCATTGAGGAATAAAATAACATGCACCTTGCCAGCAATCTTGGCTTTTTAGGCTGTGTCTAATGGAAAGGCTTTCAGCAGCTGTGTAATCGGACAGACTGCCACTTTCTGAATGACGTCATGAGCCAGTGCGGGAAGCAGGGATACCCCTTGGTATGACATGACAGAGCAGGCTGAGCGCAGTAATAGTCACATTACACACTGTCATTTATCTGCAGTGGAGTGAAATGCACTTTGAACAATGGAAGTATATTTGGACAGCAGATTCTGAATAACACCCCAAAATACGTGCACATGCTTACCAAGACAGCAAAGCTATCTAATCTTATCGTGGCTAATTATAATTGGACCTGACTAATGCTAAGCAGCAGGGATGCAATAAGGTGAAACTTCAAAACATATATTGTCACATAAGGGCTACTTCCTAAACATTAGACGCTATATGGGAGTACATAGAACAGAAACTCGGAATATAAAATAAAGACAGCTAGTATTTCTTTTGCTATAATATACTAGATAATCAACACACATACTGTACAGTGAGGGGCCGGACAGGCATAGTCATGGCCGACCCAATACCCTCTGATAATTCATTTCCCAGTAGGATAATGTTATTAGTTCTTATACAACAGACAGGCAGCATTGCCATGAATATCAACCCGTATTGCTGCTTTCACTCTAGTAGTGTAGGTGATGGCGTAGTTTCAGGACAAGTCTGTGACTGCTGTATACTGCTCTGTGTTATAGAATGTAATCCTAATATTCTTTCCTCCACACCTGCTGCTCATTAATGAGTTTTATCTGTGTATCCCATAGGGCAATAATAAAGTATAGTTACTCACTTCCCAGTCTGTGGTACAAAACATAAAACAGTACCTCATACGGGATACTTACTATTTGACGGTAGACAGTATCCCGGCTGTCATGATCCCAACAGCGGGATCCCATCCGCCAAAATGCCGGCAGTGAGGCGAGTGCTAGAAAGCCCTTGAGGGCTCACTGCGGGCACGGTGGCTTGCTGCGTTCGCCACAGGTTAAATTCTCCCTCTATGGGTGTCGTGACACCCACAGAGGGAAAGTAGCCTGTGTCGTCGGTATTCCACCGATGGCATTCCACCCCATCGGGATTCTGGCGGCGGTATTGTGACCGCTGGGATCCCAACTGATGGTATTTTAACTGCTTCCCCCTCATACAGGTTGACTCTCCCATATCCAAAATGCTAGGGACCAGAACAGCAGCGTTTCTAGAGAGGAGGGGACCCGTGTGCAGACTCCGTGTGTGGGCCCGCTCCTCTCCTGTAGCAGTCACCGCCGCTGTCAGCGCTGAGACTACAGCGCATGATCAGGACTCTGAAAAATGGCCGCCGTGCCATCTTTCCAGAGTCCTGTGCATGCGCTGTAGACTCTGGCACTGTGCCAGTCTCTAGCGCTCAGTGCGCTAGCAGCGGCGGTGACGGCTACAGGAGAGGAGGGGGCCCACACACCTCACCGATGGACACCGGAAAGGTAAGTATAGAAGAAATGGGTGCAGTGTGTGCGGTATGGGCCCCCTCTGGACTCAGGGGCCCGTGTGCACCGCACACACTGCACTCATTATTGATACGCCAGTGGAACAGAAGTACTTTAGATATCGGATATTGCTGTATTTTGCAATACTTACATTCCATAGAGATATTTTGGGGACGGGGCCCAAGTCTAAACACAAAATACATTTATGTTTAATACACACCTTATTGTTAGGGTCTCCTGCTCTGTGCTGCCACGTCGTCATGGCAACAAGTGCTAGCGGAGTAACCTGAGCGTAGCTGATACTCCGGTTCGGGTCTTTTGCTGTGCAGTGGTTACAGGCTCTGTGCACGGCAGGGGATCCGGTGCTGGTTTTTGTGCTCACAGTTTGTGAGGTCTGAGTGGGGCGTGGACAGCACCTGCTATATAAACCCTCTTCTCAGGTTAGGCAGATGCTGCTGAATCTTTGTTGGTTAGTCAGTTCCTGAAAGCTAGCTAGTACTGTGTAAACTTTGTATTTGTTTGTTGCTTACTGCAAATAGGCCTTGGGATTTGGTATTACACTCTGCCAATCCAGACCTAGCAGTAAGACTGGAGTCAGTCGTTTAACCTGCTGGGGTTCTTTTGCTACTCTGTGAACCTAGCAAGTTTGCGGCTGTATTCTCAGACTTGCCTGACAAAATCCTTTCTCACTGTGCAAGGTGTTCAGGTGTCAGTTTAGTGGCAGTAAGCTAAACCAGTGCACTGCAAGTGAGGACTAGGATTGTGGAGACTCTCCTTGTGTCTATTATTCCATCTCTGACCAAGGAGTTTACTGCCACACCCGTTGGTAACCCTTTAGGGTTTTGCTGTTGCCCTTAGCAACAGCATTTCGGGTTCTCTACGTATTAAATCACAACATCTCGCTTCTTTCCATCTGAGCATTCCTAATACTAGGGAGACACCCAGTTTCTTAGCCTTTGGGCTTCTCTGTTCACCTAGTGTTTAATTTGTTACCCTATCACCTTCTATGTATGTAATGTCATATTCCCCAGTCTGTCTGTGAGTTCATTTGTTTTGCATCCCTCTCCGTTCAGACACCAGTATATTCCTGCTGGCACTGGTGTGCATAACATATTCAGCAGCCTAATACTCCTGTTGAAATTTTGTGGGAATATGGAGCATACCTCTCAAAATACTTTGCAACAGGTGGTCGATCAGGTGCAGGTCCTGACTCGACAATTTAATGATTTGTCCATTAAAATGCACACCTCGCAGGCCGCTGGCGGAGCTCCCGCAGCAGCAGTGCCTTCAGGGGTTAAGGAGCCGAAAGTAAATCTCCCGGATCGTTTTTCTGGAGATCGCTCGCAGTTCTTTTGTTTCAAGGAGAGCTGCAAGCTATATTTCCAGCTTAGGCCTCAGTCTTCTGGGTCGGAGATTCAGCGGGTGGGCATAGTGATTTCCTTGCTACAAGGAGACCCACAGGTCTGGGCATATGGGTTGCAGCCTGACTGTCCGTCGCTTAAAAGTGTTGATGCTTTTTTTACGGCACTGGGCATGTTGTATGATGACCCTGACAAGACGGCCTCAGCCGAGGCTCAGATTTCGATCCTTAAGCAAGGGCGAAGGCCAGTTGAGGTTTATTGTACGGAGTTTCGGAGGTTGGCCCATGATACCCAGTGGAATGACCCAGCCCTGAGACACCAGTACCGAAGAGGTCTTTCTAACCAGTTTAAAGACCAACTGGTACAATATCCCTTGCCTGATAGCTTGGATCAGCTCATGCAGTTATCCTTTCGGGTGGATAGACGGCTGAGAGAGCGCAGGCTTGAAAGGGAGACCGAGGTTTCCTTCTTTCCCAAGGGAACCTCAGACTCTGAGGAATTTTCCGAGGAGCCTATGCAGATTGGGGCTACCCGCCTCTCCTCGCGTGAGAAGACGCGGAGGAGACAGCAGGGGTTATGTTTGTACTGTGGGAATAAAGGTCATGTGGTAGTATCATGCCCAGAAAAGCCGGAAAACTTCAGGGCCTGAGGGTGATGGGAAATATCCTGTCAGGCCAGAAGTCAGAATTTCCCAAGAAGACTTTTATCATTCCGGTGACCTTGAAGATCCTCGGTCAAACTGTCAAGACTGAGGCCTTTGTGGACAGTGGGGCCGACGGGGTTTTTATGGACCGCCAATTCGCCCTGAAACACTCTGTTCCCTTAGTACCCTTGGCATCGGAAATTGAGATTTGTGGGTTAAACGGGGAACCATTATCCCAGGGTAAAATTACCTCTTGCACTAACCAGATTTCTTTGTTTATGGGAGCCACACACTCTGAAAAATTGTCCTTTTATGTGACTGTCTGCACTTTTGCCCCATTGGTGTTGGGGTTACCCTGGTTAAGGGCCCACAATCCTCAATTTGACTGGGTCTCTGGGGAGATTCTTAGTTGGGGTACTGATTGTTTCAGGAGTTGCTTGAGCCTTCCAGTCACGCTTTCGCAGCTAAGTTTGCCAGGATTGCCAGGATGTTATGCAGATTTTGCGGACGTGTTCTCCAAAAGAGTTGCAGAGGTACTACCTCCCCATCGCCCCTATGACTGTGCCATTGATTTGTTGCCGAATGCTAAGCTTCCCAAGAGCAGGTTGTACTCGTCCTGAGACTCAGGCTATGGCAGAGTACATTCAGGAGAACTTGGCTAAGGGATTTATCAGACCTTCACAGTCTCCAGTTGGGTCGGGGTTCTTCTTCGTGGGTAAAAAGGACGGTTCGTTGCGACCCTGCATCGACTTCAGGGAATTGAACCGTATCACGATTAAAAACTCATACCCACTGCCTCTCATTTCGGTCTTGTTTGACCAGCTTCGTACTGCCACCATTTTTTCTAAGATTGACCTACACGGTGCGTACAATCTAATCCGAATAAGAGAGGGGGATGAATGGAAGACTGCCTTTAATACCCACTCAGGGCATTATGAATATTTGGTGATGCCTTTTGGGCTCTGTAATGCCCCGGCAGTCTTCCAGGACTTCATGAACGACGTGCTCAGGGAATATTTGGATAGATTCTTAGTTGTATACTTAGATGACATCCTAATCTTCTCCCATTCCCTGGAGGAACATCGGAAGCATGTACGCTTAGTCCTCCAGAAACTCAGAGACCACCGGCTTGGGGCGAAGCTGGAGAAGTGCGAATTTGAAGTTCAGCAAATCGCATTTCTAGGATATATTATCTCCCCAGAAGGTTTCCAAATGGAGGGTTCCAAGGTACAGGCAGTCCTGGATTGGGTGCAGCCCACTAGTTTGAAGGCGCTTCAGCGTTTTCTGGGCTTTGCGAATTTTTATAGACGATTTATCGCTGGATTTTCGTCTATAGTGGCGCCCTTGGTGGCACTCACTAAGAAAGGGGCGGATGTTGCTCACTGGTCTTGTGAGACCAAAGCGGCTTTTGCCCGTCTCAAAAGGGCATTTGTCTCGGCCAAGGTGCTGCGACACCCAGATCCAGAGCGTCCTTTTGTGGTGGAGGTGGATGCCTCTGAGATGGGTATTGGGGCAGTGCTCTCTCAGATGGGGGTGTTTGATAATCGCCTTCATCCCTGTGCTTACTTTTCCCGTAAATTTTCGCCTGCCGAGATGAATTATGACGTGGGTAACCGGGAATTGTTGGCTATTAAGGATGCACTCGAGGAGTGGAGACACTGGCTTGAGGGGGCTAAGTTTGTGGTCTCAATTCTCACCGACCATAAGAATTTGGCATATTTAGAGTCAGCGAAGCGCCTCAATGCCAGACAGGCACGATGGGCTTTGTTTTTTGCTCGCTTTAATTTTTTGATAACATATCGCCCTGGGTCAAAAAACATCAAGGCTGATGCGCTCTCGCAGAGTTTTGCTCCAATCCAGGAGACCACCGAGGAGCCATTGCCCATTGTGTCCCCATCATGTATTAAAGTGGGCATTACCCAGGACCTCTTGTCATTAGTCCTTAGAGCACAGGAGCAGGCTCCTCCAGACCTTCCGGTAGGTCTTTTGTTTGTGCCTCCTAGGTTAAGACAGCGAGTGTTCCTGGAATTCCATGCCAAGAAGTCGGCAGGTCACCCGGGTATTGCCAGAACTCGGGAGTTGCTATCTAGGGCGGTGTGGTGGACCTCGGTGGCTAGGGATGTGGATCAGTGGGTTCGGGCATGTGACATCTGTGCCCGAAATAAGACTCCTAGAGGGGTTCCTGTTGGCCCATTACATCCACTCTCTATTCCATCTAAGCCATGGACCCACATTTCAATGGATTTTGTGGTGGACTTGCCCAAATCCTCGGGGATGACAGCCATCTGGGTTGTCGTTGACAGGTTTTCGAAGATGGCGCACTTCGTTCCATTGGTTGGGCTGCCATCGGCCAGACGCCTGTCTGAATTATTTATGCTGCATGTTGTGCGCCTCCACGGGTTGCCACTTGATGTGGTCTCTGACCGCGGATCCCAGTTTGTGGCCAAATTCTGGAGGGCATTTTGTTCCGATCTCCAGATTTCTGTCAGCTTGTCATCAGGCTACCATCCGCAGTCTAATGGGCAGACTGAAAGGGTGAACCAGTCCTTGGAGCAGTTCCTCAGGTGTTATGTCTCCAAGTGTCAGACTGACTGGGTTGCTCATCTGTCCATGGCGGAGTTTGCCTATAACAACGCGGCTCACTCTGCTACAGGGATCTCTCCCTTCCTTTGTGTGTATGGGCATCATCCTAAGGCCAATTCTTTTGACCCCCAGGACTCCACGCCTGGTGGTTCCTCTGTGGTTTCGGTCCTTAGAGGTATTTGGAGGAAAGTGAAGAAAGCCCTTGTGTCTGTGTCATTAGTGACCAAAAGGGTTTTTGATAAGCGGAAAAGACCCTGCAGCTTCAAATTAGGAGACTTCGTCTGGTTGTCTACCAAGAATTTGAAGTTGAGACAGCCATCTCATAAGTTAGGCCCCCGGTTCATCGGTCCTTATAAGATCACTAGGGTTATCAATCCGGTGGCATTTCAGTTAGATCTACCCTGTTCTTTGGGTATCAATAAAACATTTCATTGTTCCCTTTTAAAACGGGCGATTAGTAATCCTTCTTCCAGTGGAAGACCTTCCCCTCTTCTGATACGTGGCCAGAGGGAGTTTGTTGTTGAAAGGATTCTTGACTCCAAGATGGTTCGGGGTCGGCTGTCATTTTTGGTGCACTGGAAGGGGTATGGCCCGGAGGAGCGGTCGTGGGTGCGCAGTTGTGATCTTCATGCCCCCAGACTGTTACGCTCTTTCTTCTCGCAGTTCCCCGATAAACCCGGTGGTAGGGGTTCTTTGACCCCTCGTCAGAGGGGGGGTACTGTTAGGGTCTCCTGCTCTGTGCTGCCATGTCGTCATGGCAACCGGGAGATAAGTGCTAGCGGAGTAACCTGAGCGTAGCTGATACTCCGGTTCGGGTCATTTGCTGTGCAGTGGTTACAGGCTCTGTGCACGGCATGGGATCCGGTGCTGGTTTTTGTGCTCACAGTCTGTGAGGTCTGAGTGGGGCGTGGACAGCACCTGCTATATAAACCCTCTTCTCAGGTTAGGCAGATGCTGCTGAATCTTTGTTGGTTAGTCAGTTCCTGAAAGCTAGCTAGTACTGTGTAAACTTTGTATTTGTTTGTTGCTTACTGCAAATAGGCCTTGGGATTTGGTATTACACTCTGCCAATCCAGACCTAGCAGTAAGACTGGAGTCAGTCGTTTAACCTGCTGGGGTTCTTTTGCTACTCTGTGAACCTAGCAAATTTGCGGCTGTATTCTCAGACTTGCCTGCCAAAATCCTCTCTCACTGTGCAAGGTGTTCAGGTGTCAGTTTAGTGGCAGTAAGCTGAACCAGTGCACTGCAAGTAAGGACTAGGATTGTGGAGACTCTCCTTGTGTCTATTATTCCATCTCTGACCAAGGAGTTTACTGCCACACCCGTTGGTAACCCTTTAGGGTTTTGCTGTTGCCCTTAGCAACAGCATTTCGGGTTCTCTACGTATTAAATCACAACATCTCGCTTCTTTCCATCTGAGCATTCCTAATACTAGGGAGACACCCAGTTTCTTAGCCTTTGGGCTTCTCTGTTCACCTTGTGTTTATTTTGTTACCCTATCACCTTCTATGTATGTAATGTCATATTCCCCAGTCTGTCTGTGAGTTCATTTGTTTTGCATCCCTCTCCGTTCAGACACCAGTACATTCCTGCTGGCACTGGTGTGCATAACACTTATACATGAGACTGGAAGGATTTTTATACAATATTTGTAACACATTTGTGCATGAAACAGTTTGTGTACACTGAACTATCAGACAGCAAAGGCGTCACTATCTCAGTTGTGCTCAAAAAATTAAAGGGTTACTGTTGTCATTTACATATCACAAAAAATAACATGTATTTATTGATAAAGAATAAAATATAAACAGCACTAATCAGAAGAGGTAATTCCCACACACTTTTAAGCTAACACACGTTATGGACTAAAATTATATATGTTAACTACTACATCAGGGTGTTGTATGCTTAAAAAAAAACCAATCCAGCTGTAGCTTATTCAAGTACGTTAAACAAAAAGGTCCTAATTCTGAGTTGAACACAACTTCGTATGCAGCCACATCTAGTAACTGTTCTGTTAATGCACACGTGACGTATGCTGAACCTGGCATTGGGTAGGTATAAGTAGCGATGATGACAATGGCTGCTCTAATGTATAGAAACAGTGGGGCGGTGCAATACGTACCCACTAGGACATGCACATAGTGGCATTAGCATTCCCTTTGCAATCCACATTCGGACCTGCGTGCGACTTGGAATCAGGCCCAAAATATTTAGAAGAAAACGCACTATAGCTGGGAAACAGTTACAGCTTGATGCAAGGGTAAATGTATAAGCCAAAAGGTTCTAAGAACTTCCACCACTAATTACTTAATGTACTGAAACATGAAATCTGTAATGAGCTGCTTGTCAATCATTCTTATCCTTTACATTCAAAATCACTGCTTACTGCTTGGATCAATTCACAGCAAACAGAGGATTGCTTTAAGATCAAATACACACGTGTGTGTGTGTGTGTGTGTGTGTGTGTTGTGTATGTGTGCAGGTATTTAACAGCTGTGAATAATTATGTGAACTGATAGAAAGCCTAAAGCGGAGCCTATAGTGCACTCCTGTAATCAAATACTCAGAAAGGCCTTGAAGAAAATGTCAGTAATCGCAGCTCATGTAATAGGGGCAATATGCTGATGTGACACTAGATGGTGCAGCAACATACTTTAATAATCTTATATTAACACTGTTTATTTGAATTTGCAAATGACTGGTTTGGCATGATTACTCGATAATTGTGTCTTATTAATTATACTCTGTTTCAAAGAAACGTGATCACATTATTCCAAATATTTAATTTCTCTAAATCGAAACAATTACTTTTTACTGCCTTACTGTATTCCATAAACTACAGACAATATAGAAAGTTACACAATAGTTTGAAAATAAATATTAGGTATACTGGATACAAAACACTGACAAAGATTACACACACACGCACATGAATTCTACATGGTAAACAAGTATGATAAAGATAATATATTGCATAAAACCAAGACTGTGGGCTGGCTGAGTGAGATTGCAGGTCATGCTGGGTTTGGAAGGAAATACTATAAAACTTGTTATAATAGACCAATATTAGAACATAATAGTTACGCTCAGCACAAATTTTAGACTCTTAAAAACAACACCCTCCCCCCACCAAATTTATAAACATCGGTGTTAGTAGAAGGGAACAACATCACAATTCCACTGTATTGTGTAACACATGTGACATATGTCACCTTGGAGGCTCCCATTCAGTATTACCTTAACTTTCATGGCCAGTCCAGTCCAGCATGATATCTTAGAGGTATACACAGTTAGCAAATTAATCATATTCACAATATATGTATATACAGTATGCATATTGTTTTCTGCCTTTACTTTATATTTCTGTAGATATATAAATTAAAAGTAGGTATACATTTTTGTGTACATATATAGATGTGCAAATACAAAAACTATTTGCTGAAGTATTAGAGTTGCTTACGGAAATAATGAAGATCTGCCATGTTAGCTTGGTGTACCGCCTTTTAAAGTATACTATATCACGTAAATTTTCACATCTATATAGTATCATTACCAGGGCTTTTCTGTGCTGATACTCAGGGCTGCATAGTACCAGCACTTTTTTTTAGATAACTTTTTAATCATTCTAGGTTGTTCCAGAACCAGGAAGAAATCAGGAACATCATTTCATAAGTTAATAAAATAAGCTTCTGCCAACTTATCCAGAGTGTGGGAGCTACTATAAACCTGTAAGAGCGTGCCGGCAGCTTTTTGTCGTACAAAAATGTTGAATATATATATATATATATATATATATAAACCAGAGGGGGCTACACAATGTGTTGATTTAAAATGATTGAAGATTACAGATGTTTATATGTAGAAAAAGGTGGTATAATTGAACCAATGTCATTTCAAATGATTGGACAGGTTATCTCAGGCTGAGTCATCATGGTGATCCCAAAATGAAGACTGATAGATCTGGTATACTCTGAGAATATACCCTCCCACCGAATCAATAGAGGAAAAAAAAGGCCCAATGGGCAATCATTAGTTGATATAAAAAATAATTAATGCTTTATAAAATAGTGTACAAGCATTAAAAATTTACTTACCGGATATATCAGTCTTCGTTTTCGGATCTCCATGATGACTCAAGCTGAAGTAACCTGTTACATCATTTGAGATGGGGCATTGGTTCAATTATACCACCTTTTTCTACATATAAACATCTGCATTACCTTCAATAATTGTGAATGATCAATTAATTGTGTAGCACCCTCTGGTTTTCTATGCGTTTGTATTTCTGATCCCTGCTAACAGGGGATCCACTGTGAGGTGCCTCTTTTAAATTTAAATTTGTACTAGCGCAAGATAAGTGCTTATTTCTATGTACATACACATATATACCGTCATAGCGTAAACAAAACAGAGAAATACAACTGTGTAATGTTGGCATTATTAGCTTAGCTAGATGTAAATACATTTAAAACATTTTGTGAAGAGCTCTCACTCTGCAAAGCTCTCTCACACCATCCGAATCAACTAACTCTAAGAATTCTAACTCTAACACTGCAAAATTAGGAAAGATTAATGTTGCTTTTAATTGATACCTGCTGAGCAAAAAAGTGGAAATCTATGCTGTAATTGCACATTTAGCTTCTTAGCTAACCAGGCTGGGAAATAAGAAAACAAAGCACATTTATTATGAGATGTTCTAATTACAAACATCCATTCCCACCATATCATGTAATTAGGAGACTGGCTAGAAAAGACAGAAAGGTTTTGTTGGAATAAACTCAATGGTTTGGAATTTGCTGATGAATTAAAGCTATAAAAACTAGGTCCCGTTTTGCAGCACAAAACATATTACACAGAACCAGAAATCCCTTAGTCTAAATAGGTTAAATATTAAACAAACATCTCTAGAGAAACTGCTGTATAGATTTCATCACAATTATATTAACATTCTAGTCATAGAAGCGTAAAAGTAAAATAGGCAGCTGAAAAGGGACAAAGTTGGAACCCAAAGGTAAAAAAAAAAAAAAATGAATAAAATAAAGAAAGAAAAGAAATTGACAGATAAACTCAGTAATAGCAATGAGCCTCCCCGCAGACTTTCTGTATCCCGGTTACTGCCTACTGTATTAAGACTGCCTTTCTCATCACTTAATGCTTATTTTCATCACTTTGCTTAAAATATTGATAATCAATTAGGGCTACGTCTGTTTTGCCATAGAATCTGTGTCACAGTCTATCAGACTGTCAGGACCAATTCAATCCTCATTCAAAGTTAATTTTTTCTTCATAAATCTGCCTTTGGAGAAGTCATTAGGCGAAGAACATAGCCGGAGGTGCAATCACCTATTCTCTTTCATTAGTGGCAGGCAGAGAAGGTGAGGGAGATTATTAGAACTTTGGAATGATCACAAAGCAGCGTGCTGCCTGTCAGATCCCCCAAACATTTAATTCATCTCGCCAACACACCAGCATTCAATGCCAGGAACTTTAAATGGACATTATTCATGAACAGCTGCGACACGCTGAATATTCCGAAATCTCTAGATAAAAAAAAGATGCAAAAAAAAGAAAGAAAATGAAATAAATAAAAGTCTCCTCTCTGAATAAAGAATCAACACTGTGGTCATATGATTAAGAAAGTTGTGATTTGTTCTATGCATGCAAATAAATAGGCAGTAATAGATGGTCTGTAAGCATGGCAATCAAGTAATGTAAAGCAGAAAATAAAATATGCCTTTTTATGGTTTGGTTAAATCTGTTAAAACAGAAATGCAACGAGTCCCTTTTCTCCTTCTTTTAAATGATTCAATAATTAGTTCCTTTTATTATGTACTTGACATGTCTCTCAAAAGGCTGCTAAATGAGCTGACATATTTCACTTCAATGTGCTGCCATATTAGATTACACTGTGTTTCACTTATTGCCGATAATGAGCTGCAGAGGACACAATAGATTTTCCTAGCAAAACATTGAACACTAAACAGGTATAATGGACACACAGAGTATTTTGTGGTCATTATTGGTAATCTGGAGGGAGTGGAGAATGATGGGAGGGGAAGTAGATAAGAATGGTTAATGTGAAATGGCAGCTTAAATAAAGCTGATACAAAAGTCTTCTGTAAGGAGTAATTGTTATTTTAATAAATACGCATTGATGAAATGTGTCAAATTTACAATAGCTTTTACAGCACAGTGGAAGGAATAAAGTCATATTCTAAAGCAAGAGTGACATGACTGGTACCCAGTCCTTTGCAGTCACGTGACGGGGCTAGTAGTATAACCACAACTGTAGAAAAGGCTATATACATACACATTACACACATGCTGTGTGTTTTGTAATGCTCTTTGTGAGACCAATGCATCAGATGTTCTAGAACATGAAACTGTTTCTACACACAGTGGTGGCAGTATTGTTGAGGGCTGTACCAATGTTCATGAGAATGCCAGTAGTCCCTAGTGACAGGCTTCAGCCCACAAGATGATTAATTGTAATGAGAAAATATTGTATAATTATCCGTGAAAATGTAACCACTAGGGGCAATGTTTCACTGAACTACAGTACTTTCCCTTATCCTACCAAGCAGTAATACAGGTTAATAAATGCAAAATGCAAATATGTTTGGTTCTATATCCTGAATGTTTATTCCAGTGTATTTTTATAGAGCATTTATACATAAGGACAAATGTCAGAGGTGGGACATTTTGACCATTATTTTCATTACAAAAGCATTTAACGCTTCAGAACACATTGAAACACGAAGAGAAATAGAAACTTAGGACACTTCACCATTCGCCACTGGGACTTTCCTCACTCCTCTGCTGAGCTTATTTTGGTACTTTCAAGGCAGATCACTTCCCAACAGCAAGAGATTAGTAAATTGTTTATACATTCCCCCACACCCCGAAAACTTCCTTTTCATAAAATTGTTCTTTTTTTGTTCATTTTTAATTGTAAGAAAATTAACTAAGCGTCTTGATTCTTATTAGAGAAAGAGTGCTAAGTTAGGGTTAGAGTTCCATTGCAGGAGGGGAGGGTTAGTTAGGCACTAATGGTAGGGTCAGGTTGTGTGTGTGTGTGTGTGTGTGTGTGTGGAGAAGGGGGTTTACGTTAGAAGTAGCACCTCTGCAACATCAGGGCCATCACCAGGTAAGTGATCGCCACCACGACGAGACACAGTTTTGGCGCCATTCTAATCATGTCAACAAATCATCAGTGTTGATATTATGACCATGTTGACATTATAAAAGTCAATATGATAAATGGTCCCCAAAAAAGCAAACATTTGTAAGCCCAAGAAGGCAAAGACTTTTTTTTTTTTTAAATATACAACTTATGAAATCAATCTGAATGAAATGAAGGGACCCTTGTGTTTACTGATGACAGGATTTCCATCCCGGGGCTTTTAATGATTTCTGTTTTGTAGGAGGTCACTGTGGTCACCATACTGTACATGACTTGTCAGTGGCCAGATTCATAATTTGAAAGAGGGGACTCTACTCTTTCAAATGAGGGTACACCTGTGTCTGCCAGGGTAACAGGACTCGCTGCAGAGTGATGTGCAGTGCATAAAAAATGCATGCATAGGTAGAATGAATTGCACATTTTAATATGCACCCCAATGTAGGGGAGATGCAAGCCTCCATTTAAATGACATCACAAAGGTACATCACTACTACATAGCACCTAACTGAATTGACACCTTAAGGTGCTCCCCTTTCCCTAGACCTTTACCATTACCTATATTTATTTGCCAGGAGGGGTGAGGCGTAATGAACTGATAATGTGGTGAAGCTTCATCCACTCCCAGCCGCACGGTCTTTTAGGTTACTATTGCCCCGTTTGAACTCATGCAGTGCTGCGGATGAGTGCGTCTCATCACTTTTGATGTACATGCTGACACTGAAGGAGGTAAAGGAGAAATAAACTACAAATGTCTTGAAAAGATTCACTCATATTGAAAGCATGGTTATTGTCTTACAAACAATTGTAACATTCTCCTTTACATGCACTCTCATGGAAAACAGGTGCTTAGCCAAAAATGATAGTTAGCGGTTCTTATTCCTGTAATAATGAGGCTTTTAGGATTAACGTCCTTTTCTGAAATGGCTAGAAGTTGTGCAATGGATTTGCTGTAAACACAATAAAAAAGCATATATAACTTGTTACAGATCTATAACAAGGGGTAGATTCAAAGTACCCAGGCCTGCCACAGAGGAGGCCATAAACTCTGCAGACTGCACTCAACAAGGCAGAGCCATGCCACCACATTCGACCATGCCCAACCCTAAACCCAAAGTCCAGCTGATCTCTTGGTGGCAAAACACATAACCAACCCCCAGCTACAGTTTTATTGCAAGCTTGTGCCCTGAAAGAAATCTCTCCTTAGTTCATAGGATGCATCACTTCATTTCTATACGCATGAGCATTTTGCTTACTAAGCCGAACCACAAGACATTAAGCATTCTAAAATCATCTCAAACCTTTTCTGGTAATTGAGGGAACTCTCTTATACCCCTTTTACACAGAGCTGAGAACCCGGTCGCGACCAGGATAATTCCTGTGTAGGAGGAGTAAGTATAGCTGCTGAAGCCCTGGTTCTGACCCGTGGTCAGTATCCCGGGCTTCAGAGTGACAGTGGTATTACAGCACAACGAAAATTATATTGAAGACAAAAAAAAAGCTTTTATTAAAGTATTTCCACCACTCCGTCCCTATACGAAGTGGGATCACATCACCTTATGTCATTACATCCTGTGAATGGGCCGGATTCAGACGTGTGTGCAAATCCCATTGTATCTACAGTATGGGGGTAACTCCAAGTTGATCGCAGCAGGAAATTTGTTAGCAGTTGGGCAAAACCATGTGCACTGCAGGGGGGGCAGATATAACATTTGCAGAGAGAGTTAGATTTGGGTGGGTTATTTTGTTTCTGTGCAGGGTAAATACTGGCTGCTTTATTTTTACACTGCAATTTAGATTGCAGATTGAACACACCACACCCAAATCTATCTCTCTCTGCACATGTTATATCTGTCCCCCCTGCAGTGCACATGGTTTTGCCCAACTGCTAACAAAGTTCCTGCTGCGATCAACTAAGAATTACCCCCTATGTCTTTGCACGCAGCAGTACTGAAGTGATGTGAATGCCACAGCCGCTGAATTTTGTAGAGAGACACCCACCAGATGAGTCCCTGATCCATCACTTATATACAAAGACGCAGCATCGGATGCACCACTGAACTTGCCCAGAATATCCGTCTAAACTAAGACCCCAGGGCCAATGACTGCATCCGGCTGTTGGCGAGACACCGACAAAATGCTTACGACATGTCCATTTTTCTCAAGCCACAACTGTCCAAATCCTCACTAAAACAGATGCCTCTAAACAATCGCAACACATTTACAGTGTGTCTCTGACGCATGCAAACTACAAAAACCATCAGCCAACTGCGCATACATCAGTATTGTGTACCACTCTGAATCAGGCCCAATATGGGGCTGGCTGCCTGAGCTTTCATGGTTTATCTGTTTCCTAGAGGAAGCCCAGGACATAATGTGCAGATAGTGAACCTGCTGCAATTATAAGCACAAATTAATGGTACTCCTGCACTAACTATTTTAAATAAAAAAATAAAAAATACAGGATAAGCATGGAACAACCAAAAGCAGGAACGCCTTTCAGCATTATTGCAATGTGGCTTTGGCTACATATTGACAGGCCACTGGCAAACTCTTCTATGGGGGGCGGGGTGGGGGGGGGGGGGGGGTTTACAAGAATGTAATAGTGGAAATATATGTATTTTTATTATTATTACTTCTATATTTGGGAGCAGCATTTGGAAGGCATGCTGTTCCTTGTAGTGCCAATGGGAGATCCTGGGGTTGGCTCCCTGGTAAGTTAGCTCTCAGTCTGGAACTGTTTTAGTAATGGCCTTTATATTTATTTTACATTATTGTTCATTCCGATGCTTGCGCTGCAAGGTAGGTCTACTTTTGCTATTTAGATCATGGTCATTGGGTGTATCTGGTGTGAAACTAACATATTTATAGACCAATATTCATATTTCTATATCTATAGCCAGTTGAATAGGACTTGAAAAGGGGTTGTTGATTATAAAGATAATTAGTTATTGCAGAAGCTGGAGATCTTCAACCTTAACTTGGCCCATATGCATGTATGTGCAAGATTTGGGTGGGTTATGGTCAGTTTTGGGAACTAGTTGGTGTGAAAAATGTGAGTCTCTACAACAGGGGTGTTGGAACTTACAAGCAATCTCACTTAAATAGCAATTCTAGGAGTAATTGGACTGACTTTTTAGACCTAACTCCTCACAATTTGTAACGTGCGACCTTAAAGACTACTACTGTTTTCATCAACATAAGGAGGCATATGTAATAGGGTCTGAGAGGCATGGTTTTCCTTGTAAATGATTGCCCCAGGTGTCAATGGGAAGTGGTAGAAGATACAGTTGACGATGACCATGATCTTTCTGTGTAAGTGGTCTTTACCAGATTGGGGTTTGATTTAAACATGCGCTGTGGGGACCAGCTTGCAAAAAAGAATACAAGGTGGCTGTTATTAAACTGCACAACATCTGAATCATGCACATCCCTGATGTCTTTTTCA
This sequence comes from Pseudophryne corroboree, assembly GCF_028390025.1. Lineage (NCBI taxonomy): Eukaryota > Metazoa > Chordata > Amphibia > Anura > Myobatrachidae > Pseudophryne > Pseudophryne corroboree. Next base: position 274,633,357 of record NC_086447.1, on the reverse strand, counting down.
GGAGTAATTGTGTGATCATATAAAAGGTCCAGCTCATACCTACAGTATATACAGTGGTTACTGTGCAGCTCAATGCTAGGTCCAATTGCTGCATAAAGATCTGGGAGTAAAGTCCAGCACTGCACTGTAGCAGTTATCACTAATACCCCTTTCACACAGACCAAAATTTCCCAAGTTATTGCACATGAACGCGCACCAACCCGGGAAATTTCTCAGTGTGAAAGGGTACAGGGTCAAAATCCCGGGATTCCTGCCCCGGCATTTCAACCCTGCAATCGACCAGGGTTGGTCCCGGGATATTCCCGGGAACCTGGTCAGTGTGAACGGGAGCCGGGTCAATGTGCCCCGGCTCCCGTTCACTCTCTATGTAGCAGGCGGCGCTTGGAGATCATGTGATCTCTTGCGCCGTCACCGCTGACGTCAGCAACCCGGCAATATGCATTGGAAAGGATTAACAGATGCAACCTGTACAGTAGTTCTTTATAAACATTTTTTAAAAGAACGTGTTCAGAGACCTTTTAAGATGTGTGTGTGTGTGTAGTCTTGAATAAAAATGAGGAACCATCAATTAAAAATTTCTTTCATTATTCCTGTTTAATGTTTTGGTTATGTTCTGTTAGTTTTGTCTAATAACAGAGAATGGAATAACATCATGCACAACATGTATACATTGCTGTTGCTGCTTAGGCATCTTTTCACTGTAAAGCAGTCACATCACTCAGTAACATGTTAGAATACATACAGACCAAGCGTTTTGTCTAAGAAGATAGCCTGTGGCATTCTTGGCTATGAAAAAGTGTTTTAGAGTTGTGAACCTTTGTTTTTCTTTTCAAAGCAGTCTACTAATTTTATTATATTTCAAAAGGAACTTATTTTTTATTTTTTTTATTCACTAGCGCAGATAAAAAGAATGAATTCACCAAAATAGTTTGTGGTTTATTATTTTTTTTTACTTCACATTGAAATGTAATTTTATTTCCACAAGACAATGAAGTTTATTTTTAATGAACTAGAAAGTCAAGTGAATTGGATAGTGGAAATACAAAAGATAAAATAAAAAAAGAAGAATGAAAGATAGAATATGTACTGTACATAAAAAAAGAAAGTATTTCTAAAACAAGTATTATGACGTTATAGTGTGCTGACAGATACACAAGTAACCAGTTTCTATTCAACTCATCTACGCACGGTATGTTATATACATATGTAATCTTCTGTTTACCTGGTTTGATTATGGCACTGCAGAACCCTTGTGGCGCCATATAAATAAAGGATAATAATAATAATCATCATCATCATAAAAAAATACTACTGGCACTTTTAAGTTGGGGGAAACATTTTATATATATATATATATATATATATATATATATATATGTAAGTTTTTACAACCTGATGCAAATTGGTCTTACAAGGTCAAGAGCATTGCTTTCATACTTTCATAATATATCATGGTCATTGTGACAACAATGGAGTAAGAAATATATTTCACTTGTGCTTTAGGCATATTCTGCAAATGCAATGGAGCAAATTCTAAAAATGATTATGTATCATCGGGTAAAATTTGGTTATATGCATGTATGTCTGCTTTGATGAGAATTTAAAACAATGTCACTCTAAAACAAAGCTGCTAAACAGATCTAACGAGCAAGTACAAAAAGCTGAGAGAAGAAAGTGGAGGATTCATAGCCATTATATGACCAAAGTCAGTCTAATAGAGCGCTGTCAGTCTGAATGTGTCACAGACAATAAATATACACCGTGGTGTCTTCAAACACATTCAAATGATATTAAAATAACTGCTGTCACTCCTCTGCCAACATTATTCTTGTGAGAACCATGAAAGAATATCAGGCACTTCCAACACTGAGAAGGGATCATTACACAGACATGACTGGGAAACTGGAATAGCACTAAGGTCACAGCATAGCAATTGCACAAGCTGTTAATTAGAGGACAATACTGGCCATTTGTTGGGTACGTGCTATTTGCATATATAGTATGTGCAGGGCTGTGTGTGTGTTTGTGTGTGTTCGTGCGTGCGTGCGTGTGTTGCTGTAACCATAAGATGCACTTAAGAACTGACAATTTCTCACCAAAAACAATAATTTAATTCATGCTATAATATGATGTGACCCCCAAATCCAAGTTCTGAGACCTATATAAAAGCCCATGGTTTACTGCCTTTTTATATGATTACGTAATTCTTTCTGACTTTTTAGATATTAATGTATATTATTATTAAATTTCACTGATAATTTGAGATTATAAAGGAATTTTCATATAATATATACCCAAGAATTTTGCAGCATGAATTTGATGATTACAAAACATTTTCTTTAATTGAGCCTTATATTATTTAGGCTTCTCCAAGACACAACATACTTAAAAACATTTATCATCCATCCAGTGAGACATATGCTGAGAAAACCCTTGCAATCTTAATTACTGACAGCTAAGCAATGATCGCTGGCTAATGTCTCACTTTATCAATGAAATGATAACTACACAAAGTCTTAACTGTAATATTAAAAATATACCCAATATATATACAGTATATACACAGACAGCATAAAGCTACCATATTTGTATGTAATCACTTACATTTTAAAAGTTTACACAAGAAGGACAATTATCCCAAACAGCAGAACAATAAGCTTTACCCAGTATTATATTTAAAAGAAAAGGCATCCATACTATTTAGCCAGCATAGCAGGCAATATTGTTGGACCCGCGCTATTTTCTAGTCTTTAACATCTAACACGACTACAAACTAAAAGAATAAAATGAGTACAGATAAAATTAAAAATATTACTTCTGCATTTTCACTTTCCAGTCTCAGGTGGGGTTGTCAAGCTCCCCGCCCCTTTACATATCAGGTGTTAGTATGAACCGATCAACACAGGCTGGAGAGAAAGTCACCAATAAAGTTACATATCGGGAGAACCAAAGGTATTGTGGAGAGTGGCAGCTCTAGTGGTGGGCTGCAGCACAGTCCAAAATTCAAATAGGGGAGTGACACCAACTGCCATCAGAAACGCTGCCAAACACCACCGGCTCAGACTCATTGGCAGTTGGTGTGGCTCCCCTATTTGAATTTTGAACTTCGCTGCAGCCACACAACTGGAGCCGCCACTGGACCTAGCAAGTAACATTTTATCTCACGAAATTCCACCAAACACCATGTTTAGTCATTGTTAGAATGATCATTTAAAGCTTTTTAGTTTCTCTCAGATAAACTTCCTTAATATAAGATTGATGATGAAAGAGAAATGTCTTCATGATTTGAATGAACACTATATATTATTTATTAAAAGAAATTAAATATATACGACAGGAACATGACTGAAATATGTATATTGTAAAGAAGGGCCTTATTAAAAGTTAGTTGCATCTGGAATCCAAAACATGACAGCACAGTTTGCATCTTTGTGACCAATTCTGGTCAGTGTCATAGGCAAATACTGAGCTGCGACTCCTTCTCTTGGTCGCGGATCCATCCCCTTGTTGTACCTAGTTGAGATGAGACTGAATGTGTAGTTTCTGCCTACAGAAACACTGTAAAATAACAATAGACAATGCATTACCGCAAACGGCCAGATAAAGCAGATAACAAGTAACCAAGAGGAACGGATCCTGTAACATGCGAATAGCAACATATGCAAATAGGATTTTATTGTTTTTTTTTGTTTTTTTATGCCAACGTTTTCAAATATATATGCAGACATCAACACCCCCAATTAAGGCCCATACACACTGGGAAATTTTGAGCTGAAAGCAGCTCACTTTTGGTGTGTTGAGCTGCTTTCAGCTCAAAGCCGCCCACTGTGTATGAACAAGCGATGAGCGCTGATGCGCGCTCCCGCTTCATCGCTGGCGGCCGCCGTTCATCTACTGGTATTACCAGTAGATGAACGGCGGGGTGAACGGCTTTCCATAGCGTCCTGCTATGGAAAGCTGTTCATCCCCGCTGACATCACTGGGCAGGGGGGAAAAGCGTTCAGTGTGTACAGTATGCACCTTTAGCCATGAAGCATTATTTGTGTGTGCAAATATACGTTATGGTAAGAACTTACCATTGATAAAGGTATTTCTCCTAAGTCCACAGGTTCCACAGGAAGGAAGAGGTTAGTGAGTAAAAGGATCCTCAAATCAGGTGCGTCAGGGTGGGATCCCTGTGGAACCTGTGGACTTAGGAGAAATACCGCTATCAACGATAAGTTCTTACCATAACATATATTTCTCCGGCAGGGTCCACAGGTTATCCACAGGATAACATTGGGATTTCCCAAATCAATTTAGTGGTGGGGACGCTTCTGATTGAACAGGAGAATCCTTCGCCCGAATTCAGCATTATGAGAGGCAAAGGTATCCATGGCATAATGTCTAATGAATGTGTTAATTGAAGACCACGTGGCTGCCTTACTGTTCTGCTGAAGCACCATGTTGTGCTGCCCATGAAGGACCTACCTTATGAGTAGAGTGAGCAGAGACATTAGCCGGAACAGGGAGATCAGCTTGAGAATATGCTTCTGAAATCGTCATCCGAAGCCACCTTGCCAGTGTCTGCTTATCAGCAGGCCATCCTCTCTTATGAAATCCATAGAGAATGAAGAGAGAATCTGTCTTTCTGATGGCACTGGTACGATCCACGTAGATCCTTTAGGCACGGACCACGTCCAGCGATGCATTTCCCACAGAAAGGCCCAGGACCTGGAAAGCCGGGACTACAATTTCTTCATTAAGGTGGAATTTAGACACCACCTTGGGAAGATACCCAGATCTAGTTATGAGAACTGCATTATCTGGATAAAAAAAAAAATCAGAAACGGGGAACGACATGACAATGACCCTAAATCTGACACTCTTCTAGCTGACGATATGGCCAGTAGAAAGAGAACTTTAACTGTCAACCATTTAAGATCCACTTTATTAAGTGGTTCAAATGGGGCAACTTGAAGGGCCTTTAGGACTAAATTTAAGTCCCAAGGCACAGTAGGAGGAGGCTGAATGCACAGCATTCCCTGGAAAAAAATGCGCACATCCTGTAAGTTGCCAATTTTCTTTTGGAACAATACAGTCAATGCTGACACTTGCACTCTCAAGGAAGCCACCTTCAAACCTTTATCCATTCCTGACTGAAGGAATGCTAAGACCCTGGAAACGCTGAAAGACTTCGGGTCAATTTTCCGTTCACTGCACCAATGAATATAGGTTTGCCATATTCGGTGATAAATGTGAGCTGAGGAAGGTTTGAATTACCTGTTGTGGGAATCCTCTTGACTTCAGGATAGAGGTTTCAAGAGCCACGCCATCAAAGACAGTCAGCAGATCTGAACGTTGAGGGAGCAGATCGGTGTACCAATGTCTTCTGGGCTAAGCCAGAGCTATTAGTATCACTGCACCCTTTCCTTGCTTTATCTTTCTCACCACCCTGGGTAATAGGGTGATTGGAGGAAACACATAAGCCAGATGAAAGTCCCATCTCACCGACAGGGCATCCACAAAGATCACTCCGGGATCCTTTGTTCTTGACCCGTATGCGAGAACTTTGTTGTTCTGATGGGATGCCATGAGATCCATCTCTGGCAACCCCCATTTGTCAACTAGAGTCTGGAAGACCTCTGGGTGTAGAGCCCATTCGCTTGCCTGAATGGCGTATCGACTGAGAAAATCTGCTTCCCAGTTTAGGACTCCCGGCCGAACACTGCGGACAAGGCTGGATGATGGAGTTCTGCCCACTTTAGTATGTGACTTACCTCCTCCATCGCTTTTCAGCTGCGAGTTCCTCCCTGATGTTTGAGGTACGCTACTGCCGTCGAATTGTCCGAGCAGATCTGAACTGGTTTTCCCCGAAAAATGTCCTTTGCCTGAATTAGTGCCATGTATATGGCCCGAAGTTCCAATGTATTTATTGGCAGGCAAACTTCTTCCTTGGTCCATTGCCCCTGAAAACACAACCTTCCTGACACTGCTCCCCAGCCCTGGAGACTGGCATCTGTTGTCAGAATTTCCCAATCTGATATCCACAAGGGTCTCCCCTTGTCCAGATGAGATGTCTGTAGCCACCAGGCTAATGGCCTTCTTACTTCTATCGTAAGAACTATAGTCTGCGTTTTTATCGTCTGATGCAACCCATTCCATTTGGCAAGAATCAGATGCTGCAGAGGCCTGGAGTGGAACTGTGCATACTCCACCATGTGGAATGTTGACACCATCAATCCCATCACACGCATTGCTGCGTAAATGGATACCTTTTGACTGTATAGTAAGTCTTGAATCCTTGACAGAACCTTGGATATCCTGTTCAGAGGTAAAATTACTCTCTGAAGACTTGAATCCAGTACAGCCCCCAAGCGAGTCATCCGCTGTAACGGAACCAGAGACGATTTTACCCAATTTATGAGCCACCCGTGTCTTTGCAGACACGTTATTGTCTGTTCCAGATGACATAGGAGCAATTCCTGCGACTGTGCCAGGATTAAATGATCGTCGAGGTATGGAAAAATTCTTATCCCCTGCTGGCGGAATCTTGGTAAATACTCTGGGGGCTGTGGCTAATCTAAAAGGTAGGGCCTGGAACTGAAAATGCTGTTGGAGGATAGCGAACATGAGATAGCACTGATGGGACAGTGCTATAGGAACATGTAGGTAAGCATCCTGGATATCCAGGGATACCATATAATCCCCTGGCTGCATGGCCAAAATGATGGAACGTAAAGTCTCCATATGAAACCGAGGTACCCAAATGTACTTGTTCAGCACTTTAAGATTGAGAATGGGCTGAAATGACCCATTTTGTTTCTGAACTAGAAACAGGTTGGAGTAAAAACCCTATCCTTGTTGCGCAGGAGGAACTGGAATGACTACTCCTGACTGAAGAAATTTCTGAACTGCATCTTGTAAAGCCCTGGCCTTCGTCTCTACCCAAGATGGGCAGGTACGAAAAAAACCTTTGACGAGAGTGCTTTTTGAAGGCAAAAGCATAACCTCGAGATACCGCTTCCTGCACCCAGGCATCAGTTGTAGACTGCTGCGAGATCTGTGCAAACTGAAGAAGTCGGCCCCCCAGCCTGGGATCCCCCAGGTAGAGGCCCACACCATCAGGCTGATGGCTTATTATCGGTTTAACCAACCGGTCCTCTGGTAGCCCAATGCTTTTTAGTCTTACCAGACTTGTTGTATCAGGACTGCCTGCCATCACTTTTTCCTTTAGTTTTTCCTTGAGACCGAAAGGGCCGAAAAGCTGGAACTTTAGGTTTGAAATTGTATGTGGAAGGAAACTTGACCTTCTTGGAGTCTGCTTCTGACTCTAAAATATCTGTCAATTCCAAAAAGAATATCTCAAGAAAAAGGCAAAGATTCCAAAACCTTCTTAGATTCTGAATCAGCTTTCCATGTACGTAGCCAAACTGCTCTGCGAGCAACTATTGTTAAAGCTGATGCCCTGGAAGCAACAGTACCCATATCCAATGCTGCTTCTTCCAAGAACATTGCAGCCTGTTTTATATGTGTTATGTGGGATTTTTGCTCTCTAGATGCTATTGAAAAATACCCCTCAAATGCATCAGCCCAGGCAGCCACTGCCTTTGCCATCCAAGCTGAAGCCATGGTTGGCCTTATGACTGCCCCAGACAGGGAAAAAATGTTTTTTTAAAAACCATCCACTCTCCTATCTGTAACATAATTTAATGATGTTGAAGGCAAAGGTAATATAGATTTTTGCACTAATCGAATTACATGCGTATCTACTTTAGGAGCCACCTCCCTTTTTAAACAATCCCCAGCTGGAATTGGATAACTGGAATTCCATTTCTTAGGAATTCTAAACTTCTTATTGGGCATAGCCCAAGCCTCTTCCATGATTTCAGTCAGCTGATCTGACCCTGGAAACACAGTCTTAACTGTTTTGGGACGTTTAAACACAGGTGCCTTGGTTTTTAACACAGGCTCTGCTGAATCCTTTAAGGATAGAATGGCTTTCAGTGCTTTAATTAACTCAGCTATATCCACTGAGCTGAGACTTTCCTCCTCCTCTTCGTATGCCGAAGTAGAATTTATTAAGCTTTCATCCTCCGATGAATCCTCATCTGAAACATGTGTAGCCTGTGGGAATGAAGATTTACTTACCACTGGCTTATCAGCCTGTTTCTTTTGAGAGGCTGCTGCTGGAAGTGATACACCGCAAATGGGAAGCTGCATGTAAAGGTTAATCGTGTAACCTATCCCTTGTACAGGAGTTGGAGGAATTATCCGTTCAGCTATACTGGATAATGTCTGTGCAAACATAGCCCAAGGTGGATCAACCTGCACCTGAATCTGCCTTGTATTTTTCAAAAGACCCTGGTGAAAGCTAAAACAATTTGCACACAAACCATCCTGAACCAGATCCTGAGAGGTTAACACAACTTTGCAAGACAAACATGATATGAGTGTTGGTGTTGCTGTGAGTGTATCTTCCCTCACCTTTGCCGCCCTTAGACATGATAAATAATCAACACTTCCACAGTGTACTACACACTTTGCGACTGTAATCACTTTAAGCTTTTTAAAGTGACATACATTCCGACCGGAATAGAGAAAAAAAACCTGACAGAATTATAGTAAAGTCAGCAATCACACTAGCAGTCAGTCACATGTTAGTATAGTAAGTATTATGAGCACATCATCAACTACAACTACATTTCAAGTATGTAGGAGAACATATAACTGAATCATGTTTAAACAGATTTACCGTATTCAGATGCATAGCGAAAGAAACAACAGTAATAGTATACAGACTCATATGCAATAGTCACTTATCTAACTATTCCTACTCAAAAGGTAGATAGAGAGTGCTGTATTACCCGTACTCAGAGTGGGATACAGGGAGACTCACCTCGCTTCCAGGATCTTTCAATATGTTTGCGAATGCTGAGTAGATCCAGACGCTACTAGTGTACACTGCCGCTCCATGAACCTATAGTGAACACAGACACACCTGTCACACAGCCGCCTATGCTGCGACTGGGTCCCCTTCGTATACAGCGTCTGAGACGGAAGTGGGAAACAGTTCATGGCGGGAGACTCGGAGGAAACTGGTCATGAACCCGGCGGAGGGGCGACCAGGAGAGCGTCTGACTCCCCACTGCTGACATCAGCCCTAGGGATCGCGGCCTCCTGGAGACTATGATCCATAAGGCCTAGCACTGGTGCACCCGAGGTGCAGCCGCGTCAGCGACTGTTTGGTAGTCTTCTCCCAAAACAGTGCGGCTGCGTCCGTATTCCCCTTCTAAGCAGAACTGATGCCTTACCTTCTCCCCGTGCTCGTTCCACAGCCTGGTAACATTTGCTGGACCTGCTAGTATATCCATCACAGATGCCCACCGAAACAGCACTATACTTGTGAGTAAGCGTTGCCGCGACCCGGCGGAGAGTTGTTAGAGCGACTCTTTCTAAGGTACGTATAAGACGCTTTTTAGAAAGATCACTCAAGAAAAAATAGTAAGACTGTACAAATAAAATAAGAAAGCTTAGGGCTGCTAAAAACGAGCAGTCCTCTGACCATGGTCTGGCTCCTGCCGCACCAAACAAAAAACTGATTTGCCTGAGCCAGTAGGCGGGGATATATGGACGGGCCCGTTGCATGTTGGGAGGCCGAAAAGCTTTGACCGATTGTTGCAAATCTGCTGTCGCTTCATCATACCCCAATGTTATCCTGTGGATAACCTGTGGACCCTGCCGGAGAAAACAAGTCTTATAGGTTTTGCATAAATCGGCATCCTTTTACCGTTTGCAGTAACCACTGTACACTTTGCACTTACAACGGGTCAGAGAACCAACTCAGAGCCCTTTTTTCACCAGCCATTCCAGTTACGTTCTGCGAGACCACACCCTTACTGTACTTTCACTGCATGCCCACTGTGATTTCATGCACAGCACTTTCTACAACTCCACACCCAGTCCATGTAGTGTTAGCCCCTAATTAGACACTGTCTCAAGTCATGTTTGACACTAAAACCAAAAGATGTGAAAATTCATGCATGTGCAATGAGAAAATCACCACAAGGTTATGGTAAGCTTACTACCGTACTGTTTGAGAAAAGTGCATTAAGCACACAAACGTGTCAGCAGGTACATGTGTAATTCTCACTGTTCTGCCACAGAGGAAGCTTACATCTGCAACATCATCTAATTCCTCTGCAAAACAATGCCAGCCAAGAGCACGAGAGACTGCATACTGCAGTACTACAGGTTGAGTATCCCATATCCAAATATTCCGAAATACGGAATATTCCGAAATACGGACTTTTTTGAGTGAGCGTGAGATAGTGAAACCTTTGTTTTTTGATGGCTCAATGTACACAAACTTTGTTTAATACACAAAGTTATTAAAACTATTGTATTAAATGACCTTCAGGCTGTGTGTATAAGGTGTATATGAAACATAAATTAATTGTGTGAATGTACACACACTTTGTTCAATGCACAAAGTTACAAAAAATATTGGCTAAAATTACCTTCCGGCTATGTGTATAAGGTGTTTAGATTTAGGTCCTATCACCATGATATCTCATTATGGTAAGCAATTATTCCAAAATACGGAAAAATCCGATATCCAAAATACCTCTGGTCCCAAGCATTTTGGATAAGGGATACTCAACCTGTATCAGGAAGACCCACAGCCCCAAGCACACTTGAAAATACATCCCGCTACTGGTTGCAATAGTGCCAGATCCAAATGAAACAAACTAAATGCCAGGCTATAAAAAATGAGTGGCATTTAATGGAGAAGATAGGACAGCAGAATACCTCTGGGGAGAGAAGATACAGGTCTCAGCTGGCTTTCTGGCTGTGCTCCACAATCTCTCACAGCCTTATGTGCTTGTGTATGTATCTAGGGCCATTGATACAAACACAATGCTAAAAAATGTGACCAACTTCTGAGTCTACGTATATTCTACAAGGTTCAAACTACAATTATAGATTTTTTTCAGGCTAAATCGCAGCACCTGCTAAATCTGTTGTACATGCAGTATCTCAGTAGCAGTGTTGACTGGGGTAGTTCACTGGGAATTCAATGAAAGAAAAAACATCATGAGAAGAAAGCAGATGAGCAGCGTATTTATCACATGCAACAGGGGACTTTTATTGTCTTGGTTGCGGGTACATAAAAAATAATTCACATGACAGCTTGTCAGCAAAGCTGAAACATTCCAGGGTGAGGCCAGTATAAAGAGTGAGCGAGACTTTCATCTGCCATTTTAAGAATGACAAACATGCCTAGATCACGCAGGGCTCCAGTAAGCAACGGCAGGCATCACGGATACATACATTAAGTGCAAAGCCACAAAACATTTAAAATGGATGCTAAAGGAGAAGTAATATTCTGTTTGACTTCAATGCCTTGGGGTATTTCCATTTAGATTTCTGAACAAAGACAGCTGTCGATCTCCTGTCACAGTGTCTACTTAAATGTAAAGGGGGTGATGCTATATGACTAGGAGCATTACACAGGTCTTTCAAATACTATAAACAAAACTCAGAAGCACTAGGGACTACTTAGCTATATTTGGAAAACAATGGTAAACCTTGTCAATATGGAACCTTGAATGTAACGGTCAACAACTGTACATAAAAAAACAGCTCTGAATACTTTCACAAGTCATATAGAGGAGGGAAAAGCCAGATGAACTATGCTGCATTCATAGTGGAATCCAAAACAAAAGAACAGGATATTCCCAGATCACTCAGTCCATACCTGCCAAATTTAGGCAGGGTAGTCTAGATTTAGGAATCTGTCCCATGGTAGAAAAGTTGGGAAGTATCTTACTACCTACTACACGCACAGGTGTTGGAAGTCAAGATGACTAAAGGGCTCACCATGGTTGGAGTAGCTAGTGAATTTCACTTTCTAAAAGTTAAGATTTGCAGAGAAGGTAACTCAAAATGAAGTTTAATTTCGGGGAGGACAGGCCAGAAGGTCCTAGCAAAGTGGTGTCATTTAATCAGAGCATCCTAACTAAAAAAATATATCTGCACTGGATGTCAGATCATGCTTTATCTTCTACATCAGTGGTTCCCAAACTTTTCTGAGTCAAGGCACCCTAGAGTATAATCATTTTTTTCAGGGCACCCCTAGGCCAAAAGTTTCGTATTGAGAAATTCAGAAAAAATATAAAATTAAGCAAATTGTGTTTATATGTCATCCTTAGGTCAGTTATATGGCGAGGGACAGGATTCACTTCTGTTTGCCCGCATATTTTATAAATGTGAGCCACAAGCACTGGTTTTGTCTATTACATTGATTGTAAATATTTTGAATTGGTCCTGGACCACCAACCCAGGGCACCCCTGCGTGTACCTCGAGGCACCCCAGGGTGCCATGGCATACAGCTTGAGAACCACTGTTCTACACTAAAAACTCACCTGAACCATGTTGCTTTGGAAAATATGGATGTTTGGGGCCTAACCTTTACGAAAGTAGCATGCTTTGTAATTTCAATTAAGCATAACATGGAATTATTTGTTTTACAACATGGAGCATTTTTTTTGTTTAAAGTGGAGTAGCACATAGCTGTGCAAACTGAGGACCAACCCAGCTTTTTCATATTCAAATATGAATCATAGATGTACAATTAATTGTTTGCTTTTACCTTGATACTGCACTCCAGTTATATTAAAACATACTGTTACGTGACTACTCTTTTGCAGACAGCTAAAGTCCCTCCCACATCTTTAAGACAAGTAAAAAAGCTAAACTGCCTTATGTCATTTGCTGTGGCATCATTAATACTGCCCTAAATCCACCAAACCACACAGTGCAATTCTGAAAAGAAAGTCTGCTACGCTGTCAGTCACTCTGGGTCTGTGGTGTTAGAGAAGCATCTCCCTCTTATTATGCCAACTTACTACAGATAATGGTGGGCAGATTTAGCCAAGTATAACTACTGCACTTATTCTATTTGTAATGTCCAGGACAGAAACACAGAGCCTTCAAAAAAAACTTCCTAGTAGTAGCATTATCTACTCTTCATATATTTCTCAACATCGCAGTGAAAATTATATATAAATAACATCAAGTGCTGTATAAATATTTTGGTTAAAAAAAAACACCACCACCACCTCTTTAATGACACATATGGATAATTTACAGCTAATTAAGAAGTTGATTAATAAAGGACAGACCAGCCATGCCAAGTATGATAGCTTGCAGCCAGGTCACAGAAAGTAAAGCGATCTGAGTGATGTAGCCGTAGGACTTAAAGCTGCATCTTTTCTTTTTTTTTAATGCAAAACAAAACACTTCTCCAGAGAAAGTTGGAGAAGGAAAGATGGAGGAGGGAGGCACAGAGAGAAGCTGGGGAGACACAAGAAGTGAAAGAAGTTGAGCGAGAGTGAAAGCGAGTGTACACTTCTGAGATTTAACAATTACACTTCCATAGATTTGTGCCAAAAGGTGACTTATACCAACTACCTTTTCTAATGTATCTACAAACAACCATAAAGAAATTTCCCGAAACATTTATCATCTCTGACAAAATGTGTATAGGCGCTGGTTACATTTGTAGCAAAACTCCAGCTGTATTGTTCTGTCACTATTCCAGAAATGTACAGTATTTAGAGTGTCTGTCTTCATTATTTGATAACCTTGAAAGATTCACTTTCCCACAGTAAAGCCAAAGCCAGGATAAAGGATTTGGATAGTAAACATAACACTTTGGGGTCATAAGGTTGAAACTAGGTCTTTCCTATTTTCAGTTTATTCCACCTTTGTATACTGTACAAATCTAAAAATAATATATCAACTCCTGGGCAACAACTTTGTAGCACAGTCTAATATTAAAGTGGTTATTTAGTGATACTAGCAATACTTTGGATCCATCTATCATGACATGTACAATATTAACTGAACAATAACACGCAAGGAAAGCAAACACAAATAGTCATAAACTGTCATCTTTCACCTAGCAAATGCACACACCAGCCCCTCCATAAGTACAATTGTAAAATTAAAATACTAAACATTTGGTCTTGCTATAATGTGGAGATCTAGATTACCAAATATTAAGTAAAGTTAATGGACTAAAATATCTAAAAAGCAGAGTGTGGAAAGTATTATCTAAAAAAAAATAATTGCAATTTTTCAACATGTACAAAATAAAACAAAACTATCAATTAAAAAAATTAAAAGACATTCTCATATGCTACCAAAACAAAATACTAATTATTACATGGAAAAATAAATAAATGACTAAGACATAAACAGCATTGTCAGCCATATAGCTGACAAGGCTGCCAATAACCATTAAACCAATTAATTATGGAACAATAATTGACTATATTAGACAGCTGCCCTATGTGCAGAAAGAGATTAATGGTTAAAAATAATGAGGAATTCTGGTATATAATGTTCAGTCTCAGCAACCTGTATATGGTGAAGGTATAGAGATTTATATAGAGAAACTGAGTGACAATTTAACTTTGGATCGCCATACACTTTAAGATTATCCTGTCCCATCAACCACCTAGTTGCCTGAAAATTTGTTAATGTATGGGGACAAATAACAATTGACCATTTGCTAACAAGCACCAGAAAACCAATAAAAATGGTCTTTCAGGCAAATTGGTTTACATCAAACAGATTTAGCCAATTTGTCTGAATGACCATTGTCCATTTTCCAGTGTTTGGGATCTAATGGTTGATTGTCATCTCCCATACATTACCATTTTCTTCCAAACAGCCAACTAGTTGGTTGGTTGAACAGAAAGTGTATTGGGCCCTACACACTCGCCGATGTGTGCGGCCGATATGAACAATCTCGTTCAGTAATGAATGAGAAATTGTTCATATCTTTCAGTGTGTGGGCACCAACGATGCACGGCCCCACGGTCATTCATCGTTGATGCCGGCTCGTTTATACCTGCAAGCTGATATGGACAATATCATCCATATTGGCATGCAGGGCTGTGGGGCCGGGCGACGTCAGGTAGTGAAAAAACTTCACTCCCCCACCACACACACGCTGCCGGGTGATCTGTTGGTCGTGTCGGCCGTCCGGCACCTTGGCCAGTGTGTAGAGCCCTTTAGGCCAAATTTACCACCTTTAAATAATTTGAAATGACTGATGATAGATAAAGTAGAGGTTGCTTGATAGGGAAATACGTACTGACTGTCAGGCTGAACAACATTTGCTCCAGACAAGAAAAGAAGCATACTTGTAGGAGTTAAGATGCCTCATTTAAAACACATAGGGGGTAATTCCAAGTTGATCGCAGCAGGAAATTTTTTAGCAGTTGGGCAAAACCATGTGCACTGCAGGAAGGGTAGATATAACATGTGCAGAGAGAGTTAGATTTGGGTGTGGTGTGTTCAATCTGCAATCTAAATTGCAGTGTAAAAATAAAGCAGCCAGTATTTACCCTGCACAGAAACAAAATAACCCACCCAAATCTAACTCTCTCTGCACATGTTATATCTGCCCCCCCTGCAGTGCACATGGTTTTGCCCAACTGCTAACAAAAATCCTGCTGCGATCAACTTGGAATTACCCCCATAGTCCTCCTATGTGACATTGATAGCCTTAGGTTGCAAAGCTGTCCTCTCCTAAAGAACGCATTGGTCACAGACAAATAACAGCAGCAGACTACAAGTAGGTACAACAGTTCACCACAGTAAGACTTACATTGTAATAACTTTTGGTTTATTGTTCGTAGAATATTGTACTAACTGTTACATAAGAGAGCTAGAAAATGTAGTTAATTAGGAAACCGTGCAGACAGATACCTCCTCAAATGTTGATATGTGGAGGGTCTCATGACAAACCTTGGACAGGCCACTCACTCACCAACACCCTGATTTGCACCACCTTAACCACAATTTTAAGCATTGAATTTGCTCATCAAAAAGCAAGGTGGCTGGGGAGAATGCTCATGTATATTAGTCATAGAAGCCTCAATGGCTCATCCCACAAAAAGGCTGCATGCGTTGCCAGGAGCTTTTTAAGCAGTATGATGAACTGCAGGACAAGGTGCAGTCACATCATGGAGGTAGCTCCTCCAAAGAGTGTACCTGTTACCAACACATCAAGGTCTTTTAGAGCACTAATATTCAGGATTTATTATTACCACCATCAATTAGTGTTACCATGTAAGTAGAGAATGCCACAAGGAAGTCAATAACTAGAGAACAATGGGTTGTAGATTTCATTTTCTTTTCTTTTTTTTCTTCAAATATTGCTACAATGTGTGACTGCAATATGTCAGATTGTTACTTATCAGTATAGGGTGTGTATAATAAACAAAAGTTTAAATAAAAAATAATATAAAAAAAAACACAGAGCAAGTCTAGAGTTTATATTTCCCTCAAACAACTTAGTACATGTGCTTAAAAACATACACCTTGACCAGCGCTTTTTAATATCTTTATTGGTGACATTGCAAGTAATAATGCCATTGGTACGCCCTCATCTAGAATACTGTGTTCAATTCTGGAGGCCATATAATCAGAAGGATGTTAATACATTAGAGCAGTGGTTCTCAAACTCGGTCCTCAGGACCCCACACAGTGCATGTTTTGCAGGTAACCCAGCAGGTGCACAGATGTATTCATTATTCACGGACACATTTTAAAAGGTCCACAGGTGGAGCAAATGATTTCACGTGTGATTCTGTGAGGAGACCTGCAAAACATGCACTGTGTGGGGTCCTGAGGACCGAGTTTGAGAACCTGTGCATTAGAGCACAGGTTCTCAAACTCGGTCCTCAGGACCCCACACGGTGCATGTTTTGCAGGTCTCCTCACAAAATCACAAGTGAAATAATTAGCTCCACCTGTGGACCTTTTAAAATGTGTCAGTGAGTAATTAATACACCTGTGCACCTGCTGGGTTACCTGCAAAACATGCTCATACATAGTATGGTTAATTTTTGTAAGAAGCCAAATGACCTACCACTATGTTTTTGGATTGTGGGAGGAAACTGGAGCACTCAGAGATAACATGTGCATACACAAGGAGAACATACAAACTCCACACAGGGCTTTGGTGGGAATCGAGCGCAAGACCTCTGCAGTGCTATGCAGCAGTAATGCTAACCATTACACCAACCGTGGTATCCAGTGAAAGAAGTGCCATAAGTCAGTTCATAACAGCTATACTCAAATAATTTCGATGTTCAAACCCTTTGTACAGCAAAATCAGTGTGCAACATGGGGTCCACCAGCTGTTGTGGAACTACACAACCCAGCATGTCCTGCCACACTTTTAGCATTCCCTCATACTTACTTGCTCTCCTGTTAGTCCCCTACACCCCAGGAAGAGTAGGTACCTCTAAGGAAGCGGGCAGGATAGCCAGATAATGCCGGAAATCATAGGTCAAAATACAGGGTGCGGGGCTAAAATTCTGCAAATCACAGTCATTTTAGCAAAGCTCCTTCCTTGAGAACACACATGGGGACTGGGCCTAATGACATGGACACCCGCGCCCCCACCCCCCCCTTCCCCTGAAGTCCCCAGCTGCCTCTTACTTCTCCCAAAGAGGAGTTTTAAAATGTTGCATTCCCCAATAAAATAACTGTGGCAGGGCATGCTGGGATGTGTAGTTATACAACAGATGGAGGGCTGCATTTCCAGCACCCCTGTTCTACATCTGACAGTGCACGGGTAAGAGTATGTATTTTTCCCAGGTGACGCGCAGTCAATTTACACAAGCAAAGAAGCTTTAATCTACAAATCAAATAAATAGTAAATCAGTAGCAATGCAATGTATACATCAAACCTGGGAAATGTGTTCTTTGTATTTCCCCTGCAGAGATACAACTGCAAGCCACAAAGGTGTTTGACTATATGTGCAATAAAACTATAAAATGTTGTGAAATTGCTCATGGTTAAAAATATTCTGACCTACACAGGTCAACAAATTCCCAGGTACACTTCTACTGTATGTTTGTCCTAAAGCTGTGTTTTACTCGCAGCTCCGTCTCGCTACACCCTCCTACTGTTCTATTCTGAACACTGGCCTCTCCAGCTTCTATCGATTTTAGCTAAATCTCCAGAATAATATATTTCTAGACAACACAGCACATGCAGGCTTAATCCCTTTAATTACATCACCGCTGAAAGGAAATCATTGATCAATGGCATTATGGGAAATGAAACCACCCCCAAAACTGTATCAAAGACTATGAGATGGCTTGCATCACGAGCCCCATTTGGGACTAACCGTGTTTGCACTGTGGACTGGAAAGGAAGGCTATAGCATTGCATGTCGCATAATGTTTGATTGAAGTTCTCCTTAGCAGGTGTCATGCTCTAAGCATGATTCCTGATTAGTGTAATTAAATATAATATCATCAACAGAATTCCATATTGATCCCTTAAAGCCCCTACTAAATAGAATATTAAAACCCAGGAGAACAAGAGCACAGAGGGTCACAGGGCAGCTTGAACAGATTCAATAACGCATCAGTTTTCTTAATTCCAGGTTTTGCTGACAGCCTTCAATATCAGAATATCAATCACTGGTGTTTCTGCATCGCTGTGATCGGCTCTGGTGTTAATAATGTGGAAGATTATTATTATACTGTCAAAATAATGTTTTTTTTTTCTTCAACTAGCTCAGAAAACTAGGGAAGGCATAGCAGGTAGACTGTATAGCTTTTACTGCATTAGCAATTACCAATTAAACTAATACATAGTATAGCATAGTAGAACCATGGGGGAACAAACTCACTGAATAGTCTGTTAGCGTCAATATTGATTTGCCCTTTCTACTACAGGAATTTATTGAAAATCTAAACACAAAACCATTGGTGGGTGCAACTAGAGGATAATCTACATTTTGGAGTCATACAGTAGGCAAATCACAAATATACAGTACACTTTCAAGTGTGCCTAATTTCCATAGACTGTCCGTGGCTTTGAAGATTTGCCTCTGGAAATTTGGTCACATAAAATGACACTATTTTCCCGTGCTGTCCAAATGAACAGTCCAATTCCAGTACTACCTGTACATCAGGTGCAAATCTTTCATTCTCTAACAGACAGGGGCGTTTTAAGAGAGGAGGGAATCCACGTCCACTTTCCGGCAGCTAGTAAACTCTGGCATAGTACCAGAGTCTACTGCGCATGCGCAGATCTCCGGGAACATGGCGCCCACGCCTTGTTCCCGGGGA
Source organism: Pseudophryne corroboree (assembly GCF_028390025.1). NCBI lineage: Eukaryota > Metazoa > Chordata > Amphibia > Anura > Myobatrachidae > Pseudophryne > Pseudophryne corroboree. The sequence goes on along the minus strand of NC_086447.1, from coordinate 274,614,204 downwards.
CATCTCCAGTACTCATGCGCAAATCACTAGGAAATGGCCGCGGTGGACATTTTCCAAGTGATTTGTGCCTGCATTGCAGGGACGTCGCCACGGAACTCCGGAGGGGTAAGTATACGCTACGGGTGCAGTGTGTGCGGTGTGGGCCCCTGGACCCAGGGGCCTGGGTGCACTGCACACACTGCACCCATTACAGAAACGCCTATTCAAACAGTTTTTTTTCTGCTAGTGCTGACTGTACTATTACCCAAAATAATAGCTTTACGTGAACAAAAAATAAATAAAAAAAATTATAAAATGTCATTATAATTGTGGGAAAAGTTATGCCTGTTTTTATATATAATACACAGTAATACAGACACAGTCATTTATTTTAGTAGTTTTGTTGGTATCTGCAACTCAGTGGTTACATAGCATTGATTCTTACGTAACTTTTACAGGCGTCACAATGACCTTTTACTGCCAGGGTGAACTTTCCAGCACACACATACACTAGCTTTAATAAAGTATGTCCTTCCATCAAACAGCAACTAAAGTAATACTGATGATAAAAAGTCAGCTATAGGACATAAAAACTTGTCTAGAGCCCCATATTATGTATTGCACAGACATTTCATACAGATATATAATCTAGAAGAACCAAGAATGAATTTATTTGCACATTGTAAGTGCTGTACGTAGGTTTATGTAATCTGACTGCCAATGCCATGATTTACTATGAGAACGGCCATGTAGAGAAACGTACAGTATGAGCCCACTCTGGAATTACAGTACCAAATTAAATTGCACATTAAAACAAGTGTGTTCTTCCTGTAAAGCCCAAAGTATTATGTAGGCACTATATAAAGAATAATAATCCTTTCCTTTATAATGTAAACAAAATCCAAGCCTCCATCTGGCTAATGAGCGCCTCCTCTGTACCACCAGGAATCTTGTAGTCAGATGAGGAACACTGTCATTTTCTGTGGTGGAGGAGGCAGGAGCTGCTCAAGTAATGTAGCTCAGCCACCATTTCCATCCATGTCTCTTTCACACACTATTCCCTGTGGTGGATCTCGCTGCTCATGCCCAAACCATTTCAACCTCTTGTGGAGAAGCCCATGAAAAGGCGAGCCTGCTGGCTAATTTACCAAGGGATTAAAGCCCTGAAACCACTTCAATCTGTTACTTTGTTTTGTTTTAAATGCAGTAACCATTATATGGAGGCTCATGTCAAATGTAAATTCTACTTCAAAGAACACAGAGTATAAAGTAAAAAGCAAATCACAATTAGGTTTCATGCCCAACGCTGTTATTGTGATGAATCTCCGCGCTTGGAACATAATATAGTTCACAATGGACATAAATAAGCAAGACAAAAGTATATTCTTTCTGTGCTTTTAGCTGCTCTATATGTTTACTGTATGTTTTATAGGCACATTGGGGTCATTCCGACCCGATCGCTCGCTGCAGTTGTTCGCAGCGCATCGATCGGGCCGAAACTGCGCATGCGCTGGCGCCGCAGTGCACCGGCGCATACCAGACGGCCGAAGGCCATCATTCCCTAGCGAACGCCTCTGCCTGATTGACAGGCAGAGGCGGTCGATGGGCGGCACGGCGGCGTTTGGCCGCCATTTTGGGGCAAGATCCGGCCAACGCAGGCGTGGCTGGACCGTGTTGGGGGCGGGCCGCAGCGGCTGCGTGACATCACACGCAGCCGCTGCGACGAGCAACTACCGGTCATCCGCAGGAGCTGCACTGGCCGGGAGTTACTCAACGAGTACAAAAGCATCGCAGCTGTGCGATGCTTCTGTACTTGTGCAGGGGGGGGGGGGGGGTTTGGGGGCGGACAGACATGCAGGGCGGGCTAGCCTTGTGCTGGGTGTCCCCCCCGCATGTCTGGGAACATGATCGTAGCTGTGCTAAATTTAGCACAGCTACGATCAATTCGGAAAGACCCCCCCTAGTGAGCTTGATAACATCTAGGATTACACATCTGGTTGGTAAAATTGGAATATTAGGAAAAATTAGGCTCTGCGGATGGACTACAGCCGGTCAGAGGCAGAAATACCGGCGAGCTCAACAGTTTATATAATCAGTGAGGGCAAAGCTGTAGAACCGGGTGCTCAGATACTGACATTCGTTGTGCATTATACGCTAAAGAAAACCTCCCAACATTTCAGGACACTGGGCATGACCGCATAACGATGGGGATGTGTCTTGCACTTGTGACACTGCTGCTTCGCAACATCCCCCCAATTCACTGCATATAGGTTTCATTTACTCAGTGCCTCCTATAGATTGTTACTGGATGGGCTTACACTGCCACTCTGTCCTCTCAAAGTTTATCTGCGGTTTTACCAATTCCTATTGGGAAAATCCCATTATACTCCCGCTGGTGTTACTCGGCTACCACTCTCCAAGAAAGTGCCAGTTGCGCACCAGCTGTCAGGAAGTAATCACTACCCGTAACTGGCTCCTACACCGGTACATGTATCCAATTTTGTGCAGGTGTTGTGTATAGCTGCTGCCGCACCTCTGCTGGTACTTTCTGACAGCTTACTTAAACGCAGAGTGTTGACGCTGGGTACAGGACTCACACCTTTGTGATCACTCAGCTGATCAGGTTGAACACTCCTGATGAGCAGAGTAGTGAGTACCAGGCTTGACCCCTGCAACCCCACACACACTGAGTAATAGAAATAGCTCAGTGTGTATGTTCTATGTGATCGGGCGGTCAGCTGTGCTGCAAACATGAAGCGACCGACCCTCAATCCGATAGTTGCAGGAATGTTTTAAGCCGTTTATTGGCTAACGCTCCTGCATCTACACCTATACAATCACCGGGTTGATCAGCCCCACGATTGTATAGATGTGTAATCAGTAGTGATGTGCACCGGACATTTTTCGGGTTTTGTGTTTTGGTTTTGGATTCGGTTCCGCGGCCGTGTTTTGGATTCGGAAGCGTTTTAGCAAAACCTCCCTGAAATTTTTTTGTCAGATTCGGGTGTGTTTTGGATTCGGTTTTTTTTACAAACAGTTTAAATAATAGAATTTGGGGGTAATTTTGATCCCATAGTATTATTAACCTCAATAACCATAATTTACACTCATTTTCAGTCTATTCTGAACACCTCACAATATTATTTTTAGTCCTAAAATTTGCACCGAGGTCGCTGGATGGCTAAGCTAAGCGACACAAGTGGCCGATACAAACACCTGGCCCATCTAGGAGTGGCACTGCAGTGTCAGGCAGGATGGCACTTCAAAAAAATAGTCCCCAAACAGCACATGATGCAAAGAAAAAAAGAGGCGCAATGAGGTAGCTGTGTGACTAAGCTAAGCGACCCAAGTGGCCGACACAAACACCTGGCCCATCTAGGAGTGGCATTGCAGTGTCAGACAGGATGGCACTTCAAAAAAATAGTCCCCAAACAGCACATGATGCAAAGAAAAAAAGAGGCGCACCAAGGTCGCTGTGTGACTAAGCTAAGCGACACAAGTGGCCGACACAAACACCTGGCCCATCTAGGAGTGGCACTGCAGTGTCAGACAGGATGGCACTTCAAAAAAATAGTCCCCAAACAGCACATGATGCAAAGAAAAAAAGAGGCGCAATGAGGTAGCTGTGTGACTAAGCTAAGCGACCCAAGTGGCCGACAAAAACACCTGGCCCATCTAGGAGTGGCATTGCAGTGTCAGACAGGATCGCACTTTAAAAAAATAGTCCCCAAACAGCACATGATGCAAAGAAAAAAAGAGGCGCAATGAAGTAGCTGTGTGACTAAGCTAAGCGACCCAAGTGGCCGACACAAACACCTGGCCCATCTAGGAGTGGCACTGCAGTGTCAGACAGGATGGCAGATTAAAAAAATAGTCCCCAAACAGCACATGATGCAAAGACAAAAAAAGGCGCAATGAGGTAGCTGTGTGACTAAGCTAAGCGACCCAAGTGGCCGACACAAACACCGTGCCCATCTAGGAGTGGCATTGCAGTGTCAGACAGGATGGCACTTTAAAAAAATTGTCCCCAAACAGCACATGATAAAAGAAAAAAAGAGGCGCACCAAGGTCGCTGTGTGACTAAGCTAAGCGACACAAGTGGCCGACACAAACACCTGGCCCATCTAGGAGTGGCACTGCAGTGTCAGGCAGGATGGCACTTCAAAAAAATTGTCCCCAAACAGCACATGATGCAAAGAAAAAAAGAGGCGCACCAAGGTCGCTGCGTGACTAAGCTAAGCGACACAAGTGGCCGACACAAACACCTGGCCCATCTAGGAGTGGCACTGCAGTGTCAGGCAGGATGGCACTTCAAAAAAATAGTCTCCAAACAGCACATGATGCAAAGAAAAATGAAAGAAAAAGAGGTGCAAGATGGAATTGTCCTTGGGCCCTCCCACCCACGCTTATGTTGTATAAACAGGACATGCATACTTTAACGAACCCATCATTTCAGCGACAGGGTCTGCCACACGACTGTGACTGAAATGACTGGTTGGTTTAGGCCCCCACCAAAAAAAGAAGCAATCAATCTCTCCTTGCACAAACTGGCTCTACAGAGGCAAGATGTACACCTCATCATCATCCTTCGATTCCTCACCCCTTTCACTGTGTACATCCCCCTCCTCACAGATTATTAATTCGTCCCCACTGGAATCCACCATCTCAGGTCCCTGTGTACTTTGTGGAGGCAATTGCTGCTGGTGAATGTCTCCACGGAGGAATTGATTATAATTCATTTTGATGAACATCATCTTCTCCACATTTTCTGGAAGTAACCTCGTACGCCGATTGCTGACAAGGTGAGCGGCTGCACTAAACACTCTTTCGGAGTACACACTGGAGGGAGGGCAACTTAGGTAGAATAAAGCCAGTTTGTGCATGGGTCTCCAAATTGCCTCTTTTTCTTGCCAGTATACGTACGGACTGTCTGACGTGCCTACTTGGATGCGGTCACTCATATAATCCTCCACCATTCTTTCAATGGTGAGAGAATCATATGCAGTGACAGTAGACGACATGTCAGTAATCGTTGGCAGGTCCTTCAGTCCGGACCAGATGTCAGCACTCACTCCAGACTGCCCTGCATCACCGCCAGTGGGTGGGCTCGGAATTCTTAGCCTTTTCCTCGCACCCCCAGTTGCGGGAGAATGTGAAGGAGGAGATGTTGACGGGTCACGTTCCGCTTGACTTGTCAATTTTCTCACCAGCAGGTCTTTGAACCTCTGCAGACTTGTGTCTGCCGGAAAGAGAGATACAACGTAGGTTTTAAATCTAGGATCGAGCACGGTGGCCAAAATGTAGTGCTCTGATTTCAACAGATTGACCACCCGTGAATCCTGGTTAAGCGAATTAAGGGCTCCATCCACAAGTCCCACATGCCTAGCGGAATCGCTCTGTTTTAGCTCCTCCTTCAATGTCTCCAGCTTCTTCTGCAAAAGCCTGATGAGGGGAATGACCTGACTCAGGCTGGCAGTGTCTGAACTGACTTCACGTGTGGCAAGTTCAAAGGGTTGCAGAACCTTGCACAACGTTGAAATCATTCTCCACTGCGCTTGAGTCAGGTGCATTCCCCCTCCTTTGCCTATATCGTGGGCAGATGTATAGGCTTGAATGGCCTTTTGCTGCTCCTCCATCCTTTGAAGCATATAGAGGGTTGAATTCCACCTCGTTACCACCTCTTGCTTCAGATGATGGCAGGGCAGGTTCAGGAATGTTTGGTGGTGCTCCAGTCTTCGGCACGCGGTGGCTGAATGCCGAAAGTGGCCCGCAATTCTTCGGGCCACCGACAGCATCTCTTGCACGCCCCTGTCGTTTTTTTAAATAATTCTGCACCACCAAATTCAATGTATGTGCAAAACATGGGACGTGCTGGAATTTGCCCAGATGTAATGCACGCACAATATTGCTGGCGTTGTCCGATGTCACAAATCCCCAGGAGAGTCCAATTGGGGTAAGCCATTCTGCGATGATGTTCCTCAGTTTCCGTAAGAGGTTGTCAGCTGTGTGCCTCTTCTGGAAAGCGGTGATACAAAGCGTAGCCTGCCTAGGAACGAGTTGGCGTTTGCGAGATGCTGCTACTGGTGCCGCCACTGCTGTTCTTGCTGCGGGAGGCAATACATCTACCCAGTGGGCTGTCACAGTCATATAGTCCTGAGTCTGCCCTGCTCCACTTGTCCACATGTCCGTGGTTAAGTGGACATTGGGTACAACTGCATTTTTTAGGACACTGGTGACTCTTTTTCTGAGGTCTGTGTACATTTTCGGTATCGCCTGCCTAGAGAAATGGAACCTAGATGGTATTTGGTACCGGGGACACAGTACCTCAATCAAGTCTCTAGTTGCCTCTGAATTAACGGTGGATACCGGAACCACGTTTATCACCGCCCAGGCTGCCAAGGCCTGAGTTATCCGCTTTGCAGCAGGATGACTGCTGTGATATTTCATCTTCCTCGCAAAGGACTGTTGGACAGTCAATTGCTTACTGGAAGTAGTACAAGTGGTCTTCCGACTTCCCCTCTGGGATGACGATCGACTCCCAGCAGCAACAACAGCAGCGCCAGCAGCAGTAGGTGTTACACTCAAGGATGCATCAGAGGAAACCCAGGCAGGAGAGGACTCGTCAGACTTGCCAGTGACATGGCCTGCAGGACTATTGGCTTTCCTGTGTAAGGAGGAAATTGACACTGAGGGAGTTGGTGGTGTGGTTTGCAGGAGCTTGGTTAAAAGAGGAAGGGATTTAGTTGTCAGTGGACTCCTTCCGCTGTCATCCAAAGTTTTTTAACTTGTCACTGACTTCTGATGAATGCGCTCCGGGTGACGTATGAGGGAGGATGTTCCTAGGTGGTTAACGTCCTTACCCCTTCTTATTACAGCTTGACAAAGGCAACACACGGCTTGACACCTGTTGTCCGCATTTGTGTTGAAATAATTCCACACCGAAGAGCTGATTTTTTTTGTATTTTGACCAGGCATGTCAATGGCCATATTCGTCCCACGGACAACAGGTGTCTCCCCGGGTGCCTGACTTAAACAAACCACCTCACCATCAGAATCCTCCTTGTCAATTTCCTCCCCAGCGCCAGAAACACCCATATCCTCATCCTGGTGTACTTCAACAGTGACATCTTCAATTTGACTATCAGGAACTGGACTGCGGGTGCTCATTCCAGCAGTTGCAGGGGGCGTGCAAATGGTGGAAGGCGCAAGCTCTTCCCGTCCAGTGTTGGGAAGGTCAGGCATCGCAACCGACACAATTGGACTCTCCTTGGGGATTTGTGATTTAGAAGAACGCACAGTTCTTTGCTGTGCTTTTGCCAGCTTAAATCTTTTCATTTTTCTAGCGAGAGGATGAGTGTTTCCATCCTCATGTGAATCTGAACCACTAGCCATTAACATAGGCCAGGGCCTCAGCCGTTCCTTGCCACTCCGTGTCGTAAATGGCATATTGGCAAGTTTACGCTTCTCCTCAGACGCTTTCAATTTTGATTTTTGGGTAATGTTACTGAACTTTTGTGTTTTGGATTTTACATGCTCTCTACTATGACATTGGGCATCGGCCTTGGCAGACGACGTTGATGGCATTTCATCGTCTCGGCCATGACTAGTGGCAGCAGCTTCAGCACGAGGTGGAAGTGGATCTTGATCTTTCCCTATTTTAACCTCCACATTTTTGTTCTCCATTTTTTAATGTGTGGAATTATATGCCAGTATCAATAGCAATGGCCTACTACTACATATACTGCGCACAACTGAAATGCACCACAGGTATGGATGGTTAGTATACTTGACGACACAGAGGTAGGTACAGCAGTGGCCTACTGTACCGTACTGCTATATATTATATACTGGTGGTCAGCAAACTGTGCAAAACTGAAATGCACCACAGGTATGGATGGATAGTATATTTGACGACACAGAGGTAGGTACAGCAGTGGCCTACTGTACCGTAATGCTATATATTATATACTGGTGGTCAGGAAACTGTGCAAAAATGAAATGCACCACAGGTATGGATGGATAGTATACTTGACGACACAGAGGTAGGTACAGCAGTGGCCTACTGTACCTTAATGCTATATATTATATACTGGTGGTCAGCAAACTGTGCAAAAATGAAATGCACCACAGGTATGGATGGATAGTATACTTGACGACACAGAGGTAGGTACAGCAGTGGCCTTCTGTACCGTACTCCTATATATTATATACTGGTGGTCAGCAAAATTATGCACTGTACTCCTACTATATACTGTCTACAATGCAGCACAGATATGGAGTGTTTTTCAGGCAGACAACGTATACTGGTGGTCACTGGTCAGCAAAACTCTGCACTGTACTCCTCCTATATAATATTATACTGGTGGTCCCCAGTCCCCACAATAAAGCAGCACACGGAGCACAGATATGGAGTGTTTTTCAGGCAGACAACGTATACTGGTGGTCACTGTCAGCAAAACTCTGCACTGTACTCCTGCTATATATACAGCTGCTCCCCAGTCCCCACAATTAAGCAGTGTGAGCACAGATATATGCAGCACACTGAGCACAGATAAGGAGCGTTTTTTTTCAGGCAGAGAACGGATAAAACTGGTGGTCACTGATCAGCAAAACTCTGCACTGTACTCCTCCTATGTTATACAGCTGCTCCCCAGCCCTCCCCACAATTAAGCAATAAAGCACAATCAAGTTCAACAATAAACGGAGAGGACGCCAGCCACGTCCTCTCCCTAACATTTCCAATGCACAAGTGAAAATGGCAGCGACGCGCGGCTGCTTATATAGAATCCGAATCTCGCGAGAATCCGACAGCGGGATGATGACGTTCGGGCGCGCTCGGGTTAACCGAGCCATACGGGAGAATCCGAGTATGCCTCGGACCCGTGTAAAAAGGGTGAAGTTCGGGGGGGTTCGTTTTCCGAGAAACCGAACCCGCTCATCACTAGTAATCAGCATTACCCATTATCTGTAAGTTACATGTTTGCAGCAGATGTAGTGAAGGATCTTGTAGAACAAATGGGTGTTTATTTCTCATATGTAGCCCATGCAACGATTGTTATGCAAAACCATGTGATAGTGATGATCACCCATGAGAACAAGCTTTACACTGGGCTGTACTGCCCTTTTGATTCTCTGTGATGCCCGCGAAATAGCATCGGGATGATCAGAATGCCCGCACCTCCTGGCCACCAACATAGCCAATTTTTCCTGCTTGAGGAAAAGGAGTGTGATGTTGGGAAATTGTCAGGGATGTGCCCAAGTGAACATCGCAGTACACATGGCAGAGAATAGAATGTACTTTAATTATTACTTCTAATATCTGTCCACAAACACATCAAGAAACTGTCATTTCCAAACAACCTCAAAGTGACTCAATATATTAATTCAACCGTAAATATACAGTGTTTGTATGGCAGGGGAATCTGCTGCAATGTGAGTGAATGCATAGGAGAACTGATAATGTAAGCATTATATGCGAATCACCCAGAAAGTGTTACAACAAGCTTTTACAGTCCATTAAAAAAAAAGTAATTGAATCAGTTTGTATTTTCCCAAGGAAATCTCATTGACATAAATTGTATTGCCAGCTATCTAAATAGTAAATACTTATTATGGTGACAAAATGAGGATTTGTTTGCCAAGGGCAAGCGATGCAGTTATCGTATTATGGAGTTCTGTCGGAGCATCGAGAAGTTAAAAAGGTTATAAAGATACTATTAGCATCACATGACTTTCTTGTCAAAGCAGAAAAGTGCTTAGTAATTGAGGTTTTTTTTTTATTCAAAACCTATTAGCACCCACATAAACGACACATTTAATAGTTTGCTCTAGGCTTTACTTTGCTGCAGCCCAACATAATAAGTCTGAGCAGCTAAATGGCATGAACGCTGTTTTCCCTGCAAAACAGATCTTTCAGCCCTCATCTGCTTTGAAAACACTGTACAACAGAATGCCTTAAGGTGCTAACACTTGTAGCACTGACAAGAAAAACAATGAGCTACAGTAGCACATACCAGTTACCTACTTCTTTCCAGTGGGCTAGGTGAAGAACTCTAAAGGTAGGTACACACTGGAAAGATATATCTGCAGATCAACTGATTTGCAGATATATCTATGGACAGATCGGGCAGTGTGCTGTGCATACACACTGCCCGATCCATCGGGGACTTACGTCATGAACTGTTCAGCTGTCAATCACCGCCGGCCACCGCAGCATGTGTACGGGCGGTCGGCCGACCGCCGTACACACACAGCGACGCGCCAATATATCGTTAGATATATTGGCCGTCGGCTGTGCTGCAGGGCCGACGCGATACGTCTGTGAACGACGGAGTTCACAGACGTTTCGGCCGTACACACTGGCCGATGGACCCGCGTTATATCGGCCGTTCAAGAGAATGGACGATATATCGGCCAGTGTGTACGGGCCTTAAGCGGCACTCTAAAGAGAAACGTAATCGTAGAAAGTAGACACCTGGGTAGCCGCGTCCCAGAGTACAGAGTATGTATCACTTTACAAAATAACATGCAGCAACTAGATGTGTGGTCTAGGTTACTTATCTGAGAAATGGAATTTCACTGTCTTTTATTTTTTCTCTAAATATTTTTATTGAGGATGAAGCAAACAGAAAACAAAAATCAGAAATGTGAAGACAATAGCATGGCAGAATACAAGTGCCTTATATTAAAAGAAATATCAAATGGAACCCTGGTTTGTAAAGGAAGACAGTGACATTTTCCCTGGTCCAATGCTGGCGAGTAGCACTATTACACCTTCAGTCATGGGAACCTGGAACTATACTCTGTACCAGATCTATTCTATTTTCAAGGGACAAGGACGAGGTGGATTAAAATGATACATTGACTCCCTCAAATGTAATATTACCATTTAGCTAAAGCAAATGGGCAGACTAGGCATACAGATGTAGCCACGCTCATCTTTGCTCAATGCATACGCATCGTAGCAAAGCTAGAGCAACTATGGGGGCCAGCTCACATGTCCATAGAAATGAATGGAGTGATCACCGGCTATGAACAGTCGCAGCCTGGCGTAAAATGCAAAAAGCCGCAATGCAGTATGATGCATCGCAGCAAAAGATGAGCATGGCTGCATCTGTATCCTGGAAATGGAATTACTGATATGCAAACTTTAGAGTTAGCTGGTCTGGTCTAGCAGTGCACACAGAATAGACACTAGTCTAGCAGAATTAGAGCTGTGCCCTGCCAATGTGGAACTATAGATAAATATATAGACAGGCAGATAGGGGATCCAGTCACATTGTCAACGCTACGCCATTAGTTTTAATCTGTGTGTGTGTGGGGGACGACGACTATGTGCATCACTACAGGGGATACTAGTATTAGCAGCTCAACCCTAGGGTTACCCAATACACTATTTCATCAACAGACATGAAAATTATGACCCACCCCCATAATTTTCATTTAACCGTGTCAACACCACAATGCCAACGCTAGAAAGTCAACATGGTCCAACATGTCGAAAGGCACTATGTCAACATCCTCAGGATAAAAATCTGAAAAGTCTGCGTGTGAACTGCTGACAATCTCAGAATGGTCAGAATTAGGCCCGGTAGGGAGCGCTACGATTAGGCACTAGGGGAGAGTTAGCCTGAGCAGGGGTGTGGGGGTGTTTAGGGTTAGGCATTAACCCATTTTGGCTCGGGGGTGTAGTTTTCTACCCAGCACTTCAAAAATGTTTCCTAGAATAATGAATACTGTAAAATGATATGTGTTTATAAATATATATATATATATATATATATATATATATATCTACATACACCATAATGTTAGCCATCACATATTGTTTTTTCAACCCTCTATCCCCGTATTAGAAACTTTATTTGAAGCCAACAGTAACATTACAAGAAAAATTACATTTTTGATACAAAAAGTTAAACATTTTTAAAACAGAAAAAAATAAAAAGTATTCCTGTGTCATGATGTCCATGGATAGTAGTCCTCTCATATGAAATAATTTTTCACCTCACGTGCACCATACCTGTGTTATCTGCATGTACAATTCAGTGGGTAGTTTTCTACCCAATGGGCCAATAGATTCAGTCATTCTGGAGCTTTTTTTGTTAGATACTAAAATTTGATACCAGGAAGTGTTTACTTTCACTTTCTGTCTGTGGCTGAACAGTTGAGTACAGGAGAAAGCCAGAAAGTGCAGAGCTACAGCAGGATCCTGCCCCAGCCACACAGTCTGCTACACAGGATAAAGGTAATAGGGAGGCAGAGACATGGAGAGGGGGTGCAATGGGGAAAAATGTAGCTGAAATGTACATATGGGATTATATTTACTAAAGTGCGGGTTTTTAGAAGTTGAGATGTTGCCCATAGCAATCAATCAGATTCTACTTTTATTTTATCTAGCACCTTCTAGAAGATAATAGCTAGAATCTGATTGTTTACTATGGGCAACACCTCTACTTCTAAAAACGCACACTTTAGTAAATATACCCTATGGTGTCTGACTAGTACTGAATGATCACGCAATAAACTACAAGGAACAGCATGCCTTCCAAATTCTGCTCCCATTCAATGCCTTCTCACACATGCAGACAAACAGTGGTGGTTTCTCAATCATTCCTGGGGATAATTATATATCAGGTGCTAGAAAGGGGGAGGGGTCACAAACAAACAGGGGGAGGGGGTGCAGTGCTTTTTTCCGCCTGGTATCCCCCCTTGTAGTGCTAATGGGAGATCCTGGGGGTGGCTTCCAGGTAAGTTAGCACTCTGTCTGGATGCGTTTTAGTATGAGCCTTTATTATGAGGCCTTACTGTAGAAAAATCACATGGCCCTATGTGGGCACTGCTATTATGTAGTGTTAGGACTGCTGATATCAGAGAAGCCTTGATGCGGCCAGCAGCTAAACATGTCTTTGCAAACGCATGTGACCAATTTCTCTGAAATTCTATTACCAGATAGGTTCAGGTATTGTCAAAGGTAATTTTTAGTTTGCTGGGGGGACACCAGGGGGGATACCCCCCTCTACTGCTAACATACTGTTAATACTAGAGATGAGCGGGTTCGGTTCCTCTGAATCCGAACCCGCCCGAACTTCAGGTTTTTTACACGGGTCCGAGCAGGCTCGGATCTTCCCGCCTTGCTCGGCTAACCCGAGCGCGCCCGAACGTCATCATCACGCTGTCGGATTCTCGCAAGGCTCGGATTCTATCGCGAGACTCGGATTCTATATAAGGAGCCGCGCGTCGCCGCCATTTTCACACGTGCATTGAGAGTCATAGGGAGAGGACGTGGCTGGCGTCCTCTCCGTTTAGAGAAGAGAGAGACACAGTATTTTGGGGAGCATTATTAGGAGGAGTACTACTATACTGTATACTACTTGCTGAAGTGATATTTATAGATTAGATAATAGATAGTGTGACTGTAAGTGTATTATCTGACTTGTGGGGGAGACACTGACAGTGGGGAGCAGTTAGAGTCTGAGAGCAGGACTCAGGAGTACATATAACGTACAGTGCACACTTTTGCTGCCAGAGTCAGTGCCACACTGCCATTGTTGTGACCACACTGACCACCAGTATAATAATATATTTTGTGATTGTCTGCTTAGGCCTCGGAGTACTAGTTGCAAGTTGCAACGTGACCTGAAGTGACCACCAGTTTAATAATCAATCACCACCAGTTTAATATATATATATATATATATATATATATATATATAAAATTGTATATAATATATATATATATATAATATTGTATACCACCTACCCGTGGTTTTTTTTTTCCATTCTTCTTTATACATACTACTATAGTAGCTTACTGTAGCAGTCTGCGGTGCTGTGCTGACCTGACAGTGTCCAGCAGGTCCGTCATCAGTCATTACATAATAAATATATATAGTACCTGTCCGGCTGCAGTACTAGTGATATTATATTGATTTCATCTCATTATCAATAATTTATCATCCAGTCTAGACTCTATATTAGCAGCAGACACAGTACGTTAGTCCACGGCTGTAGCTACCTCTGTGTCGGCACTCGGCAGTCCATCCATAATTGTATACCACCTACCCGTGGTTTTTTTTTTTTTTCTTCTTTGTACATACTACTATAGAGTATAGTAGCTTACTGTAGCAGTCTGCGGTGCTGCTGAGCTGACAGTGTCCAGCAGGTCCGTCATCAGTCATCATTACCTAATAAATATATTATCTACCTGTCCGGCTGCAGTACTAGTGATATTATATATACATACATATATATATTGATTTCATCTCATTATCAATCATCCAGTCTATATTAGCAGCAGACACAGTACGTTAGTCCACGGCTGTAGCTACCTCTGTGTCGGCACTCGGCAGTCCATCCATAATTGTATACCACCTACCCGTGGTTTTTTTCTTTTCTTTCTTCTTTGTACATACTACTATAGTATAGTAGCTTACTGTAGCAGTCTGCGGTGCTGCTGAGCTGACAGTGTCCAGCAGGTCCGTCATCAGTCATCATTACCTAATAAATATATTATCTACCTGTCCGGCTGCAGTACTAGTGATATTATATATACATACATATATATATATTGATTTCATCTCATTATCAATCATCCAGTCTATATTAGCAGCAGACACAGTACGTTAGTCCACGGCTGTAGCTACCTCTGTGTCGGCACTCGGCAGTCCATCCATAATTGTATACCACCTACCCGTGGTTTTTTTTTTTTTCTTTCTTCTTTGTACATACTACTATAGTATAGTAGCTTACTGTAGCAGTCTGCGGTGCTGCTGAGCTGACAGTGTCCAGCAGGTCCGTCATCAGTCATCATTACCTAATAAATATATTATCTACCTGTCCGGCTGCAGTACTAGTGATATTATATATACATACATATATATATTGATTTCATCTCATTATCAATCATCCAGTCTATATTAGCAGCAGACACAGTACGTTAGTCCACGGCAGTAGCTACCTCTGTGTCGGCACTCGGCAGTCCATCCATAATTGTATACCACCTACCCGTGTTTTTTTTTTTTCTTTCTTCTTTGTACATACTACTATAGTATAGTAGCTTACTGTAGCAGTCTGCGGTGCTGCTTAGCTGACAGTGTCCAGCAGGTCCGTCATCAGTCATCATTACCTAATAAATATATTATCTACCTGTCCGGCTGCAGTACTAGTGATATTATATATACATACATATATATATATATATTGATTTCATCTCATTATCATCCAGTCTATATTAGCAGCAGACACAGTACGGTAGTCCACGGCTGTAGCTACCTCTGTGTCGGCACTCGGCAGTCCATCCATAATTGTATACCACCTACCCGTGTTTTTTTCTTTTCTTTCTTCTTTGTACATACTACTATAGTATAGTAGCTTACTGTAGCAGTCTCCGGTGCTGCTGAGCTGACAGTGTCCAGCAGGTCCGTCATCAGTCATCATTACCTAATAAATATATTATCTACCTGTCCGGCTGCAGTACTAGTGATATTATATATACATACATATATATATATTGATTTCATCTCATTATCATCCAGTCTATATTAGCAGCAGACACAGTACGGTAGTCCACGGCTGTAGCTACCTCTGTGTCGGCACTCGGCAGTCCATCCATAAGTATACTAGTATCCATCCATCTCCATTGTTTACCTGAGGTGCCTTTTAGTTGTGCCTATTAAAATATGGAGAACAAAAATGTTGAGGTTCCAAAATTAGGGAAAGATCAAGATCCACTTCCACCTCGTGCTGAAGCTGCTGCCACTAGTCATGGCCGAGACGATGAAATGCCAGCAACGTCGTCTGCCAAGGCCAATGCCCAATGTCATAGTACAGAGCATGTCAAATCCAAAACACCAAATATCAGTAAAAAAAGGACTCCAAAACCTAAAATAAAATTGTCGGAGGAGAAGCGTAAACTTGCCAATATGCCATTTACCACACGGAGTGGCAAGGAACGGCTGAGGCCCTGGCCTATGTTCATGGCTAGTGGTTCAGCTTCACATGAGGATGGAAGCACTCAGCCTCTCGCTAGAAAACTGAAAAGACTCAAGCTGGCAAAAGCACCGCAAAGAACTGTGCGTTCTTCGAAATCCCAAATCCACAAGGAGAGTCCAATTGTGTCGGTTGCGATGCCTGACCTTCCCAACACTGGACGTGAAGAGCATGCGCCTTCCACCATTTGCACGCCCCCTGCAAGTGCTGGAAGGAGCACCCGCAGTCCAGTTCCTGATAGTCAGATTGAAGATGTCAGTGTTGAAGTACACCAGGATGAGGAGGATATGGGTGTTGCTGGCGCTGGGGAGGAAATTGACCAGGAGGATTCTGATGGTGAGGTGGTTTGTTTAAGTCAGGCACCCGGGGAGACACCTGTTGTCCGTGGGAGGAATAGGGCCATTGACATGCCTGGTCAAAATACAAAAAAAATCAGCTCTTCGGTGTGGAAGTATTTCACCAGAAATGCAGACAACATTTGTCAAGCCGTGTGTTGCCTTTGTCAAGCTGTAATAAGTAGGGGTAAGGACGTTAACCACCTCGGAACATCCTCCCTTATACGTCACCTGCAGCGCATTCATAATAAGTCAGTGACAAGTTCAAAAACTTTGGGTGACAGCGGAAGCAGTCCACTGACCAGTAAATCCCTTCCTCTTGTAACCAAGCTCATGCAAACCACCCCACCAACTCCCTCAGTGTCAATTTCCTCCTTACCCAGGAATGCCAATAGTCCTGCAGGCCATGTCACTGGCAATTCTGACGAGTCCTCTCCTGCCTGGGATTCCTCCGATGCATCCTTGAGTGTAATGCCTACTGCTGCTGGCGCTGCTGTTGTTGCAGCTGGGAGTCGATCGTCATCCCAGAGGGGAAGTCGTAAGCCCACTTGTACTACTTCCAGTAAGCAATTGACTGTCCAACAGTCCTTTGCGAGGAAGATGAAATATCACAGCAGTCATCCTGCTGCAAAGCGGATAACTGAGGCCTTGACAACTATGTTGGTGTTAGACGTGCGTCCGGTATCCGCCGTTAGTTCACAGGGAACTAGACAATTTATTGAGGCAGTGTGCCCCCGTTACCAAATACCATCTAGGTTCCACTTC
Organism: Pseudophryne corroboree; assembly: GCF_028390025.1. Lineage (NCBI taxonomy): Eukaryota > Metazoa > Chordata > Amphibia > Anura > Myobatrachidae > Pseudophryne > Pseudophryne corroboree. The sequence goes on along the minus strand of NC_086447.1, from coordinate 274,597,135 downwards.
TCTAGGCAGGCGATACCGAGAATGTACACGGACGTCAGAAAAAGACTCACCAGTATCCTAAAAAATGCAGTTGTACCCAATGTCCACTTAACCACGGACATGTGGACAAGTGGAGCAGGGCAGGGTCAGGACTATATGACTGTGACAGCCCACTGGGTAGATGTATGGACTCCCGCCGCAAGAACAGCAGCGGCGGCACCAGTAGCAGCATCTCGCAAACGCCAACTCTTTCCTAGGCAGGCTACGCTTTGTATCACCGCTTTCCAGAATACGCACACAGCTGAAAACCTCTTACGGCAACTGAGGAAGATCATCGCGGAATGGCTTACCCCAATTGGACTCTCCTGTGGATTTGTGGCATCGGACAACGCCAGCAATATTGTGTGTGCATTAAATATGGGCAAATTCCAGCACGTCCCATGTTTTGCACATACCTTGAATTTGGTGGTGCAGAATTTTTAAAAAAACGACAGGGGCGTGCAAGAGATGCTGTCGGTGGCCAGAAGAATTGCGGGACACTTTCGGCGTACAGGCACCACGTACAGAAGACTGGAGCACCACCAAAAACTACTGAACCTGCCCTGCCATCATCTGAAGCAAGAAGTGGTAACGAGGTGGAATCCAACCCTCTATATGCTTCAGAGGTTGGAGGAGCAGCAAAAGGCCATTCAAGCCTATACAATTGAGCACGATATAGGAGGTGGAATGCACCTGTCTCAAGCGCAGTGGAGAATGATTTCAACGTTGTGCAAGGTTCTGATGCCCTTTGAACTTGCCACACGTGAAGTCAGTTCAGACACTGCCAGCCTGAGTCAGGTCATTCCCCTCATCAGGCTTTTGCAGAAGAAGCTGGAGACATTGAAGGAGGAGCTAACACGGAGCGATTCCGCTAGGCATGTGGGACTTGTGGATGGAGCCCTTAATTCGCTTAACAAGGATTCACGGGTGGTCAATCTGTTGAAATCAGAGCACTACATTTTGGCCACCGTGCTCGATCCTAGATTTAAAGCCTACCTTGGATCTCTCTTTCCGGCAGACACAAGTCTGCTGGGGTTCAAAGACCTGCTGGTGACAAAATTGTCAAGTCAAGCGGAACGCGACCTGTCAACATCTCCTCCTTCACATTCTCCCGCAACTGGGGGTGCGAGGAAAAGGCTCAGAATTCCGAGCCCACCCGCTGGCGGTGATGCAGGGCAGTCTGGAGCGACTGCTGATGCTGACATCTGGTCCGGACTGAAGGACCTGACAACGATTACGGACATGTCGTCTACTGTCACTGCATATGATTCTCTCACCATTGAAAGAATGGTGGAGGATTATATGAGTGACCGCATCCAAGTAGGCACGTCACACAGTCCGTACTTATTCTGGCAGGAAAAAGAGGCAATTTGGAGGCCCTTGCACAAACTGGCTTTATTCTACCTAAGTTGCCCTCCCACAAGTGTGTACTCCGAAAGAGTGTTTAGTGCCGCCGCTCACCTTGTCAGCAATCGGCGTACGAGGTTACATCCAGAAAATGTGGAGAAGATGATGTTCATTAAAATTAATTATAATCAATTCCTCCATGGAGACATTGACCAGCAGCAATTGCCTCCACAAAGTACACAGGGAGCTGAGATGGTGGATTCCAGTGGGGACGAATTGATAATCTGTGAGGAGGGGGATGTACACGGTGATATATCGGAGGATGATGATGAGGTGGACATCTTGCCTCTGTAGAGCCAGTTTGTGCAAGGAGAGATTAATTGCTTCTTTTTTGGTGGGGGTCCAAACCAACCCGTCATTTCAGTCACAGTCGTGTGGCAGACCCTGTCACTGAAATGATGGGTTGGTTAAAGTGTGCATGTCCTGTTTATACAACATAAGGGTGGGTGGGAGGGCCCAAGGACAATTCCATCTTGCACCTCTTTTTTCTTTCATTTTTCTTTGCGTCATGTGCTGTTTGTGGAATGTTTTTTGGAAGGGCCATCCTGCGTGACACTGCAGTGCCACTCCTAGATGGGCACGGTGTTTGTGTCGGCCACTAGGGTCGCTTATCTTACTCACACAGCTACCTCATTGCGCCTCTTTTTTTCTTTGCGTCATGTGCTGTTTGGGGAGGGTTTTTTGGAAGGGCCATCCTGCGTGACACTGCAGTGCCACTCCTAGATGGGCACGGTGTTTGTGTCGGCCACTAGGGTCGCTTATCTTACTCACACGGCTACCTCATTGCGCCTCTTTTTTTCTTTGCGTCATGTGCTGTTTGGGGAGGGTTTTTTGGAAGGGCCATCCTGCGTGACACTGCAGTGCCACTCCTAGATGGGCACGGTGTTTGTGTCGGCCACTAGAGTCGCTTATCTTACTCACACAGCTACCTCATTGCGCCTCTTTTTTTCTTTGCGTCATGTGCTGTTTGGGGAGGGTTTTTTGGAAGGGCCATCCTGCGTGACACTGCAGTGCCACTCCTAGATGGGCCCGGTGTTTGTGTCGGCCACTAGGGTCGCTTATCTTACTCACACGGCTACCTCATTGCGCCTCTTTTTTTCTTTGCGTCATGTGCTGTTTGGGGAGGGTTTTTTGGAAGGGCCATCCTGCGTGACACTGCAGTGCCACTCCTAGATGGGCCCGGTGTTTGTGTCGGCCACTAGGGTCGCTTATCTTACTCACACAGCTACCTCATTGCGCCTCTTTTTTTCTTTGCGTCCTGTGCTGTTTGGGGAATGCTTTTTGGAAGGGCCATCCTGCGTGACACTGCAGTGCCACTCCTAGATGGGCACGGTGTTTGTGTCGGCCACTAGGGTCGCTTAGCTTAGTCATCCAGCGACCTAGGTGCAAATACTAGGACTAAAAATAATATTGTGAGGTGTGAGGTATTCAGAATAGACTGAAAATGAGTGGAAATTATGGTTTTTGAGGTTAATAATACTTTGGGATCAAAATGACCCCCAAATTCTATGATTTAAGCTGTTTTTTAGTGTTTTTAAAAAAAAACACCCGAATCCAAAACACACCCGAATCCGACAAAAAAAATTCGGTGAGGTTTTGCCAAAACGCGGTCGAACCCAAAACACGGCCGCGGAACCGAACCCAAAACCAAAACCCGAAAAATTTCAAGTGCACATCTCTAGTTAATACTCAATACTAATCTATATTGTTGTTAATATTAGGGGTCAATTTGAAAAAAAAAACATGTTTTATTGTAAAAGTACTTCTTTTTCCAAAATGACAATCTATTGGCCCGTTGGGTAGAAAACTGCCCAGTCTGTTTCTCAGAAATCGTTACACTGAAAAAAACATTTGGAACAAAATTAGCCATCCCTCAAGAAATCTAAAAAAAAATATCAACTGATTCAGGTGCCGGGCCAAAATGGATTAAGAGGGGCGGGGTTAGGAATCAGCAGTCTGTGCCTGCAGTGACTGTCATATGACTGCCCGGAAGCCGTGCCGGAGCCGCTGCAATCACTGGAACAAAGTAAGTGATTGCTGGGTCACCAGGGATGTTAGGTCGACATTCTATCATGTCAACCGTGTAGACATAATGAATGTCAACAAGGCCACTGTCCACATACTAAGCACGTCAACATGCTGCATGCTGATACAGCGACAATATCAACATTCTCATGTCGAACTGATGCATGTTGACATAATAGCGGTTAGCATACCATAACAGAAACAATAATACAGGTCTAACATCATGGTCTAATAAATGCATAGCAAATAAGTTCCTGGTAATTCATTTAAACAAATCAATTCTATCGCTTCCACAAAGAGAACATACAGAGCTTTTTTTCTTTATTGAACTGTTCTTCACAGTTAGAATCCACTGATTAATCCACTGGTTAATTTCACCTTACAGCTAAAGCTTTGTTACAGTTAAACTGTAATTAAGCACCTTCTTTCACCCAATCACTGAAATAAATAGTGTGTTGAACCAAACAGTCCCCAAAAACCTAGTTTGTAAAAATATTTTTTTTCCCATTGAAACTTGCAGTGACATCACTGGTCACTTTTACATTTGTGCAGAGTATTTTCGATGACACAAGAGCCTGCCAGCCAATCACTCAGGCCCACAAAGTCTAAGGCTTCCGGTTTACTGACCCCATTTCTGGCAGTCAAAGGATGCACAGTAGAGAAGCTTTGACCTAAAAGTTCCATCTAACACGTCCAATGGGATTTCACTCATAAGATTCAGTACAGTTTCAGTTACAGACTTTTATCTGGCTCAATAATGCCAAATACAATGAACATGTTTTAATATATACTGATATTCATAAGTGGGGTATTTGTGATTGCATCCTGTCCCTTTAGCTTTCGGTAGAATTACTGAAAGGTCCTGCATTTATTGATGTGAAATATAACAGATACCACGCATATAACTATTTCCATGGATAGAAACTACATATACTTACGACAGATACTTATATATAACAGATAGCTAATGTCAAATAGATCTACATACCCCTCCCCTCGTTTTTCACCTTCCTTTTCCATACACAGAATTCGCAATTGAAACTATAATAGATACAATAATAAATAAATCTCAATATGATCTATCTTCCTTTTTTTACATTCACATATTCTTTGAAATACACCTTTTTTTTGTATCAAACATCCCTTGTATGTGGTAATGCACTTTGCAGCATTATAATAAGCACAAAGGCCACATGGAGAAATATAGCAATTATGCGCGTGAATCTGATCAGCTTTAATCTCAGTGACTTTTGTACGAGTACACACTAGTGATCTTATTTAATAACATGGTGGTGTTACGTACACAAAGGATTTGGAATCTGATTGATTGCAACAGATCACAGAACGTTTGTGTGTTTTGTACCATGTTATTAAATAAGCCCCTAGACGTTACAAGACAGATCACTTAAAAATAAACATTACAGCCAAAATACTCTAATGACCCACACCGATAGCGGATTATCAGAATCCAATATTCTACTTAAATGTTACCACTAATTAAGGAGGGCAAATAATATCCGGCACATAAAAACTAAGATGAAACTTTCGCTGGCTGATATTAAATAAAATATGCTTTTTGTAAAATCCTTTGGAACATCACAGGATTCATCCAGTCAGCATTTCATAATCATCCTTAAATCTACAGAGACACAAATGTATTTCATCAGCAAGGAAATTCTTCCTTGACTGCTAAAACGAGAGTCAAGAAATGATTAGAATCTAGTTTGCCTAACAGTATGCATTAATCAGAAATCATAATAAATCCATGTGCTTCTTCAGACAGCGCATTTGTCAAGTGGTTAAGTGTGGCAACGACATTGACTAATGGCCGCTGAGCTGGAAGGGTCAATCATAAACTCATCAAATGCTTCATTTCATTTCATAATTTGGCCAAACATAATTTGTTTATGGAAAAGATATCAGGTGCTAGTGAATGAATAATGGCTGTGGTAGCAAACGCCATTAATCAGCCAATGATTACAAATGACTTAGAAATTGTTTATTCTAATTTCATTCATTTGGGCCAACAAAGAAAACATGGGCAAATGAAACTAGCTGGAAAAGATGGCACAGTTATTGCATCGTATTTAATAAGACAATGATAAATACGCTCATTAATAACCAAATGCTGGAGTGATAGTGCTGAGCATTAAATAAAGGCATCAGGTCATATTCCTGGCTTATAAATCCAAATAAGACAATATGGAAACTGATTACATCACGATTCAAGCAATTACTGGGCAGGAAATAAATAGGAGCAGGCTATTCAGCAGCAAAACACAGACATTAGGGCTACAAGCACACGTGTGCCTTGTATGACAGAGGTTTTTGCTGCAGACAATGTTGGCATGGTCCTGGGAGACCGTGGAAATGTCTACATTCAAAATATGTAAGATTTATCTATGAGCTGAGAAAATGTTGCTAGAAGTATTAATATGAACCTGCTGCCTTCAAGACAATGGGTATATGCAATTGCGGTCGAATTCCGTCTGGAATTCAACAGTTTTTAAATTCGACACAAATCGACAGTCACATACCCTCCTGCCGGGACCCGAATTCGACATATTCAATAAAAAACGGATTCGACAGTCCCGTTGTCGAAAAACGGACCAATTGACGGATATGTGCGTCCTGGATTCGACTTTTTCTGACAGCTCAGACGCGCACAGCCAATCAGGAGAGTGCCGCGACGTGGTGCACCCTGATTGGCTGAAGGGACCCTCTGTGACAGGAGTCACGTGGTGTCACGGCATTCGGGGAAAGGGGTCCCATGTGTAAACATGGGACCCCATTCAGTGCGTGGTCCGGGTAAATGCGTTTTCTTTTTTTGCCAAGTACATGGATTACAAAACAGAAGAGGACCGATCTACACTGGATTTTGGCGAGTCTAATTTTATTTTCAGGTACACCGTGGATTCTACTTGGAGAAGTGGACCGAACCTCGTGTCAACATAGGTAAGTATGTATGTATGTTGGTGTGCATGTATGCAATAAAGTTTTACTTTCACGGTGTGCGTGTACTGTTTTTATTTGGGTATTTTTTTTGCAGTAGAACTACAGGTACCAGCGCCCCCCCCCCCCCACCGCATGCTGGTACTTGTGGTTCTCCAAGTACCAGCTTGCGGGGGAGGCTTGCTGGGACTACAAAAAACAATATTCTTACTGTGTCACTTGGCTATCAGCCTCCCATCCGCAGCCCATGGAAGGGGGGACAGCCTCGGGCTTCAACCCTGGCCCTTGGGTGGCTGGAGGGAGGGACCCTTTGATTTAAGGGGTCACCACTCCTCCAGGGTACCCCGGCCAGGGGTGACTAGTTAGTGATTTAATGCCAGGGCCGCAGGGACCGATATAAAAGTGTCCCCCGGCTGTGGCATTATCTCTCTGACTAGTGGAGCCCGGTGCTGGTGTTAAAAATACGGGGGACCCCTACGCTTTTTGTCCCCCGTATTTTTGGCACCAGGACCGGACGCAGAGGCCGGTGCTGGTTGTGAAAATACGGGGGATCCCCTGTCATTTCCCCCCCGTATTTTTAAAACCAGGACCGGCTCAAAGAGCCCGAGGCTGGTTATGCTTAGGAGGGGGACCCCACACATTATTTTTTCTTGATTTTAACCCAATCCCACCCCTTCCCACTGAAAACCATGCTCTGATCTCTCCATATTATTTTAGTCAGTTAAAAAAAAAATATTCTTTTAAAAAATATATAAATAATACTTGTGTCTCCTAATAGACAAACCAAGTACATAATCCCTTCTAATATAAATAGATTGCTATTAGCAATTATAAAAACACAAAAAAACATGTTTTTAAATTTTTTTATTAGATTCCGCCAGCAAAGTGAGGCGGAATGAAATTGACGAAATTACTGTCGAAAAGCACTGTTGTCGAATCGACATTCTTCAATTGAATATACTTTTGACGAAAAGCCGCATTTTTACCATTGCAGACATGTCGAATTTGACAACTGTCGAATTTCAAAAAGTCGAATCTGAAACGTCCGTTTTTTTGTCAAAAAGTACTGTATTGCATTGTCGAATTTTTTTGTGTCGAAAATGCCCCGTTTTTCGACATTTGCGGCAATTCGACCGAAATTGCATATACCCCATTATGACTTGTTATTTGTGTCAAAGTCGAAAAATATTGCAGTACACACATAACGTACAAACTACACACAGATGGCCTCCGCGCGTGTACTTGTTCTGCCGTGCGTGCGCACCACATCAGAAAGTAACAGCAGTTTAAATGGTAACAGAACAAAGGGATTCACCTTTACAGGATAGGAGGGGACAAAACAAGGTTATAAGGTGGTGTTTGGTATCCAGCTGTAGGGTATTTTAAGGGTAACATTCCGGTGTTGGTTTGAGAAAGATCGCATGTTCCTGCGGATAGTTATGTGCAGGAGCAGAATATAGATATAAACTGTATTTACTGTACATTATGTATGCGGCGGGAATCCAGAGGAGACCACCCACAAGTGCAGTTGGAACAGACATCGCCCACCTATTCAAACCGACCTATGACCTCTCCTATACTGTAAATGACCATCCCTGTGTCCAATGGACAAAGAGATTACAGTATCCATTGTGTTATGTTTTGGATGAATTGTATAAAGAGAGCCTGCAGCAGGCCTGGTCAGACACAAGACTCACTAAGTTATCTATTAGATGACCTAGGACCGGACCGGGTAGCGCGGCGAATCCAATCACGTATGTACCATTGAATGTAGCCATTATTCTGTTGTATTGTATTGTTTATATTGTAACCCCCTTTCAGCAATAATACGCTGTGATGTCGGAACCCAGTGGTTTAACTACAGACTGGTGTCGTGTCTTCCTTTCCCTGCTAAGGTTTAAAGTGTATTAGTATCGCATTGCATTGCTGTATAAGGTTTAAAGTGTATTCATTGGGTGTGTACGGGCTGTGTGTACTTTGTACCGTCAGCGCGGCGTTTGTACGCAAGGTCCGTACATGGTAAGGGACTCTGTACGCTAAAAGCGTAAAAGGTACGTAGAGTGTGTATTAAGTTTAGCGGCCGCAGCGGCTCCATGATAAAGTGTATTTAAAGTGTGTATAAGGTATAGCTTTTTATTCCTGTATATAAATCAGCATTATCAATTGGGGGCTCCGTCCGGTTTTCCACATACTCACAGCCTAACAGGTCACAGCAGACAATCTATCAGCAAAAGGGCGGACAGAAAGTATCATACGTATCCTTTTTCTGGTCGATGGATGCACTGAAAACCCTATTTATTTGCTGATTAGATGGCGTCTGCTCTGTATGGTTTGTAGAGATGCTGGGAGAACCCGTAAAGTAAACAAAAAAAAGGCTATTTAAAAATCGGTGAATTTTTTATTGGCGCCAAAAGCGTACACAGCACCCATACTCTTTGTATACCCTCACATTGTTGCCATAACACTCAGATTGCTAGACTCATTTAGATCTGTGTGAAACTGGAGATATTTGTTGCTATATAGTTAAAACTAAAATAAATATTTAAGGAAGTAAGCGTAAAGCACAAACACAGTCTGGCCTGTGTTGTAAAGGTTTATACAGAAAGAAACTGTGTTGTGTTTAGTGGGCAATAGTAGTTTTATTGCTCACATTTATAGAGTTGTATGATTTGTGCTATTGCGGACGTACGGTATTGTACACGTGTCTCGGACAAAGTACGGAACTGTACATGCGGCGTAAGAGACACGCACGGTCGCGTGTTTACGCAAATTGCGTAAGAGTACGGGCGCTAAGTACAAATTACACAATAGTTCGTTTAGTTTAAAGGTGGGACAGTAGCCACGCTACAATAGCACAAAACTACCTGGTTTCTAAAAAAATGTAGTATATAAAAAAAAAAAAAAAATTGTATAATTTTTTTTTATTTAAATTGCCTCTGGGGTAAAGCTGCCAACCTGAATGAATCCAAATTTTCTGTACAGAAAAACAAAGTATATTTGAATGAGCGAACGTAAGAGTGAACGTATTGAACTCCGGAAATCGGGTACCGTGGTAAGTAGAGGCTTGGTGGCGTGAGGCGGCTGACTCACGTTAATATAGATTGAAATACGCAAATCGTGAGGTGATTTTCAGAGGAGCGTGATAGTGCATAGTAGTGCGAAGTATTGAAATTAAAAGGTTTTTGTATTACTCTCCAGGCTGAGGGTCGCAGTTTGTACATCGACCCGTGGTTGTACGGCAGATAGGTAACAAGTACCTATACGCTGTGCGATTGGACCGCGCATTTCTGGGTGCGATATATATAGCGCAACTGGATACCCCTTTACGAGCTTTTGCGTAAAATTGCGTTACCATTAGCGCTGTATAGAGCATACGCAAGTGTGATTTGTGTATAAGGTTATAGGGAGTTTTCGCTGGTCTCTCTCAGGAAAATCTCCAGCGGTGTATATTTACTGGAATAGGTAAGTCACTCCTAAACACTTCCAGTAAATAGAAACCAGATAGGGCCTCGCTGGGTACGCGGTGTTCACTATTGGAGTGAGTCGTGGTACTCAGTGGAGAAGGAGCGAGTGAAAGCGCTAGGTGTCTTTCACCGTTTATCTGCGGTGTGCATTGGGGATTGCGTTTATTGGCAAAAAGTCTGCGATGGGATCCAAGTGCACAAGCAGTGGGCGTTCAGTAGCCAGGGTTCAGGCTGAAGAAGTGGGACCGAAAAGGTCAGATTTGCGACCGAGAGGGTCAGCAAGGTTTATTATGTGTGAAAAATATGGTTCACACACGGAGGCTTTTTGCAATGAATGGGTATGTATGACTAACAAAGATAGGGAACTATTTCCTAGGGTGGGCAGCTTTGAACCAGAGGTATTACAGAACTTAAGGATAAGGATATGTCTGATAAAATCCAAGAAACAAAGGATTAGACATAAAGATTGTTTAAATAAATGGCAACAGGAGGGGGATATGCAAAGGGAATTAGCTCGCGCAGCAGGTTGCAAACCTAGGGGGGAAACAATGGCGACCGCACCACCACCACCATATATTGTGGGGGAGAAAGTGGCTACAGACAATGGTACATTGGTACAGGATAGGAGAGTAATTGATAAATGTACTAACGCTAACCCTTGCCAGTTGTATCACATTTTAAGTTTTCCCCAGGACTGCGAGCAGGAAGATGAACCCAGCACGATATCGGCACTCTCTCTAGCAGTCACCATACAAGACACTCAGGTGGGCACAGCCCAACCAACAAGAGCAGTAGTCAGGCCCCCTAGCGGAGGGATAAGTGAGGTCGTGTCCACAGGTAAGTACGGTACCGTACATTATGCAGAAATAATAGCACCTCACATTGTAGAATCAAACCAGAATGATGTAATTGAATTAAACCCTGTCAGGATGATTGCAGTCCCCAATGGGAAGACTGACGCTCAGGGAGTCACTCCCATCAGGAATATTGCCATGCATTGTCCTTGGTCCCGGGCAGAGTTAAGGTCAATTATGTCAGAATTTCCCGATCCCAGAAAAGATCTAGTCGCATGCCAGAGGTTCATTAAATAGTTAGGTAATGCCAACGAACCCACGAACAAAGATTGGCGAATAGTGCTACGGGTATGTTTACCCTCAAATATTGACCCCGCAAAATTCATAACCGATTGTAAGTTAGACGCAGAAGTACCTCTCACTGATGAATACAATCAGGAGAATGTACAGCAAATCAATCTGCAATTAGGAGTATATTTCCCTACTGTTGTCAAATGGAATAAAATCTTTTCCATAAGACAAAAGGAAGGTGAAACGGCATCCGAATATTTCCATCGAGCACTGCAGGAAATGTCTAGATACACTGGGATCGAGGACATAAAAGATAATGTGCATCACAGGGAGGTAGCTGTTACTGTATTAATGGACGGGTTAAAGGTGGCATTAAGAACAAGGGTACAGACCTCTCTACCAAACTGGAGAGGTATCTCGGTGGCTGCATTGAGAGAGTCCGCTGTCGAGCATGATAGGAACATCATTAAGCACAGGGAGTTACAGGGGGAAAAGCTGATGACAGTAAGTATAGACACACTTACAAAAAAGCCATATCAGCCAAAACCCCAGACCCCTGATGGTAAGTCACGTGTAGTAACATGCTATACTTGTCACAAGGTAGGACATTTTGCAAGGGACTGTAGGAATAAAGGTACACATAATGTATACCGACCCCCTAGACCAGGATATGAACCACACTACAATGCACATAATTGGGATCAGGGACCACCTAGGAGAAATTATGAGCCACATACAGGGGAAACAAGGAGGTACCCACCAAGGAGAGACTGGCAGGCCTCCGAAAATTCTCAGCTACCCCCCTCACATATTGTAGCTGCCAATGCGCTGCGGGAGGGTCTCACCACACAATAGGGCAGGCCTGGCCAACCTGTGGCTCTCCAGATGTTGTGAAACTACACATCCCAGCATGCCCTGTCACAGTTTTAGCCTTCCCTAATAGCAAAACTGTAGCAAAGCATGATGGGACTTGTAGTTTTACAACAGCTGGAGAGCCACAGGTTGGCCAGGCCTGGAATAGGGGTTGGGCCACACCTGTAGTCTGCAGCCAGTGAAGTTGATTGCTAGCCTTGGTAGTGAACCTGAGGTCACAGTTGATGTAGCTGGTGTACCATTACCTTTTCTTGTAGATACAGGGGCGGCCAGGTCAGTGTTAAATTCGACAGTAGGCATAAAAACCACGGGAAAAACAAATTCGGCAATGGGAGTAACAGGAACCGTGCAACAATACCCTTTGAGTAGACCTGCAGAGATTATGATAGGGCCCTTGCAAACCAAACATTCTTTCCTGTTGGCTGCATCGGCTCCGACTAATCTACTCGGGAGAGATTTATTGTGTAAAATGCGGTGTGTCATATACTGTACTCCTGAGGGTGTCTTCTTGGATATACCTGGGAACCACGCTCAAGAAGTACAAGATATATTAGACACCCCTCAAAGGCTAATGTCGCATTCTACTGTTATAGACAAGTGTCCATCAAAGGTAGAGGAAATGATCTCACAAATACCGGGTTCCCTTTGGACCAAAGATGGACAAGACACTGGATTGATGGCAAATGTAGCTCCAGTAGTAGTGCAAGTAAAAGATGATAGGATAGCTCCAAAAATCCCTCAGTATCCTCTGAAGCCAGAGGTAGAATTAGGAGTGTACCCCGTCATAGAGCGGTTGCTACAACAGGGCATCCTAGTCAGGACGTCCAGCACTGCCAATAGTCCCATCTTTCCTGTGAAAAAGAGTGGGGGGAGGGGTTACAGGCTATTGCAGGATCTAAGGGGGATAAACAAGATAGTTGAGAGCCAATTCCCCGTAGTGCCCAATCCAGCTGTCATCCTCATGCAAATTCCCTCTACTGCAAAATTCTTCACTGTCATCGACCTCTGTTCTGCCTTCTTTTCTGTCCCTCTGCACCCTGACAGCCAATATCTTTTTGTTTTTACATACAGGGGAGTACAGTACACCTGGACTCGTCTCCCCCAAGGTTTAATTGACAGCCCGAGTATTTTCTCCCAGGCCTTGCCTGACTGTTTACAATCCTTTCAACCTGAGAGTGGATCAGTGCTAATACAGTATGTCGATGACTTATTGTTGTGTTCTGACTCACTCGAATCGTCCTTGAAAGACACGAAACAGCTTCTGTTTCATCTTTCCCAAATGGGACACAAGGTTTCAAAGGATAAGTTGCAGTTGTGCCAGACCAGGGTAAAATATTTGGGACATTGCTTGACTCAAGGACTTAGACACCTCACCGCTGATAGAATACAGGCGATTCGCGACATGACTCTGCCACAAACGCAGCAACAGATTTGCACTTTCCTTGGAATGTGTGGGTACTGTCGAAACTGGATTCCAGGGTTCTCTATACTGGCTTTACCTTTGCAAGAAATTGTCTCTTCGAACAAACCAGAACGGGTCTCACACACAGATGAGTCCGAACTGGCATTTGAGAGACTCAAACAGTGCCTATCACAGGCACCTGCATTAAGTATGCCAGATTATGAGAAGCCCTTTGAATTATACGGTACAGAAAGTGCAGGGTGCGCGGCAGGAGTGTTAACCCAGAGACATGGTGAGGCCAGCAGGTCGGTAGCTTACTACAGTGCACAGTTGGACATCGTAGCGCGGTCTCTCCCCACATGCTTGCAAAGTGTTGCAGCGATAGTTTTGCTAGTAAGTAAAAGCGAGGACGTAGTGTTAGGACACAACCTGACCATCCATACACCTCATGCAGTATCAGCCTTACTGAACTCGGCCCAAACCAGACATGTCTTATCTGCTCGGTTTACAAAGTGGGAATTATCACTGATGGCCCCTGTAAACATCACCATTAAGAGATGCAGCTCACTAAATCCTGCAACTTACTTGCCAAGTGTGCCTGGACAGGCACAAAGGGTGGAGGATGAGAATGATGGTGAAGGAGGATTTAGTGCAGACACTGATACGCATGATTGTATGGAATACCTGAATCAGACTTTCACTGCAAGCCTGACATCAGTGACAACCCACTGGAAGGAGTAGACTTTACCTTCTACACGGACGGTAGTTGCCACAGACAGACGGACTCAGGAGACCTGTGTACTGGATATGCAGTTGTAGAAGACAGAGGTATCATAGAAGCTGAACCCCTGGGCCCACCGCACTCAGCACAAGTTGCTGAGTTGGTCGCCCTAACCAGAGCGTGTGAATTGGCCAAGGGTAAGTCAGCTAATATATACACAGATTCTAGGTAGGCCTTTGGAGTGGTGCATGATTTCGGGCCCTATGGCGCCTCAGAAATTTCATGACGGCAGCTGGCACACCTGTAGCGCATGCGTCCTACATAAAAAGGCTTCTAACAGCGATACAGGAACCAGACAGAGTGGCTGTTATCAAGTGCAAAGCACATACTTACAACCAAGACCCAATTTCACTTTGTAACAGCCGGGCAGACGAAGCTGCTAAATCAGCAGCCAGCACCCCCATACAAACGAACATCACACCACTGATGACATTTAACACGATCAACACACAACAATTAATTGAAATGCAAGATTTGTGTTCTTTACAGGAAAAGGCAGTCTGGAGGTCAAAGGGATATGGCCAGGAATCCTCAGGACTGTGGACAGGTGGACAGGGTAAGCCAGTGGCCCCCAGAGCATATCTTCCGAACCTAGCTGAGGCGGCACACGGTCTGACTCATCTGGGTAAAGAGGGTATGTGTAAGCTGGTGAGAGCCTACTGGTGTGCGCCAGGATTCTCTTCTCATGCGGGTAAGAGAGCAATGACATGTTTTACTTGCTTGAGGAAGAATATTGGAAAGTCAATACCAAAAGAGCCATCCCATATCCCTCCGACAGACGGACCTTTTCAGGTAATACAAATCGATTTCATACAGTTACCACCCTGTAGGAATTTAAAATATGTGTTAGTTTGTATTGATGTATTTTCCAACTGGGTAGAAGCGTTCCCTGCTGCCACAAATACTGCTACGTACACTGCAAAGAAAATTGTGCAGGAATTTGTGTGTAGATATGGTATCCCTAGAATAATTGAAAGTGATAGGGGTACCCATTTTACAGGTGAAGTCTTTCAGGTCATGTGCAAGCTGATGGGAATTAATAGCAAGCTGCATACTCCGTACCGTCCACAGGCGAGTGCAAAGGTGGAGAGAGTGAATAGCACTATTAAGAACAAGCTGAGCAAATTAATGGCTGAAACTGGATTGTCGTGGCCAGAAGCTTTGCCACTAGTGTTGTACAGCATCAGAACCACTACCAGGTTTCCCCTTAACCTATCACCCTTTGACATTCTTTTAGGTCGACAACCTCATGTAATGATAGACCCCCAGGATGATTTGAAATGTAATAATGAAGTGACTGTGAAATATTTGGTTGGGATGAGCCAGCAGCTGAGAAATCAATAAAGAAATTTAAAGCTGGTGATTCCTGACCTACCGAACAGTAATTGTCATGACATTGAACCTGGGGATTATGTGATGATTCGAAATTTCTTACGCTCAGGTTGCCTCATACACAGGTGGGAAGGACCATATCAAGTCTTGTTAACCAGCACAACAGCATTGAAGGTCGACGAAAGAGAGACTTGGATCCACTCGTCCCACTGCAAGAAGGTCGCTGAACCGGAGAGAACTCGTGACAAAGAGCAGAGTGTAGAGAATCTCATATCACTAGAGTGTCTGTTCCGGGAAAGTTGAGAGGCAGGACTGTTGAAGGGCATCTGAGCACAGAGAGTAACAAGATATAGAACGGTTGTCGTACCACTTTATTTTTTCACCTCCCCCTGCATTTATTTTCCTTTCTTTTCTCCTTCTTATTTTCCTCCTTTCCCCTAACGAATGGATCGATCACAAGAGACTGCATTTCGGGTTCTGTTAGTAATTCTGGTTTTGATAAGGACAGTGTGTTTTAGTGAGGGTCCCAGAGAGGTCGAGCAGGGATTTGGAATGGGTTCTGATGGCAAGTATGAATTTGTAGGATCTCAGGATCAGCGCATCACTTTAGTAAAGGCTGGCATCAGTAAGCACTCTGGTAGTCAGGGAGCTCGGAGGCACTGTGAGGGGTTATTGTCTGATGAATATTGTATTTGTAGGAATTGTGAGAATATAGTTGAGGATGGGTGCATCCAGAGATGTCAGTCCAACCTTAATATCGACATGGACCGTCATCCGTTGAGTGATTACCACTCACTAGTGGGTAAGGTCTTAAACCAGACAGAATGCTGGGTGTGCTCACAGGTACCTCAAGGTCAGAGCAAGTCAGGAATAGTACCGTACCCTTTAGCAATAGATAAGGTACTCGAATTACGGGGTTGGAGACCGATGGACAAGAAATTCAATATTTCTAGGCCCCCTAGTTTGAAGCTCCACCAGTATCATGTAGACAGGTCCTTAATGTGTTTTAATATTTCCAATTACCGAAAACCGGGAAATTGGGAAGTGACGTGGAATAACCAGACAATGACCCTTTTCACATAGAGCTGATAGGATACCCATAGACTCTGAACGTGTACGCCAAATAGCCAACAGTGGGAGGTATTTTCGGTATAGGTATACTTGTGGAAGCAAGACCATGTGGGTTGGAAAAGTATCGCCAGGGTATTGTGCTCATATCATCCAGCCCGATACTTGTACTGAGCAGATGGGAGAACTAGGGATTAGTTTCTTCACTTGGAAAGTTTGTAATATGGTGATGTTATATTTTGTCCCCTATGTTCTCCCAGATGATGCCTATTTCATATGTGGGAGGAAGGCGTACAAGTGGTTTGCCCCGAGCTCAGAGGGATTGTGTTATATTGGGAGAGTACTGCCAGAGGTCATGACCATAACCCATGATAAGATGAAAGACGTTCACCGCAGTGCTCAGGCTACTTATACTCATACTCACTATGAACACATCATCAAGAGACACCTCATAGATAGGACAGAGCACGCAGCCTCTGATTTGATCCACGAATCCACCGGGATTCAATTCCTTCTCGCATTAGACATCACCCGTACTGCCAGAGGAATTATAAATGATTGGTATATCCATGCGCTAGCGAACTTGATAGATAATATCACTGAGATGTATGACGACACCTTCAGGTATACGGGAAGGGAGTTACAAGCTTACAAGCAGGAACTGATTCAGCACAGAATGGTCCTTAATTATATCACAGCCGTGACAGGTGGGTACTGTGTTACTCTGGCAACTCAATATGGTGTGAAGTGCTGTACGCATATTACGAACAGTACTGACGACCCCACGGAGATCATCGAACAAAAGATGGACGATATCTTGCAGTTGAAGTGGAAGTTCAGGAGGAAGCACAACCTTACCTTAGCGACTGTGAGTAATGAACTGACCGGCTGGGTCTCATGGTTGAACCCTCGAAATTGGTTCTCAGGTTTAGGAGAATGGGCTCAAAATGTTATTATGAGTGTAGGGAAGCTTCTCCTTTGTATCCTGGGAGTCGTCATAATTATTGGTTCGATATTTAGGTGTGTTCGAATTCTGACGCGGCGCAAGCACGGCACAAAGTTGATGAGTCTAAGGAGCGAGGGCGCTGTTACAGCAGCAGATTTAATTTATGACCCATCCATAGAGACAGTGTTATGATAAGGATTGCAAATGAATTTCATGGCCTGTTTCTTTCACCCATTTTTCTTTTGTTTCCCCCTCTGCCCAGATACATCCATCCGGAAAAGACATCAGCCCTACCCAAAATGTTTATGTGAATGTATTTTAGATATGTGTCTTATTTTTATCTCTGCAACCTCCAGATAACAGCACACATAGTTGACAGGTGATATCCACATATACTAGCACTCACTTATGTTTCCCCCTCCATGTATCATCAATTAAATGTGCACCCCATTTGGTTTAACAAGAAGCCGAAAAAAAGAGCTCGGAAGTGTTTGTTGGTCCATTTACAGACCCTTAATACGGGATGAGAAGGATTTAATGTATACTTCGCAATACCTCGAAGCTTATTTAGAACATATACGGCACGATGATACATGCCCCATAGACATGGATTCATACATACATGCTTTCTACTATCCCACTAGGTCATACATTTCCCGTCTACAACTCTCCCCTGACCATCCAAAACTTCTGTAGATATTGTATAGATATTTTTCTGTTTAGTGATTAGATAGTGGCAGTTATTGGTGACTGCCAAAGGGTGGACTGTCAAAGTCGAAAAATATTGCAGTACTCACATAACGTACAAACTACACACAGATGGCCTCCGCACGTGTACTTGTTCTGCCGTGCGTGCGCATATCCGCAATTTGCGTATGGTCGCTCCCGCGGTCCTGCGCATTAGCGCGTGGTATGAGTATTTACGGTAGAGTTTGTGAACGCACGGAAGGCTATCAAAACATATTACATATTTAATCCAAATAGTGCACAATGTAGACATAGTCTCCCTGCATCACATCAGAAAGTAACAGCAGTTTAAATGGTAACAGAACAAAGGGATTCACCTTTACAGGATAGGAGGGGACAGAACAAGGTTATAAGGTGGTATTTGGTATCCAGCTGTAGGGTATTTTAAGGGTAACATTCCGGTGTTGGTTTGAGAAAGATCGCATGTTCCTGCGGATAGTTATGTGCAGGAGCAGAATATAGATATAAACTGTATTTACTGTACATTATGTATGCGGCAGGAATCCAGAGGAGACCACCCACAAGAGCAGTTGGAACAGACATCGCCCACCTATTCAAACCGACCTATGACCTCTTCTGTACTGTAAATGACCATCCCTGTGTCCAATGGACAAAGAGATTACAGTATCCATTGTGTTATGTTTTGGATGAATTGTATAAAGAGAGCCTGCAGCAGGCCTGGTCAGACACAAGACTCACTAAGTTATCTATTAGATGACCGAGGACCGGACCGGGTAGCGCGGCGAATCCAATCACGTATGTACCATTGAATGTAGCCATTATTCTGTTGTATTGTATTGTTTATATTGTAACCCCCTTTCAGCAATAATACGCTGTGGTGTCGGAACCCAGTGGTTTAACTACAGACTGGTGTCGTGTCTTCCTTTCCCTGCTAAGGTTTAAAGTGTATTAGTATCGCATTGTATTGCTGTATAAGGTTTAAAGTGTATTCATTGGGTGTGTACGCGCTGTGTGTACTTTGTACCGTCAGCGCGGCGTTTGTACGCAAAGTCCGTACACGGTACGGGACTCTGTACGTTAACAGCGTAAAAGGTGCGTAGAGTGTGTATTAAGTTTAGCGGCCGCAGCGGCTCCATGGTAAAGTGTATTTAAAGTGTGTATAAGGTATAGCTTTTTATTCCTGTATATAAATCAGCATTATCATTTGCAATCTAAACTAAGGTTTACCCCTGGGAATCAGCGATGCAGAGAGGAGGTGGGGGGAGGTGTTTAAGTGTGTGTCCTGGTTGAAGCAACCAATTTTCTCTTCCCGCGTGATGTGCGCGCGGGGGGGGGGGGGAGGGGGGATGTAGCCGCCGCCAGTATAATCTGACACCGGAACACCATATAAGCCATAGGTTTTTGTATCTAACGTAATGTATGCCTGGCAGAGAGCCATCAGCGCCCCTTGGCGACAAATCACAATCAGCAATTTGCTCCCAGCACCAGACAAAAACTGTTGTACAGGCAAATTGTTTAATCCAATAGCTTTAACCAACTTGATTGAACAACCGTTTTTCAGCATATTGGGAACAAATAGCTCCCATACAGAAACAGATTTTTGTTTCAACCATCTAGTTGGATGGTTGGAGGAAAGTTGGTCTGGTGTTTGGCAGTTTTAGTCTACATTCAAATTGAAATGGTTGCTGGTAAAAATGCTGTATTATTTCTTTAAAAAAGGTAGCTTACAAATCGGTAGGGCTCATCCTTCCATTCTGTGCCTTCAGTTTACTCTGCATCTAATTATGGTTTGTCCACAATATTATACTATTTTTTCATGATTTTTTAAATTACCTCTCTTTATGATTTACAGGTGTGTGTGTGCGTGTTTTTGAGCACTGACTACAGAAATTGATTTAAGGCTCCAGATTATCTTGATGGAAAGTGTAATTTAGTGTGTTCGTTATGATATTAAACACAGTGTGTGTCACTTCATTCAATTGCTTTATTTACTTTTCTTTTATAGATATTAAATATACTTTTGTTTAGATAAAAGTTCTTATTACTATATTTTAATTTTATTTTACTCAATATTTGAACTTGCACTCCTAGATTATTTCTTTTCCATTTTTACATATATGGGATAGTAATTTTCCCTTGTTGGAGACTGCGTTCAACTAATGTGATAAAAAAAGGTTTGAATTTTGTAAAATTTCAGTTGATGGATGTACAGATGTAGCCATGCTCATTGGGGCTCTGAAACGGCAGCACGGTACGGCTAGTTGCACAAGGGCCTGGCTGAAGCTTTTGCCACTCAATACAATGTTAATAAGCGTGGGCACGACTAAGACATACGCGCACACAGTTATTGTGGGAAACGTGGCACCTAGTCACAGCCAGCAAATAGGATTTTGGTACTTACCAGGTAAATCCTTTTCTTTGAATCCATAGGGGGCACGGGAGTACTCTTGGGATATGGACGGCTTCCGCAGGAACAGGGCACTCAATAATTAAATTTAGAACTCTCCTACCCTCCATATCCCAGAGTACCTCAGTGTTTTTTACTGAGCCGAACAGGAGCTATAGAGAGGTTGACAATGGAGAATTACATATAACATAACTTTTGGAAGGGGGGAAGGGATATGGATAAAGTTATTAAAAATAAAAATAAAAAATAAAAATATATTCAAAATAAGTGTGGGAGCTCAACACAAGCCTTGTTAGTGCGGTGAGCACAGAAAAAACACTGAGGTACTCTGAGATATGGAGGAGAGGAGAGTTCTAAATTTAAATATTCAGTGCCCTGGTTCCTGCGGAAGCCGTCCATATCCCAAGAGTACTCCTGTGACCCCTAGTGGATGAAAAAGAAACAGCATGTCTACATCTGTAGGTTTTTCCTCAGGCAAATTCTTTCACATCCAATTTTTTGATGGCCCTCTCTTTGTGCATTACTCAAACTATTACCACAAAGTCAAATCACAAAAATTCTCTGCAGCAGGGGTAGACATTGTAGGGCATTCCAGCTGCTGTGCAACTATACATCCCAGCATGCCCTGCCACAGTTTTAGCATGCCCTAACAGCAAGACTTGGGTGCCACAGGTTCCCTAAACTTGAACTACAGATTCATTGTATCCTATTAAGATTTCCCTTCCCTGGAACGAAGAGGTCCAGGCCAAGCAACCCCAAACCATAATTCCTCCTTCACCAAACTTCACAATTGGCAGTACAAATTCAGCCTGAAAGAATTTTCCTGGCATTTGCCAAATCCAGATTCGTCTGACTAACAGATGGCAATGGTGATTTGTCACTCCAGAGAATATGTTTCCACTGCTCCAGAGGTCAATGGCTGTGGGCTTTACATACTTACCGCCGATACTTAGCATGGTGAGTCGAGGCTTGTGTACAACTGCTCAGTCACTGAAAGAAAATCAATGAAGATCCAATGAACAGTTCTTGTGCTGACGTTGCTTCCAGTAGCAGTTTGCAACTTGGTAGTGAGTGTTACAACCAAGGAAATAAAATTTACACAAGTTTTACAAATTGCAAAGTCTCAAACAGATGGACGAGTAATTAACAATTGTATGCTTGGTGGCAATTCAGGGCTCTTTAGTGGGTAAACTGAATTCCTCGCTCTATACATTAAATGGTAATAAGACTGGGCAGCCTTCCTTAATTTTAGTGTTACTCAATGGGTGGCACAACTCTTTATAATATTAAATGTAATATCCTCCATTTAATTAAACAGGCGCCCCAGCAGTCAATTGAAGATGCTATATATAGTATCTTTCTTTTGATGTTGCGCTGTGCAGTACAACCAGGAAAGGGTATTCTTTGGTTAACAGTTTATTAATGATAAATAGGGGTACCAAAGCATTTGTTGCACAACCCACCCCAAACCATCAGAACGGTGAAAGTCAAATTACAGGTATTTCTACAACTCTGTAGTACTCACCTCTCTGTTCCAACAGCTTTTCCTTTCCACTGAATATCAGAAGAAAATGGACCACAGACATGTTGTATAGGTTTGTAACCCAGACCTGACAGAGGCACAGTTATCCCTTAAAAGGAAGCTGGACTATGTTTAAACCATCACTCCTACTTACTTATCACAGATACTTACCTGCTGTGCCCACCTAGAGGAACCCTAATCTTTGCATGCTGCAACAGTTTTTGCCTGGGTCCCCTCAATTCTGTACTATGGGGGTCATTCCAAGTTGATCGTAGCTCTGCTAAATTTAGCACAGCTACGATCATGAACTCAGACATGCGGGGGGACACCCAGCACAGGGATAGTCTGCCCCGCATGTCAGGTTTGCACTTCAAGAGTAGCTTCCGGCCAGCGCATCTTTAGCGTGCTGGCCGGGAGATACTCGTCGCTCCCCGACCTGCAGCGGCTGCGTGTGACGTCACGGAGCCGCTGTGGACCACTCCCGCACGGTCCGGCCACGCCAGCGTTGGCCGGACCGCGCCCAAGAAACGGCGGCCGAACGCCACCGTTTCGCCCCCTCCCGCCCATCGACCACAGTGGTTCATATCACTAACACTACAGTGAGAGAATAGACTGAGCGTGTCTGCACAGTGGCTCATGTCACTAACTCTACATAGAGAGAATAGACTGAGCATGTCTGCACATTGGCTCATATCTAACGCTACAGAGACAGAAAAGACTGAGCATATCTGCACAGTGGCTCATATCGCTAATGATACAGAGAAAGAACAGACTGAGCGTATCTGCACAGCAGCTCATATTACTAACACTACAGAGAGAGAGAAAAGACTGAGCGTGCCCACACATCGGCTCATATCACTAACGCTACAGTGAGAGAACAGACTGAGCGTGGCAGCACATTGGCTCATATCACTAACGCTACAGAGAAAGAATGGACTGGGCGTATCTGCACAGCAGCTCATATCATTAATGCTAGAGAGAGAATGGACTGAGCATGTCTGCACAGTGGATCATATCACTAATGCTACAGCGAGTGAATAGACTGAGCGTGTCTGCATAGTGGCTCATATCACTAACTCTACAGAGAGAGAATAGACTGAGCATGTCTGCACATTGGCTCATTATTACTAACTCTACAGAGAGAGAACAGACTGAGCGTGTCTGCACATTGGCTCATATCACTAACTCTACAGAGAGAGAATAGACTGAGCGTGTCCACACAGTGGCTCATATCACTAACGCTACAGAGAGAGAATAGACTGAGCGTGCCTGCACATTGGCTCATATCACTCACTCTACAGAGAATAGACTGAGCGTGCCCACACAGTGGCTCATATCACTAACTCTACAGAGAGAGAATAGACTGAGCGTGTCCACACAGTGGCTCATATCACTAACGCTACAGAGGGAGAATAGACTGAGCGTGCCCACACAGTGGCTCATATCACTAACTCTACATAGAGAGAATAGACTGAGCGTGCCCGCACACTGGCTCATATCACTAACTCTACAGAGAGAGAATAGACTGAGCGTGCCTGCACATTGGCTCATATCACTAACTCTACATAGAGAGAATAGACTGAGCGTGCCCACAGTGGCTCATATCACTAACGCTGCAGAGAGAGAATAGACTGAGCGTGTCTGCACAGTGGCTCATATTTAAAGCTACAGAGAGAGAATAGACTGAGCGTGCCTGCACAATGGCTCATATCTAACGCTACAGAGAGAATAGACTGAGCGTGCCCACACAGTGGCTCATATCACTAATGCTACAGAGAAAATAGACTGAACATGTCTGCACATTGGCTCACATCACTAACTCTACATAGAGAGAATAGACTGAGCGTGCCCACACAGTGGCTCATATCACTAACGCTGCAGAGAGAGAATAGACTGAGCGTGCCTGCACATTGGCTCATATCACTAACTCTACAGAGAGAGAATAGACTGAGCGTGTCTGCACAGTGGCTCATATCACTAACTCTACATAGAGAGAATAGACTGAGCATGTCTGCACATTGGCTCATATCACTAACTCTACATAGAGAGAATAGACTGAGCGTGACCACACAGTGGCTCATATCACTAACGCTACAGAGAGAGAATAGACTGAGCGTGCCCACACAGTGGCTCATATCACTAACTCTACAGAGAGAGAATAGACTGAGCGTGCAAGCACATTGGCTCATATCACTAACTCTACATAGAGAGAATAGACTGAGCGTGACCACACAGTGGCTCATATCACTAACGCTACATAGAGAGAATAGACTGAGTGTGCCTGCACATTGGCTCATATCACTAACTCTACATAGAGAGAATAGACTGAGCGTGCCCACACAGTGGCTCATATTACTAATGCTACAGAGAGAGAATAGACTGAGCGTGTCTGCACAGTGGCTCATATCTAACGCTACAGAGAGAGAATAGACTGAGCGTGCCTGCACATTGGCTCATATCTAACGCTACAGAGAGAGAATAGACTGAGCGTGCCTGCACAATGGCTCATATCTAACGCTACAGAGAGAATAGACTGAGCGTGCCCACACAGTGGCTCATATCACTAACGCTACAGAGAGAGAATAGACTGAGCGTGCCTGCACATTGGCTCATATCACTAACTCTACAGAGAGAGAATAGACTGAGCGTGTCTGCACAGTGGCTCATATCACTAACTCTACATAGAGAGAATAGACTGAGCGTGTCTACACAGTGGCTCATATCACTAACTCTACATAGAGAGAATAGACTGAACATGTCTGCACATTGGCTCATATCACTAACTCTACATAGAGAGAATAGACTGAGCGTGCCTGCACATTGGCTCATATCTAACGCTACAGAAAGAGAATAGACTAAGCGTGCCTGCACAATGGCTCATATGTAACGCTACAGAGAGAATAGACTGAGCATGCCCACATAGTGGCTCATATCACTAATGCTACAGAGAAAATAGACTGAGCATGTCTGCACAATGGCTGATATCACTAACGCTACAGAGAGAATAGACTGAGCGTGCCTGCACAGAGGCTCATATCACTATCTCTACAGAGAGAGAATAGATGAGCGTGTCTGCACAATGGCTCATATCTAACGCTACAGAGAGAGAATAGACTAAGCGTGCCTGAACATTGGCTCATATCACTAACTCTACATAGAGAGAATAGACTGAGCGTGCCCACACAGTGGCTCATATCACTAACGCTACAGAGAGAGAATAGACTGAGCGTGCCCACACAGTGGCTCATATCACTAACTCTACAGAGAGAGAATAGACTGAGCGTGCCTGCACATTGGCTCATATCACTAACTCTACAGAGAGAGAATAGACTGAGCGTGTCCACACAGTGGCTCATATCACTAACTCTACAGAGAGAGAATAGACTGAGCGTGTCTGCACAGTGGCTCATATCACTAACGCTACATAGAGAGAATAGACTGAGCGTGCCCACACAGTGGCTCATATCACTAACTCTACAGAGAGAGAATAGACTGAGCGTGCCTGCACAATGGCTCATATCTAACGCTACAGAGAGAATAGACTGAGCATGCCCACATAGTGGCTCATATCACTAATGCTACAGAGAAAATAGACTGAGCATGTCTGCACAATGGCTGATATCACTAACGCTACAGAGAGAATAGACTGAGCGTGCCTGCACAGAGGCTCATATCACTATCTCTACAGAGAGAGAATAGATGAGCGTGTCTGCACAATGGCTCATATCTAACGCTACAGAGAGAGAATAGACTAAGCGTGCCTGAACATTGGCTCATATCACTAACTCTACATAGAGAGAATAGACTGAGCGTGCCCACACAGTGGCTCATATCACTAACGCTACAGAGAGAGAATAGACTGAGCGTGCCCACACAGTGGCTCATATCACTAACTCTACAGAGAGAGAATAGACTGAGCGTGCCTGCACATTGGCTCATATCACTAACTCTACAGAGAGAGAATAGACTGAGCGTGTCCACACAGTGGCTCATATCACTAACTCTACAGAGAGAGAATAGACTGAGCGTGCCTGCACATTGGCTCATATCACTCACTCTACAGAGAATAGACTGAGCGTGCCCACACAGTGGCTCATATCACAAACTCTACAGAGAGAGAATAGACTGAGCGTGTCCACACAGTGGCTCATATCACTCACGCTACAGAGGGAGAATAGACTGAGCGTGCCCACACAGTGGCTCATATCACTAACTCTACAGAGAGAGAATAGACTGAGCGTGCCTGCACATTGGCTCATATCACTAACTCTACATAGAGAGAATAGACTGAGCGTGCCCACAGTGGCTCATATCACTAACGCTGCAGAGAGAGAATAGACTGAGCGTGTCTGCACAGTGGCTCATATCTAAAGCTACAGAGAGAGAATAGACTGAGCGTGCCTGCACAATGGCTCATATCTAACGCTACAGACAGAATAGACTGAGCGTGCCCACACAGTGGCTCATATCACTAATGCTACAGAGAAAATAGACTGAACATGTCTGCACATTGGCTCATATCACTAACGCTACATAGAGAGAATAGACTGAGCGTGCCCACACAGTGGCTCATATCACTAACGCTACAGAGAGAGAATAGACTGAGCGTGCCTGCACATTGGCTCATATCACTAACTCTACAGAGAGAGAATAGACTGAGCGTGTCCACAGTGGCTCATATCACTAACGCTGCAGAGAGAGAATAGACTGAGCGTGTCTGCACAGTGGCTCATATCTAAAGCTACAGAGAGAGAATAGACTGAGCGTGCCTGCACAATGGCTCATATCTAACGCTACAGACAGAATAGACTGAGCGTGCCCACACAGTGGCTCATATCACTAATGCTACAGAGAAAATAGACTGAACATGTCTGCACATTGGCTCATATCACTAACGCTACATAGAGAGAATAGACTGAGCGTGCCCACACAGTGGCTCATATCACTAACGCTACAGAGAGAGAATAGACTGAGCGTGCCTGCACATTGGCTCATATCACTAACTCTACATAGAGAGAATAGACTGAGCGTGCCCACAGTGGCTCATATCACTAACGCTGCAGAGAGAGAATAGACTGAGCGTGTCTGCACAGTGGCTCATATCTAAAGCTACAGAGAGAGAATAGACTGAGCGTGCCTGCACAATGGCTCATATCTAACGCTACAGACAGAATAGACTGAGCGTGCCCACACAGTGGCTCATATCACTAATGCTACAGAGAAAATAGACTGAACATGTCTGCACATTGGCTCATATCACTAACGCTACATAGAGAGAATAGACTGAGCGTGCCCACACAGTGGCTCATATCACTAACGCTACAGAGAGAGAATAGACTGAGCGTGCCTGCACATTGGCTCATATCACTAACTCTACAGAGAGAGAATAGACTGAGCGTGTCTACACAGTGGCTCATATCACTAACTCTACATAGAGAGAATAGACTGAGCGTGTCTACACAGTGGCTCATATCACTAACTCTACATAGAGAGAATAGACTGAACATGTCTGCACATTGGCTCATATCAATAACTCTACATAGAGAGAATAGACTGAGCGTGCCCACACAGTGGCTCATATCACTAACGCTACAGAGAGAGAATAGACTGAGCGTGCCTGCACATTGGCTCATATCACTAACTCTACAGAGAGAGAATAGACTGAGCGTGTCTACACAGTAGCTCATATCACTAACTCTACATAGAGAGAATAGACTGAACATGTCTGCACATTGGCTCATATCACTAACTCTACATAGAGAGAATAGACTGAGCGTGCCTGCACATTGGCTCATATCACTAACGCTACAGAGAGAGAATAGACTAAGCGTGCCTGCACAATGGCTCATATGTAACGCTACAGAGAGAATAGACTGAGCATGCCCACATAGTGGCTCATATCACTAATGCTACAGAGAAAATAGACTGAGCATGTCTGCACAATGGCTGATATCACTAACGCTACAGAGAGAATAGACTGAGCGTGCCTGCACAGAGGCTCATATCACTATCTCTACAGAGAGAGAAAAGATGCGCGCACTGCACAATGGCTCATATCTAACTCTACAGAGAGAGAATAGACTGAGCGTGCCTGCACATTGGCTCATATCACTAACTCTACATAGAGAGAATAGACTGAGCGTGCCCACACAGTGGCTCATATCACTAACGCTACAGAGAAAGAATAGACTGAGCGTGCCCACACAGTGGCTCATATCACTAACTCTACAGAGAGAATAGACTGAGCGTGACTGCACATTGGCTCATATCACTAACTCTACAGAGAGAGAATAGACTGAGCGTGCCCACACAGTGGCTCATATCACTAACGCTACAGAGAGAGAATAGACTGAGCGTGCCTGCACATTGGCTCATATCACTAACGCTACAGAGAGAGAATAGACTGAGCGTGCCCACACAGTGGCTCATATCACTAACGCTACAGAGAGAGAATAGACTGAGCGTGCCCACACAGTGGCTCATATCACTAACTCTACAGAGAGAGAATAGACTGAGCGTGCCTGCACATTGGCTCATATCACTAACTCTACATAGAGAGAATAGACTGAGCGTGCCCACACAGTGGCTCATATCACTAACGCTACAGAGAGAGAATAGACTGAGCGTGCCTGCACATTGGCTCATATCACTAACTCTACAGAGAGAGAATAGACTGAGCATGTCTACACAGTGGCTCATATCACTAACTTTACATAGAGAGAATAGACTGAACATGTCTGCACATTGGCTCATATCACTAACTCTACATAGAGAGAATAGACTGAGCGTGCCTGCACATTGGCTCATATCTAACGCTACAGAGAGAGAATAGATGAGCGTGTCTGCACAATGGCTCATATCTAACGCTACAGAGAGAGAATAGACTGAGCGTGCCTGCACATTGGCTCATATCACTAACTCTACATAGAGAGAATAGACTGAGCGTGCCCACACAGTGGCTCATATCACTAACGCTACAGAGAGAGAATATACTGAGCGTGCCCACACAGTGGCTCATATCACTAACGCTACAGAGAGAGAATAGACTGAGCGTGCCCACACAGTGGCTCATATCACTAACTCTACAGAGAGAGAATAGACTGAGCGTGCCTGCACATTGGCTCATATCACTAACTCTACATAGAGAGAATAGACTGAGCGTGCCCACACAGTGGCTCATATTACTAACGCTACAGAGAGAGAATAGACTGAGCGTGCCTGCACATTGGCTCATATCACTAACACTACAGAGAGAGAATAGACTGAGCGTGCCCACACAGTGGCTCATATCACTAACGCTACAGAGAGAAATAGACTGAGCGTGCCTGCACATTGGCTCATATCACTAACTCTACAGAGAGAAAATAGACTGAGCGTGCCTGCACATTGGCTCATATCACTAACTCTACATAGAGAGAATAGACTGAGCGTGCCCACACAGTGGCTCATATCACTAACGCTACAGAGAGAGAATAGACTGAGCGTGCCTGCACATTGGCTCATATCACTAACTCTACAGAGAGAGAATAGACTGAGCGTGTCTGCACAGTGGCTCATATCACTAACGCTACATAGAGAGAATAGACTGAGCGTGCCCACACAGTGGCTCATATCACTAACTCTACAGAGAGAGAATAGACTGAGCGTGCCTGCACAATGGCTCATATCTAACGCTACAGAGA
The DNA here is from genome assembly GCF_028390025.1 of Pseudophryne corroboree. NCBI lineage: Eukaryota > Metazoa > Chordata > Amphibia > Anura > Myobatrachidae > Pseudophryne > Pseudophryne corroboree. Next base: position 274,567,463 of record NC_086447.1, on the reverse strand, counting down.
GAATAGACTGAGCATGCCCACATAGTGGCTCATATCACTAATGCTACAGAGAAAATAGACTGAGCATGTCTGCACAATGGCTGATATCACTACCGCTACAGAGAGAATAGACTGAGCGTGCCTGCACAGAGGCTCATATCACTAACGCTACAGAGAGAGAATAGACTGAGCGTGTCTGCACAATGGCTCATATCACTAACTCTACATAGAGAGAATAGACTGAGCGTGCCTGCACATTGGCTCATATCACTAACTCTACAGAGAGAGAATAGACTGAGCGTGTCTGCACAGTGGCTCATATCACTGACTCTACAGAGAGAGAATAGACTGAGCGTGCCTGCACAGAGGCTCATATCACTATCTCTACAGAGAGAGAATAGATGAGCGTGTCTGCACAATGGCTCATATCACTAACTCTACATAGAGAGAATAGACTGAGCGTGCCTGCACATTGGCTCATATCACTAACTCTACAGAGAGAGAATAGACTGAGCGTGCCTGCACATTGGCTCATATCACTAACTCTACAGAGAGAGAATAGACTGAGCGTGCCCACACACTGGCTCAAATCACTAACTCTACATAGAGAGAATAGACTGAGCGTGCCTGCACATTGGCTCATATCACTAACTCTACATAGAGAGAATAGACTGAGCGTGCCTGCACATTGGCTCATATCACTAACTCTACATAGAGAGAATAGACTGAGCGTGCCCACACAGTGGCTCATATCACTAACGCTACAGAGAGAGAATAGAGTGAGCGTGTCTGCACAGTGGCTCATATCACTAACTCTACAGAGCGAGAATAGACTGAGCGTGCCTGCACATTGGCTCATATCACTAACTCTACATAGAGAGAATAGACTGAGCGTGCCTGCACATTGGCTCATATCACTAACTCTACATAGAGAGAACAGACTGAGTGTGCCTGCACATTGGCTCATATCTAACGCTACAGAGAGAGAATAGACTAAGCGTGCCTGCACAATGGCTCATATCTAACGCTACAGAGAGAATAGACTGAGCATGCCCACACAGTGGCTCATATCACTAATGCTACAGAGAAAATAGACTGAGCATGTCTGCACAATGGCTGATATCACTAACGCTACAGAGAGAGAATAGACTGAGCGTGCCCGCACATTGGCTCATATCACTAACGCTACAGAGAGAGAATAGACTGAGCGTGCCTGCACATTGGCTCATATCACTAACTCTACATAGAGAGAATAGACTGAGCGTGCCCACACAGTGGCTCATATCACTAACGCTACAGAGAGAGAATAGACTGAGCGTGCCCACACATCGGCTCATCTCACTAACGCTACAGAGAGAGAATAGACTGAGCGTGCCTGCACATTGGCTCATATCACTAACTCTACAGAGAGAGAATAGACTGAGCGTGCCTGCACATTGGCTCATATCACTAACTCTACATAGAGAAAATAGACTGAGCGTGCCTGCACATTGGCTCATATCACTAACTCTACAGAGAGAGAATAGACTGAGCGTGTCCACAGTGGCTCATATCACTAACGCTACAGAGAGAGAATAGACTGAGCGTGTCTGCACAGTGGCTCATATCACTGACTCTACAGAAAGAGAATAGACTGAGCGTGCCCGCACATTGGCTCATATCACTAACTCTACATAGAGAGAACAGACTGAGCGTGCCTGCACATTGGCTCATATCACTAACTCTACATAGAGAGAATAGACTGAGCGTGCCTGCACAGTGGCTCATATCACTAACTCTACATAGAGAGAATAGACTGAGCGTACCCACACAGTGGCTCATATCACTAACGCTACAGAGAGAGAATAGACTGAGCGTGTCTGCACATTGGCTCATATCACTGACTCTACAGAGAGAGAATAGACTGAGCGTGCCTGCACATTGGCTCATATCACTAACTCTACATAGAGAGAACAGACTGAGCGTGCCTGCACATTGGCTCATATCACTAACTCTACATAGAGAGAATAGACTGAGTGTGCCTGCACAGTGGCTCATATCACTAACTCTACATAGAGAGAATAGACTGAGCGTACCCACACAGTGGCTCATATCACTAACGCTACAGAGAGAGAATAGACTGAGCGTGTCTGCACAGTGGCTCATATCACTGACTCTACAGAAAGAGAATAGACTGAGCGTGCCTGCACATTGGCTCATATCACGAACTCTACATAGAGAGAATAGACTGAGCGTGCCTGCACATTGGCTGATATCACTAACTCTACATAGAGAAAATAGACTGAGCGTGCCCACACAGTGGCTCATATCACTAACGCTACAGAGAGAGAATAGACTGAGCGTGTCTGCACAGTGGCTCATATCACTGACTCTACAGAAAGAGAATAGACTGAGCGTGCCTGCACATTGGCTCATATCACTAACTCTACATAGAGAGAACAGACTGAGCGTGCCCACACAGTGGCTCATATCACTAACGCTACAGAGAGAGAATAGACTGAGCGTGCCTGCACATTGGCTCATATCACTATCTCTACAGAGAGAGAATAGATGAGCGTGTCTGCACAATGGCTCATATGTAACGCTACAGAGAGAGTACAGACTGAGCGTGCCTGCACAGAGGCTCATATCACTATCTCTACAGAGAGAGAATAGATGAGCGTGTCTGCACAATGGCTCATATGTAACGCTACATAGAGAGAATAGACTGAGCGTGCCTGCACAGTGGCTCATATCACTAACTCTACATAGAGAGAATAGACTGAGCGTACCCACACAGTGGCTCATATCACTAACGCTACAGAGAGAGAATAGACTGAGCGTGTCTGCACAGTGGCTCATATCACTGACTCTACAGAAAGAGAATAGACTGAGCGTGCCTGCACATTGGCTCATATCACGAACTCTACATAGAGAGAATAGACTGAGCGTGCCTGCACATTGGCTGATATCACTAACTCTACATAGAGAAAATAGACTGAGCGTGCCCACACAGTGGCTCATATCACTAACGCTACAGAGAGAGAATAGACTGAGCGTGTCTGCACAGTGGCTCATATCACTGACTCTACAGAAAGAGAATAGACTGAGCGTGCCTGCACATTGGCTCATATCACTAACTCTACATAGAGAGAACAGACTGAGCGTGCCCACACAGTGGCTCATATCACTAACGCTACAGAGAGAGAATAGACTGAGCGTGCCTGCACATTGGCTCATATCACTATCTCTACAGAGAGAGAATAGATGAGCGTGTCTGCACAATGGCTCATATCTAACGCTACAGAGAGAGTACAGACTGAGCGTGCCTGCACAGAGGCTCATATCACTATCTCTACAGAGAGAGAATAGATGAGCGTGTCTGCACAATGGCTCATATGTAACGCTACAGAGAGAGAATAGACTGAGCGTGCCTGCACATTGGCTCATATCACTAACTCTACAGAGAGAGAATAGACTGAGCGTGCCCACACAGTGGCTCATATCACTAACGCTACAGAGAGAGAATAGACTGAGTGTGCCTGCACATTGGCTCATATCTAAAGCTACAGAGAGAGAATAGACTGAGCGTGCCTGCACAATGGCTCATATCTAACGCTACAGAGAGAATAGACTGAGCGTGCCCACACAGTGGCTCTTATCACTAATGCTATAGAGAAAATAGACTGAACATGTCTGCACATTGGCTCATATCACTAACTCTACATAGAGAGAATAGACTGAGCGTGCCCACACATCGGCTCATATCACTAACTCTACATAGAGAGAATAGACTGAGCGTGCCTGCACATTGGCTCATATCACTAACTCTACATAGAGAGAATAGACTGAGCGTGCCTGCACATTGGCTCATATCACTAACTCTACATAGAGAGAATAGAATGAGCGTGCCCACACAGTGGCTCATATCACTAACGCTACAGAGAGAGAATAGACTGAGCGTGTCTGCACAGTGGCTCATATCACTGACTCTACAGAGAGAGAATAGACTGAGCGTGCCTGCACATTGGCTCATATCACTAACTCTACATAGAGAGAATAGACTGAGCGTGCCCACACAGTGGCTCATATCACTAACGCTACACAGAGAGAATAGACTGAGCGTGCCCACACATCGGCTCATATCACTAACGCTACAGAGAGAGAATAGACTGAGCGTGCCTGCACATTGTCTCATATCACTAACTCTACAGAGAGAGAATAGACTGAGCGTGCCTGCACATTGGCTCATATCACTAACTCTACAGAGAGAGAATAGACTGAGCGTGCCCACACAGTGGCTCATATCACTAACGCTACACAGAGAGAATAGACTGAGCGTGCCCACACATCGGCTCATATCACTAACGCTACAGAGAGAGAATAGACTGAGCGTGCCTGCACATTGTCTCATATCACTAACTCTACAGAGAGAGAATAGACTGAGCGTGCCTGCACATTGGCTCATATCACTAACTCTACATAGAGAGAATAGACTGAGCATACCCACACAGTGGCTCATATCACTAACACTACAGAGAGAGACTAGACTGAGCGTGTCTGCACAGTGGCTCATATCACTGACTCTACAGAGAGAGAATAGACTGAGCGTGACTGCACATTGGCTCATATCTAACGCTACAGAGAGAGAATAGACTGAGCGTGCCTGCACAATGGCTCATATCTAACGCTACAGAGAGAATAGACTGAGCGTGCACACACAGTGGCTCATATCACTAATGCTACAGAGAAAATAGACTGAGCGTGTCTGCACAATGGCTGATATCACTAACGCTACAGAGAGAATAGACTGAGCATGTCTGCACATCGGCTCATATCACTAACTCTACATAGAGAGAATAGATGAGCGTGCCTGCACATTGGCTCATATCACTAACTCTACATAGAGAGAATAGACTGAGCGTGCCTGCACATTGGCTCATATCACTAACTCTACAGAGAGATAATAGACTGAGCGTGCCTGCACATTGGCTCATATCACTAACTCTACATAGAGAGAATAGACTGAGCATGCCCACACAGTGGCTCATATCACTAATGCTACAGAGAAAATAGACTGAGGATGTCTGCACAATGGCTGATATCACTAACGCTACAGAGAGAATAGACTGAGCGTGCCTGCACAGAGGCTCATATCACTATCTCTACAGAGAGAGAATAGATGAGCGTGTCTGCACAATGGCTCATATCTAACGCTACAGAGAGAGAATAGACTGAGCGTGCCTGCACATTGGCTCATATCACTAACTCTACATAGAGAGAATAGACTGAGCGTGCCTGCACATTGGCTCATATCACTAACGCTACAGAGAGAGAATAGACTGAGCGTGCCCACACAGTGGCTCATATCACTAACGCTACAGAGAGAGAATAGACTGAGCGTGCCCACACAGTGGCTCATATCACTAACGCTACAGAGAGAGAATAGACTGAGCGTGCCTGCACATTGGCTCATATCACTAACTCTACAGAGAGAGAATAGACTGAGCGTGCCTGCACATTGGCTCATATCACTAACTCTACAGAGAGAGAATAGACTGAGCGTGCCTGTACATTGGCTCATATCACTAACTCTACAGAGAGAGAATAGACTGAGCGTGCCTGCACATTGGCTCATATCACTAACTCTACATAGAGAGAATAGACTGAGCGTGCCTGCACATTGGCTCATATCACTAACGCTACAGAGAGAGAATAGACTGAGCGTGCCTGCACATTGGCTCATATCACTAACGCTACAGAGAGAGAATAGACTGAGCGTGACCACACACTGGCTCATATCACTAACTCTACAGAGAGAGAATAGACTGAGCGTGCCTGCACATTGGCTCATATCACTAACTCTACATAGAGAGAATAGACTGAGCGTGCCTGCACATTGGCTCATATCACTAACTCTACATAGAGAGAATAGACTGAGCGTACCCACACAGTGGCTCATATCACTAACACTACAGAGAGAGAATAGACTGAGCGTGTCTGCACAGTGGCTCATATCACTGACTCTACAGAGAGAGAATAGACTGAGCATGACTGCACATTGGCTCATATCTAACGCTACAGAGAGAGAATAGACTGAGCGTGCCTGCACAATGGCTCATATCTAACGCTACAGAGAGAATAGACTGAGCGTGCCCACACAGTGGCTCATATCACTAATGCTACAGAGAAAATAGACTGAGCGTGTCTGCACAATGGCTGATATCACTAACCCTAAAGAGAGAATAGACTGAGCATGTCTGCACATCGGCTCATATCACTAACTCTACATAGAGAGAATAGATGAGCGTGTCTGCACAATGGCTCATATCTAACGCTACAGAGAGAATAGACTGAGCGTGCCTTTTCCACAAATTATTAGTACAGGTGTTGTGGCCATTTTGGGCATACAATGTATGGGCCAACTGCAGACGGCCTACAGTCTCAATTGTAGAGTGATACGGATTATGCAGGTGCTACTGTATATACAGTAACATTAAAAATAAACAAATCCAATCAAAGTGAATCTAAGATCATTATGATAACTCTTACAAGTAGCATGAAATATGGCTTGAAGATGCTTTTCTCAGCAGATTTCTTAATTAGGTTAGTTCTGTTCTTGAATAAAAATGTTGCAATAAAATTTTGTAGAAAACATTATGTAATTTAAGACAGGAAAGACATTATAGAAATGGGTGCTTTGAGGTGTAAAAGGTGGTGACAGGACCATGATATAAGGTGTTAGAGCTGCCATAGCTTAAAAAAAATGTATTACGGGGGAAAAAAAAAAAAAAAAAGGATAATACAACAAAACTTTCTCAATTGCCTACAGGTTGTGTGTTTTGTGCTAGTCAAGCTAGGGACTGATTGTAGAGACGTGGAGAGAGAAGTTGCTTGAGGCGTTTGTAAAAATGAGATGAATCAAAGTATGCATCAATATCAGAACAGAGCTTTGCCAATTCAGCTCCGTGTAAGAGCTCAAATCTATTTCATACATGCAGCAAAGAACACACACTACGGATTTGCCATACACATATATACATAGACAGCAGAATAATGAAATTACACAGATGCTCTTCCCTCTGGTGCACGTGACTAGAACAGCAAAGTGATTAACACTGCAGGCTAATTGTTCTTACAGACTAACCTGCACCCACTAGGCCTGTCAATTTATGAACTTGCTTAAAGTCATCCCAAAACTTCCTTGTGGTAGAGATCAGTAGGAAAACTAAAATATTCATCCTTCCATAATTAGCAGCCACATTTGCATCAAAATCAGTTATGCCATATGCTGCTCCATCATTTAAATCCTATCAGAAGCACAAGGAAGACCAGATAACTAGATTGTGCAATGATTGTCATTGTTTGTGTACACACACATATACATATTGTGTGTGTGCGTGTATATATATATATATATATATATAAAACCCCTCAAATGACTTAAACTAAGTATATATTAGTCATATATCATAATATCTTGATGTAAGGCTTATCTCTGGATGGTCTTTAAATCGTACTCCTCCAGACATATAGTCAGTGATATCCTATGTAACAAGCTGAGGCAGTTGTATGTAGGTTACTTAACTGGGCTAATGGCATGTACATTATTGTCCAGGTACTTCATTGAGTGAATGGATAGGAAAATTAATGTGGTGCATACAGTAGAAATGTTAGGGAACATTTTGAAGCCCAAGATTATACCAAAACGCCCAACTATTTAAAAAAGGTTGGTAAGATTGGTTACATAAAAACTGATGCTATCAGCAAATGTGATCAAAAGATGGTCCTACTTACCCACTATAAGGACATGAACATCTGACAAAGGGCAACCTTACCATATGCCATTAGATATAGTGAATGGATCTGTGAGATGATTGTTAATTTACAAATTTAGCCGACTGCCATGATTAAAAGAACCTCAAACTCAGAAGCTATATTGGGACCAAGTTTTAGCCACTTCTGATTAGTAAACTGGAAGTCCCAATCTACCCTATCAAATATTTCAGAATCTGTAGATAGAAGAGGGGTTCCTCATGATTTAGCGGAGAGTAGTTTATATAGTTTCTCATGTGAGAGCAACTCCACTTGTTTCGGGTGGACATAGGGCCTAATTCAGATCTGATCGCAGCAGCACATTTATTAGCAAATGTGCAAAACCATGTTGCACTGCAGGGGGGACAGGTGTAACATGTGCAGAGAGAGTTAGATTTGAGTGGGGTGTGTACAAACTGAAATCTTAATTACAGTGTAAAAGTAAAGCAGCCAGTATTTACCCTGCACAGAAACAATATAACCCACCCATAGGTGCCGATTTATGTTTTGCTGGTGGGTGCTCGACGGGAGGTGGCAGTGGGAATGAACGGGTGGCCGCAGCAGTGACTAATGCCCATTACATAGTATGCAACACACCGTAATGCCCATTATACATTATGCAAAAAACCCTAATGTCCATTATACATTATGCAACACACCGTAATGCCCATTACACATTCCGTAACACACCGTAATGTCTATTACACATTATGCCACACACCGTAATGTCTATTACACATTATGCCACACACCGTAATGTCTATTACACGTTATGCTACACACCGTAACACCCATTATGCCACACACTATAACGTCAATTACATATTATGCCACACACAGTTATGGCCCTGACACCATTTTATGCCCCACACACAATAATGCCCCTTACAAATGATGCCACACAGTAAGGCTTCTAATTACCCCTGTTGTCAGGGGTCTCCCGCATGTTGCCTGGGGTTTCATGCGTATTGCCAGGGGTTTCATGTGCGTTGTCAGGGGTCTCCAGCGTGTTGCTAGGGCTTTCATGCGCGTTGCCGGTGCACTCCAGCAACTCCCCCCGCTCTCCAGTAATACCCTCAGGACAGTGAAAAGGGGGAAGGTGGAGGTATAACTTACCACTCCTGCAGTCCCCATGCCATTTTCCAGATGTTTTCATTGATTGGGCCCCCACGTGTGTTTCCCCCGGGGCCCCCATAGACCATAATCCGGCCCTGGCAACCGCAGCCAACTGAGATGCACTGGGGGCTGTGGAAGCGCTTCTGTACATTGCAGTGTACAAAAAAACCCTTAAAATGCTCGCGGCTGGGGAGACAGACACTAGAGGTAAATGTGACCTCTAGCGTCTGTCTCCACCTTGGCGTGGGCCATTTTTTGTGGGGGGTTTTACATTGCAATGTACTGAAGTGCTTCCGCAACCCCCAGCGCGTCTGAAATTGAATCCACTACGGGGGCTGCGGTGGCTAGCAATACCTGTAAAGGGGCAGCGGTTCCGTGGGTTCTCCTCATTGTCCGTGGGTGCTCGGGCCCGGGAGCACCCACGGAATTGGCACCTTTGAACCCACCCAAATCTCTCTCTCTCTGCCCCTCTCCTCCAGTGCACATGATTTTGCCCATTTGCTAACAAATTTGCTGCAGCGATCAGATCTGAATTAGGCCCATAGCCAGGGAGATGTGGATTTAGTTTTTTAGTTCTTGACTTTTAACTTTTTATCCATATCCAAAAAGAAAACTGGGAGAAAACGCAATAAGCAGAGGTTCTACAATTCTCTGGGATTACAACAAACTGGGCTACCAACACATAAGAAATAGCTATACATTTAGACATGAAGCTTATGTATTTCATAAAGCAAGAGGCCAATGTTGAGTAATTACAGATGAACCAGTTAGGGCCTGTGTATCTAATTAAGCAATATTATAATCTTGCACTGAAAATGTTGGCTGTCTATGCCTGAATAGTGAGGTCAGTCAGCATCAGTCAAGTATTTATCAATTTAAGTGTGATTTTGACTGGTCTATACTACAGATTGCATGGGTGTGGTACATTTTCTCGATGTTCATGTCAACATGGTCTTAAAGTAGACACTGACGTACCTATATTTATCAGTAACCATAACTGTAACCCTAACAGTCACACTTACCCTAGGTTAACATTATAACCATGGCGACATTCAATCAAGATCGGCATTTGACAGATGTCAATATTTTAACCATGTTGACATTATCAATGTCGACCTTCTGCTGTAAACTTTCCAAAAGGAAACATTCTGTCTGCATACCAATTGCACAAACTTTACTGTATTCTTAAAAGTCTTGCTCAATCTGCGCAGATGTGCATCTGACATTTGAATATTGTTCTGTCATTATCACCTCTGTTGTTCCTAAAACCATCTGAGATCATACCTCCTGGTTACAATAGGTAATTTCAAAATACTGTATAACTTAATTGCATCCTCTACAGCCTTATGTGCTAACTTTAGTATTTATTGGCCTCCACTTCACAGGGCCAAATATGGCTAGGGGTGGGATGCATCAAGCATTGCATTTTGTATACAATGCATCCTGCCACTCATCGCAAGCATAGTAGCGTTTAGCAAAACCGCATGCTTGTACTAATGCAACTATAATCGCAAAGAACAGCTCTCCCGATATAAGCTGCCCTTTGTTATTAGAGGACATCCGGGTTTAGGACCCTGGAGTCCTTTTGCAGATGCGTTGCCGACGGCCAGCTCATGCGTGAGCCATGGGGGGCACGTCACTCCACCCTCCAACACCTAGTCACTCCAGACTCCTGTCTTTTTAGCCTCCTGCTTTGTTTCTCTAGCCCCCAATCTGTCCAGCATCCTGCCCTGTCACTTCAACCTCCTGTCTTGCCAGGCAACTGCTTCCAGGCTCCTACCCCGTGTCTCTCCAGCCTCCTGTGTCATCCTAAGTGCCAATCCCATCCCTGGCTCCCTCAAACTTACTTTCTTTCTATCAGCGGCGTGGAGGAAAGATGCTGCAGTGAGCCGCACAAGCGCAGAATGCACATGTCGAATGTCACGCCTCCATGGAGAGCCGAGGGATCCTAGTGCTCACCAGCTGTTAGCCACTGGTTCACGGAGACAGCAGGAAGCACAGATGGTGCTAGCTGAGCGACTGGGGCTGTGCCCCCATGCTGCAGAGCTCTCGGCAATCGCCCTGCTAGTACAACCCTTGAGCCACCCCTGATGGCAGAAATCTGATGGTTCCCCTCCGTAGATGGGCGAAAGGTTTTTTTTCTACTTGACGCAGGGAGCACCGAGCTTAGCCCCAACCCTGGCATACCTCTAAGCCTCACCCTTTACCCGATTGCCCACAGCCTGCCATTCCCCATAACAGGGATGTCCAACGATGGGTGTAAACCATCTATGATTCCTAGTTGATGATTTCATACCATTGATGTTATATGCTTGTGGTGCCAACAATGGTTAAATCAATGATGGCCATTCCTAATAAAAAAATAAAATAAATATTCTACAGTTCTTTACAGAGAATATGTTATCATTCACATAAGTGGTTGCCACACAAAAGTTATACCTAAATTCCTTATCAAACACATCCACACTAAGAAGAGTTTGTATATGGTGTGTGGAAGGATATGGAGCACCCAGAGTAAAACCACACAAACACAATGAAAACAAGCAAACTCCAAGCAGATAGAACACTGATTAAGGGGGATATACAATTAGCACCGGTAAAGCATCAGTTTTTCGCAATTTTTCCTGACGTTTCACCAAATTTCTTTTTATAGGCTATCCTAATAGATTGACTAAAAAAAAAATGCCCTTTCTCCAGAAAACTCACAGGTTCAGTGAAACCCCCGGCGAGACAATTACTGTGGCTAATTGGATAGCCCCCCTAAATTTGGTGTCAACCTATTGCTCATCGACCTATCATCCGGATACCGGGAATCAGGTATTACTCCAGGATGGGTTTAACACAAAGAAGTTTTATTCAGATAAACAGATTATCAACTCTATTCATAAAATCTTCTGAGTGCAAACAGTCCTATCACAATTCAATTTGATGCAAGAAAGTGTTACAGTCACGTCCGCGAGTAAGTGTGGCAATATACTGTACTTATGGTACCTCCATTCTTACGGGTTGTGTTCCCAGCCCCACATGCAGCGTATGAAAACTTATTAGTCTGGGTCAAGATCGGGCCATGGCGGTGGTGCTGTGTTTACACAACATTACAACAACATCCGACCCTTCTCACATCTAATTGAATTGTCAAATAACTATTGGAGAGCTTGGCCTTTTAAAAGAACAAGATACCATTCTTTCAGAGTGGATTTAATCAAAGAAGTACTCCCTTCACGTTATATAAGTATGCATTATTTTATTCGTTAAATTATTAAGACACTCAATTTACTACACTATCTGTGCTTATATTTTTTATTCTAGATCATTTGCTGGACTATACAGGAGCAGCAGCTAACTTATTTAGTTTCTCATACCTACTAAATAATTGAAATTTTGATTGCAGAAGTGAAGTATTCAAGCCTTCTTTATATATAAAGTAAATGATTGCAATTAACAAAAAACATGGCCCATCCAGTCTGCCCATTAGAGTTAGGGTATTAGGGTTAAGGCCCTCATACACTTTATGCGATATGGCCAATTTTCACCAGATTCCAACGGATTGGGCCGAGTGAAGTGTGTCCAAATCGGATGTTTTTGACATCCAATCCTATGTCGGTGGTCGGACGTGCTGCACATAGAATAAATCGAATTAACAGCCATCAGGTGCACATTGCGGCTAGTTTCTAAGCACCCACGATATATTGCATACAATTTCTTGGATGTCTTCACTTGAGTGGCTTTTCTCTGGACCCTCCCACCCACACAGCGGTAAATCACATGTAAAAATGGCACATCATGTACCAAATCGGATGGAAGCACTACCAGGGAGCTGCCGTGGGAGTTCAAGAGAAATTGAACCCAATTTGTGCCTCAGACAAGTCGCAGTAATGTATCTGGGCCTTTAGTTTAGGGGTTTGGGTTTCATTTTCCATGGGTTTCATTTTCCATGAAAACCAAACTTCACAGCCAACTGCCACAGAGATTATAACCTAGCGAGCATGGGATGCATTCGGCATACCAGCATTTGGGATATCAGCAGTCGGAATCCCAACGCTGGAATCCCAACACTGGTCAGAATCCCGGCACCGGAATCCTGACCGTCTGCATCCTCAACGTAGGAATGCTGTGGGCTGGTTAGGCGGGGAGGGTGTCTGGGTGTGTTAGGTTTAGGCAGTATAGGGGATGTTAGGGATAGGCTGCGGGGGGAGATGAGGTTAGGTTTACGCACAAAGGGGGTATGGTAAGGGTTAGGCTGTATGGTGGGACGTTTAGGGTTAGATACTAAGGGGGGTTAGGGTTAGGCTGTGGGGGTTGGTTTAGGGTTAGGCTGCAGATAGGGAGGGTTAGGGTTAAGGGGGTAGGGGAAGAGGGTTGCAATACTTACCTAGAAGGTGTCAGGATTCTGTGCGTCAGGATGTAGCTGTCGGTCTTCTGACCTCCGGCATCCCGTACTCAACCCTAAGCAGTGCCCTCTTACCACTCTGTTATTACCAAGTCTTCATTTTATAACTATTCTGGTTCCAACTGTAAAGCGCAACAGAATATGCTGGCTCTGTATAAATAAATGTTAATATCATAAACAGTACTTGTACATGAAAGATAACTGTGGGGAACCTAAATGGAGGACGTCAGGTAGATTTAAGCTGTTTCATATTTTGTATTGTATCTACTTCTTTATTTTATTTTTTAATAAGACACAGCTACTGCTTTAACAGCATGTATTACATGGTCTAAAAACACAATCGTAATTTCAATGTATTTTCAAATTTACAAGGATAGTGAAAAACAAAAATGACAGTTATTACTCATTTATATTTGCATTGCTACATTACAATACCTGATTATGAAGAGCTTGAAAGTTAGCATTTTTGGATATTCAATACTGTATGTTGGGAGAGGAATATCTACAATTATCTATCAGGACTGAGAAGGTTTTTGCGTATCTGGAGTGAGTATGTGCATACATAGGTGTGCGCAGGGGGGGGTGCCTGGTGCGCACAGGCACCCCGATCTCACATGCCTGATGCACTGATCGCCGAGCAGGCTGATTACTGTCCCCTCTGCACTGCACCCTGTCAGGACTGCATTACTGACCGGACGCCTGGGTTAATCAAGGGTGCCACTGCCACCGGCTTTCAAACTCCCGGCTCCACCTCCATGTACAAAAACAGCGTGATGTGATCTGATTACGTCATGCTGCTCGCACGCCCACCTGCCACATGCCCACCTCTCTCCATCTATGCTATGCCACTGCCAGCCACTGATGAGGATCAGCATGCAGCCAGTGTTCCTCTTAGGAAGACAAATTCAATACTGGCAGGCGGTCGGCAGCAACATTGACACGTCACTCATTTTTCCAGCAGCAGCAGTACTAGTCTGCGACTGTCAGTGTCAGTGAGTGAGTGACTTAAGTAAGCTGCTGCAGCTTGCAGGGGAAAGAGAGGGGCAGCCAGACCAGGCTGAGGAGGAGCAGTGTAATTGCAGTGAGTGCCTTCAGGGGTGTTTGTTTGGGGCACACCACAACATCTGACAATGCATCTGCTTTATTAGGATTGGTACAAGGGTGGATATTTTATATTGCGTTGACCGTCAATAGATGGTGCTAGACACGCCCAAAAGGCGGTGCTAGACACACCACTCCGATGGTGCACCCCCTAATAAAATGTGCGGTGCACGCCTATGTGTGCATATAGATAGAAAGTAACCCACAATAAGGGAATCTAAAAGCGTCCAAGACAAATATGACAATATTAAGAGAAATAAGATAAATAATTAAATGGCTACATGGGCTTCAGCCTGTCAAAATATTTTACTTTACTAATGAATATTGATAGAAGTGTACATATAGATAATAGAAGCTAAGAATAAGTGACAGAAAATATTTCACTAGGTTCACTATATCTAAGCGGCTTCTCTAGGGAAGCAGTAATGCTGGCTTTAGCCATTTTCTAAGTATATGTTTAATGCTCCAATCTGAAACGCAGCTAATGTTCGCGTTTGTCAGGTCATAATTCACTTGCACATAAATTACTTATGCACGGTGCAATTATAAGAAATCATAAAACAACTTTTGCACAGTACCACTGAAAAGTGCCACAAATAAATAAATAAATAAATAAATAAATACATACATAAATGTATACAATGCAGTTAGTGTTCTACCATCAGTCTCTATTTCATATTCAGTACCAGCTGCCGACTTGATCATTTTGCATATCTGGAGACAAAATAACCTACTTAACTGAGCTGTTCTTTGACAAAAAAAAAATGGCAAGAAAGAAAGTAAACCAATGATCCTATTAGTTCCAGCAGACTGAAATCAGAGGCTCGATGCATGTGGTCCTTGCAGACACATCTGTCATGCTCCATTTTGATTCTATAGTAAGCAGTCTTCTACCTTCCACATTAGCAAGCGGAATAAATGCAAGTAATCTGCCGCTATCAGGTCCAGTAAATCATTCAAATGAACTAGAACTTAGTCTGAGCGCTGACACCTCTGTGCTACATAAAAACTATTGAATACAAATCAACGTGCAGGAACACAATTCAGTCATTGCCTTCAGCAAACGTTACTCTGGGGGGGGAAACGCAAGCAACATGCTGCAAAATACACACATCGCTCTGAACAACTCACGTTTCATGTTGGTTTTCTATTTGTTTTAGAATGTGTAACAATAACAAATGTGTGATAGAAAACATCCGTAGAAATAACATTATTTCATTTGAAAATGACAATGGCCACACCTAGCTATATATTTTATATAATCCCAGTAAGAGCCTTTCAGAGGCCGTAGCAGAATGTGCTTGATACACCGGGCCAGCACGTCACAGACTCTGTACTGCTCTATAATGAAGTCTCATGAACAGCTTCACTAACACCCAAGTGGATTGGCAAGTGACAGAAGCTCTGTTAAATCCTCTGTTTACACTAGGGATAAGCAGGGCAGGGCTTGAGAAGCAAACGGAGCAGCCCATGGTCAAGGGAACCTGCTCCCTGTCAGCCCGTAGGGCACAGAGACAAAGCTTGGTCCAGGTAGGAAGTGACCCATAAACCTATCTCTACCAAGGATTTATTCAAAGCCAGTCTGCCTCATAGAAACTCCATATGACCATTAACTGGCCTGCAAGGCCTGCCAGGGGGCCTAATTACAGGTCTACAGAGCCTAATAACAAAAGCTGAAGAGATTTAGTCTAGGGATGATCTGCTTTATACAGACTTGAGAGAGTCCATAAAGAGAGAGTGACATAAAGAGGTTTAGCAGAAAATTCCCCTCGGGGACAGCATTGTGAGCCGGGCAGAGAAACCTACCCACTTCAGATGGGCTTAAACATGCCACCCTCTCCAAATTAACATTCAGCCATGGCTTGCTTAACATCTGCTCAGACATGGGAAGTAGCTGTGATATTGTTAGCCTAAGCAGAAGAGGCTATTCTTGTATAGAAATATTAGGAGATCTGAGTAAACAGGCAGCATTTTGTGGCTGTGCCTTTGACCACTCTCTTAAATGAATTGAACTCCTGTGTACATCTCCAATTAAGCCATGTTAGCTCACACGCATAGAAGCGTCATTTAGCAGGCAGCCATGGGAAAACATGCCGGCCACACTTTTCTAGAACCTGTCATACGTGTTCTTCCTACAAAATGTGAAATGTATCAAATAGAGAATGTCTAAACAAAATAAAATAAATGTAACAGATTTTTGCTGATTCTATCCATGTATAGGAACATGCCCATGTTTAATTTATTTAAAAAAAAAAAGTTTATATATAGATACGGAGCTTGGAAGATAAATAGAGAAAATAAATCTATATAAAAATAAACAAAATGCATCAATCCACTGCACTCTTCACTAACATATCTGGGGGTGCAAGAGGATGTGGCCAGACTGTTTCATTCTATCTATTGCATATATATTTGTGTGTTCGAGGTTGCTGTGTTTAATTGAAATGTTTCCCTTGTAGCCCACAGTTTTTGTCAGTCACAAACAAATCACTTCCACAGTATATAGCTAATATGCATCACATGGGGTGTGCAGTTATCATGTGTCAGACACACACCCCCACCGAGCATGTAATACAAACAAAATCAAAAGGAAATAACTGTAGAAAGCAGGTAAACCAAAGGTGGCAATGAAAACGGAACACTACTAGTATACTTGTAGCAAGTTACATCCATCTATAACCTGGCGGACTATTATCTATATAGTCATTGTTTGGTTTTGCCTGTCGAAAGTTGCAGTTTCCAACTTAAATTGTTTCTATTAACTACACTTCTGGATAAAAATACATATGAGTGCAGCCACTTACAGCAATTTATTTCTTTATCCAACTAGGGTTAGAGGCGTCAAATGCTGATGGGGCCTCTATTGACAGCACTAATATAAACAGTAGTATTACCTCGCACAAATAGTAACTGACAGTATGACCAATTACATAATAGCAGAAGCCCCTATACAGGTCCTTGTGCTTTAAAGTTAATAATATGTTTATATAGAATATGAAATGCAAAAATATAGAGTGTCTCCATATTTTTGTGTGTTGTTTAAGTCTTTTAGGATATCCAAGTAAGTTTTATATACAGTTTGATTCATGATATCGCTTGTGCACATTTTTTGCATTACATGCAATACTTTCTTTTAGCTAAAATTTGTAGTCCAATACGGAGAAATGGTAGCTGTGAAAAATATACGTTATGGTAAAAACTTACCGTTGATAACGTGATTTCTCTTATGTCCACAGGTATCCACAGGATAACATTGGGATATGGTTGAGCGACAGCGGAAATGGCACCAACACGGTCACAAGCTTTCTGGCCTCCCAGGATGCATCGGGGCCTTCACCATATAGTCCCGCCCACTGACTCAGTCAAATCAGTTCTTTCCACAGCGATTTAGGCAGGAACATCAGGTAGAGACCTGTTTAGGCGATAAGAACACACATGCACACCCTTTCATACAAGAAGGAAGAGGTTTTAGTGATTGTCAAGATCCTCAAATCAGGTGCGTCAGGGTGGGATCCCTGTGGATACCTGTGGACATAAGAGAAATCACGTTATCAACGGTAAGTTCTTACCATAACGTATATTTCTCTGGCTGGGTCCACAGGATTATCCACAGGATAACATTGGGATTCCCAAAGCCATTCTAGTGGTGGGGACGCTCCTGATTACACAGGACGACCTTTCGCCCGAAGTCTGCGTCATGAGAGGCAAAAGTATTCAAGGCATAATGTCTAATGAATGTGTTTATGGAAGACCTTGTGGCTGCCTTACATATCTGTTCTGCTGAAGCACCCTGTTGTGCTGCCCAAGAAGGACCTACCTTACGTGTAGAGTGTGCAGAGACATTAGCCAGAGTAGGGAGATCTGCATGAGAATAAGCTTCTGATATTACCATTTGGAGCCATCTCGCCAGCGTCAGTTTACTAGCAGGCCATCCTCTTCTATGAAATCCGTAGAGGATGAAGAGAGAATCTGTTTTCCTGATGGCACTAGTACGATCTATGTAGATTCTTAAAGCTCGGACCACGTCCAGCGACGCTTCTCCAGCAGAAAGTCCCGATACCTGAAAAGCTGGGACTACAATCTCTTCATTCAGGTGAAACTTTGATACCACCATTGGAAGATAACCAGATCTCGTTCTAAGAACTGCTCTGTCTGGAAAAAAACTTAGGAAAGGAGACTTAAAGGATAACGCTCCCAAATCTGACACTCTTCTGGCTGACGCCATTGCCAGTAGAAAAAGTACTTTAGCCGTTAACCATTTAAGATCTGCTCTCTTAAGTGGTTCACACGGAGGACCCTGGAGGAATTTAAGAACTAAATTCAAATCCCAAAGAGCTGCAGGAGGAACAAATGGAGGTTGAATATGTACCACTCCCTGAAAGAAAGTACGTACATCCTGTAAATCAGCGATCTTTCGCTGAAACCATACAGTTAACGCTGATACTTGAACTCTCAAGGAAGCTACTTTCAAACCTTTATCCAATCCTGCTTGAAGGAAATTCAAACTCCTGGACACTTTAAAAGATCTTGGATTCAAATTTTTTCCAGTACACCAATGAATATAGACTTGCCATATTCTATGATACACACGGGCCGAAGAAGGCTTTCTTGCTCTAAGCATAGTTTGGATTACTTGATTCGAAAATCCTCTAGCCTCTAAGATATGGGTTTCAACAGCCACAGGCAATCCAGATGACTGTGATCTGGACATTGAGGGAGCAGTATCGGTGCTTCCACGGACATTCTCAACAGATCTGTGTACCAATGCCTTCTTGGCCTAGCTGGAGCTATTAAAATTATTGCTCCTTTCGCTTGCTTTATTTTTATCACTACTCTGGGTAACAGAGATATTGGGGGGGGGGGGGGGGGGGGGGGAACAGATACGCCAGATGAAATCTCCATTCTACTGACAGTGCGTCTACAAGGACCGCTCCAGGATCCTTCGTTCTCAATCCGTACCTTGGAACTTTGTTGTTTAAACGAGACGCCATGAGGTCTATCTCTGGTAGACCCCATCAGTTCACTATTGCCTGAAAGACTTCTGGGTGTATTGCCCATTCGGTTTCCTGAATGGTGTGTCGACTGAGAAAATCCGCTTCCCAGTTCAGTACACCTGGGACAAATACTGCTGACAATGCTGGGAGATGGAGTTCTGCCCATCTTAGAATGGGAGTTACTTCCTCCATCAGTCTCTTGCTGTGAGTTCCTCCTTGATGATTAAGGTACGCTACTGCTGTCGCATTGTCTGAGCGAATCTGGACCGGTCTTCCTTGCAGACTGTCCTTTGCCTGAACTAGAGCCAAGTAAATGGCCCTTATTTCCAACAGATTTATCGGCAGGCGACTTTCCCTTGCGGTCCATTTTCCCTGGAACCACAAGCTTCCGAGTACCGCCCCCCAGCCTTGCAGGCTGGCATCTGTTGTCAGGACTTGCCACCTCTTTTATTCAAAAAGGTCTCCCCTTGTTTAAATGGTCTGTCTGTAGCCACCACGCTAGAGACCTTTTTACGTTTACTGGAAACTTTATCATCTGCTTTTTTATCGTCTGATGATTTCCGATCCATTTGGTCAGAATAAGGTGCTGCAATGGTCTGGAGTGGAATTGCGCATATTCCACCATGTGGAAGGTTGATACCATCAGACCCAACAGTCGCATTGCTGCATGGACTGACATTGTTTGGGCGTGCAACGCTTCCTGAGTCATAATCTGCACCTTGACTATCTTATTCTCTGGTAAGAGAACTTTCTGTAGGTCTGAATCCAATATGGCCCCCAAATGAACCATCCTGCTGTGACAGATTCAGAGATGACTTTTCCCAATTTATGAGCCACCCGTGTCTCTGTAAACAAACTATTGTCTGTTGAAGATGGCTCAAAAGTACATCCTGCGAATGTGCTAGGATTAACAGGTCGTCGAGGTATGGGAATATTCTTATCCCCTGTTTGCGCAGACAAGCTGCCATAACCACCATAATCTTTGTAAACACTCTGGGTGCTGTTGCTAGCCCGAAGGGCAAGGCTTGGAACTGAAAATGTTCCTGAAGAATAGCGAACCTGAGGTAGCACTGATGCGACAGTGCTATAGGCACATGTAGGTAAGCATCCCGTACATCCAGAGATACCATGTAATCTCCCGGTTCCATAGCCAACATTATGGAGCGTAACGTCTCCATGTGGAACTTCGGGATCAAAATGTATTTGTTCAACATTTTCAGATTGAGGATTGGTCGAAATGACCCATTTGGCTTCTGGATTAGAAATAGATTGGTATAAAACCCCTGTCCCCTTTGTGATGGAGGTACTGGGACAATCACACCTGACTGCAGTAATTTTTGGACTGCTTCTTGCAGGGCATTGGCCTTCGACTCTATACGAGGCGGGCTGGTGCAAAAAAATCTTTGAGGAGGCTGCCTTCTGAATGGGAACCCATACCCCTGAGATACTACCTTCTGCACCCAAGCATCTGCTGTTGACATATGTGTGCAAAATGAAGGAGTCGGCCCCCAACCCTGGAATCCTCCAGGCGGAGGCCCGTCTCTTCAGGCTGACTGTTTCTGTTCAGGCTTGGAAGCTGGCTTTTTGCTAGCCCACTGGATTTAAACTGGGGTTGCTTAGGCTCCTCTTTAGCTTTCGCTTTGCTTTGCCAACGAAAATAGCAAAATCTTAAACCCTTGGACTTAGGGTTATAGGTAGCCGGAAATCTGACCTTCTTTGATTCAGCCTCTGATTCTAGAATATCCGATAAAGGTTTTCCAAATAATATATTACCAACGAAAGGCAATGCTTCCAATTCTTTCTTGGATTCCGCATCTGCCTTCCAGGTACGTAGCCAAACTGCTCTGCGAGCGACTACTGTCAAGGCTGAAGCTTTAGAAGCAACTGTACCTACATCAATTGCTGCTTCTTCCAAGTATTGGGCAGATTGTCTTAGATGGCAAAAACGATCCTCTTGCTCCCTAGTAGGAGAAGGGATGTCATTCTCTAGTTCCTCTATCCATTCGCCCATTGCCTTCGCTACCCAGGCCGAAGCCATAGCAGGTCTTACCACTGCCCCTACTAGAGAAAATATATTTTTCAAAAGGCTATCTACTCTTCTGTCTGTGACATCATTTAGTGAGGTAGATGACGGTGGTAAAGCAGATTTATGCACAAGTCGCAGAACATGTGCATCTACTTTTGGAGGAACTTCTCTTTTTGAACAATCCGCAGCTGGAAATGGATAATAAGAATCCCATCTTTTAGGAATCTTATACTTTTTACTGGGCGCCGCCCAAGACTCATCCATCATTTCCGTCAGCTCATCTGACACTGGGAATTCAGCTTTCACTGATTTTGTTCGTTTAAATACAGGTGCTTTAGCTTTTAACACTGTCTTGGCTGGCTCTTCCAACGAGAGAACAGCCTTCACAGCATTAATAAGTTCAGCTACATCTTCTGAACTAAAACTCTGTGACTGATCATCATACGGAGTATTCGAATCTACTGTATCATCATCCGTTGTATCATCTTGTGTAGTCTGCCACATAGACGTATCTGTCTTAGTCTTACCTGTCCCTTGGTTGCTTGTAGAGGCTACTGGAACCAAGCCATAGGAAGGGAGCTGCATGTATGGGTTAATAGTGTAACCTAACCCTTGAGGTGGTGCTACCAGAGTTAACCTGTCCGCTATTGAAGATAGAGTCTTTGCGAACATATTCCATGGTGGCTCTGTTGGTGGTTGAACCAACTCCTGTTTTTTACTGAAAAGCAAAACAGTTCGCACACAAACCCTCATAAGTGACCAATTGGCTCATATCAATTACCCCTGACTTACAAGATAAGCATGTTAGGGCTGTAGGAGTGCTTGATAAATTATCCTCGTCACTTTTGCCGCTCACAGACATGGTAATAATCTGTTATTGACTACACAATTTGTGACTGAAAATCACCTATATGTAAGTATATAGAAGTGAGATCAATCTGACCACAGTGCACCTGATTTGAGGGTCAGAACAGGACTGACATTACACAGAAAAGTCAGCACACATACTAGCAGTCAGTCACATGTTAAAGCATTAGACATTGTCATATGAGAATACAACCTCCATAACAACTTATACATAAGTAGGAAAATTGTACTTCTGTTCTTAACTGGTTCTTTTTTCAACATAACATGCAGAAAACACAGCAACATACAGGTCTCATATGCAATAGGTACTAAAAATTAACAATTCATACTAAGAAGTAGAGAGAATTTTTAGTACTGCATACCCTACCTCCGTAGAGCGGGATACAGGGAGACTCACCACCCTTCCATATCTAAGCAAATACGCTCGTAAGACGCTGAGTGGATTCAGACGCTACTGATGTACACTACCGCTCTTGATAACTGTTAATGGACACGGACGCTCAGCGACTTCCACGTGTATGCAGACGCTAAGGCCTGCGACTCTGTCTAGGCGGGATCTCTAGTGTACACAACCACAGCGTCTAAGCTGCGACCGAGTACCCTCGTGGTAGCGTCTGAGCCGGAAGTGAGGTCATTTAGTTCATGGACGAGAGACACGCGGGAACTGGTCATGAACTCGGAAGAGGGGCGGCCAGGAGAGCGTCTGAATCCCCTGTTGACTTAAACTCTAAGGATCGTGGCCTCTCCCTAGTCCTGGCGCCTATGATCCCTGGAGCGTAGCGCTGTCACACTCGAGATGTTCGGCGCATCAACACACTGTTTGCAGTCTCCACCAAATCAGTGTAGCTGTGTCCTGACTCCTCTAGTAAGAGGAAATCCATAGACTCACCGTCTCCCCATGCTTCGGCCACAGCCTGGTTACGTCTGCTGGACCTGCTAGAACATCCAACACAGACGCCCGTCGAGACAGCACTAATACCCGAAGGTAAGCGTTGTTGCGACCCGGTGGGGAGTTGTTGGAGCGACTCTTTCTAGTATGCGTTTAAGACGCTGTTAAGAGAAGTCGCTCAAAAATAAATAGTAAGCCTATAAAAATAAAATAATAAAAGCTTGAGGCTGCTACTCTCAGCAGCCCTGTGACCATGCGGCTTCCTGCCGCACCAAGCAAAAAAACTGATTTGACTGAGTCAGTGGGCGGGACTATATGGTGAAGGCCCCGATGCATCCTGGGAGGCCAGAAAGCCTGTGACCGTGTTGGTGCCATTTCCGCTGTCGCTCAACCATATCCCAATGTTATCCTGTGGATAATCCTGTGGACCCAGCCAGAGAAAAGTCTGCAGCTTTGAGTAAGAACAAGACAATTACATTAGTGTTTGCCATAATGGGTAAGGCTATCCCACTTCTTATTAGAAATAGGAGATTTGTGTGGAAGGTAAATACATAAAACATATATTGAACCCAGTTGCTGTTAGTCGGCCAGGACCTGTACATTACTGTTCATCAACACTTTAATGTAAATCTCCGCATAACCTAATGCAGATACGACATTATTGCACGAGTATGTGGTCACCAGACTATACATCCATATACATGAAATAGCAGAGAACAAAGCTCACTGACACCACAGAACATGTAATACAAACACACATCTCTTCACTCATCTCAAAATACCTACCCGACCTCTCCGCTCTGCACAAGATCTGCGTCTCTCATCCACAAGTATTACTTGTTCCTACTCAAAATTACAGGACTTTATCCGGGATTCACCCACTCTGTGGAATGCCCTCCCATTCACAATAAGACTCACCTCTAGTCTCTAAACCTTTAAACGTTCCCTGAAAACTAACCTCTTCAGACAGGCCGATCAAATTCCAGACCCACCCACATAACCTTCAATGCTACCTTATTTAATTACATCCTCTCTGTACAGTCCACAAAACCTCACATATTATGTCTTTCTTTACTCTCACACCCTCTTGACCCTTGGCCAACATTGCTGGGTAACCACATCATACAACCCATTAAGAACCTAGCAATCTGGTGGACCTTTATGCAATACGTATCATCTATCCTTGTGTATCAATGCCCATTTCCCTATAAATTGTAAGCTTGTGAGCAGGGCCTTCCTACCTCTATGTCTGTCTGTTTTTACCCAGTTTTGTTCTATTGCTGTTGTTCTAATTGTAAAACACAATGGAATATGCTGCGCTACAGAAGACACTTTTAATAAATAAATAACTAAATAAATAAATGTAATATAACAAGCAGATAAATAGTAACCTTGGGTGTAAGAATCCCTTCAAAATAACGGTTTCTAATTAAAAATAAAATATGACATCTCAGAGACACTATGTCTTATAGGCCCTACACACATGCCGATTTTTTTGAAAGATATGAACGATCTCGTTCATATCTTTCAGTGCGGAGGCTCCAGCGATGAACGATGCGCGGCCCCGCGCTCGTTCATCGCTGGTCCCCCGTCGGCTGTGCATGCAGGCCAATATGGACGATCTCGTCCATATTTGCCTGCACTTCAATGGAGCCGCGTGACGGGGGGAGTGAAGAAACTTCACTCCCCCCGTCACTGCCCCCCCCCCCCCCCCACCCCACCGCCGGGTCGCTCGTCGGCCGTAACCGCAGTCGGGCAGCTCGGCGGCGGATCGGCATGTCTGTAGGGCCCCTTACAGCAGCACCGGCAGAAGATTAGATCCCGTGGGAAGACTGCTGAATGTAGGATTGCTACTTGCTGGAGTTTTCCCTAGTAAAACCATGCAATGTTAATAGCGGCCACAGATTTCAAACGTCACTCTGATCCAATACTTACATATAATAAAAAATGGAAAACTAACCTAAGAGCTTCCAATTAAAATGAACCCTAAAAATTCAGCTCTCGCAAAACAGACAGTGGTGTATACAGCGCATTGTACAAGTTTTACAGCATGGTAGAGAGACTTGCCTACAAAAGAAAAAATTCAAAATTAAGGTGAAAGAACATGAAAGAATATTTCAGTTACATTACATATGTAATTGTGGTCAGACGCAAGTCTGGGGAAGGTACAAGAGCTACGAACATAACATTACAGAAGGTAGAGGCAACAAAGGTATACTGGCTTCAAACTGCTTCCATAAAAACTTTGTTGCAAGATTAGAAGGGCCCTTATCAGAGAAGGCCTGCAAAGCAATGAACAGGCTACAGTGTCTGCAATGGAAGATAATGTACATGGGATATCAGTCTACAAAGAATAAGCCCTCACTGAAGAAACATAATTGTTGGGGAAAAATAGCAAAATCCACCTAAAAGATACTACATAAATGCAAGGAACCAATATGTGTTACCGGCAGACGGGATGCCGGCTATCAGTATACAGACAGCGGCATCCCATCCGATAAAATCCCGTCTGGGAGGCTTCGCTTGCCACAGGTTATATTACCACTTGGATGGTGGCATGCACCCTCCAACCAGGTGGGAATACATGTTTGTCGTGAATCCGGGCGGAGCATATCACACTCTGACGGAATTCCGGTGTCTCCTGAATGCTGGGATCCTGACAGGCGGTAATTTAACTGCATCCCAAATGCAAGTCTGTGCAAGGTTTGTAGGCACCAAATGCATACAGTTTGTCAGGTATTTTTAGGGGGTTTGGCCAAGCCTCAGCAATGAGGACACGCACCCTACATTACCCAAGCACTACCACTCTCTATGGCCCTGCTACAGTCTTTTAAAATAATACTATATAAATAAGTTAAGCTACCTCTGCTGTTGCCATCTCAACTGCATACAGATGTAATTTAAAGATGATAATATTATTAAGGTTTTGAAATTTCTAACTAAAATATTTTTCGGCTTATTTAACAAAAAAAGTTGCTATTTTACCAAATATCTTGCCACATCACCAGTACGGGTTTACCCATTGTGGATTTTCCGTAAAAGGGGTTAGGGCAGCTTTGGCTGCAATTATGAACTGCTCAAATCTTCAAAATGTTTCTCTGCCCATGCTTTTGAGTTTAGATGCAAAGAAAACTTTCTATACTGTGTCTTGGAGTCATTTATTGAAGATTTTTGAATTAAACGAGTTTGGACTTTCTCACAGTTTTTAAAATTTCTATATGATTCTCTGGCTACCACTCTGATAATAAATGATGCTTGTAGTTCTTCACTACAACAGGAAGCAGAAGCGTCATCGGAGGCGGTGACACCCAGTGCGTACCCTAGATCTCCCCACGCGCCGGAGGTGTGTATTTGTCGAAAAGGGGGCATGGCCTCACATATAAAGGTGTGACCATATAAAGAGGACGTGGCCTCATGGAGATTCAGAGATAGTCACTCTGGGGGCATGCCCAGCATCACAGGAGATGCTCGGCTATACTGGGCTGCCCCCGGGACACAGTCTTCCTGCGCGGTCGGCTACTCATCTATGACAGGAGCCGGGTGCTATAGGAGACTGTCATACTGCAGCACCTGGCTCCTGTGACCGCGGAGTAGCCAGCATTTTGGTGTCACCCCTCAGAAGTGCCACTGACAAGAGGTATGAGGCAAGGATGTCCCTGGTCACCCCTACTGTTTAATATTGCTTTAGATCCGTTGTTACGGACCTTACAATCCTGGTCGCTATTTAGGGGGAATCACTGTGGGATCCCAAGAACTTAAACTTCAAGCTTTTGCTGATGATTTACTCTTATTCCGGAGAGCACTCTACCCAAGATTTTGGCTAAACTGAGTACGCTTGGGTTTGGGATTCAAGATTAATCCAGACAAATCAGTAGAGCTATACCTGGGTCCTATGGCGACACCTCTCCCCCCGGGGAGATCAGTATCCTATCATTTGGGTTACCAAGACTCTTAAATACTTGGGGATTAATTTACGAAGCCATATCATGGATTTATATGACCTTAACATGTGACAATTGATTGGAGAAGTGGTAGGAGAATTGTCCTGGTTTCAGCATCTAATGTTATCTTATCTACGTAGAATTAATTTGTTGAAATGATTTCCTTTCCAAAATTGTATCCGCTACAAATGCTGCCAATTTTGTTAACCACAGCTGACGAAGAGTTAATTTATAAAATTTTCAGGGATTTCATATGGAAGTCTAAGCGCCCTTGGATTGTTTTATTAAAACTTCAACATGTCATGCTGGAGTTCTGCGGTATACCAGAGATTGGTTACACAAGACAGACTTTTATACTAATTCCCATTTAGACCAATCATTTTAACCTGAGCAGCATCTACTAACTTTTCTTCGGTAACACAAGGAGGAATTTGCAGATTATGTTGTTTGAAATCCCTTGCTTATGGTTACATGCTGGGTTTGGCACCATAAGCGGAAGCAACGTAACCTTAATTGCCACCACTCTTTTCCTTCAGTTTATCCTAAATCCAGAATTTCAGGATGGTAGTGCCTGTGTTTCCTTTCCACAATGGATGGATATTGGAATTCCTTATGTTTGTGTATTGGTTAGTACTAAGGACTGTAGATCTTTGCGAATTGGCAACATTTTTACTGCATTTAAACTACCCCAATCTCACCTCTTGGCGATACATCAATCACAACATTATGTGAGTTCGGTCACCCGAGTTCTCTTTCTGAACGACTGGTCCAACTCTTTAGATCTATTGCTTTCTAGACTACAAACATTGTTTTATTACTAATTTTATTTTAAAACATTAATGCTTATGTTGCACAGATGCTAACAACGGGCTTGCAGAGATGGTAACCGCAGTGAGGTACCTGACAGCAGCCTTGCAGAGATAGTAATAGCAGAAGGTAACAACGCCTTGCAGAGACGGTAACAACGGCTTACAGAGACGGTAACAACGGCTTACAGAGACGGTAACAACGGCTTACAGAGACGGTAACAACGGCTTACAGAGACGGTAACAACGGCTAACAGAGACGGTAACCACAATATACACAAACAGACTTAGACAAGGAATGCAGTGATACATGAACAAACATATACTGTACAAGGGTTGAATGGATACATACACAACATATAAAGGGGACCTCACACAGACTACTGGAGTGACTGACATCACCGCTACCAACCATCATCATCTGCTCAGGAAACGTTACAGTAATGTAATGCTTATTAGAGGTCATTCCGAGTTGATCGCTCGCTAGCAGTGTTTAGCAGCCGTGCAAACACTATGCCGCCGCCCACTGGGGAGTGTATTTTAGCTTAGCAGAAGTGCAAACGCATGTGCAGCCCAGCTCTGCAAAAACAGTTTGTGCAGTTTCTGAGTACCTACTCAGCGCTTGCGATCACTTCAGCCTATTCGTGTCCGGATTTGACATCGTACACCTGCCCAGCGAACGCCCAGCCACGCCTGCGTTTTTGCAGACACGCCTGCGTTTTTGCAAACACTCCATGAAAACGGTCAGTTGACACCCAGAAACGCCCCCTTCCTGTCAATCTTCTTGCAGCCGTCAGTGCGAAGGAAAACTTTGCTAGAACCTGAGCACAACCACAAAGAGCTTTGTACCCGTATGTTGCGCGTGCACACTGCAGCCATACGCATGCGCATAAATGCCGTTTTTTCACCTGATCGCTACGCTGCGAAAATCGGCAGCGAGCGATCAACTCGGAATGATCCCCATTGTCAGTTGGAAGTCGTTTGCAAATAATGCTGGTCTTATTCCCCGAATAATGAACACAGACAGTGTGTAGGCTTCTGCTGCCCCAATAGTGGTTCCCCACAACACCCTTAGGAGCATAAGCACTAAGCCTTGGAGAGAGAACGTGATGAGCGATAAACTACCAACTAATCAGCTCCTGTAACTTTTCAAACACAGCCTGTAACATGGCAGTTACAAGCTGATTGGCTGGTACTTTATCTCGCTTCTTTATCACTCTTTATTGACATCCCATAGAATGAAAATACCTGACTATTTTCAACCTCAAAATATCTGCTAAGGCTAAAGGTTCAAATACATTTGGCACTCACAGATATGTGATACTGGATTATTCTCCTCAATAAAAAAAGAGCACGTCTCATGTCTTTAGTTTCATTTGTATGATGGGGTTCTCCATCTACTTTTAGGACTTCTGTGGTAATTTAAGGCCACATTTTAGAAAAAAATATAGAAAATTGTGAATGGTTCAGACAAATTTTCGAGTGTGTGCGTGTATATATATATATATATATATATATATATATATATATATATATACATACACACACGTTATGGTAAGGACTTACTGTTGATAATGGTATTTCTCCTAAGTCCACAGGTTCCACAGGATAACAATGGGATATGATGGAGCGACAGCGGATTGGCACCAAATGATCAAAAGCTTTCAGGCCTCCCAGGATGCAACGGGCCCGTACATATATCCCCTCCCACTGGCTCAGGCAAATCAGTTGTATTCCAAAGCACTAGGCAGGAGCATCATGTAATCAGGCGAGAAGGACACACATGCACACCCTTCCGTACAAGAAGGAAGAGGTTAGTGAGTAGAAGGATCCTCAAATCAGGTGCGTCAGGGTGGGATCCTTTCCTGAAAGTACCATAGTCTGTTTCTTTATTGTCTGATGTACTCCATTCCATCTGGCCAGAAACAGATGCAGCAGAGGTCTTGAATAGAATTGTGCATACTCCACCATGTCGAATGTTGACACCATCAAACCCATCACTCGCATTGCAGCGTGAATTGATACTGTTTGACTGTGTAACAACTCCTGAGTCCTTGACTGTACCTTGGATATCTTGTTCTGAGGTAAAAATATTTTCTGCAGACTTGAATCCAGTGCAGCCCCCAAGTGAGTCATACGTTGTGATGGAACCAGAGACGACTTTGCCTAATATATGAGCCACCGGTGCCTCTGCAGACATGTTATTGTCTGCTGGAGATGGCACAGGAGCAATTCCTGTGATTGTGCCAGGATTAAAAGGTTGTTGAGGTATGGAAAAATTCTTATCCCCTGCTTGCAGAGATAAGCTGCCATAGCCACCATGATCTTGGTAAATAACCTGGGGGCTGTGGCTAACCCAAAGGGTAAAGCCTGGAACTGAAAATGCTGCTGGAGGATGGCGAACCTGAGATAACACTGATGGGACAGTGCTATAGGAACATGTAGGTATGCATCCTGAATATCCAGGGATACCATATAATCCCCTGATTCCAAAGCCAAAACTATGGAGCGTAACGTTTCCATGTGAAACCATGGTACCCAAATGTATTTGTTTAGCATTTTGAGATTGAGAATGGGTCGAAAAGACCCATTTGGCTTCTGAACCAAAAACAGGTTGGAGTAAAAACCCTGTCCCCGTTGTACAGGGGATACTGGAATGACTACTCCTGACTGAAGCAATTTCTGAGCTGCTTCTTGCAAGGCCCTTGCCTTTGCCTCCACTCGAGACGGGTTGGTGCAGTAGAACCTTCGAGAAGGATGCTTCTTGAAGGGGAAAACATAACCTAGAGATACCGCTTTTTGCACCCAGGCATCTGTTGTAGCTTCTTTGACTTACCCAACTTATTGTATTGGAGCTGCTTACGATCACTTTTTCCCTTTGCTTTTCCTTGCGACTGATAAGGCCGAAAAACCGGACCCTTAGGTTTGGGGTTATATGTGGAAGGAAACTTGACCTTCTTGGAGTCTGCTTCTGACTCCAGAATATCTGTCAATTCTTTACCAAAAAGAATATTTCCAGCAAAAGGAAAAGATTCCAAAACCTTCTTAGATTCTGAATCAGCTTTCCACGTACGTAACCAAAGTGCTCTGCGAGCAGCTATTGTTGAGGCTGATGCCCTAGAAGCAACAGTACCCATATCTAATGCCGCTTCTTCCAAGAATACTGCAGCCTGTTTAATATGAGCTATATAGGATTTTTGTTCTCTAGAAGCTGAGAAAACATCCTCTTCCAGTGCATCAGCCCAGGCAGCCACCGCATTTGCATTTATCCAAGCTAAAGCCAAAGATGGCCTTATGACTTTCCCAGACAGAGAAAATATGGTTTTCAGAAAACCATCCACTCTCCTATCTGTGACATCATTTAATGATGTTGACGATAAAGGCAATATAGATTTTCGCACTAATCGAATCACATGCGTATCTACTTTAGGAACCACCTCCCTTTTTAAACCGTCCCCTGCTGGAAAAGGATAATTGAAATCCCAATTTTTGGGAATTCTATATTTTTTATTGGGTGTAGACCAAGCCTCTTCCATGATTTCCGTCAGCTGGTCTGACCCTGGAAACTCAGTCTTAACTGTTTTGGGACGTTA